>NC_052627.1:79592404-80253237 GCF_016161935.1 Mauremys reevesii | reverse complement strand
CACCATACACCTTTCCATACCCAGGCATCTGCCACAGTTGCCAACTTAGTGCAGCTTCTTCTCCCACCACTTCCTGGGACAAAGTTTATTGACCTTAAATTTAAGTTTATGGTAATATACAAATTATTTGCTTGTGGTTCAGTTATTTCATTACATTATTAGTATATTTCAAAATACTTTGCATAAAAATCACATATGAAGCTGTGCAAAAATTGACAGCTGTGAGGACTGGCCCCACAGTCAGAATTTGAAAGCTAAAATAACAGAAACCTATTAGATCATTTTCTTGTGATACTTTGGCTACTTGGTTCCACTTAGCCCAAATGACTTTAATGGGCGTTGAAGTGCTCAGTTCTTTGCAGGACTGGACAATATGGCCATGGGCCAGCAAAGCAGTGAAGCAGATGCTGAACTTTAAGCACCTAAGTAGGCCCAGGATCTACTTCAGCATGTGCTTAAAATAAATGCTCTACTTCATTGGGGCCTAACACAGGCCCTCTGTGTCCCATCGCTGCAGTGTAACTACACTGTACATTAACTAAATCCAAATGAAGAAACAAAACCTCTTTGTACCTTTTCTTATGACATTCATATTTTTATCATTTTCAGTATTTTTTGTTAACTTATACACATGCATAAACAAAATCCATAGAAATGTTTTTTCTTGCCTTGGTTTGGATGACGGTGGTATGCCTGTGAGCTCACTATCAAATGCATTTTCATATAAACCATAGCTTTGTACACTCTATTTTCTGAGGACTGGGGCAGGGCAGGGATTTCTTGTCTTCACAGCTTCATATGTGAGTTGCCACTGACATGGTCTTATCATTTGCAATTTGTCATGCTACTTTCTGTGCCACCTGTCGCTGCGGTCTCATCTCCCCCATCCCTCTGCCATTGGCTATGGGTCTGAAACAAATCTTTTGAGGATTATGGAAAAACCTAAAAGAAGAAAATAAAATTAACAGGCATCACCCTTTCCCATGACTTTTGACTCCGCAAGTTCTGGGTACCAGCAAAACCTGAAATGGAAGCACCAATTGGCACTACTTATACGTTCTGATGCTATTGCTAGTGCTAAGTCCATCACTGCTATACAGTCCAGCAAAATAACTGGTTTTAGTGCACTGCAGTTGCCTGATTAAAAACATTATTGTATGCTGTGGTGTTGTAACTATGTTGGTCCCAGGACAATTAGAGAGACAAGGTGGATGAGGTAATACCTTTTATTGGACCAATTTCTATTGGCGAGAAAGACAAGCTTTTGACCTACAGAGAGCTCTTCTTCAGGTAATTTCCCTGACCTGAAGAGGCACTCTGTGTAAGCTTGAAAGTTTGTCTCTCTCACCAACAAAAGTTGGTCCAATTAAAAAATATCTTATTTATCTAGTCTCTGATATTAAAAAAAAAAGTGATTTTTAGAAAGTGCTCACATTTCCCACTTTTTCTTTCTCCTCCATTAAATATATAAAGTGGCAAACCATAATACAGCTATTGAAGAGAAAAGGCCAGGAGAATTACCTGACTCTTTAATCCCCACTAAAACAATTGCCTCCTCATTTGCAAAAAGGGTTCTGAGCACCTGGTAGTGACTCAAGTATGTTGAGAGAAAGTGCAGTAGAACAGCTTCCACAGTATTTGAACTGATTTTGACTACCCTATTCCTAGGGTGTAAATTCAGTGATTAATTTGCTCTCTCCCCCCGGTTCTGGAGATACTTTATCCACCAGGCTACAGTCCTTGGTAGGAGCTCAAGCGGTGAATCTGTCAAATAAGATTAATGCAGATCTGACTCCCCCTTCCTCTCACAAATCTGGATGTTTTTCCCTCGCCACCCACCCCTCAAACATCTGGATGTTGCTGACTACCTAACAAAAACAAAATAAATCACTTGCTTGCCAGATCACATACATGTATGTACACTGCTGCTTAGCCATCTGCAACCAGTAGTAAGTGGCTGTTGCTTCATTTACCGAAGATGGTTTTGGTGGAATCGGGGGAGGTAAAGAATCCATTATAGTGATGATGACTATAAAGGGGGTGCATTCTGGAATTCACGTGATGAAAATAAATTGTCTGCCATAAAATCATATTTTCTGTTTGCTAATTTTTGCACTTCTGGGAGAAGGGTAGGGGATAAATCAGAGAGATGTATCTGAACTCATGAAAAAAGCATCAGACCCTTACATTTCTGGGTGGCATCCATCCATCTTGTGGAAATAGTGCTGAATGCTTATGAGAAAGTATTTGATTCACACAATTCACTTGGGTTCTTAAAACCAAGAACACATTTTTGCAGGTAACTGATCCATCAAGTGATACACTAATAGGGAACAGGGTTTTTGTTTGTTGTATATAATAGTTGTGAATATTTTGTCTGATCTACCTTTTTCATCCCAAAAGAAAAAAAGTGTGTTTAAGTAGTGATAAATGACCATTACTAGGGCTGTTGATTAATCACAGTTAACTCGTGATTAACTCAAATTCATTGTGGTTTAAAAAATTAATTGTAATTAATCGTAGTTTTAATCGCACTGTTAAACAATAGACTACCGATTGACATGTATTAAATATTTTTGGATGTTTTTCTAAATTTTCAAATATATTAATTTCAATTACAATACAGAATACAAAGTATTCAATGCTCACTTTATATTATTATTTTTATTACAAATATTTTCCCTGGGAAAATGATAAACAAAAGAAATAGTATTTTGCAGTTCACCTCATACAAGTGCTGTAGTGCAATCTCTTTATCATGAAGATGCAACTTACAAATGTAGATTTTTTTTTGTTACATAACTGCACTCAAAAACAAACCAATGTAAAACTTTAGAGCCTACAAGTCTACTCAGTCCTACTTCTTGTTCAGTCAGTTGCTCAGACAAACAAGTTTCTTTACATTTGCAGGAGATAATGCTGCCAGCTTTTTGTTTACAATGTGATTGAAAGTGAGAACCGGCGTTCGCATGGCACTGTTGTAGCCAGCATTTCAGATTCTTAAACCTTGGGTTGACTGCTGTAGCTATTTTTAGAAATCTCACATTGGTACCTTCTTTGCGTTTTGTCATATCCAGGGCTGGCTCCAGGGATTTTGCCACCCCAAGCGGCAGGGGGGTAAAAAAAAAAAAAGCCACGATCGTGATCGGCAGCACTTCAGCGGCAGCTCCACCATGCCACTTTCTTCTTCGGCAGCAGGTCTTTCCCTCCGAGACGGACGTGCCGCCCCTTCCCCTTGGCCGCCCCAAGCACCTGCTTGTTGCGCTGGTACCTGGAGGCGGCCCTGGTCAGATCTGCAGTGAAAGTGTTCTTAAAATGAACATGTGCTGGGTCATCATCCGACACTGCTATAACATGAAATATATGGCAGAATGCAGGTAAAACAGAGCAGGAGACATATAATTCTCCCCCAAGGAGCTCGGTCACGAATTTAATTAACACATTTTTTTTTTTAATGAGTGTCATCAGTATGGAAGCATGACGTCTGGAACGATGGCTGAAGCATGAAGAGGCATACGAATGTTTAGCACATCTGGCAAATAAATACTTTGCAATGTTGGCTACAGAATTGGAATTGGAAAGGTTTCAGAAAAGAACAACAAAAATGATTAGGGATATGGAACGGCTTCCGTATGAGGAGAGATTAATAAGACTGGGACTTTTCAGCTTGGAAAAGAGATGATTAATGGGGGATATGACTGAATGTGGAGAAAGTAAATAAGAAAGTGTTATTTACTCCTTCTCATAACACAAGCACTAAGGGTCACCAAATGAAATTAATAGGCAGCGGATTTAAACAAAAGAAAGTATTTCTTCACACAACGCACAGTCAACCTGTGGAACTCTTTGCCAGATGATGTTGTGAAGGCCAAGACTATAACAGGGTTCAAAAAATAGATAAATTCATGGAGGACAGGTCCATCAATGGCTATTAGCCAGGATGGGCAAGGATGGTGTCCCTAGTCTCTGTTTGCCAGAAGCTGGGAATGAGCGACAGGGAATGGATCATTTGATGATTACCTGTTCTGTTCATTCCTGCTGGCATTGGCCACTGTTGAAAGACAGGATACTGGACTAGATCGAGCTTTGGACTGACCCAGTGTGTCCGTTCTTATAGTCTTAAAAGTGCCGTGTGAATGCCTGTTCTCACTTTCAGGTGCCTGTGTAGCATCCTGAATGGACCAGACAGAAAAGAGAGACTAGCCCCTCAACCATTAAATAACATTACAGTTGTGACACAAACTGTCTGTACTGGGGAAATTCAGTTTAAGTTTGTCCTTATCTCAGATCAGTGTGATAAACACAGGCACCACATCAGGAGTTAAGGGCAACATGCTGGATTTAATTTAGGATGTCCTTTCTTCTCTTTGGTTGTTATTTCCTTGTTTAATATTTGTTTGTTTGCTTGTTTTTATTTGTTGATATTTGTTCTCTTGGTTGGTTGTTTTTAAATGTCATAAAGAGTAAGAATACACAAGCCCAAGACAATCAAACTGTTCCTGCTTTCTGGATTAATGTATTTATAATTTATTTCTGTGCGTATTATTTCTGCACAGCCGGGTGCATTTGGAAACCTTCCTGTGTTAGGGCCTGATCTTGCATCTATTAAAGTAAATGGGAATTTTACCGTTGATTTCCATGGGAGCAGAAACAGGTCCTAAGTCAGAAGTTAGTACTGCAGCAACCAATGGTGAAAATCACAATGTCAGTAAAAATATCCATATTAAATTATGAATAAAGCTACACTTCTAGCACATTAATGCTAGGGGGAAAGAGTTAATAACTTTGGCTGTTTAAAAAAAAGTGTTCCTAGTCTATATATCAAATAAAACCGGTAAACAGCTTTTTTATTTTATAAATTTCTTTAAGTGAGCTGCTTTTTAGTTGATAATCTGGAGACCAAAAATCAATTGCAAATATCATGCCAATGCAAATGTTTACAGCTGAGATACTAAACCTTTGAAAATAGGGTAGGTTATAATGGAAGTGTTGACTCAACTTTAACTTTAGAGGCAGGCACAAGTGATGCCAATTTAATTAAAGCCTGTGTTTAAAATAGGGCTAGCCTTGATATGACATTGATTCACCAGTGTCTCCCTCTTCCCCCACCCTCCAAAAATACTGATGACATTTTGTACCACATACCATTGCGTTGTGACAAATTAATAGATCATTTTGTTTTCTGCAGGAAAACTGAAGACTTTTATAACAAAACCTCCAGTGTCAAAATGAATACAGGTATGCTGTTTCTGTGAGATTTTTCTTTACTTGTATATCATTTATTTAATAAGCAAACTAGGGCCCAAATTATTAAATGTTCATGCACAAATTACACTAAGCTGATATTGAAATTAAACTAAACAGGATGTTGTTTTAATAGTGTGTTTGTATATTTATATGTACCGCATATAAAATATACATACATGTTTATGTGTGTATATATGAAATATGCATGTTTGTATATGTTATATATGTGTGTGTGTGTTTATGTATATTTTATGTAAATATATACAATATATATAAAATTGTACCATGCATATATACGTTCTGCAGCACAACGGCATACATAATAGTCAAGGGAAAATAGCATCCCTTTATCTCTGGAAAACAGTACTATAATGCTTGCTTTTCTGTAGATATCCTATTATCATGGTATATTATTAGGTGGGTTTGAATATAAAAAGAGATTGCTATTTAATAAATTAGTGGCTATGTGGATCACAAATTGAATATGAGCCAACAACGTGATGCAGTTTTAAAACAGGCTGGGGTATATTAACAGGAGACATGTAAAACATAGGAAGTAATTGTTCTGCTCTACTTGGCATTGGTGAGGCTTCAGTTGAAGTTGTGTGTCCAGTTTTTGAGCACCACACTTTTAGATAGATGTGGACAAATTGGAGAGAATCCAGAGGAGAGCAACAAAAATTGTAAAAGTTTTAAATAATATGGTCTGTGAGGAAAGGTTAAAAAACTAGTCATGTTTAATCTCGAGAAAACAGGCCTGGTAACAGTCTTCAGATATGTTAAGGGCTGCTATAAAGATGGCAGTGATCAATTATTCTCCACGTCTCCTGAAGGCAGGACAATAAGTAATCGAATTAATCTTCAGCAAGGGAGATCTAAGTTAGATTTGAGGAAAAACTATAAGGATAAATAAGTACTGGAAAAGGTAACCAAGGGATGTTGTAAAATCTCTCTCATTGGAGGAATAGAGTCAAGAAACACACGTCGGGGACTGTCTAGCCCCGTGGTGGGCAACCTGCGGCCCGCGGGCTGCATGCAGCCTGTCAGGGTAATGCACTGGGGGGCCACGAGACAGTTTGTTTACATTGACCGTCCGCAGGCACGGCCTCCCACAACTCCCAGAAGCCGCAGTTTGCCGTTCCTGGGAAGTGGCCGCCAGCACATCCCTGCAGCCTGCGCCACTTCCTGCAGCTCCAATTGGCTGTGAATGGCAAACCGTGGCCACTGGGAGCTCTGGGCAGCAGTGCCTGCGGACAGTCAATGTAAACAAACTGTCTCGTGGCCCACCAGTGGATTACCCTGAAAGGCCGCAGGTTCCCCACCACTGGTATAGCCTCAGCACAGGGGGATGGACAGTAGATGATCTCTCGAGGTCCTTTCCAATCCTATAATTCTATGATTCCATATACATTTACATTATTTTTCAGGCTGCTATGGTAGAAATGTAAAATCTGGGCTTAACCAAAACACAAATTGTAGAATGTTTGTTTTATGGTCTATTACAAAGTACAAAGAAAAACTATAGCTTGATCCTACACTATTGAAGTCAATGGGAGTTATGCCACTATCTTTAAATAGGGGCTGGATTGACCTGTACAGTAGATAAGTGAAATCCTGGCCCCATTGAAGTCAATGGCAAAATTTATAGTTACTTCAATGGGGCCATGATTTCACCCAATGTGTATATAAATAACTAATACCACACCATCAGTTTTACTCTTTGGTATGATACTAGAGAGAGTGGATTCTCTGAACACAGTAATAAGCATCATGAGCAAATCAGCTCAAGTAACTTTTTATTCATCTGAAGCTTGTATTGTTTTATATTCAGTAACTGGTGGGTCACACAAGAGTTTAATAAGGAAGATACTATTGTAAGAATATTCAGAATTTTTCTCTGCCCAGTTTTATAGTTGCTTTCTTGTGAGAGCTGAAGTTACAGTAGAAATTTATACCCATATATTTATATATTTTTTTGAAATTAAGGTAGTTATGAATCACTCCTTAGCTGATGGAATTATGATGAGAGGTAACTCAGCTAATCATCATCACACATATAACTACAATTCGATTGCATATTGCAGTCTCATGGGTTCAAATCTAGTAAATATTATTTTGTGGATCTCTCTCCCTATAAAAATGTCACATTTCATTGCTCTAATATGACAAGTGTGACTTACAGCCTCCTCATGACATCATAGCTATGACATATGGGTTAGTTGTTCTAACTTCCAGTGAGATTTTTGCTACAAGTTTCAATGTAGTTGGACTTTAATCCTATTGCCTCCAGAACACACTTTGATAACATCTACTGAAACCTCCTAGGATTGCCTAAATAAACATATCGTCATTAACTTAGCTGAACTTAAACCTATTGCACATTTACAAATCCAGGAGCACATCACTTACTTGTGACCATCGATAGCAATGGTCCACAATTACCAGTTCCACTAAAAGAAGAAATCACCCAATGTGACAGGGCAGCTGCCCCTTACTGGCTGGCAAAGGATTAATAGTAGCCCTTAGAGTGGCTGCGCAGAACCCAGCCAACCAGAGGAAGGCTTAGAAGCAGTCAATCAGGCCAGGCTGGGTCGTTTAAGGAGGACTGCAGGGCAGAGAGAAGCTGAGGGAGAAGGACTGGCTGCCTGTAGAGAGAAGTACCTGGGACAGAGCAATGCTGAGCAGGGTCGGGGAGCAAGCGGAACTCCCGCCTGACTGGCTCCCAGACTGAGACCTTGATACAGGGGCCGAGTAGGTGTTGGGGCTACAAGGAAGTGGCCCAGGGATAGCAGGTAATGGCAGAGAGGGGAAGGTGAGGCAGTGAGTGGCTGCTAGCTATAGGGTCCCTGAGTGATGGCCCAGAATAGTGGGTGGGCCTGGGCCCCCCCTTCTTTGCCCCACTGGCTGCTGAGGGAAGTAGCTAGCCAAAGGACTGCAGTTTGCCCCTGAGCGAAGGGCTGGACTAGAGGCTGGAATTCACCACTGCGGTGATAGGCCAGGCAAAGGACTGCCGGTTCCCCCGGAAGTGGGGAGACAACGGAGTTGGGGCACAGCCGGAGGGCCGTGCCTTGAAGAGGATGCCGTGGTCAGGAAGTGATGTGAGTCCCCACAGACAGCAGAGAGGGTGGAGAAGCAGTGATGGAGAGTGAGACACCACAAGAGGCAAGCACCCTGGTGATGGACAGAGCTAATTCCCAGAGCAATCAGCAGGAGGTGCCACGGTGGTGAGCACAACCCGTTATACCCAGATAAAGTAATAGTTCACATTTAATTCTATTGATGTAGTCTGCAACCCCATGAAAAAACCAAGCTGGATTAAGCATAAGTATTGAGAGTTATTCCTGGCATAGCCCCAGGAGTAGGATACTGAGACATCACTTCCACTAAGCATGAGAGCGGTTGAGATAAGCGATACTCAACATAGTGTACTTGGTTACATAGAGCTTCCCAACCCTCCTACACATGGCACCCTGAGTGCTGTTAAACCAAAATAATAGTGCAGCGACCATCTTGGACCTGTGGATTTACTAATGCTTCATAGCAGGAGTCTGTGCATGTACACAGCTGTAGGTATTAGGTACTACAGAGCTGTCACCGCTGTCTAGTAAAAACTGGGTCATTCCACAAACTACTGGTCTACTTGAAGGATAAATGGGTCCTCTGTAGCTCTGGTGAATCCTGTAAAGTCATTAGACTGGGGCAAATTAAGCTTAAAAAAAAGAAAGTAGGCCTGTTTCTTAGAGTAGACTCTTTCATGACAGGATACCTAGATAAAGTTTCTTGATACCTTAAATGACTACTTCTTGGAGCAGCTGGTCCTGGAACCCACCAGAGGAGAGGCAATTCTTGATTTAGTCCAGTGTTTCTCAAACTGGGGTCGCCGTTTGTGTAGGGAAAGCCCCCGGCGGGCCAGGCCGGTTTGTTTACCTGCCCCGTCCACAGGTCCGGCCGATCGCAGCTCCCACTGGCCGCGGTTCACCACTGCAGGCCAATGGGGCTGCTGGAAGTGGCAACCAATATGTCCCTCGGCCCGCGCCGCTTCCAGCAACTCCCATTGGCCTGGAGCAGCGAACTGTGGCTAGTGGGAGCCACGATCGGCCAGACCTGTGGACGGGGCAGGTAAACAAACCGGCCCGGCCCGCCAGGGGTTTTCCCTACACAAGCGGCAACCCCAGTTTGAGAAACGCTGATTTAGTCCTAAGTGGAGCACAAGATATGGTCCTAGAGGTGAATATACCTGCACTGCTTGGGTTTTAGTGACCATAATATAAATAAATTTAATATCCCTGTGACAGGAAAAACACCACAGTGGCCCAACACTGTAGCATTTAATTTCAGAAAGGGGAACTACACAAAAATGAGGAGGTTAGTTAATCAGAAATTAAAAGGTACAGTACCAAAAGTTAAATCTCTGCAAGCTGGATGGAAACTTTTTAAAGACACCACAATAGAGACTCAACTTAAATGTATACCCCAAATTAAAAAACATAGGAAAAGAACCAAAAAAGAGCCACTGTGGCTAAACAACAAAGTAAAAGAAGCAGTGAGAGCCAAATAGGCATCCTTTTAAAAGTGGAAGTTAAATCCTAGTGAGGAAAATAGAAAGGAGCATAACCACTGGCGAAGTGTAAAAATACAATTAGAAGGCCAAAAAAGAATTTGAGGAACAGTTAGCCAAAGACTCAAAAAGTAATAGCAATTTTTTTTGTAAGTACATGGGAAGCAGGAAGCCTGCTAAACAATCAGTGGGGCCACTGGACCATCAAGGTACTAAAGGAGCACTCAAGGATGTTAAGACCATTGCGGAGAAACTAAATTAATTATTTGCATCAGTCTTCATGGCTGAGGATGTGAGGGAGATTCCCAAACCTTTTCCAAAAAGCCAATCTTTTTAGGTGCTAGATCTGAGGAACTGACCCAGATTGAGGTATCATTAGAGGAGGTTTGGAACAAATTGGTAAATTAAACAGGAATTAGTCACCAGGACCAGATGGTATTCACCCAAGAGTTCTGAAGGAACTCAAATGTGAAATTGCAGAACTACTAACTATAGTTTGTAACCTTATCATTTAAATCAGCTTCTGTACCGGATGGCTGGAGGATAGCTAATGGGATGCCAATTTTAAAAAAGGACTCCAGAGATGATCCCGGCAATTACAGGCCTGTAAGCCTAACTTCAGTACCAGGCAAACTGGTTAAAACTATGATAAAGAACAATATTGTCAGACATATAGATGAATATAATTTGTTGAGGAAGAATCAACATGGTTTTAGTAAAGGGAAATCATGCCTCACCAATCTATTAGAATTCTTTGAGGGAGTCAACAAACATGTGGACCAAGGGGATCCAGTGGATATAGTGTACTTAGATGTTCAGAAAGTCTTTGACAAGGTCCCTCACCAAAGGCTCTTATGCAAAGTAAGCTGCCACAAGATAAGAGGGAAGGTGCTCTCGTGGATTGGTAACTGGTTAAAAGATAGGAAACAAAGGGTAGGTATAAATGGTCAAGTTTTCAGAATGGAGAGAGGTAAATAGTGGTGTCCCCCAGGGGTCTGTTCTGGGACCAGTCCTATTCAACATATTCATAAATCATCTGGAAAAAAGGGTAAACAGTGAGGTGGCAAAATTTGCAGATGATATAAAATTACTAACGATAATTAAGACCCAGGCAGACTGCTAAGAGCTACAAAAGGATCTCTCAAAACCAGGCAACAGAATGGTAGATGAAATTTAATGTTGATAAATGCACAGTAATGCACATTGGAAAGCATAATCCCAACTATACATATAAAATGCTGGGGTCTAAATTAGCTGTTACCTATCAAGAAAGAGATCTTGGAGTCATTGTGGATAGTTCTCTGAAAACATCCACTCAATGTGCAGCGGCAGTCAAAAAAATCCATGCTATGCCCACATCTTGAATACCATGTGCAGATGTGGTCGCCCCATCTCAAAAAAGATATATTGGAATTGGAAAAGGTTCAGAAAAGGGCAACAAAAATGATTAGGGGTATGGAAAGTCTTCCATATGAGGACAGATTAATAAGACTGGGACTTTTCAGCTTGGAAAAGAGATGGCTAGGGGAGATATGATTGAGGTCTATAAAATCATAACTGGTGTAGAGAAAGTAGATAAGAAAGTGTTTACTACTTCTCATAACACACGAACTAGGGGTCACCAAATGAAATTAATAGGCCTCAGGTTTAAAACAAAAGGAAATATTTCTTCACACAATGCACAGTCAACCTGTGGAACTCCTTGCCAGAGGATGTTGTGAAGGCCAAGACCATAACAGGGTTCAAAAAAGAGCTAGATGAATTCATAGAGGATAGATCCATCAATGGCGATTAGCCAGGATTGGCAGGAAGGGTGTCCCCTAGCGTCTGTTTGCCAGAAGCTGGGAATGAGCGACAGGGGATGGATCACTTGATGATTACCTGTTCTGTTCATACCCTCTGGCGCGTGGCCATTGTCGGCAGACAGGATACTGGGCTAGATGGATCTTTGGTCTGACCCAGTAAGGCCATTCTTGTGTTCCAGTCCAGTGTCCCCTGTGGGTCCAGACTTGGCAGGATATCTCCGCCAGAAGCTATATTAGTCTGCAAAGTGTGTGTTCAATTTTCACTTTCTACCATGTTTCTACTTTCAAACATGGTTTGTTTGTTTGTTTATTGTATTTGATACTAATTCTTTACCAAATGCTAGAAAGGCAACTTCCCAAATTTAACAGCTAAAGGCAACAAAACATTTTTGTAAAAAGCAAAGAAATAAACAAGTTGTAGGGGGAGATTTTCAAAGGCACGAAGGGGAGTTACACACACAACTCTCATTGGTTTTCAAACTTCTCCATAATGTATACAGAGAAAAATATCTACATCTGTGCCACCCCTTGTGGTATTTGCTCCACTTCTGGGGCTAGCGATCGGTGCAATTCACTTAGATTCAGTCTCTCTAACCACTCTCACAGATACCCCAGTGCATGTCTGAGTTCCTTATAGGGCAAGATAGCATTCCACCACTAACCTTCAATCATGTGCTCCCTGTGGCCACTCCCACACCTCCCCATAATGGATTTATTACAGGTTTACAAAATCTGAGAAGCTAGCATAAATCAAATCATCCTAAACCACCTCCTGCTCACAAGGCATAGAAGAAACCTACAGTTCTCTCCCCTGAACCGTCCTCCTCTCACCCCTTGTTTTATCATCCTATTAAACCCACTTTCAGATTGATGTCCTTACACAATTGTTTTACCTATTTTATCTACTTACTACATCTAGATCAGGGGTTGGCAAATTTTCAGAAGGTGTGCGCCGAGTCTTCATTTATTCACTCTAATTTAAGGTTTCGCGTGCCAGTAATACATTTTAATGTTTTTAGAAGGTCTCTTTCTATAAGTCTATAATATATAACTAAACGATTGTTGTATGTAAAGTAAATAAGATTTTTAAAATGTTTAAGAAGCTTCATTTTAAATGAAGTTAAAATGCAGAGCCCCTCAGACCAGTGTCCAGGACCCAGGCAGTGCGAGTGCCACTGAAAATCAGCTCGCGTGCTGCCTTCAGCACACGTGCCATTGGTTGCCTACCCCTGATCTAGATTATTTATAAGTGATCGCTCACTATGTTATCTAGGGGGATAAATACTTATGTGTTAATTAAATTGCAATAGTCCCAGTGTAAGGACATATTTTTTATATTGTGCCTATTAAGTCAAGTGCACACCTGTGACACTATATTGATGATAATAATAGTGTTGTGGTAAATTCTTAAAATTGGAAACAATGTAGGATTGAGATGTATGTAGGCAAAACAAAAGATCTTTTAAAAAAAATTGTATGCAAAATTGCATGCAGTGTTATTTTTTATTTATTTTTCTTGTTATACTGGACTAAAAAGAAGTTAAGTAGTGTTCAGAGTTCACATGAAATCTGCCGAAGAGAGAATTTTTCCTAGATGGAAGTAATTACATTGTTACTTCACCTATATTTAAGACTAATAATAGTTTTGTTTGTTTGTTTTTTAAATTCACAAGTCAGCTGCTCAGTAACTTCTTAAAATGCCTACCAGTCGCTTACCATGTACGGTGGGATTGTTCAAAGTGTTCAGCATTGATAACAATCCCACTGACTTCAACTGGAACTGAGTTAGGGCACCACTGAATGCCCTAAAAAACCCCGCCCACCATTATAATAATGGCCAAGCACTTCAGAATGTATGACTATAGACTATGAGAAACTGTGTGAGTATTTTCTCTCTTTACATTCTGTGAAGACTGGAACAAAATAGCTGCCTGAGAGAGATCCTGGATATGTTGCCTCAGAACAATGTTTTCTTATGACAACATTCTCTTCTGATTATGGCAAATCTGTGTAAAGCTGAGAACATCTCCATGTTCCCCAGGGTAGCTTGCTAATCAAATGTGTGCTTTCTTAAACTCTCTCACACTAAACAGGAGTGATCAGAAGAATATTAATGATAACTTAAAATGTATGAAGTGCTTTTCATCTAAAGATCTCTAAGCGCTTTAAAAATGTGGATAAGCGTCATTATCCTTATATGAGAGAAACAAGGTGGGTAAGGTAGTATCTTTTATTGGACCAGCTTCTGTTGGTGAGAGAGACAAGTTTTAGAGCCACACAGAACTCTTCCTCGGGTCTAGAAAAGGAACTGCCAGTGTCTCAAAATGGAAGATGGAGCAGATTGTTTAGCATATGTAGTTAGCACATATTTTAAGGGGCCATTCAAAGGAGAGTGGCCCATTAACACCTCTCCAGTCATAGGACAAAAAAGAGGGGGATAGTGGGTCACAGACTGTTGTAATAAAAGATAAATCCAGTGTCTCTGTTCAGTCCATGACTTTTGGTGTCTAGCAGAGTAATGAATTTAAGCTCCGAGGCTTATCTTTTGAAAGTGTTGTGAAGGTTTCCTTTGAGGATGAGGACTGAGAAGTCAGATAGAGTGATCACTTTGTGACAGGTTTCAGAGTAGCAGCCGTGTTAGTCTGTATCCACAAAAAGAAATCCACAAATTTATTTGAGCATAAGCTTTCGTGGGCTACAGCCCACTTCTTCGGATGCATAAATTTGTTAGTCTCTAAGGTGCCACAAGTACTCCTGTTCTTTTTGCGGATACAGACTAACACGGCTGCTACTCTGAAACCTGTCATTATGCAAGGCACTGCATTTAGCTGTATGGAGTGGAAATCCATCAACTTCATGAAAAAACTCGTACAGAAACAGACAGACTTGCATCCGAAGAAGTGGGCTGTAGCCCACGAAAGCTTATGCTCAAATAAATTTGTTAGTCTCTAAGGTGCCACAAGTCCTCCTGTTCACTTTGTGACAAGTGTTCACCCACAGGTAATAGGGTGTTTTGGTCTTTTATCATTTTCTGTGTGAGTTCATTCATTGTCTGGTTTCACCCACATAGTTGTTATTGGGGCATGTAGTGCACTGGATGAGGTACACCACCTGTTGTGATAGGTATGTGTAGGACTCATGGATGTTGAAAGCTGTGTTGTGGGTAGGGTTGCCAGGTTTTTGACTGGAACACCCAGTTGAAAAGGACCCTGGTGCCTCTGGTTAGCACCGCTGACCAGGCCATTAAAAGTCCAGTTGCGGCGCAACGTGGCTTATAGGCTTCCCTGCCCAGCTCTGCATGGCTCCCAGAAGCAGCGGCATGTGTCTCCAGCCAATGGGAGCTGCAGGGCAGCGCCTGCAGGTGGGAGCAGCACGCAGCGCCTCCCTGGCCACCCCTCCACCTGGGAGCCAGAGGGACAGGTCACCACTTCCGGGAGCTGCCTGTGGTAAGTGCTGCCCAGAGCCCGCACTCCTCATCCCCTCTTGCACTCAAACTCCCTACTGGAGCCCGTACCCCAACCCCCTGCTGCAGCCCAGAGCCCCTCCCACATTCTGAACCCCTCGGCCCCACCCCCCCAGGCCGGAGTCCCCTTCTACACACCAAACCACTCATCCCTGGCCCTACTCCAGACCCCACACACCAAGACGGAGCCCGCACCCCAACCCCCTGTACCAGCCCAGTGAAAATGGGCTAGTGAGCAAGGGTGGGGCGAGTGAGCAATGGAGGGAGGAAGGATGGTGTGAATGAGGACGGGACTTCGGAGAAGGGGCAGGGCCTCAGGGAAGGGGTGGGGTAGGGGGGCAGGACAAGGGTGTTCGGTTTTCTCTAATAGAAAGTTAGCAATTCTGGTTGTGTGGGGTGCTGATCATTTTAGCAGTGGAAATATGTCTGCAGGTTTGGGGTCTGTTGTTCTGACAGGGTCTGCTCATGCTTTGAGTTGGTGTGTCCTGCTCTGAGGAGATCTTGCTTCTAATAATGAGTGTGGAGAAATTGAGGGATTGTTTGAAGGCCTGAAGGGGGGGACGGAGCGGGGGAGTTCATGAAAGATTTCTTTCAGGTCGGGGTGAAATCTTTCCCTAAGAAAACAAAGGCTGAACTGCTGTGGATTTACAGAGTGAATAAATGTACATATCGCATATTTCATAGCAGTATGCAAATGTTGATATTGTCTTTTGGCACAGATGGATAATGAATGGTCTAAGTTAATTTGCAAAAACAAATCCTTGGTGTCCACCCATAAATATTTTAGTCAGGAGTTTTACAGGGATAATATGCTTGGTAAATGCATCTAATTTTAAAATGATTGAACAAGTCAGCTGCTAGCAAATGAAGCACATAAAAAGCAGTCAGGGGAAGAGAGTACACAATTCTGGAAGGCTGCAAAACATAGGTGCATTAACTTTATTAATGTAAGTCATCACATGATGTATCTCTTAGGAATTTATCCAATTTGTCTGGGAGACAAGAACAGAAATACTTGGTCCCTGTAGAGTCTCTGACTCAGCCATAAAGTCACTTTTGGTTAAATGAAGAAAATTATATTATCTTGATCCTCTAAGTCAGCCCTCTTCTATAGAACTTAATATAATTATGATTAGTATTTTGGTAGGACCTAGGGACCAACTCAAAACAGGGCCCCATTTCACTAGGCACTGTACAAAGTAATAGACAGTGTCTACCCCAAAAAGCTCAAGATCTAAATAGACAAGACAAACCAAGGGGAGGAAAAGGGATGCAACATACAAGTAGAGGAACAGAGTGATGGCTGGCAAATGTCATGTTAGGGCCACTATTTTGGGGAGAGAAGGTTGGTGGGGCTAGGGTGTTTTTTCTTTTTAATTCTTTGGGTGGAGGATTAGCAAGGGAAGATTAGCTAAACAGAAAGGCAAAGGAAAGGAGGAGGGAGGCTTAGGAAGGGGAGAAGAGGGATTGAAGGAAGGAAGGAGGGGAGCACTCAGAGCAGGTAAAGTAAGACTGAGATGATGAAGAGACTGTGGGTGGGGGGCTGGAACAAACAGTCAATTTCCAGAGCAAAAACTGGCGAAAACAGTCTAATAACATCATCAATATCCAACAGTTCCTTCTACAGAATCTGCTGCCATTGCTTCTGTGTCTGCTCCCACCAGCCATTGTTTCTCTGACCCTTAGCGGCTGGCTTCTGCCTAGAATTTCTTTCTTCCCACAGCCCATATGACTCAGGAAAGGGGGATGCAACATGGATCCTAGTGCTCCCAGAGGAAAGTGAGGGCCATCCTTGCACAGAGCTAGACAAGGGAGCAGAGGGGTGCCACCAGCTATCTTTCACTCTCCTTTCTCCCATCCCCAAAGTTGTAATACCTATTAAAGCTGATTATTTGTCTGCTCCTCTTTCAATGGGAGTGGCATGTCCAGAGGGTTTGTAAGAGCCTATGATAGCATCTCATCAAAATGGGATAGGATCTCATCCTAATCAGAGCTGAGCATACTATTCAGTGAATAGGTTATCCAGTTATGAATTACTACTTAATGTTTATGTTGTGTTAGTGCCTAGAAGCCTAATCAGAATCAGGGCTCATTATGTCGGTGTTGTAGAAGATATGATTGCTACACCCAATGGATTTATAAGAAAACAAGAGACATGAAGGACTGAGAAGATGGAAATTGTATATATAAATAAAATATACGTGGGTATAATTTTATACACACATAAACATTTTAAATAGGTGTATATAAGTATCAGATATCCTCATTTGCCCCTCAGCGTAGAAGTTAAGTAGTATGGGGGTTACAGCAGACATGGGTAATCAATCAATGAATTAAGCCTGTCTTCCTGTTTGTGAGTTAACTACAAAGAGACTTCTTCTCATCCCAAAGCATCTTTACAGATTTGGGGAGCAGTACAATATCACCATTCATTCCTGTCCATGGCTTGATCCTCCTTTAAGCCCAGCCAGATCATGACTTTTTGTGTACAATGTCCCACCATTTAGTCAGTGGTCGGCCTCTAGGTCTGACTGACTTTTGTTGCATTTTCATTATTTTCTTTAGCATCCTATCATCTGTTTGTTTTCTACAGTGTCCCCACCATTGTAATCTTTTCCATTGCAGCCAATCCTGTACCGTGATTTCCCATCCTACTCTGCTTCTAACTTCATTTGTCTTCAACTCATTTCACATTCTATGTACCATCTTTCAAAAAACTCTCATCTCTACCACTTCCAGGCTTCTGATGTTTGTTTCATCTAATGTAGCTGCTTTCAGTCCATACAATAATACTGATAGTACACTGGTTTGATAAATTTTCACTTTGGTACCAAACAAAGGATTTTATCAGTCCATAATTTCATCAATTCCTCTACAGTACTTGTAACTAAAGCACATCTCCTTTTAACCTCATTCTTGATGGAATTGTCGGCACTGATCAAGCTTCCTAGATACTCATAAGATTTTACTTGTTCTACAACTTCACTGTTGCTGCATTTCAGCACTTTTCCGAGATACAACCACTTTGTTCTCTTGGCATTTATTGTAAATCCAAGTTGACTACACCAGTGTTCCAAGGTTGTGAAGAGTATCATCATTAATTCAAATGTGGATGCCAGTCACACAATGTCATCTGCATAAATTGAAAAGCATAACTCTAGATCACCCAATGTCACACCCTTCAACTTGTCTACCATTTTTAACATCCAATTTAAGAATATGATGAAAAGTGATGGTGATTCCACATACCATTTCTTACGCCAAACTTTGACTTGAATCAGTTGCTTAATTTTCCACCAATTTCTGCAGAGACTTAGATTTTTATAAATAAATTTGTAATTACGAATTATCCAACAAACACGAGCATTCCATAAGCAGAATTATTGGTGCATAAAATGTTTATGGATGTCTGGTGGAGCAGAGACGTGTGGGATGATGCAATATGAAATAAGTTTTGCGATGTAGGCGTGGTGGAGTAATGTTGGGCCTAGAAGATGAGAATGAGCTGTTTGATAGTTGTATAATTTGAAAGTCATACACAAGTAGCCTGTTCCCCCAGTCCTCACTCAGACAAAATTCCCATTGAATTCAGTCAGAGACCCTGAGCATGGAATGCAAGATTATGTCTAAGATGAATAAAAGAAAAATATTTAAAAATCTAATATGATACAAATATGTAGAATATATATCTGTACTGTATTTCGATGTATTCAACATTAGTCAATATCTAGTTCAATGTTGCTTATGTATATATGCACAGTGTATTCCTGTAAATAGATCTGTGTTTATATAGATACATGTCATATACATACATTGTATATTGCAATGTATACATTTTCCTATTGATGATGGGATATGTAAGAGGCAATGTCAAGCATGTCATTAGATAATGGGCCAAATAGAGCCCTGCTTTATAACTTCATTGATTCTGCCAAGGTTTTGTAGACAGAGATTTCTTTTCCAGATGTCTTGCTGATGGGTCATGACCATATGCTCAAGAGGTCTAACTGGTGGCCATATTTGGGGTCAGGAAGGAAATTTCCCCTGGGTCAGATTGACAGAGACCCTGGGGTTTCACCCTCCTTTGCAGCATGGGGCATGGGTCACTTGCTGGTTTGAACAAGAGTAAATGGTGGATTCTCTATAACCTGAAGTCTTTAAATCAAGATTTGAGGACTTCAGTAGCTCAGCCCCATGTTGTGTGCCTATTACAGGAGGGGGTGGGTGAGGTTCTGTGGCCTATGATGTACAGGAGGTTGGACTTGATGATCATGATGGTCCATTCTGGCCTTAAATTCTATGAGTGTAAGTTCTACAAGGAATGTATTTGGGATAGTGTTTCTTGAAATTATAATAGTGAAATATTTGTTCAGAATGACATGTTGTAATTATTTGCTGAGTTTACTTTGGCTTGGAGATGTAGTGGTCCAACCTGCCTCATTCTCATGCAGTGTCAGCAGCATTGTGTCTTTCCCCGAATGGCAGTCTACATCCCTGTTCCCCTTTTCCTGCTCTGAAACTAAATTAAAACATTTCTAGAAAAATAGAATAAAGCTTGTATTCCATTTGATTAGACAATGTGACAACACACATCAAAATCAAATACCAGACTATTGGCATTTACTAATCAAATAGAGTATTCTTTCAACATGATACTTGTAATACTTTCATATTAGAGAAAAATAGATATGAATACAATATGGTAATGAAGATGCAATGAAATAATAAGGACTTACTGTATTACTCTTTGAATTCTATGATCAGCAGTTGCAATGAGATCTGTCATCTCATGTTAGTTGAGGGGAAAGGACAAGAATGAGAAACGTTATAGTAAATTATGTCTCTGTCATATTTATGTCAGTAATTTCCAGCAAATGTGCAGGTGTGATGACCATTTCCCTTTCTTTCAGATGCATAATACAAATTATTAATTCCAAGCAATACATTGTTTAGGATTATTCCACTTATTAGATGGCTGAAATCACTTGACCTTTTGCCTCATGTCTCAGAACTGGAGGTGATTTGATAGACTTAAACCTGAGGACAGCAACTCAGATATTTGTCAGCATCAGCAACAGTTTAACACACATGCCACAAGGTTCAATGCCAATACACTCTGAAATTTCCATTGGAATGTCTGAGTTAGTTTACAGATACCTGGAGCATTAACCTTTTGACCTAGGTTAAAGATGCCCCTGTGGTTCAGCTCACACCTGATGTATATAATAATCTCAGATAGATAAATATCATTTATGTTTAAACATTATTGTCTATCACAGAGCTTTTCTGAAAATTGTAGGGTGGGATTCTCCAAGAGGCTTTAAGGCACCCAACTCCCAATGATTTTAAGTCTCATTGACTTTAGCTCCTTTGAAAATTTCAGCCAAAAAGAATAATAAGGTAAAGAATTTTAATATTAGCAAAGAGCAGAGAAAAAGCTGATTCTAACTAGAAGTGCCCAAGCAGAATATTTTCTGAACTGTTTTTGCAAATATGATAGAGAACGGTGATTGCCCCATAATGAAAGGTCCAATCCCATGACATGCTAACTGCTGCCAATAACAGTGATACAGTGCCAATGGGCACAGAATCTCCATACTGTTTCCAGCCCTCAGTCAGTAGGAGAGAAAGAAGAGGGGAATAAATGGAGAAGAAAAGGATGATCTGAGATTTTCCCCTAACTCCTCAAGTGCTGAGGAGGGAGACAATTGTGTGTTCTGATTTCTTCACAGTGATCTTAGATCTGTCCCAAACTTTTATTTTGTGTCATAGCTGAGAGAGCACCTTGCGTTAATCTCCACTGATTCTCCCAGGACATTACTGGGCTCCAGAGGCAAGAACGTCAATCTTCCATTAAGAAGAGCTGCCAGAATGAGGAGTCTTTAAAAAGAAGAACAGGGATATAGTCTCCCTCCTCTTCCATACCTAGGAAAATATGATAAATTTTTGTCACTTGTGTTTAAAATATCCTCTATAGATCAAAAGTACACTACAAAAACACTGTCATGCCATAAAACATAAGCCTGTCTTGTGAATATGCCTTTCTTGTGCCAACAATAAAATGGCTTTACAATGCTGATTATTGACAAGTATTATGCAGCTTTTAATCCATCATCTTGATTAACTATTTGTGCATTATTAGCTATACATAACGCTAAGATTTTGTCAATTTTTAGTAAAAGTCATGGGCAGGATGTATGCAATAAACAATATATCACGGAAGCCTGAGCCCCTCAGCCACTCGTGGAGATCACATCAAATCACAGAATCCATGACCTCTCTGACCAACTCGTAGCCTTACTCCGCATAAGCAGCCCTTCTGGCACCAGAATGCACACATTGTCACAATGTATTATGTACTGAATACTTACCATATTAGATATCCTGAGCTCCAGGTAACCTACAGTGTATTCTGCTAATCTGTGGGTTTTAAAAACACACAACTATCAGCAGCAATTCCTAACTGCACATGTTTTTGATGTACGTTTGGCATATCTCACACCATGTAATATGTTGCATGTGCTTGCTTCCTTTGTCTTGGGCCTGTGTCTATATCGTTTTGTGCTTCCAGATAGCGGTGGCTGTGCTCGCAAACGTGCTGCAATGTCTGTCACATTAACAGCTGTGAAGAGAGTTCAAAGTTCTCCAAACCTATTGGCTTCAGGTATAACTAACCAGTGGGATATCACACTTGAACGGCTTTCTGTAACATTATATGTTTCTGTAGAATTAGTTTGCCAGAAGGGTAATCAAAATGGCTACTCCACTGGCAAGGTCTAATTTATATAGTTTCATGAAGCCAACATCTCTGAACGTATTTTGTTTCTGAAAATGTAATCTTACTTTTCATCTAGCTATATGTAGTGGTCATTGAAGGATAGGTGAAACCTCCTGGGAAATTTTGAAAAGCTGATTTAATTTAAAAAATAATAATCTTGCCTCTCTGACAAGTATTTTGGGTATTTTCCCTTTCTTCGTACCTGCCCAATCTTAGTCCCCTATTTTGTTAATAGGAGAACTTGCATGAAAACTGGGGTTTGTTTCTTAATATCTCAGTGGCTTCTGTGAAAGCTATAATTCTCTGCTCCCAGTGTTTCAACCAGTTTGAGACTATTGTGCTATCACAAATGGAAGATTATAATTTCAGTTGTGAAATAAGTAATAGGAGCCAAATACTTTTATGAAACAAAAATCCTATTTTTAAGAGAATGTTTCTAGACATTTAAAAACAGAATAAAAACACAGAAAATATTCAATAGAGGCAAAACTATTTCTTAATTAGAGGACTATATTGAGAGCTAGTTTAAGGAAGTAAAACTTGAATGCATATCTGTTGACCGTATTCAGTGGTGACTTAAATCACAGTGTAAATTACATGCTAGGTATAAATAGGGCAGAAAACCTATGTGATTACCTTGCACTAGTTTGGCATTCAGTGGCTGTTCCAAACAAGTGTAATACACAAAGGAGGCAGAAGAGTGAGGGAATGAGAGGTCTAAGATGAACCCTCAGCAAGATCCCCATTTTATTTACTCCAGTGTTCCATTGCATCATTGTGGTCATTCAACTAGAAAAAATTGTCAAAAACCTTGAGGGTAGAACTGTAAAGATTCTTCACAGAATGAGTGCACAATTTTTCACAACACCTAGGAGTTTATCATAATATATACTGATGAATAAATGGACACAAATCTGACATCAGGAATCATAACATTCAAAAACCAGTAGAAGAACACTTCAACCTCTCTCATCGCTCAGTAAGAGATTTAAAGGTGGCAATTTTGCAACAGCAAAGCTTCAAAAACAGACTCCAACGAGAAACTGCTGCGCTTGAATTAATATGCAAACTAGATACCATTAACTTGGGCTTGAATAGAGACTGGGAGTGGCTGGTTCATTACACATATTGAATCTATTTCCCCTTGTTAAGTATCCTCACACCTTCTTGTCAGCTGTCTAAAATGGGCCATCTTGATTATCACTACAAACATTTTTTTCTCCTGCTTATTATAGCTCATCTTAATTAATTAGCCTCTTACAGTTGGTATGGGTACTTCCACTTTTTCATATTCTGTGTGTGTGTGTGTGTGTGTGTGTATGTGTATCTATCTATCTATCTATCTATCTATCTATCTATCTATCTATCTATATCATCTTGCTATATGTTCCATTCTGTGCATCTGATGAAGTGGGCTGGACCGCACAAAAGCTTATGCCCAAATAAATTAGTTAGTCTCTAAGGTGCCACAAGTACTCCTGTTCTTTTTGATGTTTCAACAGATTTTCAAAAGTAGCTTTCACACTTTGTCACCAAAGTGATATACTACTATAGCAATTACAATATATATCATCCTGAATGCATACTAGCACATTCAATTGAAGAGTCTCCATCTGCACAGCTCTGGTTAAAGGGCTGTCAGAAAATGTAAACCTCTGTATTTAGAGATAAATACTAGGTTGGCCATGAAATTTCACTCCTGGCTGATACTTACTATGCTAACTGTGAGCCTGTCAGCTTTTCTGGAGTGTTTAAAATGCACAAAAAATAAAGAACAGTCATTTTTTACAATTCCAACACACAAACAGCTTTTGGTATTTTTAGCTTTGTTTATAGATGGTCTAAATTGTGGACTAGCTCTAAAAATAAATACAAAATAGGAAAAGTTTATTTTTATAAATTTCACAAGAAGTCCAGATGTGAGCATCTAATCCACAAGGACAAGAATCTAACTGAAATGAGTGGGACTACTTCAAAATAAGATGGTACTCCGTGTGAATAAGGGTAGCAGAATTGGGCTTTTAGGGGGTTGTTTTGTGTGTATCCATTATAGACTTCAGAAAATGCATATTATTGGCCTGATGTTTCAAAACACCTCTTGCAAAGTCAGTATGGTTTATCATGTAAACCTGCAAACTGAGACTTTAAAAGGTCTTGTTTACTGTACTTAATAGTCCATAAAGGTAGTGATGGTCCATAGTGCCAATTCTAACCTAGTGGATTGGATTGTCGCACATGAAGAATCCGTATGAAATTTTTCCAAAGGAAAAAGAATTCCATACATGTGGATAACATTTTTCAAATTAGTCTCCTTTAGATCATCTAATATCACACACCCAAACGTACCCCATGCCAATATACTGTATATATGGACAGAATTTCTGTCTTTCTCTTTGCCAAACACTCTAGAGACATCCTGCAGTTTCCCACATTCTGGCACCATCCAAAAATCTCACATCACCCATGTATAGCCCCCTTGATTTTTGAATGAAGCTTCTCCATGCCCTCTTAAAACAGTGTCATTTCTTCTGGTATCTAGATTTAATAAGACAAATTATAGAGTTTATTGAAAAACCAGGCAACAATATTGTTTGTTTTATTCCTTGTCTGATGTAGCAGTGATTTAAATAACCACAGTGTAGTAATTGTCATAGCACAATATAATCCTTGATAAAATGTAATTTAATTGAGCAGTAAACATTGGTTACTTACAGTGCAATATTCAGAGGTGTGTGTATATATAGGTAACAGAGGGCAAGTTGTGAGTATATAATTTCAATAAAACAGTTAGTACCTATTATATAGATCTTTCCCAATTGTGCAAGATCAGAGGAAATTTATTAGAAACGATTTTTTTCTGTATAGTGTAAACTGGCTCTTCTGAGACTATAACAATTACTGTTGAGCTTCCTTAAATTAGATTAATTTCTACACATACAGTTACATCAACTCCTTTAAAATGGTCTATGAAATTATCTTAATTCAGTACAAAGAAGACTCGTTGATGCATTTAGAAAATATCCTCGCATATTGAAGCATAGGCAATTAAAGTTGTGGGGAAAAACGACTAATGATATAGATAGATAGATAGATATATAGCTTAAAATCCATTTCTCTATGACAAGGCTAGTTTGACTGTGGTGGAGGCTCACTGAGTGTGTGATTAACTCATGGCTAAATTCTCTTGGTAGCAGCAGCGGCTGCAGACTTTAAAAAGCACCACCACCACTATTATCCTTGAGTTTCCATTAGATTCTCTCAGATACCTTTATTTAATTAGCCCAGTACTCAGAATGATTCAATATTGTTAGGATCGGTGATTTTGATTATTAAGAAAATGGCTTCACCTGATAAGACAATATGGATCAAATTCTGACCAAGTTACACTGCACATCCCTAGTGATTTTGCTGGGCCAGAGTGGGTATAAATCGGTACAGAATTTGGCACCACATACACAGAACAATAACAAACACATCCATCAAAAAATCACCCAACCTACTACAATTTGATCAAAATCGCTGTCTTTTTAAAAAATATATGTTCTTATCAAAGTATACTGTGAGCCTAGTTCTACAATCCTTGCATATCTTAAAATTTCCCCAAAGTCAATATGAGGTCTGAGTGTGCAAGGAATGTAGAACCAGACCCAGTGTCACAGGCAGCATACTGTTCCATCACCAAAAAGGCTAACAGAATTGCCTACAGTATTTTAATTTCCAGCACACACTAACTTGCTATTTCTTTTTTAGGACCTGATTCTCAGTCTCCAGATTCAGGTAAATAAAACATTATTTTCTTTATGCGTAAGTGTACTGGTATTGTATATGTATGAATTATAGCAATCTTCCATTTATATAGCATCATGCATCCAAATGGATCCCAGTTCATCTTACAGGCCTTACTGATTTTTGCAAACTATCTCAGGTGAAACTTGTGACTGAGAACCTCCAGCAGACAACCACCTGTTCGAAGTGACGTCAAGGCTTCCAGGACAATTTTGTCCAACAGTTAGTTAGATATCATATATGCCATACAGTCTCTTTTGTTCCTGTTTCTATGGGATGTGTAATACAGAATGCTCACTAGTTAGTGCAGCCACCTCTAGACTGAAATGCAGCAATGGTTTAACAATGCATCACAACAGATCAGGACAGAAAGTGATAAATGTCTTATCAAACTGAAATTATCGGGAAGGAATACAGGGAGGAATTTATCCAGAATACTGAGTCTAACACCTACTTTTAAAGAAAGTGCCACTACATCTTTAATAATTACAAGTGATTAAAACCTCAGGTTTAGGTCTCATCCAAAAGATAGCATTTCCAGCAGCACAGTAGTGTAATACAATAGTATTGGCTAAAAACTTACTCAGATAGAAGGATGCAACCTACTGATTCACCATCATGCATTTCAATAGCACTGAAGATTTCTTTTGAAGTCAACCATGCAAATACAGGGAATACATATCCCAATCATTACCCTGAGAACCATGCTTGCATATTGTATTCCTTTTCCCTACCCTTCATCTTATCTTCCAGTCTATCACATATTCAGGTCAGGAATGTGTCTTCATTTATATTTGGACAATAACTAGACTATGAGGAACAGAAATATGAGTCTAAAAAGACAAAGGTATAATAACAGGATCCCATGACTGGCAGAGGCCCTGGGGGTTTTTCACCTTCCTCTGCAGCGTGGGGCACGGGTCACTTGCTGGAAGATTCTCTGCACCTTGAAGTCTTTAAACCACAAGTTGAGGACTTCAGTAGCTCAGACATAGGTCAGAGGTTTGTTACAGGAGTGGGTGGGTGAGATTCTGTGGCCTGCATTGTGCAAGAGGTCAGACTAGAAGATCATAATGGTCCCTTCTGACCTTAAAGTCTATGAGTCTATGAGACTGGAAGTTGGAAGACAGATTCAGATTATAAATGAAGAACAGATTATTGGAACAATTGACCATCACTGGAACTCTTTTTAAATATAGATGAGATGTTTTTCTAAAAAGGAATTCTAATTCAACCAAAGCTATTGGACTTGAAGCAAGAATGAATGGAAGTCCTATAGCTTGAGTTATGCAGGAGGTCAGACTAGATGGTCACAATGGTCCATTCTGGCCTTAAAATCTATATGTCTATGAATCCATGAATATCATAGGAGCTATCACAATATAAGTAAAATAGTAACAATACTGATCTAGGCTCATCTAGCTGACAAAAATCACAGTTTGAGAAGTTGTAGCTTCAGGCTTATCCATTTAACTCTCCTTTTGATGTATATATTGTCGATAGTAATTGTAGCTACTGACTAGAAAGCTGTAATTTCAACAGTTTGTTCAATAGGTAGATTTATTATGGTACCATGGATACATAGGGACTATTTACCAAAAATTTGTTTTGATTTTTTTCCTCACAAAAGCTTGGACATCTTACAATGATGGAAGTAGAGAGACATTGAATGGAGACGCTAGTAGTTCATCTCTTGCAGCAAAAGGCTTTAGAAGTGTCCGGCCAAACCTACAAGAAAAGAAGTCGCCAACTCAGGTAAACCTTCACACACACAGTTTCATCCTTTGGTATTAAGTATAAGTGTTAGCTTACGAGTGCATTATATGCAGTTGTGATACCCTATAGTGCATTATCCAGATGTGTTCCTGGTAGCACCTGCACCTTTTATTACGTGTTGTATTATCTGTTTCTGCTGTACACATAAACATACACTATACAAGTCAGCTGGTTCAGTAACACAACAAACTACTTTCAAAGAGCAAGGCTGTATGCAAATAAAAATAGGCCAGGTTCAATCAAAACCCTTATATAATTGTATTCGGACTTCAAAGAGTATTGATTAATATTTTACACTCCAAAGAAATACTTTCTTTATGGAACAAATAATAACTGATTGTAAAATTGAATTAGATTAATTTAAGAATAACCAGGAGTATTGTTCTTCAACTAACTTTGCTAAACTATATAACAATTATAGAAAATGCCACAAAACAATATGGCTTAATTCAGAAACATATTTATAATAGTATTTGCATTACTATTTTAATCCAAAAGCTTTAAGAGAAAGTGTGTGTGTGTGTGTGTGTGTGTGTGTATAATATGTATGTATGTTACTCATAAATAGTAGCTTTTCGGCTAAAATGATATGTCAAGTACATTTTATGAACTATTTAAATCTCTAAAATTTGGTGATAATTCTCAAACAGTAGTGTCGGTGCAAAATAAAATATATGTGATATTATGGACTCAGTTTGGATCACAATTCACTCTTTTAATTAACAAATGGAATCTGTGATTTCCTAGACATCAAAATACAATATTATTATCAGGTACAGTGCAGTATCTGATCCAAAGTCTTTCCATTGTATTGAATTTGGATCAGGCCCTTGTTCTTTCATTTGAAGTTACGAGTCTAACTCAAGTTACTTTTTCTGCTAACATTTACTTTCTCTCTGTTTCTCTTCAATGTTATTTTGCTGTGTGTGGATGCTTTTGGCAAATAAGGCACCTCTGCCACCCCCTAGAAAAGAAAGTTTTCATAGATCTGGAATAACTAATCACATGAAGGATGAAATTAATTTCCAGTCAATAACGACCAAGCCAACTAAAAAACTCTCCTCAGATACTGTCTACTGTACTAACGAGGAGGCTATCCAGAGGACAATGTATTCTAAAAAATCTAACACAGGCATCTCCTATGCACAAAGAATTACTAAACCACTGGCCTCAGTCTCCAACACAAGCACAAAAGCAGTAGCTGGCATTAGAGCTACTCTTCATCAAGGCCACAGACAAGCATCTAAAAAACGCAGAGTTTCTACTCTGAAATTAACCCGGACACAAGACTCACTGAGTAATGTTCCTCATAATACACAGCAGCAGCCCAAGTCTAATGAAGAGCCAACATTTTCACAAAGGCCTGTTTCACCCACCTGTAACCCTGTGCCTGAGATACACACAGCATCTCTTTCCATTCAGATAGCTCCCCTCCTTGACAATAAAGCAGAGCCTGAAATCCAAGAACATCCACCTAGGCTTTTTCCAGACAATCCACAGATGCCTCCAAAAGATGTGGGACAAAAGTCTACAGCTCCTTCTTCTGCACAGTCCACAGAAAGCAGTGTGGTATATTAAACTTTTCCAACTTTTATTTTAGATCTTTCCTGAATCACTTAACACTTTTCTAGTTAGTATACTCACATTACCATGATTACAGCTTGTGTTTTCTGGGTAAAACTACCTGTTGCACTATTCAAAGTAGAAATGAACAGTTTAATATTTTTCAAAAGGGTATTGCAAAAAGGTCGGATCCAGTTAAAGTTGGGAGGTGGGTTTAAGTTACATATTGAAAGTAAATTATCTGGCTCATCGTATTATACAGATGGTAAAATTATGTGCAATAGGAAAGGTGTGCTGTGAGTTGGAGGCCCATGTACTTCTCTGTGTTTGTACAGTGCCTAGCACAGTGGGGCTCCGCTCATGATTGGCCCTTAGGCACTCCCATAATAAATGTGATTAATAATTATATTAGTGGTGCACCTCCTAAGGCCTGGTGTACACTGGGGGGGGGGGGTTTCGAACTAAGGTACGCAAGTTCAGCTACGTGAATAGCGTAGCTGAACTCGAAGTACCTTAGTTCGAAGTACTTACCCGTCCTCACGGCGCGGGATCGAAGGCCGTGGCTCCCCCGTCAACTCCGCCACTGCCGTTCGCGGTGGTGGAGTTCCGGAGTCGATGGGAGCGCGTTCGGAGTTTGATATATCGCGTCTAGATGAGACGCGATATATCGAACTCCGAGAAGTTGATCGCTACCCGCCGACCAGGGCAGGTAGTATGGGCGTACCCTAAGTGGCACTGCTTGCTGGGATCCTACTTTTGAAAGGTAGTATGCTGCCACTCATGTTGAAAGGAAGTACTAGGAACTGGCTTCTGGTGCATCTTTGAAAAGATGTCAGTAGGATTCCTATAAGTGCAGCTCTGTCAATGTGCTGGTATGACCCCACTCCACCAAGTCGTCCTCCTCTGGGACCAGCTAGGGCTTCCAGCAATGCTGATTTTCTGTACTCACCAGCTCCTGGCAACCAAATTACAGCTGCCCTGTGCGCAAGAGATGGGTGGGAAGGAGTATTTGTGCCATCTGCATCCTCTCTGCAGGATGAGACATGATATGGACCTACATATTCTAAGTTGCTCATTTTCCTAATTTCTCTTTGTTTATTGAGGTTGAAATTCTTTTCTCAAACCCACATGGATCCCAGTTCCAATTAGCATGCATGGGAGTTTCAAATGGCAAGAGCAGAGTATCACAGATGTAAGCACATTTTTGGATGCTAAAAATATAATAATATTGAGATCACTTTTGTAGATCTGAGAGTTTGGACTTTTTTTTTCCCCCAAGTATCTGGGCAAGTGTACCCCGTTTTAGGCTGTGTGGTACACGTGAATCCATATCATGTGCTACAAAACCCAGAAAGGAGATTCTTCCTTCTCTTCTTTTTTTGTTTAAAAAACAAGGGTATAAAACATTTCAGAGAGTTCTTGGAATCATCTAAACCTCTGCTTCATTTTGGCACATTGTTTCTTCTTAATAGAACACGGTTCATTAGGGACAAGAAGAGATCTTGCCCAATACCAAACGTACTGTATTTTCATTTGACTTTAAATCAGTCATAATAACTTGACATAACTATCTACAGTACACTATGTACAACATATGAGAGTAGATTTCCAATAAATAAAGGGTAACAAGGGAATGCACTCCATGCAATTTCATTATATATCATTATGATTGGACACAGTGTACTTATTACAGAGTGCACTTATTACTGGTTCATGGGTGAAAAACCTGCAGGTGGAATGTTATTGATTTTATGCCTAAATATCTCCTCCAACCAAACCCCACCCCAAATATTGTTAAAACAGATTATTATGGCTTATGCTGGTTGAATTATATATATATTTCAGCATATCATTGTTTAGACTCGCTATCCGCTTGTGAAACCCATTTCAGCATTCACAGTGGAAACCATTAAAAACTGTAGATGCACCTTAATTAAAACCCTTGATCCCAGACATCACTGAATAAAGAATAGTCCCGGTCCAGATCCAAATAATGCAGCTCAGACCCATCACTGTTAAAAGTTGAATTCTCTGTAGAGACAAACTTGTGAGGTTTCTAGAACAAACAAAGGAAATTAACCTTACACATTATGAACCACATTCATCACAGGTGTAAATCCACTAAAGTCAACAGAGTTACTCCAGGGATAAATAATGGCTCTATATCTTGCATACTTGAAGCTCCCAGACAACTCTGTACTTTTCATCCATCACAACCATACTATTCTTTGACATTGTCATGTTTTCAGAACTTTGCATTTAACCAGATCTTTGCCTCTGGACGCACCAAACACCTACACTAGCTGTAGGAGCTTTTAAAAGAAAAGTTGTATGCAGAATACAGCTCTGTGACATTAAAATGGCAACATTTTGAAAACCCTCCTCCTTAGTACTCCCCATATAGACCAGCCCAAACAGTGCATGAGGTATAGGACTGATGGGCTCCTGTGGGCTATCTTGGGCAGAAATAGTGATCTAACAGATGTCATACACTGCCCTACCAGCCTAAGTGAGATTTTGGGCGCCTTTGAGAAGAATACATTGTTCTATCCTGGAGAAGGTGTAATTCATCACTCAGATGAGGACTAGATACACCAGAGAATTTTTTTTAGTTTTCCAGCATTTTCTCCTGTGTCTACATTAAGAGACTTAATTAAAGCTTAATATCATCCTCAGCAGGGACTGTTCCAGGCATGCTATTAAACAAACTCTGTCACAGATGCAGAAGTGGCTAGAAGAACAAGCTAGGTCTAGCACAAGGCTTTTATAATACTTAGTACAGTATTGTCCTTTAACAAATAATAATAATTAATGATCAAATAGTAAGACCTACAGGGTTCAGAATTCCCCATCCCAAAAATTTGTCATCTTCAAGCCTGCGACACAGGCAGTTTTTTAGCAAGGCAGAGTGGCCATTTTTTCTGCATAGAATCACTGCCTTGCCACAGTAATGAAAAAAATGAGGTGTGAATGCCAACATTTTTCTGTTCCACAATTCAGAGCAAAACTGTTGGGTTTTGCAGGATTTCCCCTCATTTGGTAACTTGCCACACAAGTTCTAAAAATATGATTTTATTTGCCATTACATCCATATGGGTATAAGGAAATTGCGGGCAATGTTAGATGCTTGGCTTTGAATGCATCAGTCTCTCAGCTTTTTTTTAGGTGACCCATATCCCGAGGATTGTGGTGGCTATGTAGGTATAGACTGGACAGTTGGATGTATAGTAGCTCTCTTATATTTGAGCATTAGGCTTCAACTTTGCTTGTTGGACTGTATGGGGTTAGGCTAGAACGTTCTTGCTCTTAATAAGTAATAGGTATTGTGATAGACCCAGGCCAGTTGGGAACAGCAGAGTAGTCCTATTAGTATCCAGGAAGCGGGCGGGCGAAGCCCGCCCACTGCTAAAGGACCTCCCCGCAGCCTAAGGGGAGGATCCACAGGTCCGGAACACTAACTAAGTACGTGGGACAACCGATGAAAAAAACAGGATCGGGAGTGAGGTCATAGGGCTAAACGAAAGGAACCTGATGGGGACACCGAGCAGAGAACCCCGGACATCGCCCACTGCTCCTCGAAGGCGTCAAGGGACCCAGTGGACGCCACCCAGAGGAACTCTGCCCGGATGCGTGAACAGTCGGAGGAGCGGAAATAGGCCCCACAGTCGCAGGAAATCCCGTCGGCCAACCTCCTCTCCCTGGTGTTATAGATGGCTAGTTTGGCCAGGGCCAAGAGGAGGTTGACAAGGAGATCTCGCGACTTTGTGGGGCCACGGATGGGGAGTGCATAGACAAACAGGTGAGGGGAAAATTGCAACCAAAAATGCAAGAGGAGAGCCAAGAGGAGCCGGAACAGGGGCTGCAACCTGGCGCACTCTAAATAAACATGCGCCAGGGTCTCCTTCACGCCGCAAAAGGGGCAGGTGTCAGGGACAAGGGTAAACCGCGCCAAGTACACGCCCGTGCTCACAGCCCCGTGAAGGAGCCGCCAACTGATATCCCCGGCGGGCCTCGGGACCAGGGCAGAATACAGGCTGGCCCACCGGAGCGCCTCACCCTCGAGAGGTGGCAGGAGGTCCTGCCATTTCGTATCGGGGCGGGACGCGAGGGTGAGGTAGTGAAGCGTGTGAAGCACGAGCGTGTACAGATGTTCTCTTGGCGCGGTCAGGAACAGAACCGGCTGCAGATCGGGCAGCCGGCTCGCCGAGAAAGGGCGAGGGGGTCCATTGGGTCCACGGGGCAGGGGCCCGATAAAAAGGTCCACGGGGCCCGGGGTGGAAGGTGGGCAGGGCGTGCCCTCTCGCAGGACCCGGTCGAGGTAGGCCCGAGCAGTGGGCAGTAAAGCAGCCTTCACCTCCTGAAGTACGCGCCGGGGAGTACGAGGGCTGGAGAGCCCCATGCGCTGAGCGAGCGTCAGGGGATCCAGCCAGTCTCCCCGGTCGTAGTCCAGGAGGTCTCTGGCCCTGGTGACTCCTGCCAAGACCAGCCTCTGGCGCACCGCGGGGAACAGCAGAATAGTCCTATTAGTATCCAGGAAGTGGGCGGGCGAAGCCCGCCCACTGCTAAAGGACCTCCCCCCAGCCTAAGGAGAGGATCCACAGGTCCGGGACACTAACTAAATACGTGGGACAACTAATGAAAAAAACAGGAGCAGGAGTGAGGTCACAGGGCTAAACGAAGGGAACCAGATGGGGACACCGAGCAGAGAACCCCGGACAACGCCCACTGCTCCTCGAAGGCGTCAAGGGAGCCAGTGGACGCCGCCCAGAGGAACTCCGCCCGGATGCGTGAACGGACGGAGGAGCGGAAATAGGCCCCACAGTCGCAGGAAATCCCATCGGCCAACCTCCTCTCCCTGGTTTTATAGATGGCCAGTTTGGCCAGGACTAAGAGGAGGTTGACAAGGAGATCCCGCGACTTCGTGGGGCCACGGATAGGGAGTGCATAGACAAACAGGTGAGGGGAAAAGTGCAACCAAAAACGCAATAGGAGATCCAAGAGGAGCCGGAACAGGGGCTGCAACCTGGCGCACTCTAAATAAACATGTGCCAGGGTCTCCTTCACGCCGCAAAAGGGGCAAGTGTTGGGGACAGGGGTAAACCGCGCCAAGTACACGCCCGTGCTCACGGCCCCGTGAAGGAGCCGCCAACTGATATCCCCGGCGGGCCTTGGGACCAGGGCAGAATACAGGCTGGCCCACCGGGGCGCCTCACCCTCGAGAGGTGGCAGGAGGTCCTGCCATTTCGTATCGGGGCGGGACGCGAGGGTGAGGTAGTGAAGCGTGTGGAGCATGAGCGTGTACAGATGTTTCCTTGGCGCGGTCTGGAACAAAACCGGCTGCAGATCGGGCAGCCGGCTTGCAGTGAAAGGGCGAGGGGGGTGAGTGGGGCCACGGGGCAGGGGCCCGATAAAAAGATCCACAGGGCCCGGGGTGGAAGGTGGGCGGGGCGTGCCCTCTCGCAGGACCCGGTTGAGCTAAACCCGAGCAGCGGGCAGTAAAGCGGCCTTCACCTCCTGAAGTACGCGCCGGGGGGTACGAAGGCTGGAGAGCCCCATGCGCTGAGCGAGCGTCAGGGGATCCAGCCAGTCTCCCCGGTCGTAGTCCAGGAGGTCTCTGACCCTGGTGACTCCTGCCAAGACCAGCCTCTGGCGCACCGCGGGGACCAGCAGAGTAGTCCTATTAGTATCCAGGAAGTGGGCGGGCGAAGCCCGCCCACTGCTAAAGGACCTCCCCCCAGCCTAAGGAGAGGATCCACAGGTCCGGGACACTAACTAAATACGTGGGACAACTAATGAAAAAAACAGGAGCAGGAGTGAGGTCACAGGGCTAAACGAAGGGAACCAGATGGGGACACCGAGCAGAGAACCCCGGACAATGCCCACTGCTCCTCAAAGGCGTCAAGGGAGCCAGTGGACGCCGCCCAGAGGAACTCCGCCCGGATGCGTGAACGGACGGAGGAGCGGAAATAGGCCCCACAGTCGCAGGAAATCCCATCGGCCAACCTCCTCTCCCTGGTTTTATAGATGGCCAGTTTGGCCAGGACTAAGAGGAGGTTGACAAGGAGATCCCGCGACTTCGTGGGGCCACGGATAGGGAGTGCATAGACAAACAGGTGAGGGGAAAAGTGCAACCAAAAACGCAATAGGAGATCCAAGAGGAGCCGGAACAGGGGCTGCAACCTGGCGCACTCTAAATAAACATGTGCCAGGGTCTCCTTCACGCCGCAAAAGGGGCAAGTGTTGGGGACAGGGGTAAACCGCGCCAAGTACACGCCCGTGCTCACGGCCCCGTGAAGGAGCCGCCAACTGATATCCCCGGCGGGCCTCGGGACCAGGGCAGAATACAGGCTGGCCCACCGGGGCGCCTCACCCTCGAGAGGTGGCAGGAGGTCCTGCCATTTCGTATCGGGGCGGGACGCGAGGGTGAGGTAGTGAAGCGTGTGGAGCACGAGCGTGTACAGATGTTTCCTTGGCGCGGTCTGGAACAAAACCGGCTGCAGATCGGGCAGCCGGCTTGCAGTGAAAGGGCGAGGGGGGTGAGTGGGGCCACGGGGCAGGGGCCCGATAAAAAGATCCACAGGGCCCGGGGTGGAAGGTGGGCGGGGCGTGCCCTCTCGCAGGACCCGGTTGAGCTAAACCCGAGCAGCGGGCAGTAAAGCGGCCTTCACCTCCTGAAGTACGCGCCGGGGGGTACGAAGGCTGGAGAGCCCCATGCGCTGAGCGAGCGTCAGGGGATCCAGCCAGTCTCCCCGGTCGTAGTCCAGGAGGTCTCTGACCCTGGTGACTCCTGCCAAGACCAGCCTCTGGCGCACCGCGGGGACCAGCAGAGTAGTCCTATTAGTATCCAGGAAGTGGGCGGGCGAAGCCCGCCCACTGCTAAAGGACCTCCCCCCAGCCTAAGGAGAGGATCCACAGGTCCGGGACACTAAGTAAGTACGTGGGACAACTAATGAAAAAAAACAGGAGTGAGAGTGAGGTCACAGGGCTAAACGAAGGGAACCAGATGGGGACACCGAGCAGAGAACCCTGGACAACGCCCACTGCTCCTCGAAGGCGTCAAGGGAGCCAGTGGACGCCGCCCAGAGGAACTCCGCCCGGATGCGTGAACGGACGGAGGAGCGGAAATAGGCCCCACAGTCGCAGGAAATCCCATCGGCCAACCTCCTCTCCCTGGTTTTATAGATGGCCAGTTTGGCCAGGACTAAGAGGAGGTTGACAAGGAGATCCCGCGACTTCGTGGGGCCACGGATAGGGAGTGCATAGACAAACAGGTGAGGGGAAAAGTGCAACCAAAAACGCAATAGGAGATCCAAGAGGAGCCGGAACAGGGGCTGCAACCTGGCGCACTCTAAATAAACATGTGCCAGGGTCTCCTTCACGCCGCAAAAGGGGCAGGTGTTGGGGACAGGGGTAAATCGCGCCAAGTACACGCCCGTGCTCACGGCCCCGTGAAGGAGCCGCCAACTGACATCCCCGGCGGGCCTCGGGACTAGGGCAGAATACAGGCTGGCCCACCGGGGCTCCTCACCCTCGAGAGGTGGCAGGAGGTCCCGCCATTTCGTATCGGGGCGGGACGCGAGGGTGAGGTAGTGAAGCGTGTGGAGCACGAGCGTGTACAGATGTTTCCTTGGCGCGGTCTGGAACAAAACCGGCTGCAGATCGGGCAGCCGGCTTGCAGTGAAAGGGCGAGGGGGGTGAGTGGGGCCACGGGGCAGGGGCCCGATAAAAAGATCCACAGGGCCCGGGGTGGAAGGTGGTCGGGGCGTGCCCTCTCGCAGGACCCGGTTGAGGTAAACCCGAGCAGCGGGCAGTAAAGCGGCCTTCACCTCCTGAAGTACGCGCCGGGGGGTACGAAGGCTGGAGAGCCCCATGCGCTGAGCGAGCGTCAGGGGATCCAGCCAGTCTCCCCGGTCGTAGTCCAGGAGGTCTCTGACCCTGGTGACTCCTGCCAAGACCAGCCTCTGGCGCACCGCGGGGACCAGCAGAGTAGTCCTATTAGTATCCAGGAAGTGGGCGGGCAAAGCCCGCCCACTACTAAAGGACCTCCCCCCAGCCTAAGGAGAGGATCCACAGGTCCGGGACACTAAGTAAGTACGTGGGACAACTAATGAAAAAAAACAGGAGCGGGAGTGAGGTCACAGGGCTAAACGAAGGGAACCAGATGGGGACACCGAGCAGAGAACCCCGGACAACGCCCACTGCTCCTCGAAGGCGTCAAGGGAGCCAGTGGACGCCGCCCAGAGGAACTCCGCCCGGATGCGTGAACGGACGGAGGAGCGGAAATAGGCCCCACAGTCGCAGGAAATCCCATCGGCCAACCTCCTCTCCCTGGTTTTATAGATGGCCAGTTTGGCCAGGACTAAGAGGAGGTTGACAAGGAGATCCCGCGACTTCGTGGGGCCACGGATAGGGAGTGCATAGACAAACAGGTGAGGGGAAAAGTGCAACCAAAAACGCAATAGGAGATCCAAGAGGAGCCGGAACAGGGGCTGCAACCTGGCGCACTCTAAATAAACATGTGCCAGGGTCTCCTTCACACCGCACAAGGGGCAGCTCTTGGGGACAGGGTAAATCGCGCCAAGTACACGCCCGTGCTCACGGCCCCGTGAAGGAGCCGCCAACTGACATCCCCGGCGGGCCTCGGGACCAGGGCAGAATACAGGCTGGCCCACCGGGGCTCCTCACCCTCGAGAGGTGGCAGGAGGTCCCGCCATTTCGTATCGGGGCGGGACGCGAGGGTGAGGTAGTGAAGCGTGTGGAGCACGAGCGTGTACAGATGTTTCCTTGGCGCGGTCTGGAACAAAACCGGCTGCAGATCGGGCAGCCGGCTTGCAGTGAAAGGGCGAGGGGGGTGAGTGGGGCCACGGGGCAGGGGCCCGATAAAAAGATCCACAGGGCCCGGGGTGGAAGGTGGTCGGGGCGTGCCCTCTCGCAGGACCCGGTTGAGGTAAACCCGAGCAGCGGGCAGTAAAGCGGCCTTCACCTCCTGAAGTACGCGCCGGGGGGTACGAAGGCTGGAGAGCCCCATGCGCTGAGCGAGCGTCAGGGGATCCAGCCAGTCTCCCCGGTCGTAGTCCAGGAGGTCTCTGACCCTGGTGACTCCTGCCAAGACCAGCCTCTGGCGCACCGCGGGGACCAGCAGAGTAGTAGAAGGGAGATGTACTGGCCACTGGATAAGCAGTTTTCTGTTCCCTGAGTGACCAGAGCAGGGGCTGCTCCAGGCTAATGAGAACACCTGACTCCAATTAACCTGCTAAGAGTCAGGTGAGGCTGTTAAGCACCTGACTCTAATTAAGGCCCCTCTGATGCTATAAAGGGCTCACTCTAGTCAGGCCAGAGGAGAGGAAGTGTGTGTGAGGAACTGGGAGCAAGAGGCGTGCAAGAAGCTGAGAGTGAGTAGGCATACTGTTGGAGGACTGAGAAGTACAAGCATTATCAGACATCAGGAGGAAGGTCTGGTGGTGAGGACAAAGAAGGTGTTGGGAGGAGGCCATGGGGAAGTAGCTCAGGGAGTTGTAGCTGTCGTGCAACTGTACCAGAAGGCACTCTAGACAGCTGCAGTCCACAGGGCCCTGGGCTGGAATCCGGAGTAGAGGGTGGGCCCGGATTCCTCCCAAACCTCCCAACTCCTGATCAAACACAGGAGGAATTGACCTGGACTGTGGCTTCTACCAGAGGGGAAGGTCTCTGGGCTGTTTCCCGACCCACAGGGTGAATCTGTGAGGCGAGCAAATTTGCCAATAAGTGCAGGACCCACCAAGGTAGGGAAGGAACTTTGTCACAGTATTAGTACATTGATTCACCAATACTTCACTGCTGCAGCTTCTGCTGATACCTTATTGCTGATACTTCTAACAGTGTCAGGCTCTGATTTAGTGATTTTTATCTAAGTGAGTAAGTACAGTTTAGGTGACACCAAAAATGAAGAAACAAGTCAAGGACAATAAAGGAAATTGAGCCAGAGCTTTTACCAGCATCTGATATAGCTAAACCTAAGAATTGTAAGAGACAGGAAGGTGTTGAAATTTTTTATCAATTTTATAATCTATATAAAAAAATACCATCACGCACTGGAATATGTATCAAAGTGGACCATACAAATTATGTCCCTATACATTTTTCTTCTCACTGTTATATCATAGTTGCTCACACCGTTAAATATCTGATGCATCATATGTTTTCATTTAGGTAAATTGAAGAGTCTCACCTAAACTCAGCGTGCTCTTCAGACAATTAAAAAACATATTACACTAAATAGTCTGTACCCAAATGATCCATAATAATGTTTGTCCAAAATATAATCACAATTACCCATAATAACTCACCTGCTAAGCACAGTCAGAAAAGATGGACTTCGCAGTATGTCCAAAATTTTAGAATTTGTTCTGGGGTTGTTGTTGTTGTCATCCATGATGGGCTGACAAAGAATATAAGCATAAAAAGCAGTGTTCTTTTATATTGGTCTGATAATTCTACCTTCTTCCTTTTCTGCCTTCTCCTTGCTTCACTGTGTAGCGAGCATGGTCACATACTTGCTCCTCCTGAGATTTTTATTAGATTAATACAATGGTTCACTAACTTATTTGATCAGGCCTCTCTTTTTTGTGTCTATAATGGTTTATGCCCTCCTTCCCCCACTCTCCAAGCATAGCCCCAGTGTGGCCAGCAGCACCACAGAAGTAAGGGGGACTTTAACTTCCCGGATATAGATTGGGAAACAAATGCTAGTAATAATAATAGGGCTCAGCTTTTCCTAGACGTGATAGCTAATGAATTCCTTCATCAAGTGGTTGCTGAACCGACGAGGGGGGATGCCATTTTAGATTTGATTTTGGTGAGTAACGAGGACCTTGTTGAGGAAATTGTTGTAGGGGACAACCTTGGCTCGAGTGATCATGAGCTAATTCGTTTCCAAATAAATGGGAGGATAATCAATAGTGCATCTGAGACTAGGGTGTACGACTTCAAAAGGGCTAACTTTACTAAATTAAGGCGACTAGTTAGGGAAGTGGACTGGGCTAACATATTTAGGGATCTAAGGGCAGATGACGCCTGGGGTTACTTCAGGTTGAAGTTGCAGGAGCTGTCAGAGGCATGTATCCCGAGAAGGGGGAAACGGCTCATAGGTAGCAGTTTTAGACCAAGCTGGATGAGCAAGCGTCTTAGAGGGGTCATTAAGAAAAAACAGAAAGCGTACCAGGAGTGGAAAATGGGAGGGATCAGCAAGGAAACCTACCTTATTGAGGTCAGAGGGTGCAGGGAAGCTGTGAGAAAGGCAAAGCGACGAGTGGAGATGGACCTAGCGAAGGGGATTAAAACCAATAGCAAACGGTTTTTTAGCCATATAAATAGGAAGAAAACCAAGAAAGAAGAAGCGGGACCGCTTAAAACTTTAAACGGGGTGGAGATTAGGGATAATCTTGGAATGGCACAATATCTGAACGAATACTTTGCCTCGGTCTTTAATGAGGCTAATGAAGGGCTAAGGAATAGTGATAGAGGGACCGATGGGAATGAAGATATGGGGGTAGACATTACGGTATCTGAGGTAGAAGCCAAACTTGAACAGCTTAACGGAAGTAAATCGGGGGGCCCAGATAATCTTCATCCTAGAATATTAAGGGAATTGGCGAGGGATATTGCTAGCCCGTTAGCGATAATCTTTAATAAATCCCTAAATTCGGGGATTGTACCGACTGACTGGAGATTAGCTCATGTAGTTCCTATATTCAAGAAGGGGAAAAAAGTGACCCGGGGAACTATAGGCCTGTTAGTCTAACATCTGTAGTATGCAAAGTCATGGAAAAAATCTTAAAAGAGAGAGTGGTTCCGGAGCATGAGGCCGATGGCAACTGGGATAGATTACAGCATGGATTTACGAAAGGTAGATCGTGCCAAACCAACCTGATCTCCTTCTTTGAGAAAGTAACAGATTTTTTAGACAAGGGAAATGCGGTGGATCTAATATATCTGGATTTCAGTAAGGCGTTTGATACGGTACCGCATGAAGAATTACTGGTTAAATTGGAAAAGATGGGGATCGAAATGAAAATCCAGAGGTGGATAAGGAGCTGGTTAAAGGGGAGACTGCAGAGGGTAGTATTGAAGGGGGAACTGTCCGGTTGGAGGGGGGTTACCAGTGGAGTTCCTCAAGGCTCGGTTTTGGGTCCGATTTTATTCAATCTATTTATTGCTGACCTGGGAACCAAGAGTAGGAGTGGGCTGATAAAGTTTGCAGATGACACCAAGTTGGGGGGTATTGCCAATTCGGAAGAGGATCGGGATATTCTCCAGGGAGATTTAGATGACCTTGTAAACTGGAGTATTAGTAACAGGATGAAATTCAATAGTGAGAAGTGTAAGGTTATGCATTTAGGGATGACTAACAAGAACTTTAGTTATAAGCTGGGGACGCACCAGTTGGAAGTAACGGAGGAGGAGAAGGACCTAGGAGTCCTGGTTGATCGTAGGATGACTATGAGTAGGCAATGTGATGTGGCCGTTAAAAAAGCTAATGCGGTCTTGGGTTGCATTAGGCGAGGTATTTCTAGTAGGGATAAGGAGGTGCTAGTCCCGTTATATAAGGCGTTGGTGAGACCTCATTTGGAGTATTGTGTGCAGTTTTGGTCTCCCATGTTTAAGAAGCATGAATTCAAACTAGAACAGGTACAAAGAAGGGCCACTAGAATGATCCAAGGAATGGAAGGCCTTTCGTATGAAAGGAGACTTGAGGAGCTCGGTTTGTTTTCCTTAACCAAAAGAAGAATAAGAGGAGATATGATCACACTCTTTAAATATATCAGAGGGATAAATACCAGGGAAGGAGAGGAATTATTTCAGCTCAGTGCTAATGTGGACACGAGGACAAACGGATATAAACTGTCAGTCAGGAAATTCAGGCTTGAAATTAGACGAAGGTTTCTAACCATCAGGGGAGTGCAATACTGGAACAGCCTACCGAGGGAAACAGTGGGGGCGAAGGACCTCCATGACTTTAAGATTAAGCTAGATAAGTTTATGGAGGGGATGGTATGATAGGATAACGGGCTTAGTCAATAGGTCAATTAAGTGCCACACTGGTAAATAGTACAATGGGTCAATGGTATGATATAACCTTTTCCAGAGGGTTTGGCTGGAGAGTCTTGCCCGCATGCTCGGGGTTCAGCTGACCGCCATATTTGGGGTCGGGAAGGAATTTTCCTCCAGGGAAGATTGGCAATGGTCCTGGAGGTTTTTCGCCTTCCTCCGAAGCATGGGGCAGGGGTCGCTTGCTAAGGAGTGGGTGGATCGGCTTATGTGGCCTGCATCTTGCAGGAGGTCAGACTAGATGATCAAAATGGTCCCTTCTGATCTTGAATTCTATGATTCTATGATTCTATGAATGTGAAAAGTGACATGTCAATATCACTTTTCACAGAAGACTCAGCATCCCATTGCCACCCTTACTTCTGCCCTACTGCTGCCAACTGGGGCTGACAGCCAGAGCCCGGCCACCTCCAGGCTGCCTTCCAGTGAGGAATGGAGGGGTGAGGTGGGAGGAGAGCCCAGGCTGCTTCCAGGTGACAGGACTCCAGCTGTCAGCCCCGTGGCGGTGGGGCTCCAGCTGTCCCATTTATTCCCGCCTCCTAGGTGTGCATGGCCCTTCTGCACGAGCCCCAGCCACCCAGGGCTGACAGCCAGAGTTCTTTATTTAAAAAAAAAAAAACAAAACAAACTGCACACAGCTTGCACTTCTTTTGGAAGGCCCACCCCATTGTTTGAGAACCGCTGGAATAATAGATTAATGAATTCCAAAGTCAGAAGGGACGGCTTAATCATCTCATCTGACCTCCTGTATAACACAGGCTATATAACTTCCCCACAATAATTCTTAGAGCAGATCTTTTAGAAAACCATCCAATTTTGATTTAAAAATTGTCAGTGATGGAGATTCCTACCCAACCTTTGGATTGTGTTATGCTTTTCCCTGCCAGATTTAAGAGCGACTACTAAATATTTGTTCCACATGTATGTACTTACAGACTGTAATCAGGTCACCCCTTAACCTTCTCTTTGTTAAGCTAAATAGATGAAGCTATGACATGTTTTCTAATCTTTTAATCATTCTTGTGGCTCTTCTCTGGCCTCTCTCCAATTCATCAACATCCTTCTTGAATTGTGGGCACCAGAACTGGACACTGTATTCCAGCAGCTGTCACACCAGAGCCAAATACAGAGGTCAAATAACCTCTCTATTCCTGCTCAAGATCCCCTGTCTGTGCCTGCAAGGATTTCATTAGCTCTCTTGGCCACAGTATCACACTGGGAGCTTGTGTTCCAGCTGATTATCCACCATGATCCACAATTCTATTTCAGAGTTACTGTTTCCTCGGATAGAGTCCCCCATTCCTGTAATTATGGCTTACATTGTTTGTTCTTAGATGAATACATGAATAAAATGCATAATGTTTGCTTGCAACCAGTTTACCAAACAATCCAGATTACTCTCTACAGTGACCTGTGTTCTTCATTATTTATCACTTCCTCAAATTTTTGGGTGTGTAGTCGGGACTCGTAAGCTGTGTGAGTTTCATCAGCTGTATATATGGTACTGCTGTAGAACTGAGGCACAAGCCAATGTGAGGGTTAGTGTAGATCAGTCCCACTCCAGGATATGCTTTGGGAGGCAAGTTGACCTAGATTGCTATGGGAAATTGATGTTAAAATACTCTTATAAAACAATCTATTAGTAAAATCTTGGCTCCATTAAAATCAGTGACCAAACTCCCATTGACTTTGTGGGGCTAGGATCTCACCCTATGCTTTTAACAACAAGACCTTATGGTGGTATTATAGTTCACAAGCAAGTGTCTGAGAGAGACAAAAAACTCATGCATATGCAGTGCAGCAACATCACTTTAAAAGTTTGATAGACTTGTGGATTCTACAGGATTTTGAACCATAAAATGCACAAATTCCTTCATACATACTTAGCTCACAGGTGCCAACTTGAAATGGCTTCTCATCAGATTAAGTCCACCTGACATGCTTTTGGAGATTTTTGTGAGCTTTTTGTGAGCAATGTTCAGAGCTACCACAGGAATTCTCCTGAGGGAACACATCCTATATAGCATTGCAAAATCCTACAGTTAATCTTGTGCATGTGAAGGAGAGTGAAGTGGAGGTGGGCATGGGAGTGGGGTAGTCAAAACTTCCTAAGTGATGCCAAATGAGATAGTGTAGACTAAGTACTGATTACATGTGATGTCACATATTATGGAAAAGTATGATTGAGTGTAAATAAGAGACAGTCCCATGTTGTCCAAGAGTGATGCGCAACAGCTTTGCTGTAAGCCAGAATATATCAAAGTTTTATTGTTACGTCTGGACTTTTATTCACACTTCATTTCAAGGCTGGTTTGCTAGAATTTAAGAGCAAGCAGAAGTGTGGTATGACTCACTGAATGACATTTTATAAACACACCTACTCAGAGAAAGGTTAAACTCCTCAAAAATATATAGCTATATAGCATGTAACAAGTGAAGCATTCCAGGTGGTTAGTATTGTTTTTTTACGTTCCTTACGGCCTTCGTCTGGTAGAATGTTTTGAAAGATATTGCTGCTCCAAAGGGTACTAACAAAAAATCTAAGGGGAAAAATTGTCTATTCCATCTTAATAGGGAACTCAGGATTTCTGAAGAGCTGACCTTTGGAGATAAAGTACATTACTTATGTCCAAACTGTTTACAGGCTAAAGGAGAGCAGCAGAGGGAGACAGCAAATCAGGGTTTGTGGTTAAGCATTGAGAGACATTGCTCCAGATTGACAAAGTGTTATGTGTTTCTCACCTGTGAGGTAGGAATATGAAAAGTGTATCCTTGAAGTCCTCATTTTGTGCCCAGTCCCTCATTGTTCTACAACTGGTTCAAAAAACTTAAGTGCATAGAGTATGGTCTGCAAAACTGAATCCAAAAACAAGTTGTCTTATTTGTTTGAATCCCACTGAGATCTAATCCCAATAACATGCTTAGTACCAATGTCATGGTAGAATAAAAACTCTTGTGCTCTTTTTTTTTTTCTGGTGAAAACATTTCAAAGCATTATGTAAGTAGGTCTTCCGCATGGGAAAATGAACTTGGAATTCCTAAAAATGTTTCTATATAGTTTCAGAAAATGGAGACATTAATATTTGTTAACCACTGACAATGTAGCAAGCACTGTACAAGACAAGATAGACAGATACACACTGTAAGCCTGTAATTTCTTTGGGACAGGGACTAAGCAAAAACCAAAGGTAGAGTTATAGTATTTTATTCTCACAGTGTGAAGCTGAACAAATAATTATATTAAACCCTGTGGACTGCTCTGTCTCAACTCAGTTGCTTCTAGTCTAACTCTACTAGTTCCCTGTTCCCACAGTGTCCTGTCAATAACTGTCCCTCCAGGGAACATGGACCTTCTGACTCCAGTTCCACTGATAATGATACAACTTCCCTATTTTACAAACATTTTAATAAAAACATTAAAAACAAATAATTGAGGCCCAGATCCCCATCTCAAGTCCCTTTGGCTAGAGGTTACTAACATAGCCAAGTTGAAGTCTTGTCCCCCCCCGACTCTGCTGGTTAAATAGTCTTTGGACATTTTTGGCATCCCTGTGATGGTGTTTTCCTCTTTGCCAAAAATGCTAACACAGCATCTGAGCCAGCCTTGGGTTACAGTCTATTAGATGTTTCTACAGCTGATTTTTCTACCTTACCATTACTCTGTGCTGGGAGGGGAAGGGGTATGGTGGTCAAACTCCCATTTTCTGTGAAAATTCCTTGAATTCTTCCAAGGCAAATTGGTGTCTGTTGTTGGGGAATACAGTGTCTGCGATGCCATCTCTAGCAAACTGGACCTTCAGTTTGCCAATCACTGACTTGTTTCTTGTGTGAAGCAGAACATCCACCTCCCAAAAATTTGAATAGTAGCCCACTGTAATCAGGTATTGCTTTTCACTGAAGGTTAGTAAGTCTGCTCCCACCTTTCCCATGCTTGGGTGGGTAGGTCACATAAGTACTTTTCTGCTGGTGGTTATCACACAAGCAGCAGCTGTATCACTGGAACAGACTTGTGTATTCATTACCAGCCTGTAAACACACACTTCAAACCTTATAAGACAGCTGTCAGTGCCCAACTGAAAGCATGTCTTTTTTGCATGACATCCTTACATAATGAGGTGAGGACAACTGCTCTGTGTCCTTGGAAATGATTCTATCCTGCACACTCAGCTGATCTTTAATTTGAAAATGTAGTCCTGCTCCTACTGGTACTTGGCTTTTGTCTTCTGGCCACCCTGCTGATATTGCTCTCTTGACAGTCTGTAGTTGGATGTCCTTTTCCGTAGCCCCTTGGATTTCCATCAGCTTTCTTGTAGAAAGTGGGATAGTGCAGGATGTTAATGATTTAAAAGTCCTGATCACCTTCCTCCAATTCACTGATGCTGGGTATGTGTGCCTTGCTCATGGTGTCAGCTAACAGCAGTAATCATCCTGGACAATATCTGATCTCTACCCAGTAGCGCTGGAAGAGTAGCAACATATGCTGTAATCTCTTTGGAGCATTAAGAAGGAGCTTTGCCATGATTTTCTCTAGGGGTTGTGGTCTCATTGCACTGAATGGCCATAGGTGTACAGATGGAATTGCTCCTCTCAAAATACCATAGCCAGAAACTCTTTTTCTAGTTGTGTGTATCCCTGTTTGGTCTCTGATGGGGCTCCGCTGGCGTAAATGTCCAGCTGCACCTGCAGAAGAACTATATCCACTCCTTTCTCTGATGCCTCACAGTGGAGTGTCAAAACAATGAGGAGCCCTTGTGGCACCTTAGAGACTAACAAATTTATTTGGACATAAGCTTTTGTGGGCTAAAACCCACTTTATCAGATGCATGGAGTGGAAAATATAGTAGGCAGGTATAAATACACAGCACATGAAAAGATGGGAGTTGCCTTACCAAGTGTGGGGGGGTCAGTGCTAATGAACCAATTCAATTAAGGTGGAAGTGTCCTATTCTCAACAGTTGACAAGAAAGGGTGAATACTAAGGGAGGGGAAATCACTTTTGAAGTGCTAATGAGGCCAATTTCAAACAGTTGACAAGAAGGTGTGAGTATCAGCAGAGGGAAATTACTTTTTGTAGTGACTCATCCACTCCCAGTCTTTATTCAGGCCTAATTTGATGGTGTCCAGTTTGCAAATTAATTCCAGTTCTGCAGTTTCTTGTTGGAGTCCGTTTCTTCAGGACCGGGGCACCCCTTAGCATTTAATTCAGCATGTCAAATGCTTGTTTGTTGAGGACCTGCCCAGCACCACTCAGCATCCTGCCTTGTGAGCTGTTTTGGGTTCTGCTGCTACAGCCAGGTGTGGACAGAATTTGGACAGAAAATTTATCATTCTTCTGAAGCGTTGCACCCCTTTTACCTCCACTAATGCTGGCATGTCTTTGGCTGCTTTGATCTTGTTGGGATCTGCTTTCAGTCCTCTGCTGTGAATAGATGTCCAATATATGTCACCTCGCACTATTTGAGTTGCATTTTTTCTGGGTTGAGTTTTGTGTTCTTGTCTCTGCATCTCTGTAGAAAAGCTTGTAGTTTTCTCTCATGGTCTTGTTCAGATTTTGTATCATTGCTTCCTTCACCTACAATGAGGATATCAGCTGTAGTTATTTTCAGCCCAGGCAGTCCTTCAAGCACTTGGGTGAGTTTCCTTTGGAACATTTCTAGTCCCAGGCTTATGCCCATTGGCATGCACAACTATCTGTAGGGACCAAATGGTGTTTGCAAAGGTTGTCAGCAGGCTGGACTCTTCCCAGGCTTATCTGCCAAAACCTGCTCCTCACATCACAGTATAAAGATCCAGACTTTGGAAAGTTCTGGCAAGAGGTCATCAATTGTGGACAGTGGATCTTTTCAGTGCCTGGTTCAGTTGGCTTTGGGTCTATGGAAATGTATAATTTGCTTGATGACTTCTTTACCACCTGCTTACCCAGGCAGTATTGGCCTCTACAGGTGCTACAATACCCCTACTCTGCAAACTTTTGAGCTCTCTACATACTGGATTATGTAGTGACACTGGAATTTTCCTTCACGGTATGCACTCAGGCTCTACTTTGAGGTCTACTTCCAATTGCAGCTGCCCTTTGAGGCAACTGTCACCTTTGAAAACATTTCCATGTGCTTTTAAAATGGTCTCAATTGTCCATGGGACTCCCTCTTTTGCTTCTTGTACTGCAAAAATAAAATTCTGACACTGCACACTGATCTGATCCATGGCCTGTATGGCTGTATTCCCCAAGAGGGGTGTGTGGTATTTACCATCCACCACTACAAACTTCATGGTATCATCTGTTATTTTTCAGGATAGTTACTATGAAGCCATATTTTCCTGTGGGCTGCATTATGCTCATTGTACATTATTAAATTGCACCAGCAATTTGTAATGGGTGTGTTTTGAGTCCAGTTCACTCCAAGGAATCACATTGCAAAAAGCCCCACTATCCAGCTGTAAAGGTTATGATTAAATAGATAATACCATCTGTCTCTCTCCTGGAAAGGGTGTTAGATGATGACTATAGCATTTTGTGTATTTCTGTGTTGCAGCACAGGGAAGTATAATTTTCAGTTTTATACTGATCTCCAGTGATTTACATTTTTGTAGACATAGTTGATGACAAGACTAGACAGCCAGAAAAGGTATGGTACTAACCAAAGGCAGAGGGCAAATAGAGTGAAGGTGAAATATTAGCTTAAGTAGTGCTACTTCCCCAAAGGCCCTTGTTCTACATAGTTACTGGGCAAGCAAAGGAGTGCTACACCTACAAGTAAAAGAAGAAAATAAAAGGATCTCAAACTTAATATTTTGGGAGGGTAGGGGAGAGTCAGCAAGGTGAATCTGTGCACGGACAAAGGTATGAACATGTGCATGTGTGTGCAAGTATCTATAAGGGTATGTGAGTATACATGTCCGGGACAGAGTATAAGGGTACATGTGTGCATACATGCATGGAGGGCATGTGGGGAGTGCATGCATGCCAACAATTTGCATATGCATGGAGATGTTCATAAAATATGTGTGTGCGCACGTGTGCATCGTTTCTATCTTTCTGGGCAGCCACTTTCCTTTGTCTTAGTTGTATATGTGGTTACCCTTTTCTTTGTGTTGTATGGCCCCATCAGGCCTCCCTCTGTGAAGTGCAGAGACATAGCAGATTTACAACCTGAGGGCCCTTACCACAATGTAATGTAAACATGGGTTAGACAAATTCAGGATGGAAATAAAGTGAACATTTTTAACAGTAGGCATAATTAGCCATTGGAACATCCTAGGGTGAATTCCTCATCACTTCAAGTCTTTAAATCAGAATCCTGTATATCTATGATACTTATCTGGCCCCATCACTTCACAGTCCTTAATGTATTTATCCTCAGTGCCTTGGTAAGGTAGGGAAGTGCTTCTGTCCCTATCTTACTGAGGCACAACAAGAATAAGTGACTCGCCCAATATCACACAGGAAGTCTCTGGTCAAGCAAGGAGCTGAGCCCAGGTTTTCTGAGGCCCACCGTCCTTCCTCTTGTAAGAAAATTGTCTTTCTAAAAGATAAGCTATAGCTTATCCAGAAGTTATGGGCTTGATGCAGAAACTATTGAGTGAAATTCCTGTAGTTCTCAACCATCTCAACAATTTAACAGTATATGGCATCACGCATAGAAAGCATCACAAATCCTTTTATATGAGAGAGATGAAAGGAAGTTGGAGGATGACACAAAAAATGTGGCACAATGGAGGAGAGTGTTTCATTTATTTAAACATTTATTGAGACTCCTGGAAGTAAAGACTTGCAAGAAATTGAATTACAATTCCATGCTAAACTACTGGCTTCAGTGTTGTTGTGGTACACACTCAACTAGCCCAGAAGGATGCTTTGTGACTAAACTGGGACTTTCGGATGATACAAGGTGCTCAGAGAAGATTTAACATTTTAAAAGTTTTCTTCAGCATCATGTCTTAACAGGCTGATAAAGCCCAGGCTATGTATAATAGAGCTAGTCAGAAAATGAGTATCTTTCCTGTGGAAAATTACAATTATTTAGCAAAAAATTGAAAATGGAAATATTTTCTTTGGAAATGCTTCTGCAGTGATTTACGAGAGCTGTGGTTTGAGTGCGTCATGCGCCCAGTCTCCACTGTAGGGTGGTAAATGGTAAGACTGTATTTCTCCTGATGCACCATAGTCTCTGCATCTTGGAGAAGGAAAGGAGTGCAGTGTTTGGAGACCCTGGCCATGGTGCATCATGGGAGATGTAGTCAGCTGAACTGTAACTCTTATGAGGCACTGCAGCAGCAATTCCAAATCAGAATAGCTCAGGTTTTGGACAAAAAAATCGATGGAAATCAAACAATTTTTGCCCCAAAAAATCAGTTTGGTTAAAAGCCCAATTTTTTGTTGAAAATCAATTTTAACAGAAAATTTTCTACCAGTCTTAAGGTATAAAATTTTACACTGGGTGTCAGGATCATGCAAGCAATATTTCACTATTCTTGCAGTAGCAATTTGGCAAGGAACAACTGGCAATTTCACACAGCTCTGACTACTGCTCCTGAATATGATTAAATGTTTCATGTGTAGAGAATGATCCCTTCAAAATCATGCATGACAATAATAGTAATTCCTAGCTTTTATGTAGTGCTTGCCATGAGTAGATCTCCAACTGCTTCACAATCAGTAATTTTTAAGAATTCCGATTACAGTAAAGTAGATTAAAATAACTGTTTTATTACAATTAAACCGCCAATCAGATTTTGCTTTTTAAAATGCATTTAACTGCAGATGGCAACACTTACCTTGATGTTTAGCAGCAATTCTGCAAAAATCATTCAAATATAATGTGTCTCCAAAGTTTTCAGAATTGGTGCCTGAAATCATATTGAGATCCCTAAATAACTGACTTGATTTTCAGAGGTGCTTAGCACACACAATTCTCATTTAGTTTAGGTGTTTAAATATGGATTTAGGAGCCTATCTTTCAGCAGTCAAGTTTGGAAATTTTGGCCTCAGCTTTTAACAATTAAAAATAAGAGGTATTTTTACCCATTTGTAAGAGTATGGGTGTAACTTGATTTTTGTGTACTATCCTCTTCTACCTATTAACAGAATGAGTTCATTTACTTATCTTTGAGTTTTCTCATTTGTGTCTTGACTGTTGAGCCAAGGCCAGCAATTTGGCGTCATTAAACTTGCACCATTCAAAAAAACTCATTTTGAAATACCAGGTGACTGTCTTCAAAGAGTATACTGTAGTTGTCATCTGCCTATTTTATATTGATTATAGAAATGCTATAGATTTCATGCCTGACATTTTGCTATCTATTACTCTTATATAGGTGGTCTGCTGTAGCCATGTAGAGTGAACACATGTGAACAAATGTAAAAAACACTTTATTTGGGACTTTTAATGGGAAGGGGAGGAATATGTTTCATTTCTTTTTCTTTCACAAGTAGCAGTAGTGTGAAGATCACATTTAGTAGCTCCACAACCCATGATATCTTGTTCTGCTCATGCAGTTTTTCAACATCTATAACTTACATATTCAAAATATCTGCCCATTGATAGACCCAACTGAACTTCTTCTTGTACTTCTTGGATATGGCCATAATGGGCCTGATCCATAGTCCAAATCAATAAATCAGTATATACAAATTTCCTGAAGTATTGTCTTCAACATAGTACTTTTAGGAGCGTGTCCACAAGCTATGAAGGAACAGAAAAAGATGATAGGTAGTAATCTGGGTAGTTAAAATATTTACAGTTTACCAACACTCCATGTTGAGGGGTATTCGTGACTTTTAGAAATTCTTTGGTCCATCTTCAAAAATAATGTTTTTTATATCAGCTGAGATACATTTTAAAAGGAAGGGTAATGGCTATCCCTACTAAATGAACTCTGGTACTGATCAGAACATTAATGTTTTCATTAACAGAGTTGAGAAACTTCACAATGGGAGAATTCACTAAAGAGCAGTGCTTAGAATTCCAAGACTCCTTCTGCACCCAGTGGTGTTAGATTGACACCATTATGTTCTTTGATAGCATAGTCATATTTACATCTTTGTTTCATGAAATCTATGATTTTTGTCAGGCAATTTAACTTTTTGGAACCGATTTCATCTTCTCTCTGGATGCACCCTGAATGTCTTTCCCTGTGTCGTCCACCTATGACCTCTCCTTTTCTCAGGCATGCTTGTAGTGATCCCAGCTAGGAGTCAGAAGACTCGCTAGTTTGATTAGTTGCCTTTATCTCCTATACTGTAATGTAGACCTTTTAGCTCACAAAGACATTTAACTATTTCTTCTGCTTTGGCTGCTTAGAGGACACCTAATCTCATGGACCTTAGGGCTCCCTATTTTCAGGGCCTTAAGATTTATTATTTCTTCTACCTAAATTTTCGGAAGGGTCTTGAATTGACCTGCCTGGTATTCATCAGCACTAATGATGGATCTGTCTTTCCATTATTACCTGTGAATCCAACAGTACATGGAGAAAACTATGTAAACTGATTAATGAAACCATTATATATCTTAAACACCTGAAATTTTTCTGCTATGTAACATATTGTTTTGGGTTTGCTTGTGAATGTTTTTATTGGGATAGGGTGTTAATAGAGATTAATCTTCACAATTGCCCTAGCTATTCTTTTGGCTGCCCCCCCCCTTTTTTTTAAGAGCGAGAAAGAGAGTTTCATTGATAAATCAATCATCCCTAAAAATCAAGTTTCTCTTTGGTCACTCAGCAAGCCATGGACTTTCTATATAGGAACCTTTCTGTTTTAAGTGAAAGAATTTTGATTTCATTTTAGAGTGTAGCCCTGAAATACCACTCAGAATAAGTTATGATTCTTAATTTCATATGATGCAGTGCTCCACTGTCATAACTCCTTATTTTTGTATGTACCATTAATCCAATAATGGCAAATGATTTTTTCATTTGGAACAAGTAAATTCTATTCACCTGTTAAAGGGTCTGTTCTGTAACCTTCACTCATAGGAGTGATTCTATTTACTTTAGTGGGACTGCTCATATAAGTTCTTCTCAGGGGGAATAAGGGTGGTTCTTCAAGTAGTGTCCCTATGGGTGCTCCACTGTAGGTGTATTGGTGCCTCTGCATTTTTAATCGGAGAATTTTGATAGTGGTGTCCCTTCGGCCCGTATATGCGCCCTCCCTCCCTCGTGATCTGCCTCAAGGCTATCTAGCACTGCATGGGCGATCCACCTTGAGTTCCTTCTCGACTGTCCTTGGCCTGAGACGGAGCAAATATCAGTCCAGTTTATTCACTTACTTTATATTTGGATAGTGTTAATTTATAGCTTTTTTAGTGTTTCCATTCTTTGTTGCAGTAGCTTTAAAGTTTCTGTTCTTCAATTAAAAAAAAATCTTTTGACCCATTTTCCCGCCTTTGTTGTGGGTTTGCCCCCCTAGGGGCATGCCCGGTTCTCCCAGTTTTAAAAGGAGCCTCTCCTGCAGGGAGGCAACTCTTGTGGTGGATGGACACTCTCGCTGCATCCAGTGCCTCAGAGAGGGACACATCCCACAGAAGTGCACCTTCTGCCAGCAGCTGAAAGATAGTTCCCTAGAGAGCAAGGCGCTAAAGCTGAAACTCCTCGTGGAGGGTGCTCTTAAATGGACATTTGACCCTGGTTCTGATCTGCATCCTGTAGAAGACTCGTCCCCAAACCCATCAACCTCCAGAGATGGAGAACTGCAGACAAAGTCAGCTGACTCCCTCCACAGAGAATCCAGAAAAAGGGCTGCAAGCCCCCAAACAGAGCTCCTGACTAGCCAGAGAGATCCCTGGCATGTTGGGTCACTGCAGCACTGATGGCTCTGGGGCTCAGGACCCTAAAGAAACAGAGACCCCCAGGTGTGAGCTCTGCCACAGTGCCTAAAGATCTGAGGTGCAAAGGCTCTGAAGCAGCATCACTGCCTGCCAGAGACAAGAATAGAGACCATACCAACTCTACTAAATCAGCACCTACAAAAACATCCTTGGCACTGAGTGCTTCAAAGCAGCCCTTGTTGGAACATGCCTCCCATAAAAAAAGATCAGTGCTGATGAGTTAGCATTGGCAATCACTAACAACACCAAGCGCAACAGTGGTACTGCAAGAGTTCCTGCTTCTCTAGGGACGTTATGATCACAGAGGAACTAGAATCCCTGCTGCTCAGTACCAGAGCTCCAGTACCAACCATGTCTCATTCCCCAGCATCACCATCAGCAGTGGGGACCTCACCTCCAGCGACCCCGTCCGCCCCACCCTATTCCAGCGGGAAGTCAGACAGTGACCAGGATGACAGTTTCTCTCTGGTGTTACATCACAACCTGCCATTATGGCATCTGGGACCTCCTCAGGTACACCTACGCTCTGATCCCCAGTCTTCCCAATATGGTCATCCATGGGTGCCACACCCATGCCATTTACCAGTGGCCATACTGGGATCAGTGAGCAGCCTATAGGCCCCATACTTCTCGCTCTTCTAGTGTCTCCCACAGGGAGCCCACCAGACATTCTCCTACGGCCTCCACACTTTAAAGGATTCTGGAGCCACACTGTGCTCTCTAGGAATCTACACAACAGGACAGAAAAGGAAATTTAGTTCACAACCACCTCACAGATCGTAACCACCCTGGTTTCCCCTGTCACTGTGGTATTATGAGCCACAGCGTAAAAGACCCATGATGCAAAAACAGAAATTGTCCACTTCCCAATCCTCAGCGTCTCAACCATCCTCTTCAAAACATCAGTTTTGATGCTTTGGTCGAGGCCCTGAGCAACCACTCCTTGCAACAACAGCTGCTACATGCAGACCTTCTACATCCCTTTGGAAGTCACCTGACACTCTTCCACAGGCGTGGAGAAAAATATGGTTCTTGGAGAATATCTTCAAGAGCTACTCCAGTCACTTCACATCTCTCTGTCCTCCTGACCCTCCTCCTTCAGGGACCCTTCTCGCGAGAGACTATTATGGCAGGGCTATGGAACAGTCACTACTCACCTCAGAGGTAAGGGTTTTTATTCCAGATATTTCATGATTCCCAAGAGAAATGGAGGTTGGAGACCCAGACTAGATCTAAGGGCACTAAACAGATATGTGAAGATGCAAATGGTCAAGATGGTCACACTAGCAGCCATTTTGCCATCTCTGGAGCAAGCCTTTGACCTACAAGATGCCTACTTCCACATTTCAATTTGACCATCCCACAGGAGGTTCCTCCGATTTTACCTTTGGGCAGGACCATTATCAGTACAGAGTGCTCCCATTCGGCCTCTCTTCCACACCCACGGTATTCTCCAAGGTCCTCTCATAGACTCATAGACTTTAAGGTCAGAAGGGACCGTTATGATCATCTAGTCTGACCCTGCACAATGCAGAACACAGAATCTCACCCACCCACTCCTGTAACAAACCCCTAACCTATATCTGAGTTAGTGAAGTCCTCACTCAAATTGTGGTTTAAAGACCTCAAGGTGCAGAGAATCCTTCAGCAAGTGACCCATGCACCACGCTGCAGAGGAAGGCGAAAAACCTCCAGGGCCTCTGCCAATCTGCCCTGGAGGAAAATTCCTTCCTGACCCCAAATATGGTGATCAGTTAAACCCTGAGCATGTGGGCAAGACTCACCAGCCAGCACCCAGGAAAGAATTCTCTGTATCATAGCGGCACATCTATGAACATTAGGGATTATCCTTTACCCATATCTGGGCAACAGCTTTGTCAAGGCTTGTTCTTTCAAAGATGCCCTGCGAGCCACCCGGAGGACCATGCATATATTTGCACAACTGGGTCTGCAGCTCAACACTTAGAAATCGACTTTGACCCCAATACAGCATCTGGAATTTATTGGAGCCGAACTCAGCACAGTACAAACACGAGTGTTCCTCCCACTGCACAGATTCAACACACTGACAGGTCTTATAGACACAATCCAGGCCAGCCCACAACCACCAGCCAGGAATTGTCTCCAGCTTCTCGGGCACATGGTGGCATGCACATTTCATAGAATCATAGAATATCAGGGTTGGAAGGGACCTTAGGAGATCATCTAGTCCAACCCCCTGCTCAAAGCAGGACCAATCCCCAGACAGATTTTTTACCCCAGTTCCCTAAATGGCCCCCTCAAGGATTGAACTCGCAACCCTGGGTTTAACAGGCCAATGCTCAAACCACTGAGCTATCTCTCAGTCAGCTATCCCTAACCCCCCCCCCCCACACACACCCGATTGTATGAGATTTTACATATATGGCTCAGATCTGTCTACTTTCTAAACAAGGATGGGCTGAACAAGCCACTGTTGATGCCCTCCAGGGTCAAACATTCCCTGGATTGGTGGAAAGAACCATCCAACATCTGCACAGGCATCCCCCACCAACACTGATTCTAACTTATGCCTCATTTATAGGCTGAGGAGCCCACCTATACAACCGCACCATCCAGGGCAAGCAGTACCACACAGAATCAGTCCTCCATATCAATCTTTTGGAACTAAGAGCTGTCAGAAATGTCTGTGCACAGTTTCTCCCTCTCATCAGGGATACTCACACAGAAGTCATGAGAGAATATAGCATGCATGTTTTACATAAATCACCAACCAAGGTGCCAGATCATGCTCCCTTTGCATGGAAGCACTGAAACTTTGGAATTGGTGCATCTGCCACAATGTGCTCATTTCAGCCACTTACCTGCCAGGGATACAAAATGTGACAGCAGACAGTCTGAATCAGAATTTCTCTTATGACCACAAATGGGAGTTGAACCCAGCAGCGCTTCATAGCGATCAACCTATGGGGAACCCCAACAATAGACCTATTTGCTAGCTACCAGAACAAGAAATGTCTCCACTACTGTTCCAGAGTTAAACTGAGGAAACCGTTTCTAGGGGAAGCTTTCATCTTTCCATGGGGCAGGGAGATGCTCTATACCTTTCCTCCGTTCCCTCTGATGTCAGAGGTCCTATTAAAATACAGCAAGAGAGAGCAAAAGACAGACCGATTGCCCCCTCCTGACCAAGACAAGTGTGGAACCCATACCTTGTGGTACCAATACCTTGCACAGCTGGCAGTATGTCCTCCAATTCCTCTTCGACCCATTCCTCACCTGTTCTACCAAAACGACCAATGGATCCTTCACCCCAACCTACTTACAACCTACCCCAACCTCTGGTTCCAGGCTTGGCTTCTTCATGGTTCCAGCACTTAGAGAGTGAATACTCCAAGGAGGTGAAAGAGATGTTCTTGCTCAGTAGGAAATTGCTTTGTTGTACTTCCCTGCAGAAGTGAAAATTCCAAAATTGGTGCAATTCCAAACCAGTGGCTCTGACATCTTCCTCTCTCCCTTTGATCCTAGACACTATTCTAGACCTCAGAAGGACTGGTGTCTCTTACCTCACTAAAAGTACATCTAGCAACCTTAACAGCCTTCCACTATCAGGTGGACAGATGCTCAGTATTTTCCCATCCAACAACAGATTCATTAAGAGCATGTTAAACCTCTTCCCACGCATTAGACCACCCACGCCAATGTGGGATCTCAGTCTGGTTCTAAAAACCTTAACTAGACCATCCTTTGAACCGATGGTCACTTGCTCCCTTCCACGCCTGTCCATGAAGACAGCATTTCTAATGGCTATTACCTCTGTATGATGAATAGACAAGAAATAATGGGCTTAAATTGCAGCAAGGGTAGTTTAGGTTGGAGATCAAGGGACTGGACTAGATCACCTTTTGAGGTCTCCTAGTCCTATGATTCTGTGATCCTATTAATAGGAGAAATAGCAGCATTGATGGCACACCCACCGTTCATGGCCTTTTTTTAAAGACAGTCACCCTGAGACCAAAACTGAAAATCCTCCCCAAAATAACCTTGTCCTTCCATATGAACCAACTCATTCACCTCCCTACCTTTTCCCCAAAACTACATTGTGACAACAGGGAGGAAACTCTTCATCTGCTTGATGTTAGGAAAACCCTAGCATTCTATTTGGACAGGACTAAAGACTTTAGCAAGTCCCCTAAACTCTTCCTTTTGTTCTCAGAAAAATCCAAAGGCTACACAATATTAGCTCAAAGACTCTCCAAATGAGTCTCCAGTTGCATTAATCACAGTTAACATGAGCGTAACCTACTGCCCCCATCAGTAATCTGCATGCACTCTGAGATCCGTTTCTACCGCCAGTCATATTTGTTAATGATGTTCCCATCTCAGAAATCTGCAGGGCAGCAACTTGGGCCACTGTCCAAACTTTCGCAGAACACTGTGCAATTACTTGAGACTCTGCCTCTGATGCCAATTTCTGCTCCACAATACTGTTGTCAATAACAGACTCCACTCCGAAGTACCAGCCCTCCAGGGGAGCTACTGCTGTGGAGTGACCAACAGTGAAGCAACCAAAGGGATACTACTACTCAAAGAAGAAGTTACTCACTTTGTGCAGTAACGATTGGTTCTTCGAGATGTGTCTCTCTATGGTTGCGTCCCAAACCGTCGTCCTCTCCTCTACTTCAGAGTTCTTGACAAGGCGCTCTGTGGTGGAGAAAAAACTGAGGGTGGTTTGCCAGCACAGCACTAGTTAGCCTCTGGGCAGACCATGAAGTAGGGAGGGTGCATGTATGGGCCGAACGGACGCTGCTACCAAAATTCTCCAGTGAGAGGCGCAGGGGGCACAGATATACCTACAGTGGAGCACCCATAGGGACACATCTCTTGAAGAACTATTGTTACTGCACAAACTGAGTAACTTCCTCTCTTAAAACTGGACGTTTAATGAACTCTCATAAGCAGCACAATTTGGGTTTTGTACCAAATATGCTATAAAGGCTTTAAATGATATTTTCAGACTGTAGATTAAAGGGCCATTTCAAATGCTCAGGAAAATCTGCCTGATTAAAACATTTTCAAAAGATGAGTTACAGATGCCTGTAGATAGGAAATAACTGTGGTATCTCTGACAACAGTGTGGTCACTGTTGATTATTTTTTAATGGTAATCAGTGTATGGTATAATATTGTCCTAAAATTTATATTGTTTGGATATCCTCAGCATCTCTTCTCTAGAGTGATTCAGCAGCTCCTTAGCCCTCTGAGAAATGAAATCATTAGTGCTGAAAAAAGCAGCATTTTAAAAAAAAAGTTTCAGTTTGACATATAATATGTCACTAACTTATAGAAAATGTGTGGTTGGCAGACAGCATGGAGAGGTACTGTATGCCCGCTTAACAAGGGGTTGTTGCCAGTATGATTTTCATGCACCTTTAATTGAGAGGGGAGAAGCTGGTACAAAATGTGAGTTTCTGGATTAGTTCAAGACCAATATGTTGTTTATGTTACCAATTGTCAGAAAACAAAGCTCATCACGTGTGTGGCAAATTTTCAGAAGCACTGTCATTTAAAGATATTCCCTTGTTTTCTTAAGAACACCACCATTATAATTTTGAAGCCAACCAAGCAATATATTTGTTTTGATATTAAACCTTCCCTGTCCAACTCTCTTTCACTCTCCCTCTTGCTTCATCTCGCATTTAAACCAGATAATCCTAACAACTGGGCTCTTTTCCTTCATACATGTGGTGTTCCAGTAGGTTTACAGGGTGCCTCCAGGGTTGATATTCAAGGACTATCAAAATTTATTTTTGTCAGTGAGGCAGTGGGGAGAAAAAAAAAAGTAATGGGTTCCAAGAAGCAAAAACTCCACAATCCATTTCTCACAACTAATGTGAATGTTTGATATTAGTGTTTGAATTAATTCTATCCACTTTTAATCCATATTATACCCTGTTTCAAAAAGATCCGATGGAAACCTTTATTATTTGCAGAGGAGGAAAGATGCATTTTATGATCATTAAACAAGCTGATTAATTAACAGCGACACTTTCCAATGTATATAAGTATGATCCTATTCAAATCTCAACTGAAAATATAGAACACATTATGAATATTCATCGTAGCACACTCTGGTTACTGGCTTTGCTTCCAATAATACTTGACAGGTTCATTTCCTTCATGTTTTCCTTCGTTAATATAGAGTGTGGTTGATTTATTTCCTAATCCATGTGAATGTGAACTTCCTAGGACAGCTAAAAGCATGTGTTTTGCAGCTTGCCTACACACAGCAAAAGGCAAAGGGAAAGTTTTTATTAATTTGGTAATATGTTTTCTTTTCTTATTTTTTTTCTCATAACTCAGCTTGGAAACCAGAAAATAACTGCCAATGTGATGGAGGTAAATGCTTCACAGACACACAGACAAACAGCAACAGAAGTTTCTTCACTGCCTCCTCCTTCCGTGGTACCAGTTAACAGAACCTCTTTCTCACCAGACAGTGGCACCCACCTAGCATCATTTATTTTGCCAACGCTTGATGATTTTTTGCCTTCACGCTTTTATAAAACCCTGGCCCTCTCACATTTTTCATATAAATACCCTTTCCTAGCTCCTGAAAATACTATCCACAGGAACGAAACAGCCTCTGTAATCACAGACTCTGCCATGAGTGAGTACTCCTCTCGCACAGTGAGTGAGTCCTCAACAGCCATTCTAGATGAGCTGCAGACTTGTAACTATGATACTACTGACTGTTCTGAAACACCTTCCCCAACCTTGAGCCAGATGTCTGCTGTGTCAAATGGCACCACCTTAACCACCACTGCTGCCGCTTCTCATGTAATTATCCTTCCTTTTTCCTCCAGTTTGTTCAAACAGGTTGCCAAAGGGGAAAAGAACTAATTCTTGTCTTGTCTCATTACTCATGTGAGCATGGTGTCAGTTGTTTGTTCAGGTTCTGCAGAGTCTGGTAATATGTTTTACTACAATAATTTACTACAGTAATAACAGATTCCATAAAGCTATTCAAAATTGTGCAATGTGTTGTGCAACTCTAACTTCAACTACGATATAGTGAACAGTTTGTTTACAACTAATGGCCAGTTTCACTCATCACTTAGTCCAAATATGTTAAAGAAAAGCAGACTGAGGAATTTAATCTGATCTACTTTAAAATATTTAATTAGTTGCCATACAAAAAGAATGCATAGATTGAATTTTGAGAGAGGCTGAAAACCAGCTTTCAGCTATCATTGAGGTACATATGTCAGGCACTAATATACCTCATAGATTCATATTAATGGGGTTGATGAGAATACTTAACACAACCTTGTTTTCTGCTAGCCATGACCACTGACTGCATGAAGCTGTTTCTGTTTTATCTCCTCTAACTAACAGTTCCCCTTCTTAAGCACAGTCGTTTTACAGGAATTAACTGTATAAATAATCTTGGATTTGGATCCTAGGAATTCTGTTATTTGTTCAGGGTTGCACTTTCTCTGGGTAACTCAAGGAAAATAACCAAGTCTAAATACATATGTGTTTATATAGAATGTATAGTATACGTATATTTATATATGTATCGATTAAAAGATATAGAATATGGGTCAAATTCTGCTCACTTTACCCATGTGAGTACTTCTGTTTACTTCCAGGGAACTGCATTTATGATTAAGGTGAGTCAGAATTGGTCCCATATTTCAATTAAATAACAGATCACTGAATTACAAAACTATAAATATTCTTTGTGGGGGTTCTCTGACATGATGATAAGCTGAGACCAGAGCTCTACTGTGTCATAACGTTGCCATATTTATAACTTTGACCAAAGATTTTGTTTTATCATTTACATGTAGTTACAACAGCAAATTTTAACTTACTATAAATGTAACTTTAAAACTAAAATATGTCTTTTTAAGAACGTTTTTACCCCAAAGTTGTAAATAATTACTTTGAAGAGTAGAGGTTCACTGTGCTAAATGCTTTTTATATTATGTGACAAAATTATGGGCATTGTCAAGTAAAACCAGTAATTCTCACCCATGAAACAAAAAAAATTTCAAAGCATCGGAACTACAAATCTGTGTACTGCCTCCTAGTTGTAAGCAAAGATTAGACAATGCACAGATAAAACAGCATCAACGCAGGCTTTAACCAACCAACTCAGGAGAATGTCAGGTGCCTACATTATCTGTGTGCAAACAACTGTATTTGTGTTGGTATGTTAAAAAGATCATGATCTGGTTTTTTTGCTAGCCCTACCACCTCTTCTTTTTTGGCCAATTTCCCCTCATGGAGATCTGTGATCTGGCAGCCACTTCCACCCTTAGCCAAAGTTATCTTTGTTAGCATGAGGCCAGATGGATAGACATCTTTTCAGTGCCATCTGTCCCTTTAACTGCCAACAAAAATTACTCATCCCTAGTGGGGAAGGGGGAAGAAGGAGCCTCCTTCTGAAGGACATAAAGAAGAACCAGTCTGGGAGCCCCACATGGAGAGCGGGCTGCTGCAAGGAGCCACTACTGAGATGACAAGGAGCCACTGCTTCTGTTACCAACCTTTCCTCCTCCCCTTTTCTCCACCTATTGAAGAGGGTTAGATGACTGCAAATGTTTCCAGGAGCTGGGAAGTTGATTGGAAGGCTGGTGGCAGGCATGGGTGTTCTGGCAGTGACTCCATCCCCCGAAGTGGGGACACTAACCTGCTCAAGGGTGATTGCTTTTCTTTCCTGGAGGAGATGATCACTGGAGGAACAGTAGGGCCTGGATAGTCTTACACCATCTGACAGTTTACAAGAAGTTTTGTAGCTCTCTGACAGCTGCTGTGTCCAGTTCCAGTATGTTCAGCATTTACTCAACATTACCACAAAACGGTCTCTGAGAAAGCACAGTTATTTCCTATTCTACATGTAGTGAAAAGCTGTGATATCTCAAACACCATTGTATAGCTACTGTTGGCAAAGCAGACATTCATAGTGACCACTGTATATCTTACTTGAACCTGTTCCTCCACTCACTAAGTCTAAAGTGGTCAATGTTATAAAGTCCATATTAGCCAGCAGATACCATAGTTATTTTGCTATTCAAAGTACAGTGAAAAACTAGTACCTCAGACACCAGAGAGTAGTTCCTATTGACAATGACTGGCTAATGATGACCATATATTTATAAATAGAGAATTTCTTCCTTTATTAATAACTATTCTTTGCCTATTTTGCTAATCATTTTCAAAGATAATTGTATTTAAATATGGACCATCTCTCACCTATAGTCTGTCTTCTCTAACTACATAAACTTGCAGCAAACACAATGCTAAATTAGAACTATTGCTTTAGCCCAGGGGTCAGCAACCTCTGGGACGCGGCTTGCCAGGGTAAGCACCCTGGAGGGCCGGGCCAGTTTGTTTACCTGCCACGTCGGCAGGTTCAGCTGATCGCGGTCGCCACTGGCCGTGGTTCACCGCTCCAGGCCAGTGGGGGTGGTGGGAAACCGCAGGCAGCACATCCCTGGGCCTGCGCCACTTCCCACAGCCCCCATTGGCCTGGAGCGGTGAACCGAAGCCAGTGGGGGCCGCGATCAGCTGAACCTGCCGACGTGGCAGGTAAACAAACTGGCCTGGCCCACCAGGGTGCTTACCCTGGAGAGCCGCGTGCCAGAGCTTGCCAACCCCTGCTTTAGCCACTGATTTAGGTCTTTGTGAAAACCTGAGGCAAGAGACAAGTTGTAAAGCAAAGCTCTTATTCAAGTGCACATATTTTGGAATTGTAATAAAAAATACAAAGAATAACTGGCAAAGTAAACAGCTTTGCAAATTTTCTCTTAAGTTTAATCCTATTATAAAGATTTCTCTTTAAAGTTCTTTTCACAGAATCTTTTTTGTTTATGTAGTTTTAAAATATGAAAACACAAGAAATCATAAGTGACATGTATGAGAGGAGTTGTATCTTACCGTAGCTGCTAAAAACCCAGTTTAGCTAAGACTATCCCAGGCTTAGGGAATTGATCCTGAGTATTTTCAATCCTAGCCAATGTCCTGGATGCTGGGGTTGGCTATAGTAGTGCTGCACACCTCTCCAGCTGCTCAGACCTCTGTAATCAAGTCTTCTCTCATTTTGCTGGCTGTCTCTAAGGGCTGGTCTACACTAAGGGGAAAATTGATATAAGATACGCAACTTCAGCTACGTGAATAACGTAGCTGAAGTCGAAGTATCTTATATCGATAACTTACCCGTCCTCACAGCGCGGGATCGATGTCCGGGGCTCTCCATATCGACGACGCCACCGCCGTTCGGGGCGGTGGAGTTCCGGAATCGATAGAAGCGCGTTCGGGGATCGATATATCGCGTCTAGATGAGACGCGATATATCGATCCCTGAAAAATCGATCGCTACCCGCCGATACGGCGGGTAGTGTAGACGTAGCCTAAGAATCAGCAGGTAGCTCCTGTCCCACCTGGCTCCATCTCAGCTGTTCTGAGTGGGAATTGAAGGCAGCTGCTCCTACTGAATGTAAGAGTTAATGCAGGTGCCTGGCTCGGGGCAGGAGAGGTGAAGAGAAGATCAGCCTTCTGCCCTGTCTCCTAGTTGGGAGGTTCCTGCACCTAGGTAGTTTGGCTCCCAGTCAACAGAAGTAGAAAGCTCTTCCACAAGGAGAGCCCAGATGTAGTGTCAGGGGGCAAAGAGTGAACTGGGCGAGAGTGAGAAAAGGCATAATTTTGAGATAAATTTGGAATATGGGATTCTAGCAGGCCCCAGCTACCTCTGTATTTTGGTGACAAATTGGTTGTTTTCTCTGCCTTTTTCACCCTTCTTAAAAAAATACGTAGGAGAACAAAATCTAAAATTTACCAGACAGCATACACAAATTTTTATTTAAATGGGAGATAAGGGCACACAACACCACTCAGGACTAGGCCCTAAAATACAAGCATCATATCCGAAAAAGCCTCGTTGGTTACTCAGTGATTCTGAGGGCAGAGCACTGTTGACTGACAACTTCTCACAGCTAGCTTTTAAAAAACAAGTCCTCTCATGGGTATAAGATGCATCAGACGCTGAAGCCCAATAGCAATGGTAATGTTCACATTGTATTTGCTCAAAGGAAAATTCTGTTAATCACTAGCAAGTAGTTCTAGCTCAGGGATATAAGCAAATATTAATATCCTGTAAGATTTCTAGCACTAAAGAACAATAATTTATTCATTCATTCTCCTGCTGTTGGAGTGTATACTTCAGATCACCCCTTTCCAGTAAGCCTGGTTTCCTGCCAGTGTTGCAGCCTGCTCTATATTAAGGCTGAGGCGGGCAAGGATGGAAGCCATGCCATCCCTCCAGCATATGCAATGTCCTCTCCATCCAGCTTTTGCTGGATCAAATGCATAAAGCTGGCAGGCTGGTATGAACTCCTACGTATGAAACAGATGCCCAAGCTATCTGAGCTGGCACTGAGTGGCCCGGGAAGACATTGGAAGCTGGTTGGTCCAAAGCCCGACATCCTCATTCATAATGTAATGAAACCACCATATGTCTTCAATACATCATTACTGTTTCATTTTGAAAATGTCCAGCTGGCCCATTTGCATCTCTGCAGTGGCCTAGGTTTCAGAACCATACAAAAGGACAGAAGCCAGTGCTGTTTGATAGATACACATCTTATCCAAGTTGATATGTGGTGTTGATGACACAGAGGCTTCCAGAGAGCTTCCACAACACCAATAGCCTTGCTGATTTGATGTTTCATGTCAGCAAGGCAACCACCTTCCTTGGTAACAATGGAACAAGTATGTCACATTTTTATGTCGGTCATGTACAGTCATTCCTGATGTCTGTCTGGCTAAGTAAGCCCCCTATCATAATATCTGAGTACAAATAGTATTGAGGCATCTGTCCAATCTGTCTTCTCACTGTCTGTCACAGGCATTTGTAAAGTGTCCATCACTCTAGAACCTAAGTGTCTAGTAGAAAAATGTAAAGGAATAATTTTTTCCAGTCCACAAACGATCTGTTAATTCTGTTCCTCCAACCAAAGGAAGAAAATCTTATGAAGTGTGTATGGTGTAGGTGTTTGTAGGCATGTGTATGTGTGCATACCCTTTGCTATTGGGAACAGGTCTTCTCAAAGAGATAGTTGCATTTAGTTCTATAAGAGGAGAGATTGGGCTCACTCTGGTTTTAGGAACAAGGAAGGTGCCTCACATCCAATGGGCCTCAGCTGAAAACAACCATTTCCTAGCTCCTGAAATAGTCTCCCTGGGCTCATCCAGATCTTGTGTTCCTATGCCTAGAAGTATTTTTGGAGGATTATATAGAGTGAGACAGCTCTTCAGTAGCTCAGGTGTAGGATCTTAGCCTGAATGTGAAGTCCTATCAAGAGTCAGTGAATGGCATGAAGCACCAATGTGAAATACTATTGCTCAGGTGTCCTGTCAGGAGTTGGGCTACAATTTGCTGGGTCTGTGGACATTTTTGATAGATAGCATTTCCGTAAAGTTATAAAGGCCTATATCCCAGTGAAAATATTCAGGTTCTTTTTAAAACACAATGCCATGCACGTGATACTAGAATGTGTAATGGTCATCTCAGCCAGTTGGGGCCTGACAACTGGCAATAAAAGGGCAGACACCCTACTGGACAGTTGCATGTGTAAACCCCTGACGTGTGTGAATAAATGTGACAGTTGTGAGTTCAAATTAAGCATGCACACATGTGCACTAGGATTTTGATATTTTGAAAATCAGACCTTTATTTGTGTTATTTCATTTTAACTATTTTTAAAGAATTTAGCAGCAAACATATTTACAATATATAAATGCATTTTTTAAAAAAATCTCTTTAAATGTTTGTTCCTGCATTTCTAAAGGAAAAGATCTGAGCAGGCAAGCTCTAATGGACACATTGGCACAACCTTAAGTTCAAATACCTACTCAATTCACCTCTAAAAGATATCCATAAAATGAATGCATTCAGGAGTGCTGATGACATATACTTAGGAGCTAGATCTTCTTTTTCTTACACAACTGCAATTCTTATTGACAGGGGCGGCTCTAGTAATTTCACCGCCCCAAGCACGGCGGCACGCCACGGGGGGCGCGCTGGCGGTCGCCGGTCCCGCGGCTCCGGTGGACCTCCTGCAGACGTGCCTGCAGAGGGTCTGCTGGTCCCGCGGCTCCAGTGGAGCATCCGCAGGCACGCCTGCGGGAGGTCCACCCGAGCCGCGGGACCAGCGGACCCTCCGCAGGCACGCCTGCAGGAGGTCCACCGGAGCCGCCTGCCGCTCTCCGGCGACAGGCAGAGCGCCCCCCACGCCATGCCGCCCCAAGCACGCGCTTGGCGCGCTGGGGTCTGGAGACGGCCCTGCTTATTGAGGTGGTAGGAGGTATGGGGGTGTGAGATGTAAAAACAAGCCTAAAATTCCTCATCCCCAAAATACCCATTTCTTAAACTACAGGAGTGAAGCCTATCACTTCTAATATCACAGAAGAGAGTGAACCACATTTCATTTATAGTCTAGCAATAATGTACATTCTTTTTAAAATGGAGGCTTCTTGTTCCTTGCTTTTCTTCTTCACACCCTTACCTTCACATTTCATAACTACAGCTTTCAACAGAAGTACACCGCTACCCCGATATAACGCGGTCGTGGAGAGCCAAAAATCCCTACCACGTTATAAGTGAAACGCCGTTATATTGGGGTAGCGGTGGCAGGGCTGCAGTAGTGATTTAAAGAGCCCGGGGCTCCAGCCGCAGGGAGCCCCACACCCTTTAAATAGTGGCAGAGCCCTGCTGCCGCAGCCCCAGGGTAGCAGCAGCAGGGCTCCGGCCGCTGCGGGGAGCCTGGGCCCTTTAAATCGCTGTCCGAGCCCCACTGCCGCAGCCCCGAGGTAGCAGCAGCAGGACTCTGGTGGTGATTTAAAGGGCCCAGGGCTTCCCACAGCAGCCGGAGCCCCGGACCCTTTAAAGCTCTGCCCGAGCCCCACTGCCGGAGCCCCAGGGTAGCGGCGGCAGGGCTCCAGCGGTGATTTAAAGGGCCCTGGGCTTCCCGCAGCAGCTGGAGCTCTGGACCCTTTAAAGCGCCGCTGGAGCCCCACTGCTACCGCGCTATATGCGAACCTGTGTTATATCGGGTTGCGTTATAGCAGGGTAGCGGTGTATAACATAAATCCATTCTTCAATTGTTCTTTTATTATACAAAACTAGACAAAGGAGTTTTTCAATGCTCATAATTTTGTTTAGAGTTTTAAAAATAATTGCAAGGAAAAAGAGACAGAAAACTGCAGCCTTGCCATCTTTTTTAAATGAAAATAATGACTGGATATTAAAAATGGATTTATCTTCTCAGATTCTCCACTCTATAATCTTTGTAGAACTCTCCAACTGTGGTGTGGCAGTCCAGCTGTGGGGATCTAAAGCCATGTGGTGCGGGGGGGATAGGACACCTTGCCTTAGAGAAACCCTCTGAGAGCTCAAGTGGTTTGTGATGTCAACAGAATCCGTTGTTGTACTGCTTTCTCCGTTTTTGTTTACAAGACACATTGATGCACCTTTTTTTGCTATAATATGCATTACACTCAAACATCTCACAGTTGCCCATGTGCTAAGTGCCACCTTTCAAAGATGTTTCAGCTGACTATGTCCTTTCCCCTTCCGTCTGCACACACAGTTCCATTAATGTCAGCCGGAGCTAATTATGTGGAATGAGGTGTCCCTTTGAAGTGAGTGATCTAAGGCAGCCTTTGTTACATGATGAGAGTAAATTTTACTGCCACCTTCATTTTATACTGATGTCAGATCCATACAGATATTTTTTATGCAGTTCATCCTGCTGCTTTGACCATGGTCCTGCTGTTCCCTTCCCATGACTCCAGCATTCTTCATACAAGACCTTTATAAGGACAAAGGAGGAGGCAGAGATTCATACGGAGCACATTGCACTCCTGTGATGAGTTTTGTATTTCAGTGAATACTGATTCCTGTTGCGGTTAAGTACCTGACAATTGGGCATTGTCATGTGGTTGATGGTCTTACATCACCCTTTATTTGCGAAGATATTCAGAGAACTTTGTGTGTACTTTAATGGGATATTGTTTTGTTTCTCTCAGGCCCAGATAACAGTGAATGGGAACTCTGGCACTGCTGCCAGTCCAATGAGTCACTTTCAAAGACCTTTTTCCCCTTCTTCAGCTTACTCTCCACCAGCTTCACTCAATTCAAACATTATCATGCAGCATGGCAGGAAGATGGGTAAGCCTTTCACATAATGTTTACTTTATACATCATGCAACATGTTCTGATTTGTGGGGCAAGGACTGCAAACAGTTATGGAGCATTCCACATAAATAAAGGTATTATCTAGTCATGTACTTTGGGAAAATTACAAGCAACAACATAATTTATTGTTAGACACAATAACTTTCTTAAACTGGATTTACTACAGTCTTATTACTTTAAAGCAAGATTCTTCTACATATGTGAATGACCTCTTGCAATCATTCCACTAGTTAGCTTGAGAGTGAAATCATATATTAAAACTGCATGACTTTCAGATATTCCTGAATGTGGATCAAAATCCTCTTAGGTGTTCCTCAACCTCATTAAGGCATTAGGGTCCAGTTTTGCATGGTGCTGAGTGACTGGTCCCTCAATTTGCAGTGGAAGTCATCTCCTCACAGGTTGTGAGGTCCTGAGATTTTAAAAGCTTAAAGCATTGCCAAATAAAATTTCATATGTATTCTTTAGAGGGTCATAAGAATAGATCGCACTTTACAAACATATAAGGACAAGATCTCTGCCCCATGGAATATAGTCTAAAATGATTTCTGTTTTCAAAAAAGCACATATAAGACCAAACATAATGTCTCTCCATTAATCTTTGTATGTGCAATCACATGGGTTTTCCAGTTTTCTCATCAACATTTGCATACTCAGAATCTATATGCACAAAAACATTTGAATATGCATAATGAGTTTGCTCCTGTGTTACACAGGAGGTCAGATTAGATGACCAAAATTGTCCCTTCTCACTTTGAAATCTATGAATTGTATAAATGGTATATTATCTGTGTACACGTGATAAGAGCAAAAACTGAGCACGTGTATCTGCACAGACAAAAATACAGGTTCATTTAAAGACACCTGATCTCTGATTTAGAGATCGAGTCTTTATTAACTATGCTTCAGAAATTGTCCCTACCCGGTCGTTTTTGAACATGATATTTAAGAGCATTATCTCAGGGTGGTTCTGAGTTTCTGAGATTTACAAAACAATGGCCAGATCTCACATTCCTTGTACACTCAAAAACCCTTTGATGCCAGCAGATTGGGCCCTGCAAGGAGCATAAGATCAGATTTCAAAAGTTTTCTAAATTTAGCATTAAGGTTGTGTTAAATCCAAATTCTTTTCAATAAACAGGGAGAGAAAATATTCACATTACACTCAGAGTTGCAAATCATCAGTCTCCTTTGTTGCGGTATATCACAATTCTTCTAGTTAAACATTAAAGACTGTAACACCTATTGCATTGGAGGGAAATCATAGTCTCCACCAGCAGTGCCAGAAATCTAGCTTTATGCCTAATTTCAGCCATCTTGCAGCAGAAATGTGGGTAGTACAGTACCTGCTGTTGCAAACCATGCTTAGATAGTCTTAACTGCCCACTAATTAGCCACTGAAATCTGTTGCCTGAATGACTAGAGAATCTTATTATGTTTCTTCTGTATGCAAAATTACATCTAAGCACATCACCTTATGACAGTACAAGGCTTCATATGGCATGTCCCAGCATCTTAACATTGTGTCTTTTTGTTAATGACTTGCTGTGAATTTTAGAGGTAGGTAGTAGTAGGTAGTATTAATTTCAATAATTAAAAGAAGAGTTGGGGAGGAAGTTGCAAAATTATCCGCCGCACCAAAAACCCGTAGTAGCCTGCAGTTTTCACCTCAATAAATGTAGGTGGCCCATTGGCATGCCTGCTACGGGGAGAGGCAGAGTTATTGATGTGCACATGGCATATTAATCATATAAAGCTATTTAAATAAAGGTACTAATATAAATGTAAGGATGAAAAGAATCTGTAAAATACATAATAGACCTCATAATTCATCCGAGTTCCAAAACTGGTAACGTTAAAGGGAGATTCCTGGGTAACACTCTCACAGCATAAAAGCAGGATCCAACATATGTACTGAAAATCTCTGTGGAATGTTTGAGTAAATTCATTACTACACATGTAGAATAGAAATAATTTTCAACTCTTCCATGCTTCTGGGAGCAGAAGAGTTCACATTACCACAGAGCACTCGTTCGTAGTATGGATGGCAAAGTGGCAAGTCTAGTTTACAGAAAAAAAGTGTCTATTCCACTAGCTTTGCTAAGACTTTTGTTTGTCTGTGTGTTTGTCTCTCTTCCCTCAGCCAGACCTTAAAAGCAGAAAAGCAAATTTAGTTTTCAAATGTTGTACATTTTCTTTAAGTCTCTTAACCTGAGAGATTTTGAGCTCAGCACAAAGGTTAATAAAATAATCCACATATGTGTAACTCCTTGAGTAGAAGGTTTTGCAGTGGAAATCCTACTAAACCCAGCTGCTCAGGCTAACGTGTAGTATTATCAGGTATTCTGTATGTATGTGGTTATCAAATTTCCTTTAATGTTTGTACAGCACTTTGAAAATGTAAAGTGTGCTATAGGTGCTAAGTATGATTATTCTATCGTTATACAGCATTCTGTCGCATTATCTTTACAGACTCCACAGAGATGTACTCACAGTATGGTCAGTCTGTTGGCAGCAGCACCATTCCCAGTACAATACCAATCTGTAGATCTTCAGAGGAAGAGAAGAAAGTCACAGTCATTAGAGCGCCACATTATGCAGGGATTGGCCCGGTAGATGAATCTGGAATCCCAACAGCAATTAGAACGGTAGGAAATGCCAGGGAGTGTGTGTGTAAGAGAGAGAGAGTGACAGAGAGAGAACTCAGACAATGAATTGATTGTCGGTAATGGGTTTTTCACATTCTTCTAGTCTTATATAATGTGGAATAGAGCATGTGTAATCAGAGGGCTCATGAATATAATACTGTATGTTGCAGGAAGCATAACTGGGCAACCCCATAGTAATAGTCAGAACTGCAGTTTTCATTCTTGTTTCTACTATTTTCCGTGGCCTTTGTGGTGGTCTGCTGTAATTTCATTTACTGTCTGTCTTGTCCTTCTAAACCTACAAAATTTGCTAATTTTTCCCATTAGCAAATAAACCTCAGGTGCCTATTTTTTCCCATGGCTACTGTATTGAAATTAACAGACTTGTTTCAATAATAACCTGTTTGACTGCTATCCCAATGAAATGCATCACGGACCCTCCATGCTTTTTCATGATGTTTGAATGAGCAGCCTGGAAACCTTCTCGTTGTGATTAGTCCGGTTTTGATGACTTGCCACTAGTCACTGCTTGAGCAGTCCCAGGATGTCAGACTGAAGGGTTTTGTTTTTACTATGCTGAGGCATTCTTTCCACGCTGCTGTCAGAGCAGCCCCTTCTGGCTGGTCCAGACAGTAGCAGTGAGTCTACGAAGGAGCAGCTCACTGGCCTTCCTGGCTGGAGGAGAGGTGTTGTGCTAGACGGCGAGAGTAAGAAGAGTGGGAGCCAGGATGAAAGCAGCAGAGCCGTTGCAGGTGAAATCTTTGTGAGGTGCAAGGATGTAGCAGCTGTTGGATATACTTTGCCTGCCTACACCGACATATGGGGTTGTGTAATTGCCAAGAGCTGCTTCACTGGATTGAAAAATTAGGGGGGAAACAGGAATTGATGGAGAAAAGCAATAGGAAAGATTTCAGAATAAGTGGTAAGATTGGGATACTTTGAATAAGGTGGTGGGAGGAAACTCTTATCATTTCTTGCTTTCCTTTCCTTTGATTTTGGCATATACAAATGATACAATAGAAAGCTTTTAAAAAATGAGTAACTCGCATTAGAACTAAGCTATAACTTCCCATTCCTGCTAAGCAGACAGCCCTGCCTTTTGTATAGGAAGTTATTGTTTTGTTGTGCTTTTTTAAGAATAGCAGATTGATTCCGTAGGGTGGATATTAGTTATATAAGAGTATAACTGAAATCCCTCAAGTGTATTTAATGTGGCTGGCAAGCTGCCAACAGTATATTTAACTTCCAGATCTGGGATAGTGTCAGTCTCTTATGATTTTCTCTGAAACTCATGTATGCCATTTGGATTTTTTTTTCCAGTTTGGGATTGCTTTCTTTTCAGCTCTGTGCTGCTGCATCAAAACCTTATGCAGCTTGTAATATTACTGTTATGTAAATGAGTCTCATGACCAGAGTGAGTTAAAAGTTATGGTATGCTAGGAATATACCATGTGAGAGAGAGAGAGAGAGAGAGAGAGAGAGAGAGTGTGTGTGTGTGTGTGTGTTGCCACTTCCCTCACACCCCACAGTTTCAGTTCTCAAGGTATTGATCTGAGCATACACTTTAAACAAAGTGAGGCTGATATGTAGATCTGAGCATATCCCAGCAGTGAGAGAGTGAAAGGTGATGGTGTTGTCAGCAAACATGCTGCACCATCCCATCCCTCAAAAATGTAGTACCATCCAGGAACATACAGAAGTGCCACAGCAGCGTTTTCAGTGAGCAAGGGAAAACAGGAGAGTAGCAGTTGCTCTGTTTTCCAAGGGTCATTGAGCACCCAAATATCCAGCTCACCCTTCAGTCTTCTGTTGGAGGGACCTGGGTGTTTCAGTTCAGCTCATCTCAGCAATACAATGAAAGTTTCCAAGTTTCTTGTACAGATTAAAAAGACAGCTGCCTGCAGAGTGCAGTAAACGTGAGTTCCAGTGTAGTAGATAACATTAAAAAGGTCTGCTCCAAGCCACAGATGGCTCATCACGCTGACATGGTTTAATGCACATCTGTATCTGTTTCCATAGCTAACAGTACACAAGGGAGTTATGTGACTAGCCTTGCATCCAACCATCTTTGACTTCCTTAACCCTATGGTTAGAAGTTGTCCAATAAAAGATATTATCTCACCCACCTTGTCTCTCTAAGCCTATGGATCAGGTATCCATTTTGTAGCTGGGTGAACTTGAGGGTCGTTCAGTGTGCGTTTGAACCCACATTCTCCAGGATTGTAATCAAGCACCTTGACCACTCAGCCACTGCACTTCATTGTAAATAACATAACTATTGCATACTGAGACCCTGTGCTGCACAAAGAGAGGCTTTCAACTGAGGGTTTAGAAACAAACTTTTTTTGCAGCATGTACCGCTGATGATCTCCTCCCGTTTTTCCTTTACGCCCCAGTCCTCAAAGCTCAGTGCTGTCCTGCCAAGAAAGGCTGGCTGGAGCTGTCTTCAAAATCCATCCTTAATATTTCTGTCTCTCAAACTGGAAGTAGTCATTGCAAAGCTCTCCTTACTCCCAGCATCTGAGCTTGTTGCCTCGATAGTATTTCAGCCCCTGACAAACCAGGAAGCACGGGAGTAAGCCAAAGTCTGTCACTCAGACCCTTGCAATACGACCAAACTACCAGCATAATAGCACCAGGCATTTTGAAGTGCCAGGGCAGAAAAATTGGACTTTGGAAGTGAATGATCAAATTGGAACTCTCTCAGAAGAGTTTTCAGTCAAATTAGCTGTGTTTTTAATCCAATTTTCAAATTTTCCAGCTAGTTTGGGAGCAAAATAGTATCTATACGGTGTTATTGCTAAGCCTTTGAATCTTTACAAAGATGTGGAAAAACAAGAGAGCTGTAAGAATCTAATCATGTATGTCCTCTAAGTTGAGCATTAGCTATGTTGTTGGAAATCTGTTTCTTCTGCTTCTATAAAATACCAATATTTGGGAATAAGAACTTACAAACACAAAATGCAATTATTCTGTGTCAGTAAGAAACAGAACTTTTAAATCAAGCAGTAAGTGAATTAGGCTATTTTCCTAAATACAGTAATAAATATTATATGTGCAGTATCAACTGTATCCACAAGCAGAAATTAAAGTACTGTACTAGACATTGCTAGATTTAAATACCATTACTATGGATCTAACCAAGAAAAAAGTCATTAAAATGTAGTGTGACTGCATATTTTAACTATAGTATCCAAAATAATTGTTTCACAGTTAACTATAAAATTATTCTGAATACTAAAGAGGCCTTTCTTTTGTGTGTAAATAACAAAATGCAGTCTGACCAGATTTCTTTTCCTTTTGCGATGATGTAACATTCCAGCTAGAACTGATTTCTTTTAATGGATTTTACCCACTGTTAATTAGGAAACATTTTAACACAAAGCACTGTTTAATTTATGGGTTGCTTCGTATGTGAAATAGAATGTAGGGCAAAATGATAAAAGCTCCACTGAGAATCATAGATGCCTGATTATAGAGTCTCCCAAGTACTACTTGCAGATTTTTCTTTTCTCTTTTACTATCTTTTCCCTGATTATTCATTCAAATATAATAACTGTGTCTCACCATTTAATTGCAATAAATGTAGTCCACGTGAATCAGCATGGTATCTAAAATGACCAGATGCATGCGTGAACGTGGATAATTCGCAGTGTAATGGATGGCTTATGGAGTTAGCTAATGTAATTTGAAATACTATATTTTAAAAAATTGATTTATCCCTCCTCAACTCATTAAATATTGCCCAAAACACAGGGTCAGAGAATTGAAGAGCAAAACCTACTCAAGTACAAAAATATGTTTGGGAGAGGAGAACTGAAACTTAATGATATCATGCTTGCCCCCGCCCCTCACTCCGCTGGCCCCATGAAAGCCTCTCCACATGTATTCTGCATGATTGGATTTCCATAGATTTGGAGGAGATGTGACTGTCAGCAAGGGAATTGGGCCTGGAGACATCTATGCACCTTCATTCTCTGGCAAACTGTGAGGACATAACCATAAGGATTAATGTTGACACTTTTGCATTAATTCCCATAGATTTTCACCACCACACATCCAAACTTGGTTGGAGGATCATTTCTGGCCCATCACAAGCAGGGAGACGTTGGTAGTATGGATCCAATGGCTTCTTCATAAATCAAGCTCAGTTATCCCTCCCCAGAGTCTTGCAAGTACAGAGACATAACCAACCCTTGGGAATTAATGTTAACAAGATCAGAATTAATCTCTGTGAGTTTGCAGATGGGGACTGGAGGGAGGATAATGCCACACTGAGCAGCTTTTCCTTGAGCATCTCCACTCCATGCAAACCAACCAGCCCAAATCTCAGGTCAGATAAACTCCCTGCACTCAGAGGTGGGGCAGAAGTTACTGTGGCTTAGGGTCAACTCCTTTCCCTCCAACAGATTTCTGGCCTTTTCAGTTGAGTGTTTGCTCTTTTCATCTCCAGGTCAAAAACTAGAGAGAGTGATTTGGCCTATTATATACAGTGGTATTTTATGCCATAAATTAGCAATTTTGTGAGACCTAATGTTTTTTTAACGAAAAGTCTTGCAGACAAGTTTTTTGATAGGGAGCAGTTTCTGTCCAGTTATTATAATGATAGCTCCTCAAAGTGCAGTTTTAGGGGTTAACAGAATAGAAGAGTGAAATATAAGGTAATGACTGTAGCAAGGAGCATTTAAAATAACAAAAAAGTGCCTCTTTTAACATAGGTAAGCAAACTGCTGTTTAAAATATTTATTAGTGACTTAGAAAAGATGGTGAACAGTGAGGTGATAAATATTCAGATGTCCAAATTCTGTAGGTTAATTTGGACTAGAGAAGACTTTGGGGAACTTCAGCAGGTGAATGTGAATGGGCACCATGATAACAGATAAAATTCAACAATGGCAAATGCAAAGTAATGCGCATTGCAAGGTATATATTGAACTTTTTGTATATATTGTGAGGCTTTACATTGATTATCACCACTCATCTAACAATGTGGGCTTCATTGCGGACATCTGAATAAAAAGCTCTGCTCACTGCTCAGCAGTGGTAACCAAAAGCAAACAAAATGCTAGGATATAAAAAGAACAGGATAGAAAATAACCTTGAAAACATTTTTTTGCTATTATATAAATCAGTTATCTCTCCTCACTCACAATACTGTTTCAGTTCTGGTCATCCTATCTCAAAAAAGATATTGCAGAAATAGAAGGAGTTCAAAGATGGGTGGTGAAAGTAGTTAGAGGCCTGGAGAAATTTCCATAAGAAAAAAGATTGAAAACATTGGGACTATTCAGTTTCCAGAGGAAACGTCACAGAGGTGTACCAAATAATGAGTAGTATTCAGAAGGTAAATTGAATGCTCCTGCTTATCCTTTCTCCTGATACAAGGACCAGGGGAAATTCAATCAAATTAAAAGGCAACAAATATAAAACTGATAAAAGGAAACAATTATGCATTATGTAAAAATAGTAAGATATGGAACTCATTGCCACAAGATGTCATGAAGGTCAAATTCCTAGTAGTATTAAAAAAAGACATTTATACAGGTAATGAAAATTTCTACAGCTGCATTCAGTAGCAATTTTATTTTAAGATAATTTCATGTTCACCACTAACTGCCTGGAGTTAGGAAGAAATGTTCCTGTGGGCTGGTAATTGCCTACTGTTAGGTTTCTTGCACTTTCCTATAAATAGAGCCCTAACAAATTCACGGTCCATTTTGGTTAATTTTGTGGTCATAGGATTTTTAAAATTGTAAATTTAATTATTTCAGATATTTAAATCTGAAATTTCACAGTTTTGTAACTGTAGGGGTCCTGACCCAAAAGGGGTTTGTGTGTGGGGGGAGGGTTCACAAGGTTATTGTAGGGGGATCACGATATTGCCACCTTTACTTCTATGATGCTAGTGGTGGCTCCGCTGCCTTCAAAATTGGGCTGCCAGAGAGTGATGGCTGCTGGTCGGTAGCCCAGCTCCAAAGGCAGCGCCGTCCCCAGCAGCATCGCAGAAGTAAGGATGGCATAATATGGTATTGCCACCCTTACTTCTGCACCATTGCTGGCAGAGCGCTGCCTTCAGAGCTGGGCGCCTGGCTAGCAGCCGTCACTCTCTGGCCATCCAGCTCTAAAGGCGGCACAAAAGGGTGGCAATGCTGCAACACCCCTACAAAAATCTCCCAACCCCCCTATGGTCCCCTTTTGGGTCAGGACCCCCACTTTGAGAAACACCGGTGAAATCTGTATAGTATAGGGTGGACATTCACAAAAGACCAGATTTCACAGGGGAGACCAGATTTCACGGTCCATGATGCGTTTTTCACGGTTGTGAATTTGGTAGGATCTTACCTATGAAAGCATTTGGTACTGGCCACTGTCAGAGGCAAGGCATTAAATAGATGGACCACTGATCCGGTATGGCAATTCCTATATTCTTAAATACTGTCTTTGTATCCAAGAGCAGATTCCAAACTCTGAAAGATATTTAGGGCTGAGTCAAAGATTCATAGGAGACCTTGCAGCTGTAGAGTGAATGAGCAAGAGTGTGTGTGGGAGTGATCAATAAGGGACTGACCACAATGGGCCAAATTCATCTCTACAGAATCTCTTTACAAGTCAGTGGAATTACAGCAAGGATGAATTTGCTGTAATATGTCACCACTGATCTTTTTGTTTCTTTAGCTAATTGTTGTAAACTGTACTTTATTCAGACAGTTGACCGGCCAAAGGATTGGTATAAGACAATGTTCAAGCAAATCCATATGGTTCACAAGCCTGGTAAGTATACATTTTTCTGTTTGTTACATAACTCATAGTGGCATTAAGAAATGCACTTTCCCTGCATTCTGGTGGTTTGCTCACTGATCATAACAAAGCTTATGATCACTGAGTTGTAGATACTGAATAGAGCCCAATGGGAATTTCTCCAAGCTAAGTTGATGTGATAAATGTTATTACAGCAGAAGTGTTTTTCCAGCAAAAGGCTACATACTTTTCTGATGGACTTATTTTTATTACTAACAAAAAATAAAGGATAAAAGCCTATATCTGATCATGTACAGCACAAGAGATCAGTGAGATGTTCTGAGTAGCAAGGTACTTTGCCTGTACCCATCTTCAGTCTGAGTGACCAGGACTTGGCTGGGTGCAGGGTGGTCATTGCTACTACAGAGCCCCTGTGCGCTAGGACAATGAAGCCTACTGAATGAGGAAATACGCTGCCCCTACTTATTTTCCTCTCTCCTCCTATTAATTTGTATAAATTATTTTTGAAGGAAAGGAACCTCTGACATATTATTAGTCTTACTGATAATCATATTTTTGCTTATTCTCCCTTTCATCCAAGGATGTCAAGGCACTTTACAACAATAATTATGCTTCATTATACCTCAGTGAGGGAGGGAGTTGATGATATTCCAGTTTTACTGATGGGGAAATTGATGTAGCTAGGTTGATTTGCTTATGGTCATACATGACATCAATGGCAGAATCAAGAATGGAAAAACACCAAAATGATGTCTCCCAGTCCCTTGCTCTAGCCACTGGACAACATTGCTAGATGTAAGAAGTTGATTTTCATAGTAGGAATGATACGTTACTGTCCTCTAATAAGGGGAAACAGACAGGAGAGGGAATGGCTGGGAGGAGATGAGGGTTGAATAGAAAAGAATGAGTAATAACTCACAATTTGGTATGAACCACTAACTCTGCAATCTGGGTATCATGGCAACAATATGCCACTCATAATAGGATGATAAAAATAGCCCATGATAAGTGTAAAGGGCAAAGACAGATTCCAGAAAACATGTACACGAGGGCTGAGAGCTGATTGCCTACTAATCTTCTGTTTGTATTTGCAAAGACAAAGCTGCTTGTTATGATATACTGACAGCTAGTGCACTACTGTAACATATATATTTCTCTTTATAGATGACGGCACAGACATGTATAATGCTGCATATGCATATAATACTGGTAGGTGTTATTCCCTCACTTCCAATGAATCTTTTGTTAGTGTCAGCGAGCAACAATGGTAGCTAACCACTCAGGCCTGCTTTTATTAAGTTTGTCATCATTGTCATCAAATGTCATCTTTCTTTTTTGATCTCTGTTTGTGTCTTCGTTCACCAAATGTGGCAAAGCCTCATTTTGGTTTATTTCTTACTACAGAATTAATCAGACATATACTGCAGATGTCCTCTCAGTGCAGATGGGATATACTGTAATGTTGTAATCTCTGACTAAATTATATTTATTTTCACTAATGATAGTGTATAGTTTGACTCTTGAATATTAAACTAAAGAGTAAAGTGCAGTATGAAAGTGTGTAATTACGTATACAGGTGAAGATAAGCATTGTGCAGTATGTTGTATACAACTGCCATATTTTTAGATTATACTACATTAAGAAAACCTAGTTATGATGCTTCTATTTTGTGATCTTGTTAATTTTTCATACTGAATTGACATTATTTAGCACTAAAAAAGTAAAATATTATTCCTATGACAGATGTATAAATTTCAAATCTTTCAGAAGAAAGAAATCATACTGCAGTGATATTTAACTAGTACAAAAACTCCTTATCATGTGAATGAAATGTACAATACAAAGTATTGTGTGCTATGCAAAAAGCACTTTTAAGAGTTCTTTAATTTAAATTTTCATATTGCTTTCAATGGGGCTCCCATGCTGATATTTTGTGTGTTATCAAGAACATGTGTGTATATCCAAGATTCATGACCCAAATGGACTCTTGAGATCTTAGTCAAGAAATTTGTCTGGGTAATTGTCCACAAGTCTAATTACGTAGAGATGCTCTTACATACAAACCCAAAGAACATTCATTAAAAAGAATGAAAAAGGTGTGTCTATTTCTTTTTCCTTCTCAGCCTATGACACCAATAACAGCTGAGGGCAGGACAGTTCTGGGGGACTAATAAGAGGTTGCAGTTAATTGCAATGAGCTGCACCTCAGACATTATCTCCCCCCAGCTTGTGATTAATTCCCATGAAATGTCCTGAGCCTTTGTGGAGTGGGGCAGGGAAGAAGGGCCATATATTTAGATCTATAATAATTATTTGAAAATGTACACAATACTCACCAATGTGTTCCTAAAATTTACAAGGTTTTGATGTCCCAGATTTGTTAAATGAATGTTTGGTATTTTACTGAGATGCATTTTGGTTGTTTCTGTGTTCTGTTTTACTTTAGGTAGTTACAGCCCATCCCTCCCCGCTCAGTCACACCCTGCTGCAAAGACACAGACATACAAACCATTGTCTAAAAGCATTTCTGACAATGGCACTGATGCCTTTAAGGTCTCTTCCCCGATACCTCCTCCACATGTACCACCTCCGGTCCCACCACTTCGTCCAAGAGAGAGGTCTACATCTGAAAAGTAAGCAGATTTACTGGGAGGGGGAAACAGTCTACAGTAAATACAACATTACAATCAACTAATAAAAGTAATGGATGTAGAAGTAGCATGAGAGAGTTGGGTTTGTGATCACTGGGAGAACTGCATGGTGAATTGCCTGGCAGATGCGAAGGTTGTGGTCCTCTTGAGATATATAGAAAGACTTATTTTTTAGTGCAGGGTAGGTGTCACTGCTCGTGGTACATGTAGGTACCAGTGACATAGGAAAAGGAGGATAGAGGTCCTGGAAGCCAAGTTTAGTCTACTAGGTAAGAGATTAAAGTCCAGGACCTCCATGGTAGCATTCTCTGAAACATTTCCAGTTCCATCTGCAGGGCTGGTTAGGCAGAAGAACTGCGGGGTTTCAATATGTGGATGAGATGATGGTGTTTGGAGGAGGGATTTGGGTTTATTAGGAACTGTGGAACCTTTTTGGAAAGGAGCAGCCTGTACTGGAAGGATGGGCTCCACCTAAACCAAAATGGAACCAGATTACTGGTATGTAAAATTAAAAAGGTTGTAGACAGCTGGGAGAAAGCTGACTGGTGTGGAGGATCACATGAATCAAACAGACACACTCTTAGGAGGGGATTTATTAAAGGGCATATTCTGTATCCTACTAGAGAGGACTGGATAGAAGTTGATAAAATACAGGCAGGAATTGAAGAAAAATAGTCAAATGAAAAAGAGTCCCATTCAATTACATCACATGAAGGGAGCTGACTAAATATTGCCTATTTTTATATTCCCACACTTAAGCCATTCTTTTTAGGTAACAAATCTGAGGAACTGCCCCAGACTGAGGTGTCAAGAGAAGAGGTTTTGGAAAAAATTGATAAATTAAACAGTAATAAGTCACCAGTCCAGATGTTAGTCACCCAAGAGTTCTGAAGGAAATCAAATATGAAATTGCAGAACTGCTAACTGTGATAGTTTACATATTGCCTCTGTACCGGATGACTAGAGGATAGCTAATGTAATGCCGGTTTTTAAAAAAGGCTCTAGAGGTGTCAAAGTTTGCAGATGATTGAAAATAAATGTATATAGTTAAGTCCAAGCGGGGGACAGTGACTGTGAAGAATTAGAAAGGGATCTCAAAACTAGATGACTGGGCAAAAATATTGCAGATGAAATTCAGTGTTGATAAATGCAAAGTAATACATATTGGAAAACATAATCCCAACTATACATACAAAATGATGGGGTCTAAATTACCTGTTATCACTCAGGAAAGAGATCTTGGATTCATTGTGGATAGTTCTCTGAAAACTTCTGTTCAGTGTGCAGTGGCAGTCAAAAAAGCTAACAATGTTAGGAACCATTAGGAAAGGGATAGATAATAAGACAGAAAATATCATCATGTCACTATAAATTCATGGTACACCCACACCTTTAATGCAGATCTGGTTGCCCTATCTCAAAAAAGATGTATTAGAATTGAAAAAAGTACACAGAAGGGCAACAAAAATTATTAGGGGTATGGAACTGCTTTTATATGAGGAGAGATTAAATGACTAGAACTGTTCATCTTAGAAAAGCGATAACTAAGGAGGTATATGATAGAGGTCTGTGAAATCATTAATGGTATTAAAAAATTGAATGAGGAAGTGTTGTTTACCCCTTCACACAACACAAGAACCGGGGATCACCCAATGAAATTAATGGACAGTAGCTTTAAAACAAACATAAGGAAGTATTTCTTCACACAATGCCCAGTCAACCTGTGGAACTTGTTGCCAAGGGATGTTGTGAAGGCCAAAACCAGAACAGGGTTGAAAAAAGAATTAGATAAATTTATGGAGGATAGATCCATCGGTGGCTATTAGCCTTGATGATCATGGACACAGCCCCATGCTCTAAACCTCTGACTGCCAGAAGCTGGGACTGGACAACAGGGCATAGATCATTTGATAAACTGCTGTTTTCTGTTCATTCCCTGTGAAGCACCTGGCATTGGCCACTGTCAGAAGGCAGGTCACTAGACTAGGTGGACCATTGGTCTGACCCAGTATGGCCATTCTTATGTTCTTATGAAAACAAGGTCATGACTCAATGGGCATTCAGATATTAAATGATGTTATTGCTTCAGTGTGGGCACTGTGCTTGATGCTGTCTTGTCTGGCACTGGTACTTAAGGAACCTAGGAAGTCTCATGCCAATGATACCTTGATTGAACATCCACTCTTTTCCATAGGACTATCCTGCCTCCTGTATTTCAGAATGATCCAGGCTGCAATGACCATTTCTCACTATGACTTTGTGCTGATGCATAAAAGTAGTTTGAGACCTTGGGTACATCTGCACTCCAAAAAATCACCAGTGATGGCAAGTCTAAGAACCTGGGTCTACAGACTCTGGCTCACCAGGCTCACATTGCAGCACTAAAAATAGCTGTGTAGATGTTCCCATTCAGGCTAGAGGTTGGGTTCTGAAACCAGGTGAGATGGGTGGGACTCAGAGCTCCAGCCCAAGCTCAAATGTCTACATGGCTATTTTTAAGCCCCATAGCACAAGCTGTGGGAACCCAAATCTGTAGACCCAAGCTCTGAGACTTGCTGCTGTGGGGTTTTTTTTTCCCCGCGTAAACATATAGAAAGCCCTTTTATGAAACCTCCTAGCAGAGAGCAGGATGTAAGTGATTTTGCAAATTGCAAGCAAAATTGTAACACAGTACAGTAAGTGGACCAGCCCCATGTGAGATGTTTGTGTGGCACATCTTTGGAGACATGATGAGGAAAATTCCATTTCCTCCTCCCACTTCCCTATCTCTTCTTTTGAAGGAGAAGAAGGGTTTCTGATTGAAGGGACTTGGGCATTTTCTCCCCATTTTCCTGCCTCTCTTGCTGCAGTAGCACAAATCCTAGTGTTGGAATTAATACTCAGCCCGCCAATAGCTAAATCCTGTTTGTTCAGGAAAGAATCCCCTATCCCTTTAGTCAAAGGAGATCAGATTAAATGAAAAGTGCTTTACTATTTATTGCAATTACAAGTTCCAGTGCGGGAGCAAACTTTTTATTTTCATACATGCAGACCCTAGAAATTTACGGGTACTAATTCAAAATCCAGTTTTACATTAACTATTTCTAAATATTGACAGCAATGCGTTTTAAGAAAACAAAATGGGCCAAATTCTGCTCCAAGTTGTGGATGCAGCTTCCAGTATCTTGGATGCACCATATAAATGAGAGCAGAATTTGGCCCATTCTGTCTTGTTGATAGCAGGAATGCTATGCAATGAATAATAAACTTTATCAGACGCTGAATTTGAAAAACGGCAATCAAACAAAAAATCCCTTAGTAATCTACAGAATGTATTTTAGGAAGAGAAAATTAGGAGCTTTTGAATATTCAACCAATTGATCCTATCATTGCAGCGTTTCAAAATATCTGTATATAAATTCATTCCAAAGGATAACTAATTTGTTTTACTCTACTATCAATGTGAGCAAGGAGTGGAATGTAATATATTTTAATCTCATAATAGTCTAATACTCTAAGATCATATAATAATGATTCTAACAGCTCGAATGAACCACTCAGGACTAAGCACTCGAACCCAAGTTTGGTTTCTCTTTTAAGAAATGTCTTATATCAGGTGAAAATACATTACTTGTGCATTCCTGTCTGTCTTCTGTACCTTAGGGCCTTAGTTTTTCCCAAGTTTAAGCTTGATGGCTGTTGCCATGGTCTGGTTGGCCAGGGCAAGATAAGAACCTATACTAGTGATTACAGTGTAGGCTTTTGTTAGCATGCCATACAGAAATGTAGAACTGCTTACCTCTACCCAAATTCTGGAGTTGTGGTGATAGTCCTGCCATCTGGCCAGATAGAGTGAAGATCCTTTTAGGAGCCAGGAACCAATTCATTCTGCCTGGAGGAAACCATTCCAGCCATTTTATCTATTTTACTCTGCTGGATGACAAGACTGACAGAAGAAATCCAAGTTCTCCAGATTGGGGAATTCTGAAGTCTTTAGCTTTGTGTACTCATGACCGCTGTAATGCCCAGTCGGCCATGGCACCAGCATTAAAAGAGTGAGTCTTTCTTGCGACTAGGATATTTTTAATTGTCTATGAAATTAAAGCATTTAAACCCTCACCTAAGAAGGTTTAGGGTCCACATGCATCACATCTTTGGAGCTGGGAGGCAAGATATGGTATGCTTCACATTATCATTCAGACACCAGAAGTCACAGCACATAAGGGATTAAGGGCTAAAAATTGTAAATGAAGTAAAATGAGTATGAATCTAAATTTTAATGACATATTTTTGTCTTTAAAATTAAATTCTCTGAGTTATTTTGAATAAAATGCAGCCTATACAAAACAGTTCCATATTCTCATTCATTCGTGGGAGGCATAATTTCAGTTTTCTGCTCTGAAACCATAATTTCTTCCCAGCTAAAATATAAAGTATGTGAACAAAATGGTTTTACTTTGCTTAAAAAGTACAGCAGTCCAACAGCAGAGATATCTGTATCCCAGCACTTGCTCCTACAAACATACCTGTGCTGTGCACTTTCAACAGAAAAGCTACTGTATAGATTTTTTTTTTAAGCACATGATAAAACATGACATGTGCTTTGCTTAATGTCAGGGCACTTCAAGCTATGTCACATCATATGATGTAACATAGGCTGACATAACTTACCAGGATTTGCTAGCTCCTACTGTGAACACATGCAGCAATTACCAGCGACTCTCCCCCATGAGTTACTGGTGGGCCATTTGCCACATTTCTAATTAAAAAGACATGTAGGCTGCCGTCATCCTAAATACAATAAGGCTAGTGATGGCAAAAACTGCCCGGAAATGAAAGTTCCTGCCATTATAACAACTAGGTGACAATCACAAATGAAATGTAGTCCAAATAAGTGCTGTGATATTATGGTGAGGGATGCAATATAAGAAACTAATTAAAATAGAATACAAGTGATTTTAGTGGATAGCACCAACAAGCTGCTAGGCAATTTATAGTTATGAAGATAATGGATGAAATCTTGGTTCTATTGAAGTTAACTGCCATTGAATAAGTAGGCCCAGAATTGCACTCAAGGTGCCTGACCTGAAGAGCTTATAAAGATTAACTGAAATGATCATTTATTTGATTAAGCAAACTTCCAGTTGAACAGTGTATCTGGACACAAACAAATGAGAAGAATACAGCTACAGATCAGCATACAAAGCATCCATTATACTATTTTCTTTAAATATTGCATGAAACATTTTGCTAACTATATAATTTAATCAGTATGTATTTATGAAAGCTTTGTCCAGTGACTAAAGCATTTAGCGTTACCTACACAATTAACATTTCTTTAAGTTTTACTGGATTTGTATGTATGATCAAATAAATGCTTCTGATGGCCACCAGCATTTTAACCACGTGTCATCTCAACCTGCTCAGAGCTAGTACACCCAATACAGTGGTAAAAATACTGGCTGTATCCTGTCTACATTACCACTCCCACCATTGCTATGACATATGGAACAGCAGTGGTGGGAAATGTATATCAGTAATTGAATCAATATCTATAATAATATTGTAAGGAGATTTAGTAATGTTTGCTACTTTTAATGTACATTTCAAATGCATAAAAACCTCTATATAAAGTTCAGATTTACTGTGGAACAAACATTTCACTAGCATCCCCACTATTGCTATCACCGGTAAAACTGCACCAGTGTTAGCAATAGTAGGAAAGAAAAAGGCTAGTGCAGACACAGGCATAGACACATGGAGTAAGTTAAGGGGGCTAAGCTTTGCCTAATTCATAATTCCTTCCCCTGAGGGTTATGTCTCTGTCTTAATATTCTATTCATGCAAATTGTATAGTGCAATGTAACTCCTGACATCTGTATATGCCTTTTACAGAGCTGCAGTGTTGATGGAAAAGACAATCCCACTCAACTGTTTATATTTGTTATTTAGAAATGACTGGGATCCTCCTGACAGAAAAGTAGATACCCGCAAATTCCGTTCTGAACCAAGAAGTATTTTTGAATACGAGCCGGGGAAATCATCAATTCTTGAACATGAAAGACCGGTAAGAGGTGTATTTGAAATGTTTTCCCACAACAAAAGGCTTAGTGAGGGTTAAATTTTTGCTTATTATTTTAACTGCAAATTATAACTAGTTAGTATTGAATATCCATTTTTGTATTTGGAGTTTGATCAGCTCACGTGGTAAATTCTGCCTTGATCCTCCTGGATGGTTGTGTAGATAATTTGAGATTGGTTTGATTTACTTGTTCAATTTAGCTTCTTTGGCATTAAAAAGAAGTCAAAGAATCACTGTGAGAAATTAAACTCCTTTTAGATTTCACATGTTAGATGTAAATTCATGGAAGCTACTTGTTGCAATTTGAATGCATATCCAGCAGTCACTTTGCCACCTGTTTACAATAATTTTATCAACACATATGATTAACATAGGAGTTATGCACGTGCCTGTGGTGGCATGTCACTAGATAGTCCAGAAAAAAAAATCCTAGAATGTGTTTTCTGGATATGTGCCTAATGGTATCATCTCAAGAACATTGGTTTCCTATACACTAACCTGTGACTAAAAAAAATTTCTTGCTGTTTTCTGAGCCATATGTCTGTAGTTGTGATATTCCTCATAAGCATGTCTAATAAGGCTGAAATCTAATGCTTGCAAAATGATCACTAATCTAAGTTTCCATTCACTGAAAAGGCATATGCAACCAGCTCTTCTACTGTACCCTGGTTCCCAGGGGCGGCTCTAGACATTTCACCGCCCCAAGCACGGTGGCATGCCGCGTCGGGCGCTCTGCCGGTGGACCTCCCGCAGGCTCCTCCTCCCGCAGGCATGCTGCCGAAGGCTGGCTGCTTGCCGCCCTCCCGGGGACCGGCAGAGCACCCCCGCGGCATGCCACCCCAAGCATGCGCTTGGCGTGCTGGGGCCTGGAGCCGCCCCTGCTGGTTCCAATACCCCATCATTTATGGAGATTGATGCATATCATGTTATTTTTTTTCCGCAAGATGGAATGGTTGATGGAGTCATTTTTAAAGGGGGAGTTAATGTAATTATTATACATAGTATTACAATATTATAATATCAGTATTATATTAGTATTATTATACATAAATTCAGAGGGCTCATTTTATTAATCTAAAAATAAATAAATGTATTGCATGCATGGATTGTGGCATATATAGTATGTCAACAGTATGTTAAATAATTGCACTGATGGCTCTGTTTCATCATATTTTTCTATGGTTTATGTAATAATATGGGTCCGGTTAACTAGCTTCTATAGCAAGCTGTGTGATTCTATGAAATAGGGCTCTTACAGAACTGGGACTTTCTTTCAAAGGGAAATTTCACTTTTCAGCACAGGCCATTTAAATTGACTGAACTAATTAATAGTTCTAATGATTTACCAAAATCTCTCTGACTTATGAGAATTGGTAGTTTATCGTCTAGCTGAATTTACAAACAGTTCTGTGAAAAAGTAATTCTGTTTTTGCTGAATGATTTTTCTGTCACAGTGGCTGTATTACAGATAGGGTCATTTACTAACCATTTCAATTGCAAACAATCTTCAGCAAGTGAGAGGTGGCAGGCTGAAGGTAAAAACTGGCTTTTTGAAAATTACAGAGCTATTTCATGTGAGGACACACATCTCTAATACATTTTGACTTTGTAATATGAAAAATAAACAACAAGAGTAATTTCATACTGACCTGCAATGCTGAGGAATGTGATAATATAATTTTTCAACTTTATTAAAGAGATACGATGAAATAAGTTGTGATTTTTTGACTAAAAATATTTGACCATTGCTGTAAATTTCTTAAGCAAATAAAATAAGCTTTTCCAGTAGAAAAGCTTTCTTGTTTTCTGATTGGATGGGGAGGACTTGGGGCCTAATCCTGCAACCTTTTCTTCCGCAAGTAATCCTTACTCACTGATACAGACTCTTTGCAGTCAATGAACTACTCCAAAAGATTGCAAGATCAGACATGGCTGATGTAGTTACAGACAATCATCTCTTTGCACAGCAAGTGTTCTCAAAGTGGGAAAGTGGAACTACAGTATTAATAAATTCAGGGGAGGGGAATGTTTCAATGCTATGTATTTCAGTTTTCAAAATGGTAATGAGGAATTTATGCAAAATATAGTGTGCTGCCCCTAAGATGGCTTCCTTTTGAGCAGCTTCTAAATCCATTAACACAGTGCTAGGCTATCAGCACAACATCAGTTTAGAAATTTCCAGAGAGTAACTGCTATTGATTATAAAAGTTAAGTTACATGAAGTAATATATTGCTTTTCTGGCAGAATTACAATATTAATGGATGAAGGAAAGGCAGTATGCAATAATTAAATCTAAATATATTGTATAAAGCATTGTATACTGTATTCATTAAATCTTAAATGGCAAATTCAATTGAAAACTGGCTAAAAGACTAGACAACGGAAAATTATACATGGCAGTGTATCAAGTTAAGAAAGAGTAGAACAGTCTGCTAAAATCTATGTTAGGGTCAGTATTATTCAACATCTTCCTCAGTGATCTAGAAGAGGAAGTGAACAGAATGCTAGTGAAATTCTCAGATGATACTAAATTGTGACCATTCCAAAGAGACCTAGAGAGATTAGAAACATAAAAAGAAAATAACAAAATGAGATTCATCTTGGAAAAATTCAAACTAATATGTCTGCAGATAAATAATTCAGAGGCCATGTACTGAATAATAGGGAGCAGCCTGGGAAACAGGAATGCTGAAAAAGATTTATGAGTGATAGATTGCAAAATCATGTCTGATTTGCTATGTGCTATGGATACAAAAAGGCCAATGCAATTTAAGGTTGCAGCATCATATGTGCAACAGCCTCACGTCACCAAAGAGGGAGGTAATAGGTTCATTCTGTATGACTCTAGTGTGACATACTTGGCATGTTGCTTTCAATTCTAGGCACATTTAGACTGAATTTTAGGAAAAGCATCTTGACAGTGAGATGTATTAGGCTGTGGAATAGTCTTCCAGCAGAGGCGGTGGGAGCTAAATAGCAGGTAAGGTAGTATCTTATTCAGTAGCCTAATAAGTACATAGAATTATCACTTACGAATTTAAAATAAGATAGTTAATTACTATTTAATACTTTGGATTTATTTTACTCTTATAAACTTAAAAATTTGTCCTCTACCAAATTCATCCTTTTGCATTTGGCAAATATATTTTCCCAGGTTTCTAATGGAACTAAAGGTGATGTTCTTTGCTTATTTGTACACCAGCATCACTCATGTTATGCTAGTTCTAAGAAAATTGTATTAGTCTACATCTGCAATAAAGCCAACAAAGAAAGTTTTTGGTGGTCCTACAAAAAAGGTGCTTATAAAAAAATGTTATGTGACAAGTGGTAGATTTTTAGTAGGTATTTAATACACATTATAGAAGGGCAATCAACACCAAAGTTTGATAATTTCATGTTATATCAATTTCAGGTGTGAACTTTTTCACACTGGGCCTGATCTTGCAGTTGTTTTAAATGCAAATTCACATTGACTTCATATGCAGAAGAACCAATTAATCTTAATAAGGGCAGAAATACAAAAGTATTACTATATGTCCTTTAGCAGTAACAGCAAGGAGTAGTCACCTTTTTTGTTCCTGTGTTGAGAAATTTGGGGCTGTTTTTTAACCTACAGCATGCAGATTTGTTTGGCTCTGACTTTACAAGCTTGTAATTGCAACACATAAAATCAGTGTTTGAACTGGAATGGCCCTTTGTGTCAGCCAGGAATGTTATTTTAAATTCCTTTAAGCTGGAATTAGAAATTCAACTCTCTAGCACATTAAAGAGATGCTTTGTTGTCACAAAGACGCAAGAACTAACCAACCTGTAATGGACCTGGAGCCAAAACAGCCATAAGAAAACAAGTAGAAAGAGAGATTCCTTTTAGGGACCAAGAATAGAAGGGGCAAATTAAGACGAAGTCATGATAAACACACTGGCCATGTTTCCAAAGAGACCTTAACCTTGCCTCTGAATATCCATCCACAGAATGTGGTTCCATCCATCCAAGGAAATTGGGTCAGTAGCCATTTAGCTACACACTTTTCACATATACATGTGGTTTGTGCCTGTAAATGCATGTTTATATAGATCAAAGTCACCCAGGCAAAATTCCAAGTGAAAATATAGAAGCCACTTTTGAAAATGCAGTCCATATTGTCCAGTAATTTTTCCTATGTTTTGAATACACTGATAGAATGTTTTGCTAAATACTCTTTGTAAAGGGCACAAGAATAAAGATTCTTCCTAAATGTTTATGCATTGTGGGAGAAATTCTCAACCTGCTATAAGTAATTAAAAATGTATTGAATGAGTAAGTTACAGTGTAAGGTACAGGAATGTTGTCTGTGTTAACTAGCATGTCATAAAAGGAATAGCACCCTTCTAGGATTTACATGCCCCTGGATCTATTCAAACCTAAATTAGGAGATAAAGCCAACATTTATTTTCTTCTGTCAAAATAGATTTGCCTTTCTAAGAATCATAGTGAGAAGAACAAAGAAAAAAAGGTCTGTTCAGCAGAGGGGGTACTGACAGCCAGGTGAAAGCAATTGGCCTTACATGATTCTAACACATGAAATGCAGGATGTAGTTTAAGATGTACATTTTCAAAGCCCTGAACAGACTTTTCAGACAAATGATTCCCATTATAGTCAGTTGGAGTCGTGTGGCCAAAGCTCTGTTCAATACTTGAAAAGAGGCAGAGAACAGCATCCAGCAAACTCACTGTGATAGCTACAAAAAACTTATAACCATGTTAGCTGTAGTTTCACCACTTGCACCATGCCCTTTTGGTTAAATTTGCTGCCCTCTGCTGCTGAATATGTAAACAAAACAATGTGTCTTACCCGCGTGAAGAAAGCCTCGTGTTATTCTAGTTCTTTGTGTACCCATGCTGTTCTTCACATGATATTGTATAAGGGTCCTGAACAATTCAAAGACTATGAAACTCCAGACAAATCTGTCATTTCCAGCTTTCTCTGAACAAGCAGAAATACAGTCTTCTATTTGTTTCTAAATCAAGACATTTTAGGATGATGAGAAGGAATGTAAGATTTTGGGCTCCACCTCAATCCCTACGGGCTGCTTTGGTGGGTCATAACAGTCTGGAAGCCAATCCCTGAAGCTGCTTTGGACTGGCATATGTGGCCCCACACTGCCCTCTCTTGCCACCCTGTTTCAGAAGATGCAGCATAGAACCCAAGTGTCTGTCTGATTCATTTTCTATAAGGAACACCACCTACTTCTTTGCTGGTGTAGCCGGAAATGTTGTTATCCAGGGCACACTGATTCATTGTAGGTTAGCTCTATGATTTCCTGAACCAACTATTAAGCTACTCCATATGTCAATGAGACTTTAAGGAAAATGCCCTCTTTGGTATGAAAATCTATATAAAGTGCTCTTCTGTCTTAAATATAGTGTAACCCAGGGCTTGTCTATACCATGAGATAATGTACTTTACAGAAGTGTGTTCTCTAAAATGCTCAAACATGTTGTGCATTAATTGGTCCATGCAGACCCTCCTGTTGTGCACTAAAGGTTCCCTAGTGCACCTTAACATAGTACTGTTTCAAACAGCACTGTGTTAGAGCACCAGCAGGATCTACATGGCCCAGTTAATGCACAGTATGTTAGTGCACTTTAGCAACCATACTGCTATAGAGCACATTACCCCACTGCGTAGACAAGCCTTTAGTCTATGGGAATGAGGACAAACCAGTATTTTTTTATCTTTTTCCCAGGTTATCTAGTTCAGAATCATGGTGTGTTTCAAAAAGGTGTGCAAAAAATGGAATAGTCTAAATATTGTATTTTGAAGAGTAGGATGTACTACTGATTAGTTCTCTGCATTCATGATTTTTTCAGGCATTTTCCTTTGTATTGTCTTCATCTGTCTTCAGTTATCATATACTAGACTAATGTAGTTTATGTGCTCTTCTAAAATAGACATATTTAATTCAAGACTAATAAAGTAGCAAATCTGGACTGGGCAATTCATGAAGCCAAATTCAATGCAAGTTTTCTGTTAAAGTCTTGGAAGATATGTTGTATTGAATCGCAGCAGATTGCCAATAGTAGTAATGAACTACAAATATTGTAGAGATGAAGGATGATTATGGTTGGAGTCTAAGGGTATGACTCAGGAGATCTGAAATCACTTCCTTCTCTGGTACGTGATATAGGCAAGTAATTTATCTCTGGGTTTCAGTTCCCCATCTGTAAAACTGGAATAACGTTTCCCCTACATCTGAGGAGTGCTGTGAGGATAAATCTGTAGTCTTGGGTAGTGCTCAGTTGCTATAGTAATATCTTATAAATACCTAGATCAAGATAGGGCAATAGTGCTGTTAATTGTTCAACAGATTAAGATTGGTGATCTGTTGTGATTAAATCAAACCCTTTGGGTTTCTGCTAGAAAAATGCCATGGGATGTTTAATTACTGTAAATGGTCCAGACCACAGTGCTATTTTTAATGGAAAAAAATAGCGCTATGCCTAGGATGACCATATGTCCCATTTGGTCAAAGGTGGCACGCAAGCCGATTTTTTTATGGCACACCGAGGTCCTGGTCGCCGGCCCCACTCAGCCTGGGTGAACGGAACTGCAGGCTGGCAGTGGGCTGAGCAGGCCGGCGGCTGAGACCCCGGCTGGCCAGGGGCCAGCAGCCGCAACCGAAACCCAGCCGGAGCTCAGAGCCGGACAATGCTGGGGCACAGTGCGTGGCGCACTCCCAGCTCAGGGGCTGCTGGCTGCCGGAACTCTCCTGCAGGCTGGCACTGGCGGCCGAAGCAATAGGCAGTCAGGCAAGTGAAAGGGGCCGGCGGGAGGCGCAGTGGAGGTGTCCATGTCCCAGCCTGTCCTGCTGCCCCTCTCTCGCCATTGTGGCTGGACACCAAGGCACTGCAGGCACATGCCGTCCCTGCAGCCCCCTGGGGGAAGGGAGTGGCAGGCCAGAGGGTCTTTTGCAGGGCCGGCTCCAGCATTTTTGCCACCCAGAGCAGCCAAAAAAAAATAATAAAAGACACAATCGCTGTCTGCGGCAGCCCTACCACCGCCGCTTCAGTCTTCAGCAGCTGGTCCTTCCCTCAGTGAGGGACCCGCTGCTGAAGAGCTGGACGTGCCCCCCCTTTGTTGGCAGCCCCAAGCACTTGCTTGCTGGGCTGGTGCCTGGAGCCAGTCCTGGTCTTCTGCCGCCGCCCCCCATTTGCCTGCAGATGCAGTGCCCCCACACAGCTGGCCCACAGCTCCCTTGGCAGAAACAGGAACAGCGTGGGGCAGGGACCCATCCACCATCCAGGTAACCCAGCCGCAACCAGGACTGTCCCAGTAATACAACAGTACCTGTAAGAAATTTAAGTTACTTTTACCCCTGCCGGAACCCCAGACCAGCAGTGGACTGAGCAGGGCCAGTGGCAGGCTGAGAGGCTCAGCCCACTGCCGGTCTGGGGTTCCGGCCACCAGCCCCCCACCAGCTGGTGTCCAGACTTCCAGCCCCGCTCAACCCACTGCTGGCCTGGGGTATCGGTAGCCAGCCCGGGACTGTGCTCCTGGCCTCAGCCACTCCCTGCTGTAGCCCACATTGGAAAACTCAGCAAGGAAAAGGATCACACTAAACTGATAAGATCGGCATTTTAATTTTATTTTAAATGAAACTTCTTAAATATTTTAAAAACCTTATTTACTTTAAATACAACAATAGTTTATTTATATAATATAGACTTATAGAGAGAGACCTTCTAAAAACGTTAAAATGTATTGCCGGCACGCGAACCTTAAATTAGAGTGAATAAATGAAGACTCGGCACACCACTTCCGAAAAGTTGCTGACCCGTGCTTTATGCTATTTTATACCACTGGTGTGCGTGGTACAGGGTCCCATTCGGTGCCAATCCACAGAGGACATGAGGTGATACAGCCTCGAGCTACAGAGCCATGATTCTTTAGCTCAAGCTGTAGCAGCTCATGTATTTAACTTTGGAGATCCGCAATTCGGTCCCAGATGTGTTGGCCAAGGTGGCAGCCCACTAGCTGTAATTCATACTTGTTCCCATTTTTTGCTGCAAAATGTGAACATTTTCATATGAAAATTAATGCATCGACAATATAAAAATAATGAAATCAAAAGATTTAAAATAAAACCCAAAGCACTCAGAATCCATAATTACTACTAATATAAATTTCAAACAAGATGATTTAAATAGATGGCAGTTTCATTACATAGGCTGAAATGGCTTTTTAACATAATCATGCCTGCATGATGCATATTGCTTATCTGTGCTGTGTGCTTAGCTTCAGGTTGAAAAGATACAGAATTAACATGCCTTCTTTCATAAGAAGACCAAGAGTGGCTGAAAGCAACATGGCTAAAATCATGTGTGTCTATTTACCCCTTAGTCAGCTTGGGCACTTTTTTGTATACTCTAAAGAAAACAGCCATTACATTTGTTCTATAATTATGCTCCTTTCTTTTACAGGACACATAATAGGTTTTAGATCCTAATTGTTCATGCTGCCAAAGATAATACTCAGCTTTTGAAAAATTATTTTTAAAGTGCTTGATATTTTCCATATTCTATGTAACATTATGCAACTACCACTGGAAGAGCAAGCTGAAAAAGGAGGCATTTTAAAACAGCTAGTCTGTGACTGCTCTTGAACAAAAACATGTTCCATATGGAATCCCATCTTCATTCTTTGGTTTTATTTCATTCCCTTTCCCCCTATTATTTGTTTTGTGTGTGTGTGTGTGTGTTTGTGGTGTTAATGTGACATGACATTTCCAGCACTTTGCTCAGTGTGTGCCTTTTCCTTCCCTTTTCCTTCACAACGGCTCCAGACTGATCACATAAACCCAGATGACATAGATTTAGAAAATGAACCCTGGTATAAATTCTTTTCAGAACTGGAGTTTGGATGTCCGGTAAGTGAGGATAGAATATTAATATTTAAACATTAGGATAATATATTGCTAAAATACAATTCACCAAATACCAAACAGATGTGCCTCTATCTTCCTTATTACATTAAACTCATCATCAGTATTACATCTTCATCAGTGTATGCTAACATGTTTCTATATAATATGGGCCCAATTTTTGATTCACAACTCAGGAAAATAGCCCACTGAAGTCCATAGGAGTTTTACCTGAGAATTGGGTCCAATGTATACATTCGGCCATTTTCTTTATTGAGTGCTTAATCTGCCAAAACATTGATTTTAATCACTAATTAAGGTGCATAGACTACATAGAATAAGTGGTATATACTTGTTGCTAAGTGTAATATCAGCTGTATATAAAACAGAATTGTTTTTTACTTTTACTAAATTTTTGCATTAGATTGATTAAATTATCAAGAGTAGAAGACAGTTTTTTAAAATTATAGATTCCAAAGCCAAAAGCACTCAGTTTTGTATGAAGGAATGTGTCTACTTTTAATACACATACGCACCTACAGAAAATGGGCGCCATTTAGAAACTCAACATTGGTATGCTTGTCACTATGGAATCTCCATCCTAAGCATAGTAGATACTACAGTTAATGCAGGTGCCTGTGGCAATAAGTGTTGACTTTTGGAGGGTTGGGATTCAAAGGGGGGGGGATTCGACATTTATTGACACAGGCATCTACAGTAACTGCAGTGTTACAGTGATAAATACACCAATGTTGCATTTTTAAATGGTGCCTGTTTTATCTGTGTGTGCCTCTCTCTCGCCCACACACACATACATGCAGGATATATAATTTTATACTTAAAAAGGTGTTGTTAGTTTTAATTTAAACTAGACATCTACTTGCAACTGCACACTCTTCGAGTCTGCTCCAGTGTTCACTAAGTCAATAACAACCCCCCCATTGACTTCAATGAAAGCAGAAGCAAGCCCTGTATATGCAACTGACAATATATATATGCAAACCCATATATATTAATACAAACCATTCAATTATTTAGATATGTAATCCTATTTTTAATTTTTCACTGAAACAATGCATTAGATATTTAAGTATTTTTTTAATTTGTAATCCAACAGTCTGCAATACATCCTTATATTTTCATCAAACAGACTAACTTTAACTTCATTTTATCTAGCTTTTAAAACTCTTTTTATCATCATTCATCCATATGTAGGCAAGACGTAGGCAGGCTAAAAAAAATTCTATCTAGAGACAAAAATATCACTAGTTGTCATTATTATCCTCTATACGGTAAAGTCCATATAGAAATTTCACCAGCAGGCCATAAATACTCAATCCTTTATTATACATTCTTCTGTCTCACCAGTTTTTAAACTGTTAGTATTAATACAACTATTCACGTTTTAAGTTGGAAGTTTTACTCGCTAAAATTACTAACATTTTATTAAGATGCTTGATATTATTGCAAAATTATTGTACCACGCTCTTCCTTCCAGTGAACTCCCATTTTGCTGCATATGTGTCACTCTTGTATCTGATGCTGTCAACACTCAGTTTCTAACTATGTCACCTTCTCCACATGTTTCATTCCTTGCTGCCATTGATACTCCTCCATTTCATCTCTACACTTCTGCTTATATGGTGCAGCCTCCTAAAAAGCTTTTGGACTATGTTCAAGACAATTCTCCCGCTGTTTCCAATGAGGTAAATGAAGCATTCTTTCTTGTTCAGACGATTTGCTTGAGAAACAAGAGCATGACACTCACTAGTCATATCTGAGTTTAATGTTTAGTGGTTTCCTACCAATAACTCCTGGGCCATTCATAATTTGGTATCATTTTATCTTTGTCTTTATATCTTTCCAGATCACTAGTACATATGGATGTTGTTCTTATTACATTAGAAAGTGAGTCCATGTTCCAAAACCGCGAGAGTCGCATTCAAAATTGCAAAATAAACCATACATTTCTAAATCTTGATATATTCCCACTTCCTCAGTTATGCATTGATTTTAGATACCAGTTAACCCAGTCTAAAAGAACAGGATTTGTGATTAATATATCTGGTGGCAAATTATAGCTTTCAAGTGAAAGTCATGTTGGATGAGCTTTTTTTCACTGAAATATTTATAATTAGGTTTCCTAGCCAGGAAAACCAGCAATGAATTGTGGCTGTAAATTAGTAACTGAAGAATAGATATTTGTCATGATTCTGATTAAATAACATCAGAATTAAGTACAGGACTGACTGCCATTGCCTTGCACTAAATGGGACAGATCCAGATTTTCATTTTTTGGTCCCATGTCATGTTGTACTTGAGCACAAGACAGTGTCCTGTCACAATGTGGTTTTAAGTCATTCATGATTCTTGATTGTCTTGAGGGCACTCAGTCGATAACAGAGGAAGCCATTTAAATTACCCAGAATATGATCTTTTGGAGTTTGTGTCCAGTAGAGCTGGGTAAAATATTTATAACTAATGTGTTGGTTTCGTGTATATTTAATTTACAAAACATGTCTGTTTTTTAAAGTGAGTATCTGTGATTCTTGAAAAAAATATTTCCTCAAATATTTTTCACTTTAGGTGTTCGTGAAAATATTTAAAACAACAATACTTTGTTCAAAAATACCATGTTTGTGAAATTTAGTGGATTAAACAAAATTTCAGGGGAGCAAAGTCATGCCAAATGAATGGCCAAAAATCAACACTAATTTTCATGGAGAGACACAAAAACTTTCACCAATTTTTCCTAGCTCTGTTATCAGTCACTATAAAGGCCCTGATTTGGCAAAACATCTCCTGGTCAGGAAAACAATCAGATACATGCTTAACTTTAAGCACTTTGGGCTGCTGACCGGGGGACAAGACCCTACCTCCTCCCTACTTCGAGCCCTGATGATTTGCTCCTGGGAAAGAACAAAGACTTGAACAGTCCCTACTCACAGGGACTGCTATTGTGATGGGCCCTTCTGTGGACCAAGGCGGGGGTGAGAGGTTACGTCTCATCCAATCGCAGTCTGGCCCCAATGCTGGGTAGCAAAAAACGTTGTTCAACTACCAGCCTCAGCTGACATAATAGTTCTTTACACTTGTAATGGGCTCTGTCCTCCTTGGTTCAGGTTTGGCTGGAGTTTGCACTGTAGTCCCCACAGTCTGCAGTCCTTGAAGGGCCACTACAAGTGATCTAAAGTCATCGCTCTCTGTGTCTGGTGACTAATACCATGTGAGTTGATGGTCTCACTCTGATTTCTAGAGGAAAGTGGCTATCATAAGAAAATCCACCTTTGGTATTAATCTGCAACTGTTATGGTAGTGAACATAGCTCTAACTAGGACCACACTTAAGCTCAAACTCTTGTATTGGTGCCTACCTATGATTATGATTGGTGCAATATAGATTAGACAGCCACATGTTGTCAGTCTTGAGACCAAGACTGGGTGTGGGAGCTAAGTTACATTTACATCATATAAATGTGGTTCCTCCACATGCTTGACATGTGTCAGTGGGACAGTATGGGAAAGCATACAAAACTGCTGAGGACTTTGCTCCGTTATGTTATGCAAATAAACAGAGAACTTTGCTTTCTGTGCCTGTCAGTGTTACTTCCTCAGTGTTGGCAAATTCTCACAATTGTATTCCATGCATTGCAATATTTGATGATATTCTTAGAATCCCAGCTCCTGGAGTCAGATACTTTATTTGAGAATCTCGATCTCCATTTTTTATAAACTAAGTTTTTAGCCCTCATGGTTGCAGAGAAAAGCTTGAAAACATGAATCATAAAGGCTCAAAAACCAGGGAGCAAATAAAAAGCAGTCAAGATTTATAATGTTTTTAAACTGTCTGACTCACGATTTTTGAACATGCTAGGGTGGCATTCTTCATCAGCCCTAAATTAATTCCAAATCTTTAGAAAATGAAATAAGGACAATTTCCTGAGATCTATAAAAAGGTTTAATATCTATGAAAACACTAAAGTATTATTAACAGAGCTTGGTAATAGATTTGGCTCAAAAACGTAGTCCTCTATTTCAGCAGCATATGGAGAGGTTGTATTGTGATGCTTTATTCCCTGCAAAACATGGATTATTGGGACTAGTTTCTCATTGTAAGCTTCACTCTAATCTGCAGATAAAATGATTTCTTCATATGGGTTATCAGGCCTCAGAGACTTTGGTCTGCATTCATCTATTTCTGTTTTTCAGTTTTTTAATCCAATTCACTAATTATTTTATCTCTTCCAAAATGCATTACATTAATCAGCTAGCAGCAGGCAATAATATAAAGTAATGAATTAACACATTACCAAGCCAGATGACAAAAAGATTTGGAGACCCATCTTTCTCTGAGACATTGAAACCTGCAAGCAATGTCTTTCCGTTGTTAGCAGAAAAAAAGTGTGTCTGTAAGAAACAAAAGAGAAGCTAATTTAAAGCGTTATTTGTATTGTCACAACCAAAAAGGACTATGTTCTAAGAGCTGAAAGCTCTCCTCTCATGGGAAAGGGTGTACATGGGGTACAGAAAAAGCTTCATGGGAAAAGGACACAATTCGTAGCAAGCCATCTTTGCTGATGTAAGCTCCTAATGTTAGAAAAAGCCGGGCGCATGGCCAGCAATAGTGGCACAGTCTTCCACCGAAAGGGCCATTGCTAAAGCAGTCATGCCATGTGGACAGACCCATACTTCTGGGAACACTGGTCCACACCATCCATCGTTCCATGAACGTGTATGCTTCAGCACAGTGCCTTATGACCAAAGCTGGTAGGAGCAATGGATGAGGAATAGAGAAATCTGCTATATGTATAAGCCACACATTGCAAGTTAATGTTGCCTGAGGCAATGTTAATGTGCAAAGCCTAGCTCCTGTAATAACTTACTCCAGGTATCAGTGGTGTCACCTACTTCTTCCTATTGTGTATCAGACAGCACTTTGTGGTTGCATGTACATCCATCATGCTCTCTTGTTGCATATGCTTTGGGGTTGTTTTGGGCATAACACCCAAACAAGGCCCTTTGTGTAGCACAAGTGCATAGGCATCCTATTTTGTTTTCATTTTCAGCTATCCTCTTCTCTCTGTGGCCCAGGAGCACAGTGGTATGCCACCAGTATTTTAACATGGTATTCCACAAAAATATTTCCCCTTAGTCTGATAAACCTTGTTTTCCAATGTTGCATGCACTGCAGAGAGGAAGGATGAGGGACAAAGGATTCAGTTCCTTTTTTTCTTTTTTTTCCCCCTTCAATTTAAAATAAATGAAAATACCTGCCATTAGGTGCAATCTGGTGCATGTCAACAGTATGCAATTTGCTCTTTCGAAGCAGTTTAAGAGCCCTAGGGAGAAATCATCTTTGTTGAGATACTATAACAGTATCCCGAGTAGTGGATTCAATAATGAAATTGCCCCAGGTCTCCCTTCAGTGCGGTGACAGAATTTTAACAAAGGGACTCCAAGGAGTCCCCAAGAGTACCCCAGTGTAGGAACATATGGCCTGTAGAAAACTTGTTTTCTTAGTTTGGCAGTATTTTTTGCCTGTGCCTGGATGGCAAGATTAGTTGGTGTGAATACAGAAATAGTGAAAAGTTTGAAATGGAACAGTTTTCATGGAAGATTCCCACGCTTCACACAATTTAGTCCCACAGCCCATTTCATTTCAGAATGAATTGGAAGAGAACAAAATGAGAATAGCTGTATATATTTTGAAAGCTAGTCAAACGTGTACATTTTGAATGGGAAATTTTAAAAATTCTTCCTCAATTTTCTGCAAATTTGGGCGATTTTTTTCTTTAAATCAAAACCTTTTTTGTTTTTGCTAAAAATTTTCAATTTTAGATGTTCCACTGAAAAATCAGAAAATTTGTGAAGAAAACAAATATGTTCTTTTCCTTTGAAAAGCCAGTTTTCATTTAAAAAAAAAAGTTTGAGAAAAATGTTCAACCTGGTCTGAATAGGTTCAGCTCAATAGCTGATAAGTATATTAAAATCTAGCAGTGACTAGAAATAGCAGTAGCTAACTCTTCTATAGCACTTTTCATCAGTACATATCCAAGCACTTTACAAAGATACTTACTATCTTTATCCCAGTTTTATAGATAGGAAAAACTGAGACACAGAGCGGAGAAGTGACTTGCCCAAGGTCACACAGCAGTCTAGTGGCAGAGCTGGTAATACAATCTAGGTCTTCTGAGTCTATAGCCAATGCCTTATCCACGAGGCTATACTATCTTCCAGTGAAACCTCAGACTTGCTACAGTCATGTCTGTTAACATTATATCCTGCCACTGATCCACTTGTGGAGCTCCCAGTTGAAATCAGCTGACCAAGAGCAGCATGCAAAAACTGATAGCAGGGTACAGCCCTTAGATTATACACTGTAAATAATAAAGATCTCCACTGGATCCAGTTCTGCCATCATGCATATAAAAGTAAAATCAATAATTGTTGATTGGTTGTGGGGCAAGATGATGATAGTTGGCACTTAGGTTATGTATTTGTAGTAATCAAAACTTTTTTCATATGCATAAAAAATGTACATAGTAGATGGTATCCTCTCTCTACATCCTTGTCTTCAATTTGTAAATTCTGTGCAGCAGAGACTGTGTTTTGATATGTTTGTACAGCACCTAGCACAATGGGACCTTGATCCCAATTGGGAACTCTGGACACTACAGTAATATAGGTATTTATTAATAATAATAATAATAATGAATACAAATAAATATTGATGAGTAAAGCAAAAAGTTTATTTCAGATAAACATCCACAAGTTTTGGTCCTCATCCAGAGCTAATCTGAAGCTCTTTCCTCTGAAACTGATATTGCAATTATTTTCAGCTACTTTCATCTCAGCTTCCATTCCCATCTAAAACCAAAAAGTTCTGAATCATGTTAACGAAGCTGTTTAAAATGTCTAGAAAAATTTGGGATCAGTTGCGAGTTTTAGGCAATGTTATGTTCATATTTTATCCAAATTTGTGTGGCTTTCTCCACTTTTAAAATGTAATAACGTTTAGTGAATCATCTAGTAAATTATGTTCATTTGTGTTTGGTGGAATTGTTTAGTATGTGATCTGAATCTTTAAAGAATGAGGACTACTGAAAACTAATTTCAGACTGCTGCCTCTGAAGAATCTTGGGTATATCTGGTCCTTATAGAACCCATTATATTTAGGTATTGTTGACTGTGATTATAGAATGCTCATGCTGTTCTGAATGTCTGTGGTAATGCAAAATCTATTCCTAAATGTTTCTTAAACCAAGGATGACCTCTAGAGGTGTGATTACATGTCAGTTACTAAAAATTAGTTTGACTGTACTTTTTTTTTTTGAACTTTGAATCCAATCATTTATTAAAAATTGATATATGCAATGACAAAGCATTGAAGAAGACCATAATTTTTCTATATGATTGCAGCACACCCTATACTTTTTCTATACAGAAAAAAGTGGATCCTGCAGCATATAAAGCCATGTGAAGATTCTATTTACAGCTCACTGGGTCATCTTTGAAATGATATAGCATGAAATGTTTAACATTTCATTGACCTAGCTTTGTGCCCATGAAGAGGCACCATGGGGACAAGACAATGCCTTTTCTACCGACCACAATCTAGTGCTACGTAACTCTAATTCTGGCTGCAGTCTTGAAACCTATTAAGTGAATGGTTTAAAAGTATTTGTCACTTAAGATTGAATTTACGTTGACAAGTTAAAATATTTCAGGGTAGCACTGCATTCCATCTTTCAGGTGTCATGCAATAGCTACTGTTAAAGCAATGAAAAGGCATTAGGCTTCTGTGAAAAGAACGGTTCTTAAAATGAATTTAGAGTGGCCAGCAAATGGCACAAAAATGATGGCTCTTTCAGCTACTTTTTCGAAGAGTTTCCAGCTTTAATTCACATCGATACTTTGGTGAGTAATTGGAGGAAATTCTGCAGGTCTTTATATGCAGATGAAAATTTTCTTTTTAGATTTTATATATTTCCACTTTTAATCAATTTCAATTACAGTGTAGCAAATTATGAAAAAGCAAATAGAAAGTCCTGGATTGGTATTTTAAATTGAAAGATATAACTGAAAGTGTGGTAAGAAATCTTATGGAGCTCTTTTAAAAATGGTATAAATTCTGTTCTGAAATATCATTGAACCTGTAGTCTGCAGTGCATAGGACATTAATCATGATAGTCTGATTTTTATGAGGCTCATCTTAGGGTCACTAATTTAATGAATGGTCCTAGATAATATCCCTGGAAAATGTCACACTCTTTTCCAGTGCAAAAGTTTAACGGATTGACCTATTTGTTTTCACAGATCTCCTTATATCACCCTTCTCCAGACAAAGGCCTGGACAGACCTTCTAGGTAAGAAACATGATGTGTCCTTGCAACAGACAAGCTGACCAGTCCTCACAGAGGGTACAGGCCTGCTGAGCATTCTGAAGTCAATGGGAGTTGAGGGCGCACTTCTTGGTATACAGCCTACAGCATCCCACATATGGGATAATGACAAAATATCATGTGGGTTCTCTTGAGATTTGCAGTTCTTCCTTCTGTTTTAGAAGGCTGTATTGCCTGCTACTCAGAACGTCACCCAATCCTTCAAAGCCCTCCACTGGCATCCCTCCCCTTCTGTATTAACTTGTAGCTATCCCTCACTTTCAATGCACTGCATACAATACTCCACCTCTCCCAACATCTTTGCACTCATTTTTTATTACGCCTCTTCTTTGCTTCACTCAAGCATCCAACCTCACTTCTATCTTCATATGATTCCCTGTTCTCGTCTTTGTGCTTGGAACTCACATCCCAGTGTGCAAAGGTACCAGACGCTCTTCATTCAAAATGCCTGTATTTCACAACACCTACTTGTATTAACCTTTAAATTTAATCTATTACCTAATTTAAAAATGAAAAAAAGAATAACCCTGCAATACCTTATATTAACTTTTTCCTCATCATGCAAAACAACCTGTGGCTGTTTGATACATCTGTCTATTTAGGCCCTGACATAGGATCCCGAAGCAAGATCTATGTGCACTTGAGTGCATGAGACCCCATTCTTTTCTACTGACCTTTTTCAAAGGTTTCCTCTAATCTGTCCTTTCTTAGGCGTACCCCAGGGCTGCTATTTATTTCCTGTATCATAGCTCAGCTTTCTAAGCCTTATCTATTCTTAAACAGGCTTTGCCAGTATAAATATACTGTAGAATATACTGGCAAACCCCCCTCGTATAGACACAGTTTATTCCAGCAAAAGAGTTATTTTGTTAGTATATTTTTTTTGCCAGTATAACTGCATTTACATTACAGTTTTTGCCAGCAATTTTTTCTAGTATAGCCCTGCCATAGAGACCAAATATATAGAGGGCTTGCCAAAATGTGTAGGAAAGAGCGAAAATGTGAGGCGAAGACAGGTCTGCACTGGGTCTAAGGCTCATGTGGAGGATGATGATAACTGTCATAGGTCTCACCCCCACTTAGAGCTGTTGGGTTCCAATATGGGGACCTGCATGAATCCTTCTTCTAAACTAAAATCCTAGTTTAGATCTGGTAAAGCTGCCACCACCCAATCAGGAACGTGGATTGGGACACAGTCCTTCCCCAAAATTCTTGGGGATCCCAAGAGCCCCAAATCCATGGAGTTCTTACACCCAGGAGAAATAAACCATTCCCCCCTTTTCCTCCCCCCTCCCTTTTCCTAGGAGAGACACCGGGATCTAACTACAGAGGGATATCTCCCTCCTCCTCTTTCCCTGAGAATCCACCCAAGGAAAGACCAACCAAGTCCTTAATAGAAAAGAATTTATTAAAGAATAAAAAAGAAAGTCACTGTCTCTGTAACCAAGATGGAACAATATACAGGGTCTAAACTTATCAATCTCTGGAGAGAATTCCCCCTCCCTTCTTTCTCAGTAAAAGCAATCACAGTACAGACTTAAAGAAATTCTATAGCAAAACACAGAATTGCAAATACAGAAATAAAAGTATAAGAATACTAGTTCCTTGCTAATACTCACTAGCTTGAATAGAAGAATTTATTGCAGAAACCTGGGAGGACTTGATTAAGATGTCTGGACTCTCTTAATTCCCAAGAGAGACTCTCTAAAAAACAAAGAACAGGAAAAAAACTTCCCTCCACTGGGATTTGAAAATATCTTGTCCCTCATTGGTCCTCTGGTCAGGTGTCCACAGGTACTGCTTGTTAACCCTTTACAGGTAGACAAAAACCTTAACCCTTAACTAACTGTTTATGACAATAACATAATATCTCTTGTGGATGATAACTTCACATATCCTTACCACTGCTCCTGCTCTAAAGGAACTCCGCAATCCCCTCATCCCTTCCCAGCATTCAGCCTGGGAAAGTTTTTTGCTGGCTGTAGCTGTACTCAGCTCCAGGTACCTGGCAGTCTGCTCCAGCCTCCAGTCACTGGCTCTGAAATCTGAAGCTTTCCTGGCTGGGCTGGATTGTGCTATTCACATGGGAACTTTGATTACTGCTGCTGCAATCACTGCACCTTGGTGCTCCTCATTGCTAGCAGCAAAAGTGAAGGGTGGGGGAGTGATAGGGCAAAGAGCACAGTGCAGGCAAGGAGCCTGTGTAGGGTAACCATATGTCCTGTTTTGGCCGGGACAGTCCCTTTTTTAAGCCCTGACCCAGCTGTCCCAACTTTTTTGGCCAAAGTGGACATTTGTCCCGTTGACTCTTGCGGACTTGATCAGTTGGCAAGAGCAAATAGGACAAATGTCCACTTTTGTCAAAAAAAAGTGGGGTGTGAAGGAACATGCCGGTGGAGGGGGGTCTAGCAGCAATGCCAGCCACCACAGGAGGGGGGAGGCAGGGCAGCGACACCAGCCCCAGCCTCACATGGGGGGAGGGCAGAGCAGATATAGCTCATGTGATGACACCAGCCCCAGCCTTTGGGAAATACAGTCATCCTATCTAGTATGTGCATTGCTGCTCGCCTGAGCCCTGTCTGTCCGTCCCCCCCCATCTCCCCTGCAGGCAGCGGGGCTCGGGCAAGGGGCTTGTGCCAGCCCCATGCATGGGAAGGGTGGGCTCAGGCGAGTGGCTTGGGCCATTCCCGCGGCGGCGGGGGGTGGGGGGGAAACAGAGGGAAGGACTCAGGCCTGCACCACATGGCATCCTGTTTTCCCTTTGGGAAATTTAGTTATCTCAAACCTGTGTAGCATGGGGACTGTTCATTTGCAGGTGCTGAAGTCTACAGGCTGTCTTAGACAGTTATCCCAAGCAGGGCCAGAGTCACTTACACAGCCCAGGAACTGCCTACAGCTGCTTCAGTGCCACCAGCAGTTCATTCCTCTGCTCACTTGTTCTGAACAGGCATGGTAAACTAAGGGTGGGACAATGCAAAGGGGTGGGGACAAAGAGAGACACTGAGTGAGGCCAGAGCAAGCCAATGTGCCCATCCAGGCAGTAGAGGGAAGAGCTTTCTTTGGAGGGAATCAAGGGACATACAACCACATCCCCTGTTGAAAGCTAACATTTGTATCATTGTATAGGATCGGCAACCTTTGGCACATGGCCCATCAGGGAAATGTCTTAGTGGGCCGGGACGGTTTGTTTACCTGCAGCAGCTCCCACTGGCCGTGGTTCACTGTTCCAGGCCAATGGGGATGCAGAAAGCAGCACGGGCCGAGGGATGTGATGGCCACCACTTTCCGCAGCCCCCATTGGCCTGGAACGGCGAACTGTGGCCAGTGGGATCTGCGATCGGCCGAACCTGCAGACACTGCAGGTAAACAAACCATCCCAGCCCACCAGCAGATTTCCCTGATGAGCCGTGTGCCAAAGGTTGCCAATCCCTGGTATAAGATGAAGGACTGGGTTACGATCAGATAGTGGATGTAGCTCTTGTGCCACAGACAGCTCACAGGGCAGCCTCCCAGTACCAAGAGAGGCTGCAGGGGCAAAGCTGCCTGTGTCTCTGGCAGAGCAGCAAAGCCTGGGAAGAAGCAAACTGCCAAAACTAGAGATTGAAATTTTTGAAACAAAGTCCTTCAGTCAAAACATGACCTTTTGTGCAAAAACTTGTCAACAATGTTGAAATTTTACATTTTTGTGAAAAATGTAGTGTCTCAAAATAATCCCTTGAAAACACTGAAATGTTTATGGAAATGTTTCAGTAAACATTCTGATTGTGTTGATAATGTTTTAGATAAAAAATATCAGGGAAGAAAGTGAAAAATTTTGGATGAAAAAAAGAAGGGGTCAAACTTTTCAAAACCTGTAAAGGTGAAATGGCTTCAAAATTCTGAAAATTTTCCTGAAAATAGATTTTCATTTTTTAGTCAGCTTTAGCACAAATGGGGCTTCACTCTGCGAAGTGTGCAGTTCTTGGGGGAGCTGCGAACAGTGCCTTGTCCTGTTATATTTTTAGTCTATTCATTCACGCGGTGTTGGGACTGTTAAATGGGTCATGGCTAAGGGGCCTGCTTATTGATCCCTGAAGAGAAAGTATTCAAATGAGCCCTGCTCACAGGGTTTAGACTGGCACTAATATTGATTATTTCTTTAGTTCTGCAAGTGACTACAGAAAAAGGAGGAAGTCGGAGCCTGCTGTAAGTCATCAGAGGGTGCACAGTGATCAAAATGCAAACAGGACTAGCCTGGGCCATGCAGATATGCAGGGCACATACACTACCCTTAGAAAGCCTTTAACTAGCTCTTCTCCTTCTTCTCCGTCAAGAGCAAAAGGTAAGAGACAAGCAGATTAGCGAACAGACAATAACCTTGTTTAATACTGAGTTCTTATTGCAGTTAGTCATAACTGCCAGGTACTATATGCTGTTGCTCGGACACAATTCACTAAAGAAAAAACAACAGCCTATAGTTTCTAATGAAAGGTTAACCTGTTCATTCTTGATTGTGTTGTTTCAGGCTGATTCAAACCTGGATTTATTTTTCATATAGAGTATCTATATTTATTCAAAGAAAATCAGTCAAAAAAGAATGTGATATATAAAATTTTACATAAATTCATAAAACTACATTTCATACATTGCTTTCTTGCCAGCACTTATGAGATTGTTGTAATTTTTAAAACTCTTCCAGTATGTAGGGGAGTAAGAGAAACAGCATTCAAGATCACTGCCATGCAAATAAATCCTTAAAACTTTCCTTTCCTCCTTCAAACCTCTGATTCTTGGCAGCTGATAAATTCTAGGAATCTAATTCAAAAAAGAAAGTGCCCCAGTATGAAATTGAGATGATAGATTTTGTCAAAAACTCAATAGTGGGTGGGATACAACCCATGTAATTTCTGATTCTTATGTAAGATGGTTCTTTTTTAATTGCCAGTCACTCAAAGCTCTCCTCCTTATATGTCTAGTATTTCTTACCTGTAAACAGGTTTTGTTTTCTAAAGTAAGACAAAAGGTTTCAAGGTACAACAGTGATTGTTTACATTGGGAGTAAATATACAGTTCTGCACCTCCCTCATAATCCTCTTCTTATTATTCATTTATTTGCATTACAGTAGTGACTAACATTTCCAATCAGAGCCTCATTGTGCTAGGCACTGTATAAACTTCTAAAAGCCCATAAGAGCTTACAGTCTAGGTTACAACCAAACATAACAGATGACAAGGCAAACAAATAGTAGGGAAGATGTTGGAGGATGAGTAATAGGAAAGCAAGAATAGCTAAGTACAGCACGCATTAAGGTACGAGTATTTTGCCACAAAATTGAGTATTATTTATATGGGTATCCAGCCTGGAGCAACACTATATTTCATTGTCTCATAAAGAAATGAAACGCTACAAAAATATTACATTTCCTGAAGTCAAGTACTCTTTCAAGTAAAAAGTGTGTTGTAAGATTTTTGATCAACATATCATTTCAGATTGTATCTTTAAAAGGCATATGAAGTTAATGTATTTTAGGTAAAAATAATGAGTGGAGAGAAGTCTGAACCAAAACCCTAGACCCAAACAGCCTGACCTCTGCAAATGTTTGAAATCCAGATCCAGATTTTAATTTTTCAGGTGATTTCTGTTTTGTTCAAATTTGACCAACCCAGACTATGGGTTCTTTGAAATCTGTATCCTGAACTGAATTTTGTAGCTTCAGCTCATTTCTACTCAAAGAGCGTTTCTGTTGTGAAAAGTGACTCTGACTTGTCTCTTAGTGAATTCCAGGTTAGAAGTAAAAGTATGGCTTTTCTGACTTTCAGCCTGAAAACTCAACCCTGGAGCTGAAAGACCAGTTGAATTCTTTGGTTCTTGCCCATCATCCCCAGATTCTGCAGGCTAAATTATATCTTCAGTTACACCAGTGCAATGCACCCTATTGTTTTTAGATTATGCCCTTAGTGACACCTATGTAAACCCATTGGCTCCATTGTTGCTTCAGAGGTATAAATGACTGGCCTTTCAGCCTGGAGAGAGATTTTCAAAAGCACTTATGCCATCTAGGTGCACAAATTCCATTGACTTTTATTTATAAGTCCTTGGGCATTTTGAAAATATCTCATTTGGAATTTAGCTATCATTTCTGCTAATAATGCAAACAAAGTAGAATCCAGCTCATTTCTTCTATTGGTCCTATGAGTGTAAGAAGAGTAAAAAATTAGTAAAAACATTTTATCTACAGCAGATAGGGATGTAAATGTGTTGTGTTGAGTAAGTAGGAGCCATTGTTACAGAGGCTGCTCTTAATAGCAAAGAAGTCGGTTTTCTAAAAAGGCATGAGTTATGAAGTTGCACTTTGGAGTTCTAAATCAGAAAGCTTAACAACAGGTTAGCATCTCAAGGTAGTTGTCACATAGTGCCATGTGGATGGCCACATTTGGGATTCAAGCTCAGATCATTACTTGGGCAAGAGCACTGCAGAGTGAACCTGGCAGACAGCTGGGGAGCAACACTGATGGGTTCCAGAGACAGCCATATCCAGCTTCACTCAGAAGCACAGTCAGCTAAGTAGGAGAAATAAAAGGGAAAATGGCTGGAACTTTGGGACGTTTTCTGCAGGAAACACACCCACAAGTACACATAGAAATGTGTCTAGTGAGGCGGCTGCATTGTTCACATATTATGTTGTAATGTTCCTTCCTAGTCCATTCAAGATCCATTCATCACATAGTTTCATCACACATATGCTACCTGAGAGACCAGAAATCTCCCATCCATTCGTATATAGAGATTTTTTCTAAGTCGTCATAGTTAAATGTGCAGCTGTGCTAAATGATTTGCATACACAACACTGTTTTCTCTTTCATCCTAGACCAGGGGTCGGCAACCTTTCAGAAATTATTCATTCTAATTTAAGGTTTCATGTGCCAGTAATACATTTTAACATTTTTAGAAGGTCTCTTTCTCTAAGTCTATAATATAAAACTAAACTATTGTTGTATGTAAAGTAAATAAGGTTTTAAAAATGTTTAAGAAACTTCATTTAAAATTAAATTAAAATTCAGAGCCCTCCGGACCGGTGGCCAGGACCTGGGCAGTGTGAGTGCCACTGAAAATCAGTTTGCGTGCCACCTTCGGCACATGTGCCATAAGTTGCCTACCCCCGTCTAAGACCAAACACAAATGTGTGCAAAAGTCAAAATCCAAGTGTACAACAAGAACTTTTTGTCAAACATAAATTTACATTTGCTCATTTTTGGCATCTGTTTTTTATGTTATTCTTTAACATCTATATTTTGGTAGTATCTAAAAGCCAGATCAGATTGAAAGCCATAGTGGTAGGTTCTGTACAAACAATAGATTATGGTTCCTGTCCCTGAGACGGGCCTGAGACAAAGTTCAGTTCTGCCTCTGGATTCATGCTTTCCCAGAAGTAGGGTGTCTTCAGATCCAGACTTTTGGTTTGGCCCCATCTCTACCTCTTCTGTAGTTGTATTGCCTTTCTACCAGCCTCAGACCCAATGGCACCTTTTTATATGTTGTACTTTTAATGTAAAGATGTGCACTGTCTTAACGCTCTAGTATTTAAATGTGTTTTATTATTAATAGAAACATATGGCACTAAATCCTTTCTGATGTTTGAATTATATAGAGTACATTTTTACAGTTGGAAAATTAAATAATTGTTTAGCATGGATTATTTGCTTTTCTCTTCTAATCTTTAGGAATGTGTATGTTGTGCTTGATTGCTAGATCAGATACACCAGCTGCTTTCTCTTTTCTGTTCTTTCTGATATTTACTGACATTATTTCCAACTTTTTGAACCTGTTAATTTCTGGCAATGTCTCTTTTTTACCATGCTGCTCAATGGATTATAAAGGTGGAGATATTAGTCAAGTGTATCCATCCCTTTTCAGTTATTCAGTGCACAACCACAACACTTCAAATGAATTAGATTATTGTAGCTCTTATAGACAGCATTTGGCTGTTCCAAGTGATTCAAGAAGGGCAATCCATTATAAGAATGGCTGGCAAATGACTCGTCAGAATGCAGAAGTCTGGAGCAGCACAGAAGAAACTGCCTCTCCCAAGCGGAAATCTCGTAGCTGCGATGATCTGTTAACAGATGATCATGATAGCTTTCCTGATGCACAGGCCAAGTCTGAAAGTATGGTATCTCTCATTTGCGAGGAGGATTCCAAAGGCAGTTGCTCATTGACCTGGGCCTCCCCATATGTTCCTGAGAGCCGCAGTACTAGTCGGTCAAGAATTCGTCATAGATCTGCACATGATACCCCAGGATTCCTAAAAATGTACAAGAAGATGCACCGCATCAATCGCAAGGACTTGATGAATTCTGAGGTGATTTGTTCTGTAAAGTCCAGAATATTACAGTATGAAAAAGAACAGCACAAAGGTATGCTTCAGGGCTGGAGAGAGTCTTCTACTGAAGAGGTGCCCAGGGACATGGTGCCTACGAGGATATCCGAATTTGAAAAATTAATTCAAAAATCAAAATCAATGCCGAATTTAGGTGATGAAGCTTTATCAACAGTAACACTAGAGCCTCCTAAAAATGGCTTATGTTCAAATCGGCGATTTTCTATCGAGTCCCTGCTGGAGGAGGAAAATCAAGGTAGACATGCCATTCAAGTACAACGCAACTGCAAGCCTAAAACTCTGGTGCCAATTCATATTGAAGTGACCAGTGATGAACCACAAAGATCCCATCTGGAGTTTTCTGACAGTGATCAAGATGGAGTGGTCTCTGACCTCAGTGACTTTATCCAGATAGAAGGCTCATCCTTTTGTAGTGAAAGTGACTTTGACCACTTTTCCTTTACGTCTTCTGAGAGTTTTTATGGATCAGGCCACCATCACCATCATCACCACCATCACCACCACCACCACAAGCATCTCATCAGCTCCTGCAAGGGGCGATGCCCAGCATCCTACACCCGCTTCACCACCATGTTAAAGCATGAAAGGGCTAAACAGGAAAGTACTGAAGATCCAAGGAGACAAGAAGCAGAATCTGGCCTCTCTAAGATAGCATTCCTAGTCAGTCCAGTGCCTTTCCGGAGGAAAAAAAGTTCAGCCCCTAAAAAACAGACTGAGAAGACTAAATGCAAATCATCTGTGTTCGAGGCACTAGATTCTGCTCTTAAAGATATCTGTGACCAAATTAAAGCAGAAAAGAGAAGGGGAAGCTTGCCTGACAACAGTATATTACACAGACTTATTACTGAATTGCTCCCAGATATACCCGAAAGGAATTCGTCTCTTAAAGCTCTTAAAAAAAGTCCCATGCACCAGCCTTTTCATCCACTGCCTCAAGATGGTGCCATTCATTGTCCACTGTACCAAAATGATTGTGGAAGACTACCTCTTAGTGCCTCTTTTCAAGACATGGATACAACCAACAACAACAAGCAAGACAATGATAGTGCACTGTGTTTCCAAGGTGGATTACCTTCCTTTCCTTTATTCTTGTGATTGAGTCATTCACCCTTGTTCCTTTCATTTCCAACCCTTTGTCACTTCATTTTTGAGTATTTGTTTATGCAGTTTAGAATAAGTGTTTACCATATAAAGGGCATGATGAAGAAAGGGTATTATTTTTACATAGCTATATGTGATAAATAATATAAGATGGATAGAGTACTTGTCTATCCACAACAGTATAGTAATCTGGTTATCAAATGGTGACAGCATTATTTTACAATTAGGTGATCAATACAGCAAAGTAATATAATGCAGTAAAATAAAAAAATTAAGGGAGAATCCCTGTTTTCAATAATTGGAGCTTTACAATGACAAAGATTTTCTGATAATTAAAAGGGCTTCATGGTATAATAAATATATGCATCATAATGTGATGACTACGGGGAAAAAAATGCAGTAGCTCTTCCATTTTGTTTATAATAAATGTGCACTGCACATTAATAATATTAATAAATAATGTCATACTAACAATATTTTTATGTACAACAGATGAAAATCTGAACATTTTATAATGAATTCTGTCCATTTTATAAAATTGTATTCAGTTCTGTCACAAATTATGCTACCTTTGAGCAACACAACATTTTTGTGAATAGAACTCTAGGCTATTTTTAGTGAAGGTTCCATTTCCACTGCTCAAATGATACACTTTGCAATTTCCATGGCAGCAAAAGTATTGAATGTAAAATGTCTCCATTAAATTTTGAGAGAGACACTATCCCTTCGAAATGGCAAACAGAAAATGAAAATAATCAAAACTTGAAGGATACTGTCAAGGTGAATACGAGTAGAAACTGATCTCTCTTGACAGGGATCCTGTTTTAAAGTTCATACCATGAGGAGTTTATTGTTCTGTTTCTCTCTCTTTTTTTTTTTTAATCATTGCTTGAGTTTAAAATATTTTTTAAAGTTTGACTGACCGTGATATTCCCCATAAGCAAACTACTGTAACAGCATGTGTGCACAGATTTATCTACTGGCAGACGCAGAGAGCTGAATGTCTTTTGTAAAGACATTTCAAACCTGAGCTTTTTATTTTAAAAAGTGATCAGATTACTCAAGGTAAGAATGACAAAATGGACTGCCAAAGAATTCTGGTTTTAGACATACCCTCTTTAAAGGTGTCTCTTCAGTTATTATGATGATCACTTTATAAGGCTATTCCTGAAATCATGTAATTGAAGAAAGGGGAAATCTATGGCTTTCTAATATAAATTGTGGAGTATACTCCTCTTATTTTTTCTTTAACATTCTTGACCTGTGCTGAAATTTTTGCTAGTGCCACATTTGCCAAAAAATATCAAGTGTATTCTGCTGACTGCTGCGTTATCTTAACGAGTTAAATAAAATACACAATGGAGTCAGTAAAACCTCTCTTGCAAAACATCATTAGTTTCATCAGCCATGGTTTTGAAATGTCTTTAATTATTTACTGGCATTGAATCATAATGAGTCATTATAAACAGAACCAGAAATGTGTATAAAAGGATTTAGATGCAGCTCTCATTTGTATTTGCACAAATTGGAAGTAACTACTTTGAAGTCACTGGGCTTACCCCAGATTTACACTGAAGTAAGTGAGAGCTCAATCTGTCCCTATTTTTTCAAATATAGCTCCAAACAGGTTTTCTTCTAGAAATAATGATCTCAGGAACTTTACCATTTTGTGTCCTGTACTTGTGCGTTTCTTAAAATAATTTTTTGCAATCCACATTATTTTTAGCTGAGCTATACATTTTATATGAAATGCACTTTTCATAATATATTGATATTGAAATTCTACACTTCAGATTATCAGCAAAATCCTGCCCAAGGATAGGGAAGGATCTATGGTGCGTCTATCCTCAAAGAAAGCAGGAGAGAGGGATCTCTCCCAGGACTTGAGAGCAGTAGGAGGTATCACAACTAGCCCTCTTGTCCATCCATAATGTCTGCAATAGGATATTGACTGCAGGGAGAGGGGCATGTCCAGCAGCCCAGCCAGCTAGCAAGCATGTTGCTATCACTGGCAAGCATAGCTGGGTGTGTACTGTTCTCCTTGCTCTGAGAAGCAGCAAAGTACAGTCTCTCCATAGTGTTTCAGTCCCCATTTAGAATCCTGCCCTAGTCAACAGGATGTCATATCAAACATGACCTATCAGGTATTGTCTCCCCTCCCTCATAATATTGAGAGATTTAAATTATAGCTTGTCTTTCATACATGTGATATTGGTGAAGAGGGGACAGGGAGCACCCTAGAATACCAGAGCAGGAACAGGACAAGATATTGGTTGCCAACTGACTAACCCACTATAAGGGTGTCTCCAGCCCCTGGGGGTACGCTCAGCCCTCCAGCAGCTCGACCCTTACAGAGCACACACCACTCCATTTTGGAGCAGCAGTAAGAAGTAACTGCTCAACATGTTGCCTCTAACCCCTCCAGCAATTTTCCCTGCACAGGTAGAATGGCTCAGTAACCCTCCCATTGGCTACTACTGCTTTGCTCCCCCTTCGGGGAGACACACAAAGGTGACTCAAAAGAGCAAGGGCAGTTCAGTGCCCATTGTATGGATTAGACAGAAATTCCTACTAATACTGATAGATGTGTACAATTCCAAAGCTATTTTGTGTAACTGCTATGGTTACTTAAATAAAATGACCACCAATCCAAACCTTAACAGATTGGAAATTCACACTTAAAAAATAACCGTTGCGTATAATGGCTTCAGTGACGATGCAGGACCTGATATGATGAAGATGGAAGTATTGCAGTGACACTCAGTTCCTTAATATAATAGTATACAATGCATGTTAGTGGAATGTTCCATTGGCCTCATACCCAAGCTGATGATAACCAAAGCATTATGCTAATATGTGCTTCGTTTCATGCTATATCTTGTGGGACCAGTTGTGTTTCTGTGAGGCATAGCTGCACTGAAAGAAAGGGAAGAGAACACCTGTGCAGGGGTCTCTGGTGTCATGTCATAAAGAATCACAGAAGGCCTTCTTATAACTTAGAACAAGGAGCTTTAGTGAAATAAACTAAACTATGTTATTCCTTAAGCTGCAGTGTTTGCTCTGCTCCACTGCAGTGTTTCTGGCCAAAACCTTCTCAGTACCCTTCCTACCTGGCTTACTACTATAGTTTTAAAGATATAGTGCATATATCCCAAACCTGGAGACTTTATGCCTGTGAAGGGAACATGGGCTCACAATCAGGAAAGTACCCCTAATCCAGGAAAGCACTTGTGCATGTTTAAGAGATTTCCAGAATTGCCACAATGTACCTGCTGCTGTGAGTAAGTTTATGATGAGCAATTAATACACCTTTCTGCTCCTCATCACTGCTCTACAAACCTCCATTATACATCAGTCGCCTCAGAGCTATGCTTTTTAGAGTGCATTACACCAGCATTGAGGTTTTTCTGTAAGAGTCAAAAGTTTGACCCCAAAGTGATGAATTAAATGCTTTCAGTTCTTTGTTCCCAGTAGTACTTCTTGACAGAGGGATAGGCTGGGTAGGAACAGATCATGTGAACTGAAAAAAGAGAAGCAAACATTATTATTGTTCTCTTCACTAGCCGATTTCAATGTGGCACTAGGAAAATACAGTAGAGGAATTCTCATGAGTAAGAGGAGATGGTTCATTCAATCTCCAAAATTTCCATAGGCTTGAAATAATTCCCTTTGTTTTAATTTCACACAAGCAGCCCACAGGACCATATTGAGTGCAAGACTTTCATTTAAGAACTCTTCATTTTATTTTATTTTTTCAAAATGTATTAAAATAAATATGCACTTAATGACAATAGCAAACTGTGCTTTACAGCAAATATGCCACTCAGACTGGTAAGTAATGATTTATACTCCGTATCTTAACATAAAAAGTTATTTTATGACAATAACAGACTTTTAATTTTCCACGTGCAACTTAATGAATGCCTCAGGTGAAAGGGAAATCCATATTGCAGAAAAAAATCTTGTTAATCTTTCTCTCATTGTGGCATGCTTTAAACACCGTCCATGCATGTAATTATGTGTTTACATTGTCGTCACTCAGACATGTTTCCTGAACCCTTCTGTATTTGAACCCAAGATGTATTTGTTTATGTTGGTAGTGCAGAAACTATACTCCCTCTCTACTGTGGGTCAGATGAACATTTTTGGTAGGGATTTATTGTCTGTTTTTTCCCTTTTAAAAGGATATTTTAATCATTAATGTCATGTAATTTTTCTGTTAAAGGGAAATGAATAGACCCAAGCACTCCATTTCTAGGTGTAAGTTTCCCTTTAAATAAAATGTAGCAGCACCGCAGAATTAACTTGCTTCCGACTTGAGATTCATGCAATGACATTTTATTTGCAGTAGACCAGGAGTCTCCTGGGAGCTATTCTTCTGCTTTGACTGATGTGGGTCGATGTACTCCAAGGGAGAGAAGAGGAATTCCAGACAGAGAGGTAGTTAAACAGGAATGAATAACTGAGCGGCATCCAAAGCCAAAAGAGCATTTCTGAGACAATCCAATAACATTTACAAGATAAAGTTTTGTGTGATGTTAAGAAACTGTAATGATGACAATCATAGGAGCATTTAGACAACCAGTCCTGAAGAGAGGGTAATAGAAATTGTTTTTAATGTTGCATGAAGAACAACATATTTATCTTTCTGTAATGATTAGTACTTAAGATGAAATTGTATTTTCTGCTGATGTTTAAATAGACCAGGACACTCCTGCAGGGGGTCTGCTGATATTTTATGTCAGAAAGGACTGAGAGATGGCAGATGGGACAATAATCTAGAGGAAAATGGCAGTTCTAGCTGTGAAGGCTCTGATGAAAACCAATGACTGTGCAGGCTAGTATCCTGTCTCAGGTGGTTTTAGGGCTGCCAGGAAGAAGATTTCTGCTCCAAAATCACTTCTATTTTTTCCTATGTAAGAGTCTGTTTGAGTACTTTGAGCACTGTCCCTAATTTCTATGGCAAAATTTTTTGATTGATTATTCTAATTACATAGTGATTGCTTATGCTATTGCTTATGCTTCAGACAAAAAAATTTAAAGCCTTAAAAAGAGAGAGAAAGCATAAAGGCAGCATGAAATGCCAGCATAGTAGAAGGAATGGGAGACCCTGGAATGTATTATGTAGTCTATTTTCGAACTTTTCTAGTTCTAGAACCAAGAACCTCTTCAAACTTTTTTTTGAGGTTTTTTCTCCCATTGCAATGGAGGCGGGTAAATTCTCATAAACCAAACAATGTCTTTAGACCAGAGGTTGTTCAACTTTTTCATAGAGCCACATTTATACAGAGATGTATCTTGTGTATCATCTTCCCCCTCACTCATGAGTTCACAGACTGACTACCTTGTCCTTCACAATGAGACAGACCATGTTCTCTCCCTCTCACGACATGGGAGACTAGTAGTAAGAAAGTATTTAATTTATTTTAAACTGCCTTGTATTGTAATTTAGTAGCCAAGAACAAGGTGAGTTGGTCACAGGGTGTCAATCAGCTCTCCAAAGGCAATGAATGGTCATGGGACCATAGCTTAAGAACCTTTGCTTTGGGCCAATCTGCTGGTTTAATGGTAGCATATAATGTTATTACCTAGCAGATTTGAGATCAGATCTACTAGGTCCTAGATTTCATAACACTATTATGTAACTCCTATTGGGAGAAATAGAGAGGAGTCTAGTTCTTGTCCTTCATTGAAAGAAATTGCCACAGTGTGAACTAATTAATGGGAAAACAGGCACATTCCAAGTGCAGGGACAATGTTCTGCTATTCCTTCCTAATCAAATTGAAAATCACATTTCAGTCTGAAACTATGTAACTACTAATGTTATAAGCAACCCTTAAGATGACTCTAACGGAAAAAGATTAGAGAAGTAGAACATTGCATAAGTATGCTGACTTTGCTAACTTTAAATATAAAGATAAAAATGTCTGCCTAATGTTAGGTTCTTACATCTATTTTTAGGCACCTAACTAAATGGTTTTCTTTTCAAAAGTCCTGAGCACTCAGCAATTCCCATTTGCTTCAGAGGGAACTGCATGCTTTTGAAAATAAACTCACGCATGCAAGTGTTTGAATATGGATTTAAAAGAAGTGTAACCTTTAAGCACCCATCTTTGAAAATCTTGGTTTATTTTTTTACAGGCTAAACATTATTTTTATAATATGATAATATTACATGTAAGTATTAATTACTTTGCCTGCTTTTCAGAGGCTGCCAGCTAGAGCTGTATATGACTTTAAGGCTCAGACCTCTAAGTAAGTATTAAAGTTTTGTTAGTTAAGAGTATGTATGAATGCAAGGGCAACCTTTTTCATACCTGTCTCAGACACCTGTCTCAACCAATGGTCAAAGACTGTGACAGTGTCAGCAGGTCATTTCTGTTGAGGGATACCAGCCTCAAGAAGCTACCCAGAACTCTGCTCTGCCTAAGCAGTAACCCATGAATAAGTAAGCTGTGTAAGAAGCCATTTCATATTTAAAATGTTTGAATGATGAAACACTAATATTTGTTCAAATGTGGGAGTGGCTATGCATCCTCAGCACACATTTTTACCCTGTAGTCCTGGCCACCGGTCTGGGGGGCTCTGCATTTTAATTTAATTTTAAATGAAGCTTCTTAAACATTTTAAAAACCTTATTTACTTTACATACAACAACAGTTTAGTTATATATTATAGACTTAGAGAAAGAGCCCTTCTAAAAATGTTAAAATGTATTGCTGGCACACGAAACCTTAAATTAGAGTGAATAAATGAAGACTCGGCACAACACTTCTGAAAGGTTGCTGAGCCCTGCTGTGAACTATAAAAGATCCAAAAGAGCACCTACATTCCATCATCCATGTTGTCCCATAAGATCCCCAGTGTTTATCCCATTTTTTTCATAAATGAAGGGCTAACATTGTCACCTAAATTATGCTCCTGGTCTTTAAACTTAAGGGCATCTGGAACTGTGTGGGGAGTAGGTTAGGGGATGTGGAGCTTGAAAAGTAGAGGGATAATATAGGAGAGAAGACAATGGCCAAGATTTTCAAGTCACTGGTGATATTGGATACCTGAATTTTGGGGTGTCCAACTTGAGATACTTTAAAGGGACTTGATTCTTGGAAAGTGCTAAGCACTTGCCAATTTGGGCACCAAAAACTGAGCCAACCAAAATCACTAGCCAGCTTTTAAAATCTTGACCAAGATTTTCAACATAGACCCATTTCAAAGGGATATATTCTGTGAGAATCAAGCCAAAAAAGATAGAGTGGACCAAATTCTGCTCTCATTAATAGTAACAGAACTCCACTGAAGTTCATTGAGTTAAGTGGGTGTAAATGAAAATAGAATTTGAACTTGTATTTAAAGAAGAGAAGACAAATTTGATAGGGAAAGGAAAATTATTTCATATTTCTCAGAGTATTACAAATAGCTGAGATCAAAAGCTATTCAAAAACTACCCTGACAATAACCCTTTACATGTAAACAATGACATAGACCTCTCATCATGTCTTTTGATGCCCTTTTGACCATAAAGGACTGTTATGTGCACCTGTATTAGTAATTCACACAAAGATAGCTATTGACTGAATCTTCATGCACAGTAAATTGAATGTTTGTTTATACAGAACATAATCTTGTCCTTTACACTAGTGAACCATGCAGAGTGGGCTGAGTGGGTCAGGGCAAGAAGGTGCCTGAGCCAACTTGCTGGGGTAGGGTAGGGTAATTCATGGAGATATGGCAGGAATGTGCAGTGCAGTGAACCTTTCTGCTTTTATAAAAGGGAGCAACAAAAGGCTCTCCTATCCACCTATCGATCAGCAGCTGAAGTAGCATCCACACAGGAGGGACAGAAGACACCGAACTTGCATGAAGATCCACATGTATTTGGGGCTATGATGTAGATCAGGCCTATCTCTTTAGTGAACCAAAACCAGAATCCAAACCCAAATACCCCAAGTTTCAGATTCAGATCTGATTCTGAATCCAAACATTGCTGCTTGTGCCAATCTGCAGTTTACAATTATTTTATTATATATTACCCACTGGGATACGCAGTATGGCTATGATGCTCCTTCCTCAGATAATTGTTGTTAAATTACATGTGTAAACAGCACTGGAACTTCTGAAGCAATTAAAGCTGCTCAATCACAAATCTGAAAATGTCTGACTAAAATAAATCTGTTACAGGGAACTGTCCTTTAAGAAAGGAGATACTGTCTATATCCTCAGGAAAATAGATCAAAACTGGTATGAGGGAGAGCACTATGGAAGAGTTGGAATTTTCCCAATTTCTTATGTTGAGGTTGGTCTGTTGTTTTAATTTCTGGGATTAGTTTTTAAAATAGATGCACAAATTACATGGAAATAATGCAAAAAAAATTCATGTTCTCCTTTCAGAAACTTTCTCCCCCAGAAAAAGCACAGCCTGCCAGGCCACCTCCTCCAGCACAAGTTGGAGAGATTGGAGAAGCTATTGCCAAATATAATTTCAGTGCAGACACAAATGTGGAACTATCATTGAGAAAGGTAACATCTAGAGTTATCTTCAGTGAAAAACATCTACACTGAATAACTGTTTATAAATAAAACTTAAAAACTTGAATGTAAATGTGATTGTTTCTCCTACTCTGAAATCACAGAAAGGCTACACACAAAACAAAATACTAGTAGTGGGATATTTGCAGAGAACTTAATTAACCTTCTTTGCTTCATATCTCCAGGTATCTATCTCTACATTTGTGAATGGTGTAAATGTGTTATGCAAAACAGGTAATTAGGTTGTACTTGCCTGATTTGCACATGCAAACATCAGGTTGCATGTACAAATCAGGTAATTGGGTGCCTAATTGCCCAAGTTGCATGTACATTACCCATCTACACATTTTTCAATTGCCTCTTTCCTCAACCACAATTGTGGGGCCTGCAATTTTATAGGTGCGCCCACTGTTTTGGGTATATAATAGGAGATTTTTAAAACTCTGATGGCTTGTCTATGGACATTTTTGGAAGCCCCTGTGACATTTTATGGATTACCCAAGCCAATAAGGAGTTCTGTCACAGCCTGCCTTATAACTTTGGGTTCCTTAATACTACTCTGCTATGACTCAGAACCCTGACAGCCTACAAATAGGTCTCAACCCTGCCTTCCACCAGCCTAGTTACTCTTTGCAGGATGACCTCAGCAACCCCTTCCGATCCCAAGTCCCCGCAGATCTGTCTCCCTGAGTTCTTAACTACAAGATACTCAGACTTTCCCTCTCTGGTTTCACACCTCTGAAGGAGTAAAACCTGCCCCCAGCAATCAGTTCACTTTGGCGCACACACTTCACACAGTTTGCATACCAGAGACCTGCTTGGGGTAAAAATAAAGAAAAAGTTTATTCAATAGAAAAGTCAAAGATTAAATAGTAAGGGAGAACAAATGAATACAAGTTGCACAGAAAATAAACAGGAAGACACAATCTCAGGCTTTACGCTTCTATGTTAGCTAAATTCCATTTTCTAATACAAGTTACCTATTGCCTCTGTGACGTTTCCCCGCATAACCCCTGCCATAGAGAGGATCCAGTGTTTCATCACAGTACCCCACTTAGATGCTGGACCTCCATTTCTGGATAGCTTTCACTTCAAACCCCTTACTGTTTAACAGGATTTGCAGGGTTGGTGGGTTTGTTTTTACTTCTTCTTTCTCTCAGACTGTGGTAATTCATGGTTACAAAGTGCAGGGAAACTTCCTTCTTCCTTAGGGCTTGTCTACAGTACGAAGTTAAGTCAACGTAAGGCACCTTACATTGACTTAACTGTGTAAACATACACACTACAATGTTCCTCCCACTATGTCGCCCTAGTAAATCCACCTCTACGAGAGGCATAAGGCTTAGGTCAACATAGTTTGTGCAATGCAGTGTCTGTATAGATACTGTGTTACTTGCATCACTTGTTGGCTGTCAGAATGGCTGACAGCCAGAGCTCTGAAATTAGCAAGAGTGTCAGTCAGGGGCGGCTCTAGGCACCAGCAAAACAAGCTGGTGCCTAGGGCGGCAAGATCTAGGGGGCGGCAAAAGGGTGGTCCGGCGGACCTGCCGCAGTCATGCCTGCGGGAGGTTCACCGGAGCCCCAGGACGACCGGACCTGCCGCAGCCATGACTGCGGAGGGGGCGCTCGTCCCGCGGCTCGGCTGGACCTCCCGCAGGCATGACTGCGGCAGCTCAAGCGGAGCCGCCGGACCCGCGAACCGTAAGCAGCCGCGGGAGGTCCAGCCGAGCCGCGCGCGACCAGCGGTCCCTCTGCAGTCATGCCCGCGGGAGGTCCGCTGCTCCCGCGGCTCCGGGGCGCCTCCCGCGCATGACTGCTTGGGGCGGCCAAACAGGTAGAGCCGCCCCTGGTGTCAGTTTCACTGCTGGTAGGGTTCCTTTTTAAATTGAGTGTGGCGGGGGTAGGGGGAAGTGAGGGATGGGGGATGAGGGAAAGGTGTTCCAGCTGTGAACCCCAGTAGTGCTGAGAGCCCAGGCTGTGGGCTCCCTGCAGAACTCCCAACTGGAGCCTGGCTGCAGCCAGGGCTCTCTGCTCTCTACACGGCTCCTCTTAAGTCAGTGCAAGCGCACCTGGTGAGGACACGTGCCACTGACAGAGGGTAGCGTGCACATGGAAAAACCACAGTAATTACTGCAGTGGCTGTAAGTCGGCCTGTAGTGTAGTGTTGACAAGGCCTGAGTTTTCCAAGGCTGGGGTTTTTTTTCAATGTCAGTGTCTTCCCATTAACTTAAATAGACTACCATTGTCTTTCCCTGAGTTGTACAATGCTAGGTGCTTGGAGCTAGTTTCATGTAAACAATTAGCCTGAGAGGTGCCCCTCCCTACCTCCTGGCTTCACCCCACCCCCCATTGTGAAGTGATGCTATAGTTGCATCCTAGCTATAGTTACAATGTTCTACATATACATAACCTGTATAAATATCTCCTAATGGCCATCAAGTTCAGAACATTAGATGCTTTCATAAAAGATCTTACTTGACATATAATTAATTATACACTATAACATTATATGCAACCACTTCAGTTGCTTATTCTTTGGGGTTCAGACACCTTCTCCCTTTGGGTTGTCTGGAATCTGAATGTCACAGCAATTTATTAAATAAATACTATTCCATAATTCCAAGTTTGAATCTCATATTATTGTCACACACTTGGGTATTATTTAAGAAGTTTTATTATAATACAGACTTGTGCTGTTTGGAATCTACTATCATGGCTGTAAGATAGTTGGTGCAAGTTTCTAATTAAAGAAATATTTCTTCTTGGATTTAACGCCAATATTTTCTTTCTAATTGTAATACTAATTCTTGCTGTTTCAACAACATATTGTAATTTACAATAGGTATTCTTAAACATAAATCTACACATCTAACCATATTTATGGAATAATTCCAAATTAGGCATAGCAAGATATTAAATATTAATGTATTTCACCAAGTGATACATCTTTATCATAAGATGTTTAATCCCCAGATGATCTGTTGATGAAAGGGCATTATTCATACACAGACCAAAGATTACAAAAATATGGATATGAAAACATCTTCCATGTAAAACCTACTGCACTGACTAGTAAAGCAAATGTAAAATTTCAAACTTTGGTTCCTAAATTTTGGTACCACAAGCCATGATTAGCATCGAAAATAAATGATAGTGATATTCATAACCCACAATGAAGCGACTGGGAGCTGAAGAGTGCTCAGTATCTCTTCAAATCAGTTGTTTATCCAGATGCTTAACATTAGGTATGCAGGCTTGAAAACATTTGCCATTAGGACTATTCAAACAAAACAAGATTTTGTACTGGTAACACATAGAAAAATTTGTATCCATAGGGCAATTCTGCCTCATTCACACTTTCCTGGTGAAAAAAGGCTGATGCCAGATGGTCTGGTAGGAAGGAATACACTGATCTATTTTTCATCTGATAAGACTGAGCCCAGGACATGATCTTATTGATGGTGATTCAGGGACTGATCCAGCACGCATTGAAGGTGCTGGGAGTCTTTCCATTTACTTCGGTCTTGCTGAATCAGGCCCATACTATGTTTAGTATACCCTAATATCAGGAAGACGGAAGTGAAGGATTAATTTTCTTAATGTGAATATTAAACATGAGCATTATAATGTGAACTTCTGTTTATAAACATTGTAAACATTCATGTTTATAACTCCTGGATTTTATATTCACAGGAGTTGAGCCTGGTTTTGATGAAAGAGTAGCTGGCACTTGTTTGTTTTTGTTTGTTCAATTAGAGATGCTTTTATGGTACTCACAAATCAACAACAGAAACAAAATCACATAAAACTAAGAGGACTTTGAGATGGGAGGGTGGGGATTGAAAAAAAGTTGTCCTGCAGGAGACATGATAAAATATATGTTACATAAAACAAACAGGAGTCCATAAAATTTTAATAAGGAGAAAAGTACTTTAGTATGGCCTTTTTCTTAATCTTTACTGGATTTTCAAGAAAAATACAAAACCAAACAATGTGATGAGCAAGACATTTAAATTAATACAACAGTCACTATTACTGACTGCAGGAAGGGGCCAGGTCAGTGATCTAATGGAACAATGGCGTTTTGCCATGTAGGCATCTAAGTTCTGAGCTTGAATTCAGAACTCAGATGCCCACTGAGCAGAGCAAAGTGCACCTCAATTGTTGTTTAGTATCTGGTATAGGAATGGCATTCATAGACCAACACAGGCCCTCTCTTGCTGGAACGATAGCATTATGTGAAGTTAATGGGAAAGTGGGGGAGATTCTGAAGGCTCTGACCAGGGCCACAAAGGACCCCCATGAAAAATACTGTGATATGTTGAGATAAAAATATAAACTATTCAGAAAATAAAGTTATCACTTGTCCACTGATAATTAATTTTGATAATGCATTACAGGGAGACAGAGTAATTCTTCTTAAGCGAGTTGATCAAAACTGGTATGAAGGTAAAATACCAGGAACCAACAGACAAGGCATCTTCCCTGTTTCCTATGTAGAAGTCATCAAAAAGAATGCATCAAAAGGTGCTGGTGACTACCCTGATCCTCCAATACCCCAAAGCTATTCTAGTGATAGAATACACCATTTAAGTTCAACTAAGGTAAGGACAATTTGTTTTTCCATCATGCCTAGAGTATGTTAATACAATCTTGTAAATCTTTGGTAAAATAACCAATAAATAGTTTAATATAAATTTTTTAACAACTCATGCATCCCACCCACAGAAATCATATTTAATACTCAATCTTTTTCTGAAGATAGAGTTGCATTGCCAAATTTTCATTGTACAACTTAATTTTTTACATTTTTTTAGTATACGCTGTGGCATTTAAGCCTCTTCCTGGTTTTCACTAAGTCTATAAAATTCAAAGTGTAAAACCTAGGACATAAAAGGCTTAATTTCCAAAGATGTTTTAAATATCCTTCGTAGATCCCAAACTCCGCAAGTCTAGACATTAACTATTACATTATCTAGAGAATGGCCAGGCAGAGTTTGGGCAGCAAATCAATCCCACCAGAACAAAACATGTTTGGCAACTTGGAACAGATTGGAGCATTGTGGGTTATGTTCAGTGGACTGTTATGTTGCAATATGAACATCTTTTTTAATGACACCACGCAGAAGATCTTTCAGTCCCTGTCCATCCTTGGGTGCAAGGAAAAGGAGAAGGAGTCAGCCAATGACTTTTTTTTTTGTCACTGGCCTCCTTTTTGCCACCCACCCTCCAGAAATTGATTTTTGTCATAATGCCGGCTCCTTGGGGTGATTTTGTAACATGATAGCACTTGTCAAGTATCAGAGAGGGAGCCGTGTTAGTCTGGATCTGTAAAAGCAGCAAAGAGTCCTGTGGCACCTTATAGACTAACAGAAGTTTTGGAGCATGAGCTTTTGTGGGTGAATACCCACTTCGTCGGATGCATGTATACATGTATGGACACATGCATCTGACGAAGTGGGTATTCACCCACGAAAGCTCATGCTCCAAAACTTCTGTTAGTCTATAAGGTGCCACAGGACTCTTTGCTGCTTTTATGATAGCACTTGTGTTAAGTTATAACGATGCAAATGTCATCACGTTGCAATACAGTTCAGGTTCAGATCTTTATAGCTATAACCTGAAACCAAGCTTCTTTACAGCTTCTTACACCTAGTCATGAACACTCTCAAACCTTTCAGGAGTGTTTGAACCACCCTTCCATCCCAATCTATGCAACCATCACAAATTATGTTGGCTGATGGGAGAAAAATTGGTTTCCATTGAAAGTTCTGTTCTTTTCTGATGATGAGCAGACTTTGATCAGTTATTTAGTTGCTGAAACTACCCTCTCACAAAGATTTGCACACAGTCTCTTTAACGGCAGTAAAAGCATGAAGATTTTTGTATGTGGCTTCAATTACTGTTAATGAGAGTTATCAGTCTAAAACTTTTGAACATCAAGGAGGGAAAAAACCCTTCAAATGTTCATTTTTCTTAGTTGTTTATCTCTTTAGAGTATGTTCTTTTTGTGTGTGCAGTTTGTAAGCTCTCTTTGTTCAGTTATTGGTGTATTTTTGTTTCATGATGTCACTAATATATTACCTTGCTCCTTTTCATCTATATTCTGACAGTTATTCATATATTAGTGCTAAGTTACAATGTTAGAATAGGAGAAGCTTCGCAACTTTCCCTAAAGATTTCCAACTGCTACCAAAATGTGTCTCTGATGGACAAGCCTGACCTTTGAATTTTGTGCCTATGGATAAACACTAATAGCATCAAATGTGAGATTTTCTTGATCAGGAGATGGTTCTTGGTCTTCAAATGTGTGTCAACAGGGATGCCAGCTGCTATTTTTTCCCCACCCAATAAGTTTTGGGTTGGAGGTAGCAACAATTTAAGTTTTATAGTAGTTAGCCATCTTCAAATCCCCCTAGTTCCAACTCTTTATCACATAACTCATTGCTAAGGTTCTCATCATTCCATTGAGAGCTGGGCTGTGGTTTCAAAGCATAAGTTCATGAGAGACTCACGTTTAAGTTAAAATCACCCAGTAATTCTTTGATATTTAAATATTTTACATCTTCCCTCACAAGTTGAAAAGACCAACTCTTGGGGAAGAGATTGGAATCAGAAGGAGTTTGGAGGATGTATTGAAGGATCTCTATCTCTCGGAGCTTGAAGAAAAAAACAGAATGTCTGTCCCTGATCTATATTTCTTCATATTAGTTGCTGGATAGTTCAAACTATCTTTGTTGTGATAGAAAACTAAACATAGCAGTGGGCAGATCCTCAGCTGATGTAAATGTCATAGCTCCCTAAGTGCCAGTGAACTATGGCAATGTGCACCAGCTGAAGATCTTCCCCTGAGACTGCTCCAATAAAGCATCTTTCCTTGACCAAGAAGGAACAGGGCACCTAGAGATGCCACATGTTCTTTCTCCTAATGACTTCATAGGAGTTTGACAAGAGAGGTAGCAATGGACAGGTTTGACAAAATCTCTGAGAATATGGAGAATTAAAAATGGCTAAGTTTCAGGAAAGAGGCACTTGATGTTTCTGATATAACAATAAGGATCACTGGGCCTTATTCTCCACTCTGTTAGACCAGTTTTATGGTGATATCAATGTAGTTACTGTGACATAGAATGGTACAGTCCAGACTGATGAGCACTGTGTCACCCTGCCCTCTAACCTGGGGTACCTTTTACAATACTTTTCTGCTGTAGCCTCTAGCCTGGACTGCTCACAAACAGCCTCCAGCATGCAGGTCACTCCCAACTACATCTGTTTGTGTGCTGCAACCAGCCAGACACCCCATGGCTCTTACTAGCCTTGGTTATACTGCAGGGTGACCCCAACAGACTCTCAGTCTTAGATTATCCCCTAGCAATGTACGTCCTGTACTGCCCAGACATCAACTGGATAATACAAGTATCAGAGGGGTAGCCGTGTTAGTCTGGATCTGTAAAAGGAGCAAAGAGTCCTGTGGCACCTTATAGACTAACAGAAGTTCTGGAGCATGAGCTTTCGTGGGTGAATACCCACTTCGTCGGATGCACCCTGCATACATCCAACGAAGTGGGTATTGACGCACGAAAGCTCATGCTCCAGAACTTCTGTTAGTCTATAAGGTGCCACCGGACTCTTTGCTGGATAATACAAGTTTATATAAAGTCCATTACTACTTTAATAGAACTAATATGCACACAATTTGCCACCGCAAATGTAGTTTCCCAGGTACTTCAATTTAAACACATTGGATTAGATAAAACAATAAAACAAGTTTATTAACTACAAAGAAAGAGAATTTAAGTGAGTACAAGTAATGAGGCACAAAAATCAGAAATAGTTACAAGAAAATAAAGTCAAAATGCTACTGGTGCATAACTTAACAAACCATATCAGATTCAAGCAAAGTTTCTCACCATATGCTTTCTGAAGTCTTACTGACCAAACCCTCTAGGTCAGGACCCCTTCTCCCAGAATCCAATGAAGTCTTCTTTTGGTGTGTCAGGTGTAGAGAATCAATGGGCAAGTAGAGAGGTGGGGTACCTTGGGGTGTTTGCTCTTCCTTTTTAGATTTTTAGTCCTCCTTTTGAAAAACATTTCCAACTGGGTACCAGGAGACAAAAAGTTTATGTGGAACGTTTCCCTGCTTCTTTTTTCTCACCTGTTTGAGCTTCCTTTATCTCCCACTTCCTGCTTGATGACTCTGTTTACTGCTTAAATGCAAATGAAGGAGAGCACACATTCCTTTGTTTGAGACAGACACGTTTGCCAACCTCGGTTTGGATATGTGTTAATAACACCATGCAGTAGAACAGGGGTAGGCAACCTATGGCATGCATGCCGAAGGCGGCACGCGAGCTGATTTTCAGTGGCACTCTCACTGTCCAGGTCCTGGCCACCGGTCTGGGGGCCCCTGCATTTTAATTTAATTTTAAATGAAGCTGCTTAAACATTTTAAAAATCTTATTTACTTTACATACAACAATAGTTTAGTTATATATTATAGACTTATAGAAAGAGCCCTTCTAAAAACGTTAAAATGTATTACCGGCACGCAAAACCTTAAATCAGAGTGAATAAATGAAGACTTGGCACACCACTTCTGAAAGGTTGCCGACCCCTGCACTAGAATCTTATAACTTCACATACAATGTTACCACACATATTTTATCAGGACAATATTGACGAGCAAATTGTGAGTTTTCAAATGATACCTTACTTTGTACAACGATTATTTCAATAGTGTGTAGGGTGAGAACATGGGTATATTCTGTCAGTTACCTCTTTATAAAACTGTAACGAAGTGAAGAATCAGGCCCACAGAGTCTAAAACAGATGTCTACACACATGCATGTCAGTGAGTATCTGTTTTCTAAGAAAAAAAATCAAGGGTCTTTTATGTGATAGAGGGAATTTCTGCAGCAGTTGCTGTACTGACACAAATGGAAGAAAAAATACTGTACTGAAATCTCTCAAGCCAACTTCTCATCCATTAATTCTTCTATATATTCAGAAGAGGCTACATGTGTGGAAAAAGTGTCTTAAGTCTTCTTTTCTTACAGTAGCTGAAGAGGCTTTAGTAAACTTAAGCATTCCCAACTGAGTACTAGGGTTTAGCATGATCAGTGGCTTCACTTCAGGATTCTACTTATTCTTCCTCCTATTCATATATATAACATGTTACCCATTATATCATTTTCTGCCTCTAGAGGCTCTTCCAGTTGTTTGGGGGTGGGGGAGGTGGGGAGAGATAATTCAATAGTCTTTGCATTATGTGGGATCTGTTCATTGTCAAAAACAAAGGAACTCAAAACTATTAAATTTTGCAAGAGGACTTGATATCAGGAAATCCTATACCAAAGAATTATCTAACTTCTCAAAAATAAAGCCATCTACCTTGAGAAAACTTCAGTAGGAGGTAAGTAATTTGCTCTCTTCTCCCCAGTCTATGACTCTCCGGTTCAAACTCTGTATAAGTAATAAAGCCTTATTTTCTTTTCTTACAGTAATATTTAAAATCTAAAGTAGCCAGATAATTAAATAGATGTGCAATCTAGAGTTGTTTTAGATTATTCTAACAAGGAAATTAAAATATTTTTTTCATGCCAGTTTAATTTTGAGGATTACTAGTAACAAAAAATACATTTTCAGTATTTACTGAAGCAATGGATATCTACAGATGCAGTGTACGTATGACTCGCCAGTCTATCATTCTTACAAAAGGACTTTTCTTTTACCAGAAGGATACTTCAATCAATATTATGTAATGCTACTCAAAATATATTGCTATGTACTGTGCTGTCACCATCTTAAAAAGGATTGTTTACTGTCTACATTCTATTAGATTTAAGTGTATGTACCTTAACTAAAAATGTAATTTTATTTGTTCACAATTGCATCAATTTTAAATAAAAAGTGCATTGTGTAGCTATTGATGCCTTAATAAAAGTATGCAATGTATTTAAGATGTTTCTTTAAGATCACCACAAGAAGGTACAGCAAACATTTAACATTAGGAAAATTAGAGATTATTTGGTTTGTTCTGTTTGTATTAGTGTTTAATGGAACCCAGTGAGCAAGGTGCTTTTAACAGTATGACTATTCTGAAAATAATGGTTTGGGGAAATCAAAGCTGACTTGAGTGTACTATATAACATCTTGTGATAGGCTCACTTGCATAGAGCAGTAAATAACATAATCCTAGCAGATCAAATTTAGGCTCTCTTCATACTCCGTGATTCAGATCTGTCTTGATGTTTGACATTTAAGCCCTAGGCCAGAACCTGATACAGTTTCACTTTTCAAATATCTTTTCAGCTATTCTGATTCATGCAGTAATGATTTCAGACATTTGTGCTCACTGAAATAATATCCTATAATCCAGAAGATGGCACATAACTTTTTTTGCTTAAGCTACTCATATCTTAGTCCAATATCAATTTTGTTTGTTTATTTATTTTTAATTCCTATGCTTTTCCTTATTTCTAAAGTTGGCTTCCAAAGCATCATCCCCACCTCCCAGATATCATTCCTCTCCTTGGTCAGATTCTAATAAAGGGAATCTCCAGGCTGTCACCAATGAATGGTTGTCACTGACTGTTGGTTTTCCACCGTCAAGCATGCCTGCCCCAACTCCTCCACCTTTTCCTGACAGCTTTCATTGTGATCTAGAGGAACTCAACTCTTTGGCATTAACAGCATCCCAGTCTATACCAATGCCCCCTGCTAATATCACTTGCCAAGTTAAGGATGATCGTTTTGTTCCATTTATGTCACCAAAGACCTCTCTCAGGTCTTCTGAATCTCTTCTTCAGCCCTTCCCTGCATGTACTTTTGTATCGCTTCCTCCAACAATCCAATTTCAGGACACAGCACATAAGCCCATAACAAATGGTATCAAAATGAATGAAAGAAAATATAAAGATCTGAAAGAGATTATTGGATCTCCAACTGTTAAAGAAACAAGAAGCTTATCAGATTCTACAAAAGCACATGGAACCATGATCACTGCTTTTGCTGTCTCTGAGTCTTCTAAATGTGGCTCCCTACCCAGAATGCTAGCAGCAATTGATGAACAGGAAGAGGAAATCTGTGAGGAGCACCTGTCAATAATCCAAGAGGGTCAGCCAAAATGTCAAGATTCATATTTCTACAGATGTGCACCTGATGTAACTGAACAAATGCCAGGACTGTATATAGAGGACATGAGACATGACAGAATAAAATCTCCAATAGTAATTAAAAGCGAGCCTATGATACCTTATGAAGGACACCATTCATCAAGTATCAATAAAGAGGTATTTTAATTTCTTAAGATTTAGCTTCTACATTCATACAGTTCACTCCTAGTATAATTAGTCTAGTCTTTTCTAACATATTTTTGTGTATCTATACATATACATACAGTATTATAATTAGGGTTGTATTCTATTACATAAATTATATATGATATTCTTAATATTAGAGAAAATGGCACTCCCATCTCAAATCTCTCTCTTGCTGAAACTGAAATAAATACCATTCTAGGTTACATGGTGCCCTTGTTTTCCAGTCTTCCCTTCTCTGCTGCCATTACAGTAGTTCTGACCTGAAAGACCGAATGCACAGCTTTCTTCACAGGCCCATTAGTGCTATTCTTTGAATTATCTGACAGAATGGGAGCTCCCAAAAGCAGGGCTATCCACACATTCTTGAAAGTGTGAGGAGGAATCGCCTACAGAGACTCAGCAATAGATCTATCATTTGGCCATCTAACTAATTATAGTGTGTTCATGTCACAAGAATGTGACTAATAACTAGGGGCCAGAATAAGTTTGGCCATGAAATGTGTGCTTTCTAAGGCATGATCCCTCCCACAGGTCCCCCTGGACCAGCACAACTCTGTAGTGCCCCTAATGCATGCCAATGTCTAAATGCCACAAGATGGCCCTGAATTAATTAACACATTTATATAAAATTAATTCTAATGTTTCTAAGCAAAGTTTTAGTAACTGTTTATATATATATATAAGATTTGTTTCAACAGTCAGACCGTTCAAGCAGTTAATCTGGTTAAAACCAATCTATAAAACAGATATATGGGTAATAGGTGATCCCTGATAGATTGTAACACTTTACAGCACTCATAACTTGTTCTCATGGCTTAAAAATTACATTGTAACCCTGAGAACAAGCTGCTGTGGTTATTTCAAGGGACACTGCCAGTATAAAAATTATAGCTGTTAACAAACACATTCATTTACTTAAGATATTAATAACACTTACATTATTAAAATTGTAAGATTTTTTTAAAAAATTCAATTTTGTCAGTGTACCCTCTTTTCTCACTTCCTTGCATTTCTTTTGATTTGCACAATGAAAATTAGTTGATTCAGTCTGAGCTCTGTTTTATAGGCAGTGTCTTGTTCAGGGTCTTATTTCTGCAATGTTTGAGAGCTTCCACTCTGTCAAATAATTCAAAGGGTAGCACTAGTGAGCCAACGAAGAAAGTCACATATTCTGCCTTTCAGGTCAGAATGATTGTGATGGCAGCTATCTAGCAGAGAAAGCAAAACTGGAGAAAATAAGGGTACCATGTAACAGAGAATGATAGTTCTCTTTGTTTCAATGAGACGGATATTTGAGGGAATGTTTAACTAAGAACTGCTTTAATTGTAATTTCTGAAAAACATAAAGTATTAGGTTTTGCAAAAGTTTCTTTGGATAACATTTAAAATTTGGACTTAATTTAACTCAACAGTGCCCCTTATAAATAATGTATTTAAAGGCAGGTTTCATTTGAAGTTTTAACAGACCTTCATGTAGGGCCCAATCTTTCAAGATACTGAGCTCTTGGGTGAGGTGCTAAGCACCCTCGACTTTCATTGCTGAGCACTTGCAAAATCAAGGCTAAGACATATTAGGGTGCCTCCAAGAATACAGTTATGAAATTACAAGAAATACACTGACTCCCATCCCATATTTGTGTTTTTCAAATGAATGAGCCTAAAGACAGGGTAGTAGTAGGAAGTAAGTAGAATATGGTAAGACTATGAGTGATTTCTCCTCAGAATATTAGATTTACTGACTTGTGATGAATGTAACATCAGCCTGAGTACAGCAGTTAGGGGTCTCTCTGTCTCTGCTTGTTAGTGGTGTGTTACTTCTCTCTCTGCACTTTATGTTCTTCACTGATGGTTGTACAGCATGATTACTTGTTGTCTTTTTTAAATGTTTAAGCCAGCCCCACTTTCCTCTGGGACACAAGGGCCTTCTGCTTCTCCTTCTCATCTTCCTTCTAGTCCTCCATTTCACTCTGCCAAGGCACCTCCCTCTCAGTCTGTCTCCACATCTTCCCAGTCTGCTGTTCCCCATTCACCTCCTCTCCTTTCCAAACTTTCATACCGACAGGAGATAAACTCAGCAAAGTTAAAGGTAACTGCACTTGTTGACTGTGAATTGCTGCATGTCTCCATGTGTGTTTGACAAATAGAAGGAACAATGCTGAGATTGATCTTTTTACATTTTTAAATATAATTTCTGAGTTACTAATATTTGTAGCATAAGCATGTAGCTAGCTCAAATGTTATAAGCAGCGTAGTGCCTTTTCCGATTCAATAACAATGTCAAGTAAGAAAAAACTATCATGAAGGGACTGGATAGTTCAGGGAAGGATTAGCTGGATAGCTCAGGTATAGGATGTAGGAGCTTTTACTCTCTAGATCATGTGTCTGAATCCACACTAATGGTTTGATCTAGCTCTCATTGAATTCAATGGGTGGTTGCTGATCACGGCAATAGGAGATGAATCAGGCTCTAGGTCATTAGGCCACTGAAAAGTTACCAGATGTTGTGCTAAAGGAGTTTGTAGTTTCAGTCCAATTCCTAAGGGGCAGATGTGTACTTCACAATAACCACTATCACACTTATCACCCATTAGTAGCATTCTTGTTGTCAGTCCCATTAGCCAAAAATTGAACAGATATAGAGTTTGGGGAACTTTCTCTTCTCAAGACATATTTCCAGATGAGGGTTGAAGCACTGTGGCGGGGCATAGCAGAGAAGTCTGAAATTGTCACTTGCTTTCTAGATCTTTAGTGGGTACACAGAAGGAGTCAAGCTCCAGAGATGTTCATTTCATGAGCATTACATTTGGTTTAAACAGAAAAGAGAAAAATCACCATAAAAACACTATGATTGATTTTAAACAAGATTTAAGGTGTTCCATTTTCCCCCCACTGAGAAAGAGATGTTGTTGACAGCTTCAGCTCTCTCACCTAAGAGACCACCTCTCTCCCTGTGATACACTACCTAGTGTATGTGCAGTAAGTAGAGATGCTGTTGCAAGATCCCCTTCCTATAATAGAGAGGAAGTTGCAGGTTGGGGTGTACTCCTTCAGGACCCAGGGACTCTGAAATAATCTCCTGTCTGGTCTAAAAATTGCCATGATTTGGTTACTTTGAGGGCATGCTAAAAGGGCCATTTGTTGGTTTTGAAGAGAAGTGGGAGGATTGTAGTAGTGGCCATAGTATGTGGTTGATAATAACTGAGCATGTGCTGCACATTTCTAGAAGGGGTGAACTAATCGTATTGCATTTTGGTTATATAATTTTGAATAACTGACCGGGCACTTAGAGCCTACAGATGAATGCTTTTACTTATTCTAAATCAAAACAAATAAAATTCAGGAAATGTTACCGATTAGCATAAAGTCTTTGAAATTACCTCTAGGGGATCTTGAGATTTTTCATATTATTTGAGCATTCATCAATAAATCCTAACAGGCAAATTAATCCAAAATGAAAGGAAATACAAATATGCACTCTTTTAAATGATACAAGAAGCTGAAAGTTCATACACCTCAGGGCACGAATTTTGACTTTGGATTTTATTTTGTTGCTTTTCATTGGAAGTGGTGAAGGGTAAGAAGTGTAAGTTATCAAGAGAGGGACATTTTATTGTCTCATTTTAAGACAATGAAGATTAAGCAATGATAAGAACTAGAGAACCGTTTCTTTTTTCTTACAGAGGTCTATCCACAACTCTTCAGTGTCTTTTTTTGATCATCTCCCGTTCTCTGCCTGTTCCATACTCTAGATTATCTTTGAAGGCCACTGAGCAATTCCCCCTGTGAATGTCATCAGCATAGGCCCAAACCAATGGGAAGACTCCCATTGACTGATGAGTTTTGATCAGCCCTCTGTATCTGTTCTGGAGACAACACTTCCTGCCTCTGATAAGCAGGCAATGTCTGCTATGTCTAGCAGCAAAGATTGAGCACAGCAATGGGCAGGTGAACTAACATCCCAGCAACTCTTAGTAAGTCAAAAGTATAATGCTTACCATTATACTGATCCATTTGGCTTGCACAATCCTCCTATCTCTAGGCTGTGAATTGGATTTCAGAAGAAGGGGTAGTTTATATTCCCATTCCACTTGTGTATATCAGTGAGTAACATGCTGAACACTGCATGGCTACTGTATTAAGAAGCCAGGCATTTAAGTCTCTTAACAACTAATTACATCAAAGAGTACAAAACTAAAATACACAAGATAAGGGAAAGTTGTTCAAGATGGGAAAGCCCTACAAGGTAAAGGGAATAATAGGATTGATATTGTGATAACTTTGCTCATGTCAGACAAAGGGTTGGTTCACAGATGTGTGTAGAAGCTTGTCAATATCCTTAGATGAGACTAAGGACAGTGAAATACAAGAAACTCTAGGTAGGATTTTTAAAGGGGCAGTAGGCCTTGCCATCACTGGAAAAAAAGGTGTAGTTTTAGCTCAAGTTAGATGACAAATTAACTAAATTGAGGTAAAATCCTAGTGAAGACAAGGCAGTTTGTAGTTTTCACATGAGTTAGCAGGTTGACTCAAAGAGGCTCCCCCATAGGCCTTAACTTGTGTGAAAACTACAAATTGTCTTATGTAGTCACTAAGATTTTACCTTGAATTAGTTCGCATGTGTTAGCAAACTCAAAGACGCATCTTTTTTTCACAGGGAAGATGAGGCCTCTGTGTCTTAGGTTTCCAACTTTTCGTGGGAGTTGGGTGCCTATCTGTCCTTTGAAAATCTTCCCTGTGTGATTATAAAAGCATTGGGGAGATGACAGTGGAAAGTCAAATCAAGTCTATGCCAGTCTCATTAAAAATATACAAAACTAGAACATTTATTTTAACTCTTTGATTTTTAAGTCTTTAATGTTTTCATTCTTTTAGAGCCTTATATCTTGCAGGGAGAATGTAAGTATTTAAAGGTAGCATATGCCCTCTTGACCCACACATGGAAAAGTCATTTGACAAACTGATCCCCCCCTTGCCCGCACAGTGAGAGGCAGGTCAGTTTCCTAAGCAGCACTATGTTTCTTAGTCCTGGATGTTAGAGCAGGGAGCATGTGGCCCAAGCAATGGGCAGGCTTGGGGGCAAGGAGAACATTATGCAATACATCCTCCACATCCACAGTATGTAGCAGTGAACCTGTTACACTGTGGAACCCCCTTTAAGGGAGCCAGGCCTCGTGCGAGATTTCCAGCAGATCCTTGGATATCCATAAGGCTTGGAAGACAAACCCGAGACTCTTCCATGGTGGAGAAAACCTCATTTTCTGAAGGAAGAAATCAGAAGAAACCCCACAAAGGGAATCTTAAGGTGTTTTTCTCCCTTCTTGGCCCCTGTCTAAGGCTTCTTTTGCATTTCTTTGTTATTCACTCTTCCAATTTGTAAAAGGAGCCCATTGTTCACTCCGAGTACATGTACAAACATTTCAATGACAACTCTTCACAAAATCCAAAGGACCAGGCTTCCAATTAGGATATTACACTTCACCATTTCCTCACAAATAATTCTCATTTTCTTCACATCCCCTTTGTCTTACAAGTTTTGATTTCCATGAAACAATTAGCTTTGAAAGCTAATTTACATAGGCACCAGCCTAACTGATATCCTTTTATTTATCATCCTCCACTGCCTTAAACATGCACTCAGGGTATGGCTACACTGGCGAGTTGCAGCGCTGGAAAGCCTCCACCAGCGCTGCAATTAGTAAGTGGCCACACCTGCAGGGCACTTCCAGCGCTGCAACTCCCTGGCTGCAGCGCTGGCCGTACACCTCACTCAGCATGGGGAATAAGGATTCCAGCGCTGGTGCTGCAGCGCTGGTCATCAAGTGTGGCCACACACCAGCACTGTGATTGGCCTCCAGGGTATAAGGATGTATCCCAGAATGCTTTTATAAATTACTCTCTTTGTTTTGTTATGCAGCCTCTCTTTGTTTTGTTATGAACGAGCTCCGCGCGGAGCTCCGTTGCCACTGCTGCTTATCTAAAAAACAAACAGAGCTCCTGTTTGCTGTGATCATCTGTACCTGGCTGTAAACAATCAAATGAGAGGCAGGGAGTGAATGAAACAGCGGGGAGTCGTGTTGGCTGCAGGCTGTTTGCAATTAAGAGTTAAGACTAAGGGGTCGGAAACATGTTCTGATTTTTCAAGGCAGGAAGCTAAACACACAGTGTTGGCTCCAAAAATCCCCTCTCTCTCTCCCCCCACTCCCTGTTACACTAGACCCCACTCCACCCCCCTCTTTTGAAAAGCACGTTGCGGCCACTTGAACGCTGGGATAGCTGCCCATAATGCATCACTCCCAACAGCGCTGCAAATGCTGCAAATGTGGCCACACACCAGCGCTGGCCCTGCACAGCTGGATGACCAGCGCTGCAAACTACCAGCGCTGCAAACCGTAAGTGTAGCCATACCCTCAGAAAGCAAGTCAGATGTCAGCAGTGCTTTCAGTTTAATGTCAAAGGGCTATAATATCAGTTGTTAGTATTTCCCTGTTCGCTATGAACCTTCTGCTTTGTGCTTTTGAGTGTTCTATATTATTAATAGTCACTTCAATATTTAAATTTGCAGTGCTAGATCATATCCCAAAAAGGGTCATGGGTGAATAATCTTGCAAGTTGGAGCTGTAAATGTCAATGTAACAGCCAGAGCAACTAAACAATGCTGCAGGTGATACAATAGCAAAAGCACAGGTGTGCTGGACTAACAGATCCGCTTGTTCTTTGCATTTTAACACATGGTCCTTTTTAATTAAAAAATTAGCATGTCCAATTTGTATGCGCAAACAAAGCAGCAAAAATCCCCTGTAGGGCTTTGTACTTAAGCTATGAACTTATACAATTTTTATGGTTTTTCCAGGCTGATTTAAAAAGAGAGATATTTGTTATGGGTAAACCTCCTCGTAGCCCTGTGATGACTAAGAGATCCTGCAACTCACCTGTCAGAGGTCACAGCTATTCACACAGGGTATGGTACTGAATGCCCAGTGTGTGATGTCAGCATTCTCCCCTAGCATAAGAATTAAATAGCTAGTCTCCCGTTCTTTGTTTGATAACATATGTTTGAATACTATCAGTACGCTGTGTTTCATTCCTGCTGTGCTGCAATGCTGCTGTCAAACTACAAACATGAGTTGCATAAAATCATAATGAAATTCTTTGTGGACAGCACCTTATGTTACAGTTTTGTTGTGTATTGTATCTCCACTGGATTGCCCAGTGTTCGCAAAACATCAAAAATGACAGAATTCTTTACACAATTTAGTCTATTTTTCTAACTCTTTTCTAAATGGCTCCTCTTGTTTCAAAGCATTTCCAGATTATTAAAATGTCCTTTTTATAGCCAAAAAAAAATCTAGACTTTATTGCATGTAATATGGCTTTTGTAATGTGTTCAATATTCCTTGATTTTTTTGCATTCATATTCTTCTTTTGAAAATATTTTGTTGCCATAGCAATGTGTGCGCTGCACTGACTTGATATTATGTTTTCCCCAGCACTGCTATTTGCAACTGTGATTCTCTTCAGCGTTTCCCTTAAGTCATTATACATAATACATCTATTGTATTAAACCTAAAGATCAAATTATTTACAGAGTGTATGTATTGGTCTTATATTTTGTGCTCTAATATTCAAGAAGATTCTAAATGAAAATATAGTTTATGGTATAGTATGCTGGGTTTTTTGGGTTAGGACCAAAATGCTTTACATGTGTATCTTAACATTCAGTATGCTTTGTCTCAAAAGCATCTGAGACTGCTTTTGCCTCTTACTGTTGATAGCAGAATGGATTTGCAAGGGAGCATAGAGACAGGGCCGGCTCAGGCTTTTTTGCTGCCCCAAGCAATGAAGGGGTGGGGGGAGGGGAAGCCACGATCGGCAGCACTTCAGCGGCAGCTCAATTGCGCCGCTTCCTTCCTTGGTGGCAATTTGGCGGCGAGTCCTTCACTCCAAGACAGACTGAGGGACCCGCCAACGAATTGCCACCGAAGACCTGGATGTGCCACCCCTTCCCATTGGCCGCCCCAAGCACCTGTTTTTTCGCTTGTGCCTGGAGCTGGCCCTGCATAGAGATCTCTTGCTGTGCAGTTGCCCTTTGATTTTACATTTGTCTCCCTCCCTCTGTCTGCTGTGTGTGGGGGAGGTGTATTCTCCTCCCCCGACAAGATATTCGTGTTTCCCTTGTTTTGCTGGATCCTTGTTTCCCATTAGGGTTGCCAACCCTCCCAGTTTGGCCAGCAGTCTCTCAGAATCGGGCTTGATCTCCCGGAGGCTACTGAAGCCAATCTGGGAGATTTTAGGCTGCTAAAAGTCTGCCAGTGCAGCGGGGCTATGGTAGGCTCCCCCTACCTGCCCTCGCTCCACATTGCTCCTGGAAGCGGTGACATGTCCGACAGCAGCTCCCAAGAGAAGGGGTGGCCAATGGGTCTCTACATGCTGCCCCCGCCCCAAGTACCGACTCTGCAGCTCCCATAGGCCGGAAATGGGGAACCATGGCCAATGGGAGCTGTGGGGGCGGTGCCTGCAGGCAGCAGCAGAATGCAGAGTCACCTGGCCACCCGTGAGCCTCGGAGCTGCTGCCAGACATGCCACCCCCCGAGGTACCCGAGGTAAGCACCACCGAACCCCCCTCCACACCCTAACCCCCTCTTTCAGCCCCCTTCCACACCCAAACTCCCTCCCAGAGCCCGCACCCCCTCTCACACTCCAACCTCCTGCCCCAGCCTGGTGAAAGTGAGTGAGGATGCATGAGTGGGGGAAGGGCCTCTCAGAAGGGGCAGAGGCATGGGCATGGCCTTGGGGAAGGGTGTTTGGGTTTGTGCAATTAGACAGTTGGCAACCCTATTTCCATTGAACTGGTATGTACCAGAGACATCACAAAAAGACAAACCAGAAATTAGGTAGTAGGGGGCAGTGATATTGCTTGTTAGGAGGCAAATTAGGGGATAGATTCCATTCCCACTAAAGTAGAGAGAAGATTTAGATCCTATGTTACTCCACATGATAGGATGCAAAAAACAATAAAAGGATGCTATACTGGGCAGTATGTGTTGTGTATTCTTTATGGGCTTAATTCCCAGACTAGACACCCACAATTGCACACCTAATTTGCATGTCAGTTACCATATGTGCCCTAATTAGCCATCAGCATGCCAAAATGCCTTACATGCAGACACAGTTGCAGTAACCATACATGCAAATGAGATGTGCAGTTGTGTATATGTTCATGCACACAGTTGTGATTGTGCACTGTTGAAATTAAAGTCCTAAATCTTTTACTCCTACACAGGAGGCAATATGGTCTAGTAAACTGAGCCACGGGAATTGGAATCTAGAAACTCTGAGGGCTTAGCTACACTTGCAGCTGTAGAGCGCTTTAAGCTAAACCAGCCTTCAGAGAGCGCACTAGGAAATGCGCTCCAGTCTGTCCACATTGAGAGCTGAAAGCGCACTGTTGTGGCCACATTTGCAGCACTTGCAGCTGCATTGGGAGCAGTGCATTTATAGGCAGCTATCCCAGCATTCAAGTGGCTGCAACGTGCTTTTCAAATGGGTAGAGTATGACAGGGAGTGTAGGGGGGAGAGAGTGCGTTTTTGGGGTGCTGAGTGTGTGTCAACACGCTGTCTTGGAAGTTCAGACCCCCTCTCCCTCCCCTGCCTCTCTCTCACTCACTCAAAGCAAACATTAGTTGTTTGTTTTTTTTCTCAGACCAGATAAGCAGCCGGCACTCTGAAACGGAGCTTTGAAAGGGCACTTCCGCGTCCCGAGTTCAAAGACAAGAGAGGCCACTTCAGTTAAGGGGATTATGGGACGTTTCCGGAGGTCAACTAGAGCGTTGAAATGTTACTTCTCGTTTACACTGGCACTGAAGCATCTCACCCAATACACTGTTAATTCTCTTGGGGGGGTGGACTACCAGGAGTGCTCCAGCCGGGAAGGCAGAGCACTCTTCGTGTCTTGCCAGTGTGGACAGGGAGTAAGGTAGAGCGCTCTGAGAGGCTTTATTGTGGTATAACGTGTAAGTGTAGCCAAGGCCTAAGTCCCTCTGTGACCCCAATCACTCTATTGCCTGAGGGTATGTCTGCACTGCAATTAAAAATCTGCAGCTGGCTCATGCCAGCTGACTCAGGTGTGCAGGGCTCAGGCTGTTGGACTGTTTGATTGCAGTGTAGACTTCTAGACTGGGACTGGAGCCCAAGCTCTGGGACCCTCCCACCTTGAGGGCCCTAGAGCCCAGGCTCCACCATGAGCCCAGAAGTCTACACTGCAATGAAACAGTGGCCCCTTAGCCCAGGCCCTGCGAGCCCAAGTCAGCTGACACAGGCCAGCCACAGGTTTTTAACTGCAGTGTAGACATATGGACGGGTCGTGAGTTAGGGCGCCCAGGGCTGCTTTAATTAGCTCCAACTCACAAGTGTAGCCAAGCCCTGAGTGTCTAGGTTTCCTGGGTTGTCATCCCAGCTCTGCTCCTGACCTGACATAGACTAGTCTCTGCCTCGCCTTTGTGTGTGTTTCTGCATCTAAACAATGGAGATCAAAGTCCCTATTTACCTTGCAAGGGCATTGTGATGCTTTATTAATTGTTTCTACAGTTCTGTGAATATGTAAAGTATTATGTATTTGCTAAATACTATTATTTCTAATTAAGTCTGGAATGTAAAATTATCTCTTGCCTTGAGTACCAATGCATTTTACACTCTGTCTTGTCAACATTATCTGACTTAAGCAGAGATACTATATTTAACAGAGAAGTGTTGGAATTACATGGAGAAGAGCACAGTAGTATTATACATTGCTTGACTCATTTCTTCCTCTTTTGGCATATGTTCAAGGTATTCAGTCATTTATAATATTGTTTTTAAGGATGTTACCCTTTATTGTTTGCAAAAAAAAAACCCAAAACAAATTAATAACACCCCATCAATAGGAGTTTAAAAGAGAAGTACATGGAGCCTGCCACTGGTATTCAAATCACATTCAAGGGTTTGCGGAAGGGCAGATAGAGCATAGGTCAGGAGCACGTATTGAATCCAGTCCCAATACCTGTTCCCATTTCTGCTTGATCAGTCAGATTTTGATGAGTGTTTACCACAGTCAGATAATATGTTTTGTTTTATCATTTGAATTTCTCACCATTAGATGACATAAAAACAAAGATACGTTAAGAATGTTTTATGCATATCACATAAACAGAATTTATATCAGGAAGGATAGACAGACATGTAGGGACAGATTTTTCAAAGATATTTAGGCATCTAAATATGCAGCTATGTGCTTAGTGGGATTTTCAAAAGTCCTAAGTGTCTAACTCCTATGGGAGATAGACTTTTGCAAATCTACTAGATGCCGCTGTCTCTTTAGGCAACTAAATACCTTTGAAAATCTGGCCCATAAACTCTATAAACATGAAATTGAGACTGATTCTAATGTTCTCTGCAATAAATTGTGTGCACTAATTTAAAAATAACCTTGGGTGCAACATTAACATGGTGTAATTTTAGCTACATGAAAAACTGTGATGATTAAAATGTGCAATTAGTAACCCTTAATCAAAATGTGGCTTAACTTGTTAGCTTAAGTATAAATCTGTATGTATTCCACTCGGACAGCTAGCAACACTACCTATCAATTTGTTTTTTATGTTATGATTTTTGCACTGGGAGTGCTGCAAAATACTCAGGCAGTCATGTGCCTAGCAACAAAGGAGAAAGTTGTCTAGAATCACATGACAAAATGGGCTGCAAAGAGAGTTTTGTCCAGTCTTCTTCAACAATAAGGATGGTAGACAAGGCGTGGGGGCTTTGAAATGGATCAAAGTGTTTGTAGAGGGAAGAATTTGTATTTAGCCACCCAAGGTACAGCGGGCTCCTCAAGAAAAGGAAAAAACCCACCACCTTTAAATAACTATTTTGTTTGAAATCTTGTATATTCATGTGGTGGATCAGTTTCTATTATAGATGCAATTGTCAAATCATAGGACCATTCCAGTTTGAAAACTGGCTAAGGGGACTCTTTCAAGAGTGATAGACCATCATTTTACCTAACCTAAAAGCTTGCTTTAAAATTACCTAGTGATGCATGTTTTTGCTGGTGGTTTTTTTTAAATCAGATGGAAAAATTAGACATGGCTGTGAGGAAACTCTGTGAGAGGAGAACACTGAAGTAGTTTATCTTTTTTAAAAGGTGTGTGGCTGGCTGTCTCTGAACCCTTTAGTTTGATTTGCGTAGCTCTGGCAGCACTATTAGTAATGAATTAAGATTGAGAGTTGTCAGTGTATAAAGCAGTGGTCACCAAGCAGTCGATAGCAATCGACTGGTAGATCCTGGAAACTCTCCCAGTCAATCACGCTCTCCAGCTGCTAAAAGTACAGTGGTGCAGCAGGGCTGCCACTAAGACAGGCTCCCTGCTCCTGGAAGAGGTCACCGCGCACTGCCCCTGCAGCTCCCATTGGCCAAGAACAGGGAACTGTGGCCAATGGGAGCTGTGGGGGGCAGTGCCTGCAGAGAGGGGCAGTGCGTAGAGCCACATGGCCCCCACAGGGGCACGTTGGCCTGTTCCAGGAGTTGGCCGTGGTGTAGGAGGTTGCCGGGGTTCTGTGTCCATTATAATTAGAAATAGTCCCATATGGAAACTGACGGCAGTGAACTCGTGCGATGTAGTTTGCCCACTCTGCTGGGGAGGATACCACCCCACCTACAGAGTCATCAGGAAGGCACTGTCTCCCATGGCTTTATTCCTTAGTGCCCCAGATGCTTATGTAGCTGTTGAGAGGCAGCAACCCTATCAGAATAAACATTTTAAAATTACCAATTTTTTGAGATACACTGAAATCTGGACAAGATGTCATTCTCTTATTTGGCAATCACTTGTTATTAGAGACTATCCCACGGTATCCTTAAAACTACTGTGTACTATTCTATTCCATCTTTATTGGAAGACCATCTTTAACAAGCACAAATTTGTGTTGGCCGCTTGAGTAGTCACTTCAGGTAGGTAGGTCCCTAAATATGTAACCATTTATAGAAAGGAGACCACCTCTTGAATTTCATCAGGAGCAGTTGAGAAACCAGTGCAGTTCCAGAGCACAGAAGCAATGACATCATACTGTGTTTCTTCATTAGTGCAAGTAAACAAGACATTGTTTTTCCCTATTTGAAGCTTCATAGTGAGCTTCAAGAGTAACCTAAAATAAAGTGGACTGGAATAGTCAAACCTAGAGAAGACACAAGTATGGACAAATATGATAACGTCCATGATATTAAAAAAAAAAAAAGTCCACTAACTCTTAATTAAATCATAGGAGAACATATGGTGTGAGTTATTTTTGGTACCTAGGTATCAAAGACCAGTTAAGGTTTCCAAAGTACTTCCAGACTGCAGATCTCTTTTGTGAGGGGAGGGCAGCCTCCACTAATAGACAGCATAATCACAATCCTAATTACTACTTTCCTCTTCCAACCAGCATGTCCTCCATCTTTTCTGGATTGAGTCTAATGTGGATATAGATACAGATAGATATAAACAAATGGCTTCTATTTGTTCATAACATGGTGTGCTTTTTTTAGGAAGTTAAGGTTTTTCACTTCCAATATTAAAAGCATCTGTTACAGATTGGGGTGGTGCTAATTTAAAAAGGAAGGTAACTCTTAAAAGGTCATTGCACTGGAAATATCTACCAACTTTTCCCTTCTAAACTAAAAATGTTACATTTTGACATAATTAGTTTGATTCTTTTAAAAGTGTATGTAGGAATATTGTTTGTCTAGATAAATCATAATGAATGGATGCTCATACTTCACTGTTAAGAATGATTTTTGGTTCCTGTTTTGTCTGAGAACACACTTCAGGCAAAGATTGTATAACAGGCATTATTTGCATTTGAGTTTCATGGTATCTCCATTCCTGCACTGTTAGTGATATTTGAAAAAGTAATCGGGCTCAACTCTGACCTTTTCCTTCAGCATGAAAAGATTTAGACTGGATAAATTAAAGGCTGTTCTTTTTTTAATTTTCACTATGTCCTTCAAAATAATCTAGTCTTTAAACCTGTAAAAGTTCTAGTGCTTGCTCTTTTCTTTATCTTTTAAAACAGAATATGTATCATGCCAGTATCCAAATTATACTTAAATTAGTAACAATTTTAAATCTTTATTACATTTCAAATCATTTCATTACAGCCACAGCGCCCTGTGTTTGCTCATGAAAACATACACAGTGGGGGGGAACCGTAAGTATATTTCTTATCTACTTAACCAGAGATATAACATTGGCACTTAAAGAAGGGGAACAATAGCCAGCATATCTTCTAAGGAATCAGTAAACTAGCTAGTAGAATCATAGGATAACACAGTTATCCAAATAATGTTGGAAGACATCCAGGAAATCCGTGATGGCAAAACTGAATTATGAAGGGATATTATCTCACAAATGAAGATAAATGTACTATAGCATAGTTACACACAAAAACTGCTACATTTCTCCATGTTTTACAGTTAAGATGGAAATTAATTTAAAAACCAGTTCATGGTCATTTTGTGATTCCTTCATTTTCAGACTTCTTGAGCAGAATGCCAGTTATAAAGATTTAATAATAATTCAGCTTGTCTGCTACACTGGCCCTGAATTATCTTCTGTAAATTATTGTTTGTCAAGGGATCCTTCAGGATTAGGAAAGTGAGCAAAATGTAGGAAGTGAATGAAGTCGATAACAAGAATGCAACATCATATCTTACAAGGGAACTTGGCATGAGCAAGTGATAAAACTAGATAAAGAGTAAAAATTTCAAAAGCATCTAAGTGACTTAGGCTCTAAAATTCAGTTTTCAAAAGTGACTTTGGCCCTCTGGTCCTGATCCAAAGCCAATTGGAGTCATTCTGTTGGCTTCAAAAAGAGCTTTGGATCAGGCCCAGGTAGCCTAAGTCTCACTGACTTGCAATGAAATGAGACTGAAGCCCTGAAGTGCCAAAGGGCAACATTTTTACAAGCCTAAAGATGCGCACAGACACCTAGAGGGTTTTTATTAGTGCCAGGGCACCTAACTCCCATTTCAATCTGTTCAGGCAGAGCATTATTCCGTTAATTGGCTATTTCCAGCACTGATCTATAGACCCCACCACCAGAAGAATTAATCACCCAGTTCAGAATTCCTTGAAGCCAATGGGAATTTTGTTAGGTTGGAGGAAGTTTTAGGCACTCATATCATCCAAAGAGCCAGATTATAGCTCCGCATAAGGGAACATAAAAACCTACACACATACTGCTGTGTAGCATCCCTGCATTTCTACTGTATGCCAGAGGGGTAAGCTGTATGCTCAGCCCTGCATAGATGGACAGGGAATGGGCAAAGAAGCATAGTGGAATGTGGGGGGATCTTGACTACACCCCCACAGTATGCCAACTGGCACAGTAAAAGTTGTTGTAATTTGCTATTGGGGTGGACCAATAGGAGACTGTTCCCCTTCCTGGAGAAAGAAGAGTGTAGAGAAGAAAGGAAGGAATTCCATCCCTGGGATGCTCCTCGGCTGCTGCAGTTACATGTGACTCCTTATGCAGGACTTAGGCACCATCTAGCCCTAATAACTTAATACACTATTCTTTCACCTCTAACACAGGGACTGAAAGAAAATGAGTTTGGAGGTCTCATTTCTCTTGCCATTTATCCATCACACACATCATCATGTAACTGAAAGGCCAGGATTGAAAAAGTAGAGCGTACTGTAAGGTAGAAATGCAGTAGAATGAAAAACCTGTTTGTGAAAGCTAGCACAGTTTGTCTTACGTACGGCCTGATTCAAGCTATCACATTCATGACAACTGAGTTCACTCATAAATGTAAAACAATAAGTTAACCAGGTGAAATGTCTAATGTTCCACCCATTCCTAGTATGTGCCTTCCTTTTAGCGTCTCTTTTCTACCAGGGATATACAGTACTTTTTTCATTTTTTCCCTTCCTTTTCTCTCCCACTTTCTCCATTTCCATCTATTTTTATTTTATCTGTTCAGCCTCTGAGGCTGCTCTAATTTACAGTGAGGGCCAAGTACATGGCTAGCCAGACCCAGAATCCAGGAGGTGCAAAAGGGACATACACCACAGGAGGAAGTAGGAGAAGTTAGTTTATCTCCTAAGATATTGGGACCAGCATCTTACTTTCCTCTTCCCCTCCCCCACATCATTTTACTCTTTTCCCCCCTCCCCTTTAGGCCATGGCTACTACACCCCTATCTTTCTCTTCCAACCTAAATCTTTCTCAAAAGCTTCTCCCCTTCTCAGAATAGAGTTGAGAGGAGTTGTGCGTTAGCATCTTCAGTTAGATTGCATAGCTGTATGAATCCCACTGTAAACAATTTAGTAATCTCACATGAGTTGTCTTTTACATAAACTATGCTCTGAATTCCATTCTGGACCTAGTCCCATAAGTACTTATGCAGGCAAAAGTTTCCTGCATTGCTGTTTTCCAATATGCAGTGTTGTAGTTTTTAGTGGAGTATGTTACTTTGAAAGTTAATTAAATGTTTGACAAGCTCCTCGAGCTAAGTAAAGGTGAAAAGAACTTATTTTTTTTAAAACACACTATTTGTCCTGTTTAAGGTTTCAGGCTCTATATAACTATACTCCTAGGAACGAAGATGAATTGGAGCTCAGAGAGGGAGATATCATTGATGTGATGGAAAAGTGTGATGATGGATGGTTTGTGGGTATGTTTTATTTTGGTTGGTTGGTTTGTTTTTTTTTAATTTCAGAAATATTTGCTGCCCTCATCGTTTTCTTATATTTAGATAATTGTATAATTTGATGCGTTCTAAGTGGCAAATTGATTGTAATTTGGCACTCATAATAACCCTGATTATGCTGAAGTCTTTGGGGACTAGCCTGATCCAAAGCCCTCTGAAGTCAATAGGTTGCGTCCCACTATCATGCAACCTTCACCTAGAGTGAGTGGAATTTATGCACATAATTATCCCATAGATTTCAATGGGACTACTCATGTAAGCAAGTATTACTCTCTGTGAGTAAGGGTTTCAGAAATGGGACCAAAGAAAGTTGACTTGATCACTCCAAACATTTTACATAAACTATAAAAATATTTTATACTTGTCCTGCTAATCCTAAATTATTTTGGAAATCCCACAGAACTGCTGATGACATCCACCCTTATGTCAGATTATTTCATTACAATTAATATTGTTAAATAACTCTCAAAGTTACTAGGTCAATATTTTAATATGTTAAAATTATTACAAATTATAATCTGGATACACATAATTGAAATAAAATAACAACTATGCCTCTTGTAGTTGCTTTTCCCTTCATCATATTTTAAGCTGATAACAGTTTGCGACTGGGAAATGTAATTCATCAAGCTATGCAATGAACAGGGTCAGTTTGGCTTTCTACAAGCATAAAAAGTCTCTCCTGTCCTAATATTTGTAGTGCTAATGAAATTTGATAAACTGAAAACAAAATTTAAAGGCCACACATGCATAGTGATTTCTTACTGTTACTATCATCTTTCATTTATTACTTCTACTTTCAGGAACCTCAAGAAGAACCAAATTCTTTGGTACTTTCCCTGGAAACTATGTCAAGAGGCTGTGAATTTTTTCCCCCTACTTATTTATGCTGCATCTCTGCAACACATCTGCATAAAGCTGCTAGAAAACATGCTACAACAGGCCTTCTGTTTTCTTGCTTTGCAGTCTCAAATAAAGGTCATCTAGTTCATCATCATCCCCATCCTCATCTGCCAAACCGTTCCAGCAGTATTACAGCAACGACTACAGTGTGTGAATAACTAAGCTTTTATGAAACAAGAGGAATCGTTTCAACATTTAAGTACTTTTTCCTGCTTTAGTTCCCTCCCTCCCCCCATTAGAAACAAAGGAATAGGAAAACCTTGATGGAAGGTACACAGGTGACTCACCATGGGAAAATCTGCATTGTTTGGGACATTTGTGGTACTTGCATTAAATGCTATGCAAAAATTTGATTCTTAGCTTCCACCTGGTACAAAAAGAAAGTTGTTTACTTTTTAAAAAAAATAAAAAGTTGTGTCCACATTCTTTTTAGCTTGGCAACCTATGTTGCTTTCACTCTGCTCTATCACAAGTTTGCCTATTCTACTGGTTTACGATATATGACCATTATAATATAGATATTTTTTTTGCCTGCACTTATATGTTGTAACATATACACAGCGATTGTAAAATTTCAAGCAAGAGTAGTTAAAATGGGGGAACTGCAAGTGTGTTGGATGAGTGTGATCGTATTGGTTAAATCTTATTTTTTCCAAATAAGCTATAGTGCTTTCTGTTAAAACTAAAGAAGTGCAAGAGGCATGAAATCTTGAGAGTTTGTGGATAATGATGAGACAATGAGCTATGAAGATAGACAACAATAGCAAACTACTGATGTCTAACATTACATGACTATATCTAAATTTGTTGTAATAATCAGCAACATGAAATTTGAGAGGTTAGTGTTTTTATTTATCAGATGAAGCTTACAGAACAATAAACAGTGTTAGTGCAACATTATATTCTAAGATAGCCACCTGAAAAAATATACACAGATGTACTGATTTTATTTCACTAGATATAAATATATATGTTAACAAAATCTGAATTCTTGTTTAGGAATATAGTACACACAAAAACAAAGTCACAGCTATTACATTTTAGTATTTTTTTTCTGAATGAAACAAATATCTGAACACACTATTCGTTTTCCTTATGCGAAGGTAAGCAAAAATAATATGAAATTATGAGACAGGATGATAATTGTGGCTTTATACAAAACAATTCAAATTTGGTTTCTTCAGCACCTTATAGATGGTAAAGGCTTCTATTGCATTTTTCTTGAGATAAAGGGTTGATCTTATCACTATGTAAGTAGTCTCTAGCATTTTGTACTTTTTTGTACAGAACCATTTTGGTGTTGATTTAAAAAAAAAATCAGAGTTCTTCATTTGATCTTTGCCCTTTTCATAATACAGAACATCTTTACTTGCCCCTCTTACCATAAGCACACCTGGATAGTGCAATTCTGTAAAATAGCATTTTATGCAAAATTTTATTAATGGTTTTACTAGCCAAATCTAAATGTACATATGACTTTATTACAGAAAAATGTCATTAAGACAAAGGTAAAGAAACATCTTTGTGCAGCATACCTTTATTACTGAAATTTCATGGCAAAAGCTTTATATTTCAAAAGCTTTCAATTTTAATTTAGATCTGCATGCAGCTTTGCTGTGAGATTCATACCTATCTTTGATGCCATTTATGATGGAAGACAAATATCTGTTGCCTGTGATATTTAAAAAAGTACTGTTTCTACTCTGTAACTGATTTTTAAAAATACAAGTTTTTCATACCTGGCTTTCAGGTAATTGACTTTAAATTCTTATAAGCAAAGGGTCTGTGTTTTTTCTTGAATAGACTTCTAATAAATTCTGCTTGGAGTACACTTCAGCTTTTCTTCTTGTTATTTCTTGATTTACACCATCACACATTTTTATCCTTAGTTTCTTTGTATTTGAACTGAAATGAACCCATCAACCCAGCTTTATCTGGGGACACAGTCACAGAGGTTTGTCTGCCACCAAACATAGTATTTGTTGTCAATTTACATAATCCTACACTTTCAGCTTCAGACACGTTAGATTTTTAAAAAGACATTATTTCACTCAGATAGCTTTTCCCTGATGTTAGTTATGTAGAGCTCTCAGTCTTGTTCCATACTGGTACTTCAGATAATTTACATTAAGGAATTTGCCAGCTTTTAATGTCCCTTACTCATAATAATATCTCCTAAAATAGAACTACCTGTACCTCTGAGGAGCATGCTGGTGTAAGGGGATACAAAAACAACAATCTAAACCTTTAACATTGGCCAAAATTCCTACATTTAATTCCTTTCACTAACTTAGATAAGCCAACACTGTGCCAATCCGGTAAAATGAAAAAACACCACAGTAATTTTACTTAAAGATGACAAAATTATATATAAAGTTGGTTTCACACTCCAACTGCAAAGACTAAACTCTCCTACCCGACGCATTATGGCTTTATCTACACTATAGCAGAGGTTCTCAACCTTTTTCTTTTTAAGCCTCTCCCCCAACATCCTATGAAAACGCCACAGCCCATTTGTGCCACAATAACAGGTTTTCTGCATATAAAAGCCAGGGCCCATGCAGTGGGGCTTCAGAGTTCTGCCCTGGGCCCCAGCAAGTCTAATACTGGCCCTGGTTGAGAACTACTGCACTATAGCACCTATGTTGGCACAGCTATGCCAGCATAGTCCCCTAACAAAGACACAATGTATGTCAACAGAAGCACTCTTCTGTTCTGGGAATAAGTAGACCAACTCGAAGCCTACAGTAGGAACACTTTTACCATTATGGGAATACCATTAGATTCTACACTACCAGCAAAGCACTCCTAGTGTAGACACAGCTATACTGACAAAGCTGGGCTTTGTACCAGTATAGTAAAACCACCCCTTACCAGCAAAACAAGCTATTCAGGTAAAAAGCATAGTTTGCCAGTGTAGTAAGATGAGTCCATGAGACATAAACCCTTGGTATCAGGGCCTGGTATGAGGTCTGAACTAGAGTAATAGTCAAGACATTGTTAAGCAAAGCTGGGCTGTGAGCCAGAGGCAGGTCCCACTCACAGAAGTTGGCAAGAAGAGGGCTGCTAGAAGTCACTAATAAAATGAACATGTGCCAAGACAACACCAGAACAGCTGGGTACAAACATATCCTACACAGATAACAAGGAACAGGTAGACCTAGCCTAAAGACAGTATAAAAGAACAATATGATGGATAGACAATATGAAAGAACAATATGATGGATAAATAGTATGATGGCTGGATAGTTTGTTCAAACCAACCTGTGTCAAGAGAAAGGCAACCCCCTAACAGAGGGGCTGTACCTCAGTATGTTCACTGATGCGTAACCTGTTTGTACCTGTGTCTAAAAATACATCCCTAAGTGGATGTCTTTGTCCAGCTTAGGGGGCAGTGGAAAGTCCCGCCACTGACTGAGCTGTGTCCATTGCCAGGGGGCACAAATTTGTAGTATGTCCTGTAGAGTCTATAGGAAACTATTACTGTGCTTCATTTGACAATAAACCTGGCCCAGGTGCCTTCGTACCTTATTAGAGTCTGTGGTCATTGGGGGTTCTCTCGGGGTCTGCTATCTGCGCAGAGTCGGGTCAGCACATAGAGGGAACACACATATGCAGCCGACTGATATCAACATTGAACAGAGCAGAGCACCATACTGGTAGCGTCTGACGACAGCCAGTGTAACTGCATCCATCCTACAGACTTCTGCAGGCATAACGCTATCCGTCAGGAATCGCACTACTGGCCAACATTGCTATGCCCCCAGAAATTTGTTGTGGAGACCTGACCTGACTGCTTCCACTGGGAACAGCAATCACCTTGAACTGAAGAGGTATGAATTGCTCCCACCTCAACACAATGTAAGTAGTACTACTGACACACCTAGCTTTTTGCTCCTGCTGTCCCCCAACATACACATCAGTCTTTGTTTTGGAGACACACACACTTTGTACAATGAGAAGTTTTCTGAAAAACACCCAGGCTTTGTTGTAGGTCATTAATTCTCTTAGGCCTGGTCTACACTTTTAGGCCTTGGCTACACTTGTGAGTTACAGCGCAATAAAGCCTCCCAGAGCGCTGTACCTTATTCCCCATCCACACTGGCAAGGCACATACAGTGCTGTATCTCCGCGGCTACAGTGCTGCTGGTACTCCACCCCGCCCCACCCCGAGAGGAATAACATTTGCTGTGCCTTGGCTACAACTCCCGGGTGTCAGTGTGAATGAAGAGTTAACTTACTGTGCTGTGATAATCCCCTTATCCAGTGGCCACTCTTCTCATTGTGATCAGCTGCAGGAATGCGGAAGTGCTGTTTCAAAGCTCCATTTCAGAGAGAAAAAGCAAACATTTTGCAGTTTGCTTTGAGTGAGAGAGAGAGAGAGAGAAGCAGGTGGGACAGGGGTCTGAACTTACAAGACAGCGTGCTGACACACTCTCAGCACTCCAAAAACCCACTCTGCCCCCACACTCCCTGTCACACTCCACCCCACCCCTTTTAAAAAGCACGTTGCAGCCACGTGAATGCTGGGATAGCTGCCCATAATGCACCGCTCCCAATGCAGCTGCAAATATGGCCACAACAGTGCGCTGGCAGCTGTCAGTGAGGACAGACTGCAGCGCTTTCCCTACTCAGCTGTACGAAGGCAGATTTAGCTCACGGCACTGTACAGCTGCAAGTGTAGCCATACCCTTACAAGTTTTGCTTGCATACTGACATAGCTATGGTCACACCCCTAACTACTATAGCCATTGCAGCAAAGGCTGTTGTATAAATCCAGTTATACTGGCAAAAAAAGTCCTATTGCTGGTATCGCTTTTTTTCCTTTTGGGAACTGGTATAAATTATATCCGCAAACAACTTGTTTTTCCAGTAAAAGATGTGCCTCCACTAGGAGGGTTTACCAATATAACTATAACTCTTTCTAGTGTAGACAAGGCCTTTGCTATTCATTAATCTCTATAAAATGCCCAGAACCTCAACTGGTATTGTTTAAGAGTGAGATTTTCAAAAATGCCTAAGAAATACAAATATCCAAAGTCATCTTCTAGGTTCTGTCTACACTGCAATAAAAGACTCAACATGATTGGCAAAGGTAAGGTAATAGGTAATAATTGGAGATATGCCAATCTCCTAGAACTGGAAGGGACCTTGAAAGGTCATCAAGTCTAGCCCCCTGCCTTCACTAGCAGGACCAATTTTTGCCCCAGATCCCTAAGTGGCCCCCTCAAGGATTGAACTCACAACTTTGGGTTTAGCAGGCCAACGCTCAAACCACTGAGTTATCCCTCCCCCCTGGCCTGCGTCAGTTGACTTGGACTCTTAGGGCTTGGGCTGCAGGGCTATAAAATTACAGTATAAGATACTCAGGCTGGAGCTCAGGCTCTGAGACCCACATAGCCTGGGCTCCAGCCCAAGTCAGCTGGCCTGGGCCAGTCACAGTTGTGCTGTCGGTCTTATCACTGTGCAGACGTACCCATAGGCAGTTTTTGAAAATCCCACCCTAAATCAACAAATGCAGTAGGATAGCTACATTAATTTGTTAGTCTCTAAGGTGCCACAAGTACTCCTGCTCTTTTTGTGGATACAGACTAACATGGCTGCTACTCTGAAACCTACATTTTTGTGTCTGTCCTCTGGCCCACTACTCTATATGCAAATGACACAGCTGGGGATAATATAAGTACACAAAGTATCCACTGCATTCACTGATTCCTAAATTTATGGTCTATCACGCTAAGCATATCAAAGAACCTTCCTCCTTGGATCACATCATCTGATTGTCGATTAGATGCATCCTGTTCATCTGAAGGCAATCATAATCCTGATAATCATCCATTGTGAAGGCCCTATAACCTGTGACACAGGAGACCTGAATTAGGCAGCAGGGTGCCCGACAACCTATAGTCCTCATTGCCCCCTCTGTGATCCAGTATGGTACCAATACTACAGTAACTCTTGTGCTGTTTATTTTACACTGTGCCCTAATTTTCAATATGCTGCAGATTTTAATATTGAAAATGCATGTAGAAGCTGTCAGAGGAAAGCTGCAAATTTTAGCAGCCAGGCAAGGGACATCTGTGTCTTCTGACACTTAAAAACATAAGAACGGCCATACTGGGTCAGACCAAAGGTCCATCTAGCCCAGTATTCTGTCTTCCGACAGTGGCCAATGCCATGTGCCCCAGAGGGAATGAACAAAACAAGTAATCATCAAGTGGCCCATTCCCAGCTTCTGGGAATAGGCGTGGCAACCTAAAATAATCTTCTGTCCACAGAGCAGCTATGGCCTGAACATCATAATTCAACCCTGAGATAAAGAAGCCAGTTTGAGAGGTGGACAGCTAATCCAGGGAGGACATGTAATCTCTCTGCCAATATTGCCAATTATGTGTTCTGAATAGTTTCCAAAACTTCTTCCAAGAAAAGACTCCACAGAAATGATAAACCCGCATCTTGCAGACCCCTTTGCAGAACATCTGCACAAGGAATATAAATCAGTTTGTGCTTAAGTGGAACTTAAGCATGCTGACTCTCTATGCAAGGGTAAATTTCACACTTTGAGTCCAAAATAAAACCCTCCATTCTCTGTTTTCAAATATATAACCACAAAGTACCCAATAGGTCTCAGCATATGGTGAAACTATATATAATAGTTTTATGAGTTTGTTGTGATCATCTGTGTGGAAAGCACAGGCTATGTAAAAACAAAAGGATGTGGGTTGAAATTTCAAGTAATGGTATATTTTGACCTGAGCCACAGGGACAGCATATGAACATGTGCTCAACAGTTTATTAAGACACTGTTGCCAACAATTGAAGCAAGGCATGTTGTCATGCCATTTTGTAATGTTTGGTATTTATTACTTGCCTTTAAATGCCCATGTACAAAGTGTGATAGGAACATAAGGTGCTTCCTGTACATTCGAAAAAGCATTGCACTTACCTAATGTGAAATAGATGAGAACTATCAGCTAACTATTAGGTAAGCAGCTGTAATAGGACCTTAGATAACTGCTAAAAATATTCCCTAACAGCAGTTATAGATACGAAGGGTGAAATCCTGGATCCGTTGAAGTCAAATGTCAAACTCCCATTGACTTTAGTGGAGCGAAGACTTCACCCATAGAACTGAATTTGTATTCAAGTTTCTGTCTTAGCCTGAAGAAAACTGAAACAGAAAATAGAAGTAGCTAAACAATGCACATCTGTTCATTATAGCGATTCCTCTTTTAATTGCTCCTACTGCATACTACAGTATCAATTCCTGGAGTCGACTGACATCTGTTTAAATATTACAAATAAAAGCCACGTTATCATAACTAACCCCTTAAGTAATTGTAGAATACCAATAGATCAAGACCTCAGTGTGGGAAATAGCTTTTACAAATCTGAAAAAGTGTTTCAGATAAGAAATAAATATAAATTAGATCAAGAGTTGAATCCACCAAGAAAGGTCATTTTACGGAGGCTGACACTCCAATACTAAGATCTAGAAATCAGAGCTGAACAGTAGCTGAGCAGAAAGCCTCACCAGCATGTCAGCAGGCAATAAGCAGGCAGCAGCCAACTTGTAAATGGATATTTAGAAGACGTAGATTTCTTATAAAGCACTACAGCAATCTTAAACCGGTTAGCTGTTGGGATGCAAAGACAGTAATTGGGTTTGTTTGGTGTTGGCCAAAGAAGTACTTTTCTACATCCTGGTTATAAATACCCTGGAACTATTACTATTACTGTGGTTCAGTCTTCTGAATCACATCTACTAGCCAGTCAATATCTTTCTCGATAAAGCCACTGAGAATAGAGTGAAAATCTATTCAAGAGGAAAGTTGTTCTCTCAGTTTAGGCAATGAGTGTCTCTAAAGATGTCTTATTATACATGTCAAATGCTGTTCAAACCAAAGAAAGTGTTCTGCACTGGCATATACATAAGCTATATGTCATCCTCAAAACTCCAAAAGAACACTATACACATTCATGCAGCACCTTTCCAGGTTTAGTGAGCACTAGAGGAAATAATGAAATCAGTGAAGAGCATGAACATCATCAAGCTGTAATTGTTGGTCTAATCCTGGTTGTTGCTTGCATTCAAGCCCAAATCTTTAGCAGCTCTGCGCACTCCATATGTGAAGCAATTTACAGAACTGTGCCTTCTGGCATTATATATAACACCTCCACCTCCATGAGTCATATAAAGAGTAAAGTGTAATTTGCACATGGTAGCAAATATGAATCAGATAATATCAAAAACCAGAAGAATGCACAGACCTCACCAGAAAGTAATCATTGGTTATATTAAATGAATGGCCTTTATGCACAGAAGAACTGTAGTGGGGGGCTCATTAGGAACAGCCATTCCACAGATAGGACATATCTAATTAGGATTTTGATACATGAAGGTTTCCCCTTGAACAGACTGGCATTACATCACAAATAGTAGGGCAGAAAAAACTGTTGACTGACAACCAGGAATGTGGTGTTAGGTTTATCTTCAGTACAGACACTCAGATGAACAATAGGACTATTTGTTCCAGGATATCTATAGCTAGACCTCAACCATGTGTGTCTCTTGCTGCCAGTGAAAATAACTTGAGAACTTTGAGTGCACAATTTTCCAGGAGACAGGCAAGTTGCTCACACTCACAAAAACAAACACACACAGAGGAAATCCTACTCCGTCTTCCCTCCAGCAAAGAAGATGTAACACACATTATTTTAACAAATACCTGAAGAACAATTTAATGAAAGTACATATTAAATTTCTGCTTCTACTAGTGATGAATTACCAGACAGTTATATATAATTGCAATGAACAGTGGGAATGATAAGACAGAGATGAAGTTTACTGTTTTAGGTAATAGTTTTCCTTTATAAGGAAAGTTCATGCACTCACTTGGAAGCATTTTAAATCTTCAGCAAATGCAACAGTAGCAGCTGGGGTACTATAAAAGCCCAACGTGATAGGGTTAGTCAAGAATTTTCTGTTAGAACTATTTTTTGACAGAAAACTATTGTTTTTTACAAAATGATTTTTTGGTGAAAGGTGTTTGCTTTCTGTGGAAAATTTTAATTTCTGTCAAAAAAACAAATACCTGAAAACTGCAGCAGAAAACCCAATCTGGCCAGGAAGTGGAACCCACACCTAGAAAAGAATGAGTCATGAGACACCCAAACAACAACTCCTGTGAGACCCTGTGGTGGCATTTTTAAATCAAACTTTTTGGTTTTAATTTTTTGGATGAAATTGGGGGGTTTAGATCTTTCATTGAAAAGTCAATATTTTCTGTGGGGGCAAAAAAATCATTTTCCTATCAGCTCTACAGCATGAATGTAATAGATTATCCGCAGAATATGCACCCGTGGATGGAATGATTAATGCTTGTATGCCCCCCGGATATCAAATTATCAGGAATTATTCTAACATGTCAATGGCCTGTAGGTGGTTTATGCAAACTATCTGGATGCAAATAAAGCTATTGCACAATACAGATGAAGCTACTACACAATACAGCCTACTGAGAACTATTGCAAAGAAACTAATCCTTTGAGAACTTTCTTTACTGGGTTTTATTTTGTATTGTGTTTGAAACCCAATTTTTAACATCTGGTCTGCTGGCATTGATACTATTTTTATATTTTAGAAACAACATTTGTTATGAAACCGAACACACAAATTAAAAATTACATGTTTTGTGGAAACTAAAACAAAGGAAAAAAGGCAAGCTAGGTTACATTTTTGGCTTACTATCATTAATGATGTCCTATAATACCAGCAGACATTGTATATCTAGTATTTCACCTTTATGAGTGTATGACAGACTGTGTAAACATGGATTGTGTGAGATATAACCATAGGGTTGCCAACTTTCTAATGACACAAAACCAAAACCCTAGCTCTGCCCCTTCTCTGAGACCCCACCCCCCTACCCTGGCCCTTCCATGAGGCCCTGCCCCCCGCTCACTACATTACCCCTCCCTGATGGCTTGCTGTCCCCCGCCTCTTTCACTGGGCTGGGGCAGGGGTTTGGGGTGAGGGCTCTGGCTTGTGGGTGGGGACAAGGGATTCAGAGTGCAGGGGGGGCTGCAGGTTGGGACAGGGGGTTGGGATGCCGGAGGGGCTGAGGGCTCTGGTGTGGGGCCAGGTATGGGGTGTGAAAAGGGGTTCTGGGCTGTGGCAGGCGGTTAGGATGCGGGGGGGTGAGGGCTCTGGGCTGGAGGTGCAGGAGGGGGCTCTGGGTTTGGGGGGGCTCCGGGCTGGGGAAAGGGGTTGAGTGTGGAGAGGTGTGAGGGCTCTGGGCTGGGGGGCAGACTTTGGGCTTGGGCCAGAGATGAGGGCTTTGGAGTGCAGGAGGGGGCTTCAAGTTGGGGGGTCTCAGGGCTGGGGCAGGGGCACGGGCTTACCTTGGGCGGCTCCTGGTTGGTGGCGCAGCAGGGCTAAGGCAGGCAGCCTGCCTGTCCTGACACCGCGTTGCGCGCGCCCAGAAGCAGCCAGCAGGTCCGATGCTAGTAGGTGGGGGGGGCAGGAGACTCCGCGCTGCTCTTGACTGCCGCTGGCACTGCCCTCCAGCTCCCACTGGCCGGGAACTGGCCAATGGGAGTGTGGAGCCAGTGCTCAGGGCAGGGGCAGCGCATGGAGCCTCATAGGCCCCCACACCTAGGAGCCGGACCTGCTGGCCACTTCTGGAGCGCAGCGCGGTGCCAGCCAGGATAGGTAGGGACTAGCCTACCTTAACGCCGCAGCACCGCCAACTGGCCCTTTAATGGCCCGGTGAGTGGTGCTGACTGGTGCCACCAGGGTCCCTTTTCAACCGGGTGTTCCAGTCGAAAACTGGACACCTGGTCACCATATAGAACAAAATAGCTTCTTGAGACAAACACTGATCTTAGTTGAGGTCTCTAGGTGCTATTGGAATGTATATAATAAATAATAATTGGTGGATTTTTGGTGGTATTCCAATAAGAAAAGATTAACAAAATATCAGTGAATACAGTAACAGAGAAAGTAACCTGAAAACACAACCCAAGAAGCAACATTATACATGCTGAAAAACTAAAGTGACAAAATCTTGCATTTTGGCAAGCTTTAGGTAACACAGAAAGTTTGGAGGCCTTTGAATATTTAAATAACCACCAGTGGGTGATATGTCAGGTAGTTGAAATCACTTCTTAGCGCTAGGTTCAGATCAATCCACACAGATCAATCTATACAGATCTACACACAGGAGCACGGAACTACTCTCTTTCACGTGGAAGGGGACAAGGGAACCCCCACAGATGCTAGAACTGCACATTTTGAAGGTGGGGTACATAAAAGAGATAGAGAGAAAGAGTTGTTGCACTTCACAGCACTGGACTCAAATAAAACAAGTGAAGGAATGCAACTCAAGAGATGTATTACTCTTCAATAGGCCCCCACTGTGACTGCAAGTGGATCACAGTGACAGCAGCATGGGTCTACCAGGAACCTCACTGCCAGGTGTCTTGGAGGCCACCAAGTAACTGCTGTGTCTGTAGGATGGCTCTGAGCTTCACATAGTAGAGGAATCCCTTTCCCTGGGGTCTTATTTAGCCACAGATTGGGGAGGGAATGTAGCATCAAAAATCCCCCCCCTCCCTCCCACCACAGTGTTTGTCTCTCCCTTTAGCCCACTGTCATGGGTCAACCATGAGAAAGGGCAGGGAACAATCTAGGCCAGTAAACTCACAAGTGAAATACATGGGGCAAAAGAAAACAAAAGCATGAGCAAGTAAGCAAGATATCAGGCACCTCTAGAAATTCCACCTAAGTGATTTAAGAACACAAGTCTCACGGAAAGTCAAATGAAACTTGTGCCCCTAAATCATTAGGTACGTTTTAAAATCCCATCCATTAACCATTCTTTAACAATGCTCCTAGTCATTTAAAATCCTATTTTGACCCCTTTAAAAATGACCCAACATCAGTGCAGAAACACCAAAATATACACTGATAAACAGTAAAATAGAGAGATCAAGTCAATAAAAATATATCAAAACATATGTTTAATCAGGTTGCCTCCACATGTTAGACTAGTGCTAAATGAACAACTAGAGAACAGCATGACAGATACGAAATGAGAAACAATGGAGGCTACTGAACATGTTGTTCTAGCTAGATCACCACAGAAATATTTAACACAAGTATATCTGTAGCTATGATTCACTGAGAAAACCAGAGTGTTTAATGACCCTGAGTCAGGTTTCCTTCAGTGTGGAGTAGTGGTCTAGGGTTAGCACACTGGATTGAAATACGAAGCATGTACCAATACTGCCTGGCTCAAGACCTGCTAAAGGTTTTTTCTTACACTATCAGAGGGGTAGCCGTGTTAGTCTGGATCTGTAAAAGCAACAAAGAATCCTGTGGCACCTTATAGACTAACAGACGTTCTGCAGCATGAGCTTTCGTGGGTGAATACCCACTTCTTCAGATGCAAGGTATTCACCCACGAAAGCTCATGCTGCAGAACGTCTGTTAGTCTATAAGGTGCCACAGGATTCTTTGTTGCTTTTTCTTACACTGACACTGATTCATCTGTTATAGATAGGTATTTTTACTTGAAACACTGGAGATATGTGAACAGATGAGCATCAGTCCCTTCCTTCCTTAAAAAGACCATAAAAGATGATAAATGTGTCCAAAATGTGTCTCTGAGGTAGTAAAGTAATAAAAAGAATGAGTGACATTTATATAGCACCTTTCATCCAAAGAGCTCTACAAACTATCCACAGGGGATCCTTTTCTCCTCTGCTAAAATGAAGCCACCTCTGAGGTGGAAGGCAGCAGCCATTTAATAGCACAAAACAACACTACACACTTTTTGAGAGAGAAAGTGAGGAATATCATATCCCACTGAAACAGCAGGGGATATTTACTAGTAGGCTAACATTTTCAAACAAAATGTAGGACACAAATCCTCATTTAGCAACAGAGTCCTGTGGCATCTTATAGACTAACAGATGTATTGGAGCATAAGCTTTCGTGGGTGAATACCCACTTCGTCAGACGCATGTAATGGAAATTTGCAGAGGCAGGTATAAATATGCAGGCAAGAATCAGTCTAGAGATAAGGAGGTTAGTTCAATCAGGGAGGATGAGGCCCTCTTCTAGCAGTTGAGGTGTGAACACCGAGGGAGGAGAAACTGCTTTTGTAGTTGGCTAGCCATTCACAGTCTTTGTTTAACCCTGAGCTAATGGTGTCAAATTTGCAAATGAACTGAAGCTCAGCAGTTTCTCTTTGAAGTCTGGTCCTGAAGTTTTTTTGCTGTAGGATGGCTACCTTTAAATCTGCTATTGTGTGTCCAAGGAGGTTGAAGTGTTCTCCTACAGGTTTTTGTATATTGCCATTCCTGATATCTGACTTGTATCCATTTATCCTTTTACGTAGGGACTGTCCAGTTTGGCCGATGTACATAGCAGAGGGGCATTGCTGGCACATGATGGCATATATATACACATCTACTGCTAGAAGAGGGCCTCATCCTCCCTCATTGAACTAACCTCGTTATCTCTAGACTGATTCTTGCCTGCATATTTATACCTGCCTCTGGAAATTTCCACTACATGCATTTGACGAAGTGGGTATTCACCCATGAAAGCTTATGCTGCAATACATCTGTTAGTCTATAAGGTGCCACAGGACTCTTTGTTGCTTTTTACAGATCCAGACTAACATGGCTTCCCCCCTGATACTTAAATCCTTATTTAGGCACTTAAGCCAGTGGTCTGATTTTCAGAGGTACCAAGCACCCACACCTTCCACTGAAGTCACGAAATTAGAAGTTTATTAATATAGCATCTTAGCCGTAGACCACTGAGCATAACAAACAAACAAATACAAATTTTAAATCAACACAACTCCAAAAAAGATACAAATTTCAAAAACACAAGATTAACCCTTTCCTAAAATCAGATACACCTTTACAATTACCACCCCAATACAATATATGAAAATATAGTAAAAATAATTGGGAATACATTGTTTCAGGGGTTCTCAAACTTCATCGTACCATGACCCCCTTATGACAAAAAAAATTACAACAGACCCCAGGAGGGGGACCAAAGCCTGAGCTATACCCTTTGGTGTATATCTTCTACCCTTCATAGCACATTCAGAATTTATGAGACAATTAGAAATGGAACCTGTCAGAATCAGAAAGTAGTAAGGACCTGTAGTCGAATGTTTGAATGCTTGGATAATTTGAAGAGTGTATTGAATTCTTTATAGTTCAGAGTCATTTACCAGTGGAAAAACACTCAGTGCAATTATTTAAAACATGCCTTAGTATACATTTGAAGGCCTGAATCTGTGGCTCTTCTGTCAAGAATATCCACTGTATATTCTAATGCCTATGCTGCTACTGACAAACTAGAGCAAAACCCAATCACCAAGTTTTTTGAATGTGTGATATGAGCAAGACTATTCTAAACCTAGTGTCCAAATTTTCCTTTCCTAAGGAGGTAGATATTCCTAAAGAGGGGGATTTCACTAAGAAGTAGCTTTCTTGAATTTTGCAGCATAACAAGTTGCAATGCTTATATGAATCAACAGGGCTTCAAATTTCTCCATTTCAAAGAATGGACATTCAATGTGAAAAGCCCTACTCAAGTCCAAAATTATCCTATCTGGAATTCAACAGCATTAGAAAACTAAAACTTCAGATTTTTGTGTTGAGTGATAATCACAAGACTCTCAAATTGGGAATACACAGGTATATCCTATGGCTTTGGAAAGTTACTTCTAACGATCTAGGCCCAGATCCTCAAAGACACCTTTCATTAACAGATATAAATGCATTAATTTTTGGTCTAAATATTTTGTGTGTGCACAGATGTATATACACATACACTGGTTATAATCTCATAACACATTTTCATGTGTATATGTATATCTATCATGCAATAATTTTATATGAAGAATTTGGGATGCAGAAATTAAGCAGATCCTGACAGCCTGTTAAAAATGCTTTTGACAGTGATGCTGGGTTGTTTTTTTTAAAACATACTTATGTTTATTTCAACAAGTATTTTCAAATGTGAAGCAACAAATGTTCCCTTACAAATGTACATACCCTGCTGCATTCACAAAAACCTACATTTTCAAATGCAGTTGTGAGATGCACAATTACTTGTTTGTGTGACTAGTTATATTCTGTGTCTGCTGCTAACTGGCTTGCATCCCATTCTTATACTGAAAACAGAAAGCCATATTTGTCCTTCAGCTGTTGCTGTTTGTTAGGACCCAATAAACATGGCTAACTCTTCCATAGTAACCACTGCTAAAATGTTAGACCAAAACCACAAGATGAAAGAAAAACTACTGCTTTCATTAGCCATTTGTTCATGAAAGATGAAACGAAAACTGCAAGTTTCAAAATTCCTGATGCCTGCCTCTTGGAGAAAAAAATAAGAAAATTCTCACATTGCTGTCAGCAAGTGAAGACAATCATACAAATGATCACAATATTTGTTTGTGTATATAGTCTGGTCTCATGTCAGACTACAAGATATATATGAAAATATAAATCCAGGAGTTTATTGTATGTTCTGGAGAAGTCCTGTGTTTCACTGCACATTAAAAAAATCTGTTACAGCCCTCCACTAAAAGATAACTAAGGGATTCTCTTACAAAGAAAATGCAGATTGCCACTTACAGCATATTAGATACAGTAGGTGTAAATTCCTGTAACAAGAAGCTATGAAAGGAAGAGGGATGGCGATCACCATATCAATTAAAGCAGAGAAGTATTATTTTCTTGGCAGATGTGGCATGGTTGTTGATTAATGTTACATTTAAGAGATGCCATGACTAAATTATCTTGTTTACAGTGAAGATACATTCTTTTCACCCTGCAAAAGAATACTGAAAACTACCAAGAAAGCCCATGTAAATTTATAGGAACTTATGTTTAAATGATATATTCAATATTTATAGAATTAATTCCACTCATGTATAGAACTAGAACAAGTCAGTGCTGACAGTATAAGTCAGTCATCTTGGCAAGCACAATTATTGTCCTCGTAACTTCAGTAAACAGAACTCTTTTTGCAGGACTCAGTTTAAATAAAACAGGCTGGGACAGACTGAACAGTTTAGTTAGTACTTCCAACCTTTCAACAGCTAGTCCAAAGTATGAATATTTAAATTACAGTATTTCTAAGATTAAGAGGTTAAGGAATAAGTTTTCAGTAGCTTTTGTACAGTAAATACGGTTTGCCTTGTGCACATTGACAGCTTTTCCTTTTGTCACAGTAAATCTACTGGAAATATCATAGCACCACCAAGGGTATATGATAATACAACAGTTTGCTCGTATACAGAATCCTTCATCTAAGGATCTCAAAGTACTTTATAAACATTAATTAAGGATCATTAATTAAGCAGAATAAGGACAATGGATTTCAAAAAAGCATACATTAAGAAACTAAGAAAACAGGTAGAAAATGTAAGGGAAAAAGAAGTTCAGGAGCACTGGCAGTTTCTCAAAGAGACAATATTAAAGGCACAACAGCAAACTATCCTGATTTGAAGGAAAGATAGGAAGAACAGTAGGAGGCCAATATGGCTACATCAGGAGCTCTTTATTTACATGAAAATCAAAAAGCAATCCTACAAAAAGTAGAAACATGGACAAACTGCTAACGAGTAGCACAAAAGAAGCACAGCACAAACATGTAACATAAAACATTCAATTTACAAATACCTGGAGGATGAAGGGGTGATCACTAGTAGCCAGCATGGATTTACCAAGAACAAATTGTGCCTAACCAGCTTGATTTCCAATACCTCAACCCATGGGGAGACTCAGGGCTCCCCTCTCCTAACCCAGAGGGCAACTAAACACGTCCTGGCTGGAGGGCTGAGTCACAGAAGGAACTGACTACCACAGGACCAGCATAGCTATCAACATGGGGCGCCAGGAAAGACGAGAAACTGCCAGGCCCTGTGCAAACACTGGGTGGCACTATGGAGATCGATCTCCATAGTCATCTATAAAGCATGGGTGGTGATTGGCCTGCTCAGCTAGTCACTGATGAGGACTCAGCTGGAGTACTGTGTTCAGTTTTGGGCATGACAAACTGGTGAGAGTCCAGAGGAGAGCAATAAAAATGATAAAAGATTTAGAAAACCTGACCTACAAGGAAAGGCTAAAAAACTGCACATTTATTCCTGAGAAAAGACGACTGCAGGGGCTGGGGGGTGGGAGGCGGGGGGACAGGACCTGATAATCTTCAGGTATGTTAAAGACTGTTATAAAGAGGACAGTGATCGGTTGGTTATTCTCCATGTCCACTGAATGCAGGACAAGAAATAATGGGCTTAATCTGCAGCAAGGGAGATTTAGATTAGGTATTAGGAAAAACTTTCTAACTATAAGGATAGTTAAGGGAGGCTGTGGAATCTCTGTCACTGGATGTTTTTAAGAGCAGGTCAGACAAGCACCTGCCAAGCCCTCTCTCCATCCACAAGGACGTAGAGCAGGGGTCTCAAACATGCGGCCCGCGGAGCTCTTCCCTGCGGCCCACGGAGCTCCCCAGGGCCGCCCAGAGGGGGGGGCAAAGGGGGCAATTTGCCCCGGGCCCCGGGCTCCGCAGGGGCCCCCAAGAGAAAAGCGGAGGCTCCCGCCTCCGCCCCTCTCCTGGAGCCTCGGCGCATAGAGCGCCGAGTCTCCGTCCGAGCGCCTGAGCCCCGCCCCGATCCGAGCCACGTGGGGAGGGGGCGGGGCTGGGAGCTCTGGGCTGAGCGCGGTGCTCGGCGTGGGGCTCCCAGCCCCGCCCCCTCACCACGCGGCTCTGAGCGGGACGAAGCGCAGGCCTCGCCGAGACGCCTTCGGGTAGCGGGGAGCAGGAGTCGCGGGGCCAGGCCGGGGCCTGGGTGGGAAGCGGGACCCGCCGGGGCGGGGCCGGGCCGTGGGAAGGGAAGCGAGACCCGCCGGGCGGGCCGGGGTGGGGAGGCGAGACCCGCCGGGGCCGGGCCAGGCCAGGGGTGGGAAGGGAAGCGAGACCCGCCGGGCCGGGCCGGGCCGGGGGTGGGGAGGAAGCGGGACCGGCCGGGGTGGGAAGCGGGACCCGCCGGGGCCGGGCCGGGCCGGGGGGGTGGGGGAGAAGGGAAGCGAGACCCGCCGGGCCGGGCCAGGGGTGGGGAAGGAAGCGAGACCCGCCGGGCCAGGCCGGGGGGGGGGCCGGGGAGCGAGACCCGCCGGGGCCGGGCCGGGCCGGGGATGGGGAGGAAGCGGGACCGGCCGGGGCCGGGGTGGGAAGCGGGACCGGCCGGGGTGGGGAAAAGAGGGACCCGCCGCCGCCGAAGCGCAGCCCGGTCTTCGGCGGTGGGGGGCCCCTTCTGTTCCGGGACCTGCCGCCTAAGTGCCCCACTGCCAAGCCACCAAACAGCTGTTGGTGGTGCTTAGCACTTTCCAGGAGGGAGGGGGGAGGAGCGGGGAGCCGCCCGCTTAGGGGAGGAGGTGGAGAAGAGACAGGGCAGGGGCGGGGCCTCATGGAAGGGGTGGATTGGGGGTGGGGCCAGAGGCAGCAAGGGGGCATGTCAGTGATGCGGCCCTCGGGCCAATGCACTAGTCCTCATGCGGCCCTCGGGGTCATTTGAGTTTGAGACCCCTGACATAGAGCATGTATACTGACACTATAAATTCCCCATGCTGCCCCACCAATTTCACTCAGCTCTCACCTGAAGTGACCATCTCCAGGACCTGGGATAGCTCAGGCTATGTCTACACTACAGCATATGTTGGCATAACTTGCATATGTTGCTCAGGGTGTGAATAAATCACCCTCCTGAGTGACATAAGTTAAACCAGGGTGAACTGTACTATGTCGGCGGGAAAGCTTCTCCCGCTGACATAGCTTCTGCTGCTCATGGGGACTGAAATAGTGAAGCATATGAGAGAGCTCTCTCCTGTTGGCTTAGAGAGCTTACAGAGGCGCAGCTGCATTGGTGCATCTGTGCCACTGTATACTCTCTAGTGTAGCCATGCTCTTGGTCTCTATGCTCTGTCAACCCTTTGCTGAGACTATCAACAACAGTACCAGTTAACGCCAAAGGTAATCATGATTTTGTGATGTAGCCATCAGTCTACTGGGATCTGGATTTAAACCACTAATTTATTTCAAACAGGCCAAAATACAGTTCTCAGATGGTCACAACTGTCAGTCTACTATTTCACATTTGGAACTGGATTATAAATGTCTTGGGATAGAGACTAAGATCCTGATCCCTCCCTCTGTTATGCACGTGATTAACTTTATGCATGCAAATAGTCCCATTGGTGAATAGTCACACGGAATTCATTGAGACTGCACATACGCATAAAGTTACCTACATGTTTTAATAGGACCTATGTCATAGATGTATGTGGGGCCACAAATGCCAGCATTCAAAACATTTTATTTATTTAAATTTAAAATAATAAAGATTCCTATCCCTAGGTGCCCTTACATAATTAATCATACAATACAGACAATTAAATTAAACCTCAGAAGCACTGAAATCAATTCCACAGGACCTTGGCCGGCTAGCCACCTGCCCTCTTCGTCATCTAGGAAGTACATGCTTAGCCCTCTCCAGAGACCCTATCTTTTGCAGTGTGCCTGCAACGTCACCAAATTTGGGTTATTTCAGAACAAGTGAGGGAGCAAGTTCCAGAGTCCTGAAGCCCTCATAGAAAATGCTCTAACAGCTTTTTATAATGAGGGGGACCAGCTTGAACAGCCCTGCTGGACACAGCTATGACAGTATGGCAATGGTAGAGGCGAGCCAATGGTTTAGGCCAGTCCTAGGCCATTAGGGCTTTATAGATCATGACCAACACCTTAAATTCCACTTGGAGACCAATGGGCAGCTAGTGCAGGTCCCAGAGCAATGGGGTCATGTGCTCCCAGTGAGATGACCCCTTCAATAAGAGAGCATATACATTCAGCCACAAGCTTCAGTCTTTGAGTAGTTTTAAGGTGTAGTCCCATGCAGACCACATTACAATAGTCTAATCTTAAGGTGACAAAAGCATAGATACCAGTGGCAAGGTATGCTATGGAAAGAAAAGGTCACAACCTCCTAGCCAGACACAGATGGTGAAAAGCTGACTGGGTCACTACTGTAATATGATTATTAAACAGTGTCTGCATATCTAAAATCGTTGATTTGTGGACACCATTAATTAATGGCAGATTTACTCTCTCAACCAAAGTGGCTGATATTGCCTTTGCCAACTCCTCTGACTACTTTTGTCCAATCCACCATCATCAACTCAGCTTTAGCTGGCTGAGGTGCTGAACTACATCATCTGAATCACACAAGATGAAGATATACAGCTGGATGTCATTTGCATACTGAAAACACCAAGCCACATACCCCATCACTGCCCTCCTAACAACCCTATATTCACACTGAACAGGAAGGGTAAGGTAATGGTCCCCAGTCAGGGTCTGGTTGGGAAGCATGGCCTAGTAGTCATGGCCACAACCCCAGACTGACAAGGGGGTTATGGGGAGGGGAGCCCGGGCCCTCCCACTCTACTGGGCCCTAACCCAGGGCCCTTCAGGCTACCAGTAACCTAGCATCCAAGGCTAATTAAGGCTGTCCTCTCTGGGCCTCTTCCTCTCGTCTTTCCCTCTGGGGTCAGCTCAGTCTAAGGCCTTAGCCTGGTTGGAAAATCCAAATCAACAGAAACAAGAGGGAGTTGCCACTGTCCATGGCCACAGGATACGTCCCTCTCTGCTTGTCTCTGCGGAGGGTCCTCCCTTCCCTCAAGAAGGGCTCCTTTGGGCAACTGTGTTAGAGCCTTTAGGTTTCCCTCTGCTCTGCTCTGCTGGAGCTATGTAGGGTGACCAGACAGCAAGTGTGAAAAATCGGGACAGGTTGGGGGGTAATAGGAGCCTATATAAAAAAATTTTTAAAAGACCCCAAAATTGGGACTGTCCCTATAAAATCAGGACATCTGGTCACCCTAGAGCTATGGGCTGCAGGTCTGCTCACCTTCAGCTCTGCTCGCCAAATGAGCTAATTCTCTGCCTTTTTAATTCCTCCAGCAGATGGAGCAAGTGCGGTGGGGCATGGCTGGCTGAGCCCAAAATAAGCCCTTCTTGCTCAGTGTGGAGTTTGTACACCCCATCACAGGTGACAATAGCACACTGCAGCACCACACACTTGAGCTCTTTAGAAAGAAGAGCAGTAGCCCAAAACTACCTATTGAGATCTCACTGAGAGAAAAGAAGAGCAGACCTGTCCACTCCCACTGGGTCCACACAGGGCCGGCGCTTCCACTAGGCGACCCTAGGCAGTCGCCTAGGGCGGCAGGATTTGGGGGGTGGCATTTTGTCGCCCTCGGCGGAAATTTGGTGGCGGGGATTCCTTCCACTCTGGGTCTTCGGCAGAAATTCGGCGGCATGTCCTTCACTTGCTCTGGGACCCGCCGCCGAAGTGCCCCGAAGACGTGGAGCAGAAGGACCCCCGCCGCCAAATGCTCAGAGGAGGAGCACTGCCGCCTAGGGCAGCAAAAACCGTGGTGCCGCTCCTGGGTCCACAAGCAAGCCAGTTCCACCTCCTGACCCATGGAATTAAAGAGAACTCAGAGCATAATACTACCATCTGGGGCCAGATTTTTCAAGGCAGTTAAGCACCTAACTCTCATTGAAATCAATGGGAATGAAACATCTAAATATCTTTTAAAATCTTGGCCCTGGTCTTCATCCATCACTAGGTGGTGGTCGACCAAATAATAGCAACCACAATAATATTCATCAATGCACAATCATCAGAGAGTAATTTTCCCTCATTACCCATCAGGCTGGATTAGAACAGGTGACCTAAAAGTGTAAGGTTATTATCAATCAACCCCCTGAGCTCACAAACCTTCCTTAGCATCCCTTTTGTAAACATGCTAAATATCTCTACCCTTCAAAATCCAGCCAGGATCAATCACTGTATATTATACACAAATGACTAAACAATCATATATCAGAGTGAACAATTACTCCCATTACTTGGTTTAAATTTAATTTGTGTACAAATAAAAACCTGCAATTTTATCAAAAACAAGTGAGTTGTTTATAAATGTTATTGTACATTTGCTGAAAACAACAGGCAATATAAGTGGAGTCTAGTGAATTATTTTTAATACTTTTCAAGAAAATTTTTACCTACCTCTATAGTAAGTTATGTAATAGATTAACCTAACATAACTGAAAGACAAATATATAGAAATTAACATTGAGATATTCTAGTTCTCATAGTACCATTTTATTAGAGAACTGTTTAATAGCTTCCTTACATAATTTTAAAAAGTGTGTGTATGAATGTTAATTCTCTGAGCATACAAAGTAATATCAGACATTATTCTGATCTGTTGCCCAGGCACAAGCCCTTGCTAGTTTATTCCAAACTAACTCTTCTGGAATGAGCCTGCTCAGTTTCCAGTGCCAGAATGGGCTTTAACTTTAAACCAAATAAGGCAGCAGCTTGCCAAACTTGGAGATGACGTTTGATTCTAGTTATTAACATGGAGCTGAGCCACTGATGACTGTATGACTGAATGGACACATGATTCCTTACTTCCAGCGAGTGTTACAGTCCTAATCTAACAGTTTATCAAATTTGCTATTTTCTGTCAGAACATAAAAACAAAACTTCCAGGTACATTTCAATACACTAATTAGATAAAGAATGTAATTTCCATTCAGAAAACCTACACCTTGTAGAAACACATCTCCCTTTTAAATCGAAAATATAGAAATACTTTGTAACTTAGTTATTAAATACAAAAAACACATTTAAATGAAGCCAGGTTTGAAACACAAACTAACAACAGAAAGGAAATTCCCATGTAATGTTATAACTATATCCTTAACTCGTGATAAAGGCACAACAGAGATACTGTCAGGGTTGGTAGATTCAAAATTTCAGGCAGTCAGTACTATGATAATGGAATGGATAGATGGATATTTGATGTATTTTTATATCTGTTTGCAAACACAAGGAAGGGTTGGGTTTTCAAAGGAGTCTAAGGGCTCTAAGGGTATTAGGTGCTTAAATGCCAATGAACTTCAAGGTGAGTGAAGCATCTAATTCCCTTAGGGACCTTTAAAAATCCCAGCCATATTTTACATGTGCCTCTTTCCCTTCCTTCACCATACACTTCAGTGTTCTTTTTAAAAAGATATTTAAAAAAATCAATGTCCAAATCTCAGACAACATGAAAGCCCTACAAAAACCCAGCATGCTCAGAAAGGCAACATTAGGTTTATTTTAATAATTCAATTTCCAGCTTCTCAGTTGTTTAGAATAAAATCACTTAGAAATAATATATTTCACAAATTTACAAAAAATGCCATGTCAGCAAAATGTTATTTTTGTATTTAATATTTCTTTGTTAATTTATGACAGACCTTTAATGTGGGCCTTAAAAAACTCCAAGATACCTACTCACTACTGCAAAGTGACACGCTTCCCACGACAAGTAAGAGAGGGGTTACGTTTTCAACTTCTGCAGGATTTTAAGAAAAAAATCTAGCCCCTATGGTTGCAAAGGTGAGCCAAATATAAACCAATATAGTGCTGTCTTCCTACAGACTGCTCCAGTGAATTCCAGCATCAGAATGAAATTAATAAGAATCTGATCAGTTTCAGTCTTGCTGTTCAGAATCTCTGGGTAGCAGGAGGAAGCACTGGAGCTATGCACAAGGGGGGAAGACAGGAAAAGTAGAGATTGGGGCCTGGTCTACACTACATAGTTAGGTTGACGTAAGGCAGCCTTGTCCCACCAATGTAAGTGCTCTCCTAGACAGACATAATAACTCCAACTCCACCACCACAAGAGGCGTATGTCGGGTTTTTTAGGGCAATGCAGGGTAGGTCTACACTCTGGGGCTCAGTTGACCTAAGTTATGCAATTTCAGCTACATGAATAAAGTAGCTGGAGTCAATGTAGCTTAGGCTTACCTTTTGCTGTGTCTACACTGCGCTGGGTTGATGAGAGAAACTCTCCCATTGACTTATCTTATGCTTTTTGTTCTGGTGGAGTACCAGAGTTGACAGGAGAGCGATTGGTGGTCTATTTAAGATCTGCTAAACAAGCCCTGGTGGGTAGCTCGCCATGCGTCAATCCCCCCATAAGTGGAGACAAGCCCGCAGTGTCTGTGTAAACACTGTTATTTACATTGTCTGTTGGCTGTCTTGTCAATTTCACAGCTGCTGCCTGGAGGCTCCCAGCTCAGGGAGCTGAGAAGCCTGGGCAGCTGGCCCCCGCTCCCAGCCAGGAGCTGAGAATCCAGGTGGGCTACTGCCAGGGAGCTGTGCTGAGCTAAGAGCCCTGGCTCTCAGCCCACCCCACTCCTCCCCACACACACACTTCAATCGGTGTCCTAGTGAGGACACACATCACCAACAGAAGGAGGACAGTGTGGTCCACTGCTGTAATTACTGCGGTGGCTATAAGTCAACCTAACATAGGTTGACTTAAATCTGTAGTGCAGACATGCCCTGACAGAGGGGTGTTGCAGTTGAGTCCCACCCACATTCACACATGTCAGAGAAAATTACCGGAATCCCTTCCCCCTCTCCCTCCCAACCACATATGCACTTGCAACAGCCAGTGGCTGGGGGAGGTGTACAATCACAAAGCTCAGCACCCTCCCTCTCCTCACACAAGGGCATGACTAGAGTACCAGAGCTCCCCTCCTTCACTTCAACCAGGGAAGAGAAAGAGCAGACAGTACTTCAGATTTATCAGGCACCCACTAACCAAAGACTGATATAAAAGATCAGCAGGATCCAAGTTATTAACTAGTTATGCACTCTAACTATGGCATTATGAAAAACTGTATATACTGTATGTGAAGAGTCACAGTTTATTTTAAATTTAGTAACACTTACTAATCAATATTTTAGAGAGAACATAGATATATTTAATGTTTCTAAAGTCTGAAGCAGGAAATATGTTATGCACTGGCTGAAAATTCTAGCCTTTCACCTGTTAAAATCTGGGTTTAAAATACATACTATTTCACACATATAAATTATTTTGAGAATCTCAGGTTAATATTCCCAGATGGCTATTGGTCAAATCACACAAACATTGACTCAGTTTAGGAATTTATCATGACTAACAGGTAAAGCTCACAACTAGGATAGAAGTTTGTTACAGTTCAGGCATGGTGTAGAACAGGGGTCGGCAACCTCTGGCACGCGGCTCGCCAGGGTAAGCACCCTGGCGGGCCGGGCCAGTTTGTTTACCTGCCGCGTCTGCAGGTTCGGCTGATCCCGACTCCCACTGGCCGTGGTTCGCCGCTCCAGGCCAATGGGGGCGGTGGGAAGTGGTGCAGGCCGAGGGATGTGCTGGCCGTGGCTTCCCACCACCCCCATTAGCCTGGAGTGGCGAACCACGGCCAGTGGAAGCCGCAATTGGCCGAACCTGCGGACGTGGCAGGTAAACAAACTAGCCCGGCCCGCCGGGGTGCTTACCCTGACGAGCCGTGTGCTAGAGGTTGCCAACTCCTGGTGTAGAATGAGAAGACCATATCACGTGCTCTACATGTGCCTCCTATGGATTTTGATACAGGAAAATATCTCTGAAAACTGATAGAACAGAATTTTGCAGGCTCAGAAGAAGAAATATGATCTACATCACATCTTCAAATGTGCATTGGGCTGACAGAAGAGACATCTATTTGGCACAGGCATCAAACTGAAGACTACCCAGCAAAGTCAGAAAAACAGGAAAGCTGGTATGTTTGAAGCAAACTGCAATCCAAGAAAACATACTTTGATCCAAAGGAAGCTATTAATAGGCAATCACATGACACAGTCATGACAATAAAAGATTGCACTTTTATGGATAGGGAAGCTATATTCCAAGACTGAATACTAATGACGTCAAGAAAACAAGAAAAGCTATTGCACTAAAAAGAGAGCCACTTATCTATATAGTAATTGGAGTTCTTTGAGATGTGTGGTCCATATCTGTATTCCACTATGGAGTACACATGTGCTCCATGCACCTGAAACTGAAATTTTTTTGCTAGGGTCCATTAGTCCACACCTGCACTCTTCTTCTCTTCAAGCTCCAAACTGAGGACATAAGGGGAAGTGTGGACCAAGTGCCGCTCCAGTTCCTTCTCTACTGCAAATCATGAGTAAAGGATCTGAAGCAGAGAAGGGCAGGTAGTGGAACAGAGACAGGGACTACACAAAGAACTTCGGTTACTATATAGATAAGTAACCTTTTTTCTTTTCCCCAGTGCTGGTCCCCAGGCACTGTGGATGACTGACAAGAAGTACTTATTAATGAGGAGGGTGTGAGGATCTTTGCAGTACTGATGACTGAAGGACCACCAAATCAAAGGGATGCATCAACTGCAGAGGCTTGCACTAGGGCAGTGGTGGGCAACCTGCGGCCCATCAGGGTAATCTGCTGGCAGGCCGCCAGACAGTTTGTTTACATTTGCACAGCTGCAAGTTCGCCATTCCCAGCCAATTGGAGCTGCGGGAAGCTGCGGCCAGTACCTCCCTGCAGCCCACACCGCTTCCCGCAGCTCCCATTGGCTGGGAATGGCGAATCGCAGCCACTGGGAGCTGCATGCAGCCATGCAAATGTAAACAAAACATCTGGTGGCTCACCAGCGGATTACCCTGATTACACCACTGAACTAGGGCACAATGTCTTGTGAAAGTATGGCCAGTGGTCCATAGTGCTACTTAATAGATGTCAATGACTGGCACCTCATGAAGTGAGACTACGGAAGCTGCCTTGACTCTGGTGACTCAAAATGACTATTTGCATCCTGAAATGTTAAGCAAATCAACTAATAAACTAACCAAATCATTCATCAGAGAAATTTTATCTGTTGAGCAGATTCTTTAGCAAGTCATGGAGATTTGGAGAGTTATAAGAAGGTTGGAAAAAATATGTAAAAAAAAGTGAAGAGTGATCCTGACAATGACCAAAGTCTATCTTCGTCTCTAGCATAACAACAAACAATAATAGAAAATGTGTAAACATCAAAAGTTTAATGAAGCCATGGGCAATAACCAGATGTAAATAATACATCTTGCAAGAAAAACTGGATTTTCTAAAAGAAATACAAAATTATGGCATCAAGGAAACACAGTAGATGTAATATATTGGTATTTTAGTAAAACATCTAATACATTAAAAAAATCTCTTACGAAATGGATTAGAACTAGTTTGGATACGAGCACTGTCCTGTGGACTTAAAACTGATTGATGGAGTACAAACAAAGAGTAAATATATATGGTAAAATACATATTCATGGCGAGTGGAAAATCCAAGAGAGGGGATTCAGATTCTAGTCAAGAATCTTTTCTTTACACATGAAGGGCGGGGGCTGATGGAGCTCAGCCCCCTGTTGCTATGATGAAGACGGTTACCAGCCGTTCTGTACCATCTACTGGGAAGTAGTAGCACTCATGGGCTGATGATGAGGACAGATACCAGTCCTTCTGCACTATACCATCTGCCACAAGGCTGATGATGACGACAGATATCAGCCATATTGTACCATCAGCCACCAAGGAGGGGGGGCGAGGATGCTACAGTTCAGTGCCGCAGCATCGCGTCTACCAGCAGCATTCAGTAGACATAGGGTGACATTTAAAAGAGTCAAGAGACTATTTTTTTCCCTTTTCCTTCTGGGGGTGGGTGGGAGGGAGTAAATTGACGAGCTATGCCCTGAACCACTGCGGACAATGTGTTTGACCCTACAGGCATTGGGAGCTCAGCCAAGAATGCAAATGATTTTCAGAGACTGCAGAAACTGTGGGATAGCTGGAGTCCTCAGTCCCCTCTCCCTCCCTCCATGAGCGTCCATTTGATTCTTTGGCTTTCCGTTACGCTTATCATGCAACAGCGTGCTGAGTCCCTGCTGTGCCCTCTGTCTGGAGATTTTTTTAAAATGCTTTGGAATTTCATCCTCTGTAACGGAGCTCTGATAGAACAGATTTGTCTGCCCATACAGCGATCACATCCGTACGGTCCATGCTGGAGCTCTTTTTGGATTTGGGACTGCATCGCCACCCATGCAGATCAGAGCTCCACGCTGGGCAAGCAGGAAATGATATTCAGAAGTTCGTGGGGCTTTTCCTGTCTACCTGGCCACTGCATCCGAGTTCTGATTGCTGTCTAGAGCGGTCAGTGGTGCACTGTGGGATACCGCCCGGAGGCCAATACCATCGATTTGCAGCCACACTAACCCTAATCCGACATGGCAATACCGATATTAGCGCTACTCCTCTCGTTGGGGAGGAGTACAGAAACCGGTTTAAAGAGCCCTTTATATCGATATAAAGGGCTTCTTAGTGTGGACGGGTGTGGCGTTAAATCGGTTTAACGCTCCTAAAACCGGTTTAAACGCGTAGTGTAGACCAGGCCTAAGATACTCATGGGGAACTATTCCAGTACAATAGGAAAGGAAACATCTAAGAACAGCACCACTGGAAAATGTCTCTTTTACAGTCAGATACAAAAGAAATGTGAGTCAAGATGAAGCAGAAAGATGGAAAGAAAACATCAGCTGCTGCAACAGAACCAACTGGGAACCAGAGTGAGCAGCACAAACTGAATGTACCTATATAAGAGCTACAGAGTCCAAGACAATGCCAAAAGAAAGAGAAGTGGTTATCTATTACACTAGTTGCATTTTTGTTTCCAAGTCTATGTATAAGAAATGTCTATGTATCTATGACACTGGTAAAAATTTTCAAGCGACCACAAACATTTTATATGTGTACACTGTACAAAACATATAGCCCAGTGGTTCTCAAACTTCTGTATTGGTGACCCCTTTCACACAGTAAGCCTCTGAGTGTAACCTGCCCTTATAAATTAAAAACACATTTTTTATAATTAATATTATTATAAATGCTGGAAGTGTTTTAAATGCTGGAAGGCTAACACCAGCATTATAAATGCTGGAAGGCTAACACCTCATGACCCCCTGAAATAACCTCACGATCCCCAGTTTGAGAACCCCTAATATAGCTGAAAACTTCAAATGAAGGGCTAGAAAGACTTTGTGGTCAAGTAAACGATTGTATCACAAGCTGACTGAAATGCAAAATGATCATTCAGGAGGGAAAAAGCTCAATGTTAAATATTTCTTGTTAGGTGAAATGTTGATGATGCTGTGGTATGGTTAAAACAAAGACAGTGCTGTAATACAATCATATCATCAAAAGTGAGACCAGGTTGCTTTAAGAGAGAAATAGGAAGTTGTAACCTGAAGCTTACTGAATGCTGGGCTGGGCAGTACACTGTGAGGCAGCAAATAAAGTAAATCTATTCGCTGTAAACTCCACAGAGCATCCAGACTGTTTTACCAAAGTTGGTACTCCCCCGTGGGTGGAGGAGACAAGAGACGGGTGACGTCATACAGGAGAAGGGATAAAGTGCTGTTTCTGCAGCTGTGGGATGAGAAAAAACTTCTTAGGCGTATAAAGGATCTGCTGCCCTGTCCAGCAAAGACACTGCTGACAGGATCTTTATTCCTACAGCTCAGCCTTCAGCTCCCTTTACCAAGCTGGGGAAAAAAGAAAAATAATCCAGTAATAATAGCTGTCAGAAGATTGGTGTACAATGCCACAGAACGTCGTTCTCCCAGGACCTGCTCCTTGGGGATTCAGGCTGACAGGAGGGATAGATTTTAACCAGCCTTTGATCATAACCAGGGTATGTGTTCTTTTCCATTTCCCTTTTATTACTTTTAACATTGTTTTAGTTTTTGCTCTTTGACTTTTCTTGAGTGAAGCAATAAACGAGTGAACTAGCTGCAGGTTTCATTTATTACTGTTGTTCAAATTTAGAGTTGCTGAAAGTTAACAATTCTGAAATGATTTGTGTGTGTGTGAATTTTAAAGAGACTGCTTTATCAGGTAAAAAGGGCTTCATTCGACTCCTTCTCACACTTCCAAAATGAAATTCCCATGTCAAGGGGACACTGGCAAAGGAAGAGGACAGCGTGATTTCCCAAAGCACTGAGATTTTCACTTTCCAGTTTCGGACCCCCCAGGGAGCCAGAGATCAGCCTAAGATACTGACCATATTGCAGCTCTCATCAGTTCCAGTAACTGGCCCATATTATCCTTGGGGAGAGGGGGACTTAGCAGCTGTTCCTTGTGGCTGGATGTTTGTACACTAATCTTCATGTCAGCTTGAGTTAAGAGGAGTTTGTAATACATATCTTTATCTAATTCAAGATCTGTGTGTTGTAAGCAAAGGCAGTGGGGCCATGTTCCTACAAATGTACAGTTCTGTTTTTTCATTTATTTTACATCAGTGATTTATTACAAAGTTATTCTATCATGAACAAGCAAGAAAAAAATCCTATGCATTAACTAGTGGCTTTTAGTGATAGTCAATATTAATCTCTTATAGTACTTCACGTTTAAAGAGGATTAAGAACACAATCCCTCCTCTTTTTTCTGTATTCTAAGATATTATCCTGAAAACTGGCATTTATTTCAGAGGCTGTCACTTAATAACTGCAACACACAAAAATCTATTTTCCATTCTTAAAGCAATAGCAAAACATATTTTCTGTCCATTAGGTAAACTTAGTTTAAGTATATATTGCTGAATAGGGCTTTACGTGACATACATCAAATACCAGAATAAGCATTCTTTATTTTCTGCCGGTTTACGGTACTTGCACATACTGAAAGCATGTTTCATTATTCTCTTCCACCTCACTAACATAGTTTTGGAAGTAGTGCACTGAGACTCAGAATTTAGACAATATTTTAGTGCAGTATTACATAAGTGTCAGAACTTGAAGAATATATACCTCTGATGATGCCATGCAGTCAAACAGGAGTTTGCGGAAATGGTAAGCACCAAAATTCTACTGTAAATTACCCTAGTATAAATCTGAAGTAACTCCATGTAAGTCAATAGAGTTACTCCACATTTATACCACCATAACTGAGATCCACTTTTGCCCTTAAAAGATAATGCTCTTAATTTGCTTGATGTTATATAAATTTATATGATAAATGTTTGTTGAATGTGACATGAAAATTTTGGAGAAAAAAAAATATGTTGCATAAAAAGAGTGAAAAATGTCTAGATGTATTGGTGTCAAGTATCAGAGGGGTAGCCGTGTTAGTCTGGATCTGTAAAAGCAACAAAGAATCCTGTGGCACCTTATAGACTAACAGACGTTTTGCAGCATGAGCTTTCGTGGGTGAATACCCACTTCTTCGGATGCAAGGGAAGAAGTGGGTATTCACCCACGAAAGCTCATGCTGCAAAACGTCTGTTAGTCTATAAGGTGCCACAGGATTCTTTGTTGCTTTTATAGATGTATTGGGACTTTCATTGCCTTTTATGGACTTACAAGGGGAAAATAGTTTCCATTATCTCTAATGAAAAATATTTTAGCAGTGTCTGGTTTATATTTTCCTTTTGTTTAGATTAAGTGTAATGAGGTTTAAAAATATACTAACAAAAGATAAATTACATTTATTGTAATTTTCTGAGGAATAAATAATTTTGCCATTGACTCATCATCATACCTACAGAGTGCGTTGAGACAAAAAAGCTGCTGGTTTGTAGCAAGATGTCAATGCTCATTAATCATATGTTTCAAGTTGAAGAACTGTTGTTAAACAATTCAAATTTATTAAATATTATTGCATGTTTTTCTACATTTTTCAAATATATTGATTTCAGTTACAACACAGAATACAAAGTATATATTGCTCACTTTATATTATTTTTATTACAAATATTTACACTGTATAAATGATAAAAAAATAGTATTTTTCAATTCAACTCAAATAAGTACTGTAGTGCATTCTCTTTATCATGAAAATGTAACATAAAAAAGGGGGGAAATTGTTACATAACTGCATTCAAAAACAATGTAAAACTTTAGAGCCTACAAGTCCACTCAGTCCTACTTCTTATTTTGCCAATTGCTAAGACAAACAAGTTTGTTTATATTTATGGGAGATACTGCTGCCTCCTTCTTATTTACAATGTAACCTGAAAGTGAGAGCAGGCTTTTGCGTGGCACTTTTGTAGCCGGCGTTGCAAGGTATTTATGTGACTGATATGCTAAACATTCGTATGCCCCTTCATGCTTCAGCCACCATTCCAGAGGACATACTTCCATCCTAATGATGCTTGGTAAAAAAAAATGTGTTAATTAAATTTGTGACTGAACTTCTTGGGGGAAAATTGGATGTCTCCTGTTCCGTTTTACCCCATTCTACCATATATTTCATGTTATAGCAATCTCGGATGACAATCCAGCACATGTTCATTTTACGAACACTTTCACTGCAGATTTGACAAAATGCAAAGAAGGTACCAATGTGGGATTTCTAAAACTAGCTACAGCATTCGACTCAAGGTTTATGAATCTGAAGTGCCGTCCAAAATCTGAGAGGGACGAGGTGTGAAGCATGATGTCAGAAGTCTTAAAAGAGCAACACTCCGATGTGGAAACTACAGAACCTGAACCACCATGACCAAAAAAAAAATTAATCTTCTGCTGGTGGCATCTGACTCAAATGATGAAAATGAACATGTTCACTCTGCTTTGGATCATTAACATGCAGAACCCGCTATCAGCATGGACGCATGTCCTCTGGAATCATGGCTGAAGCATGAAGGAACATATGAATCTTTAGCACATCTGGCACACAAATATCTTGAGATGCCAGCTAAAACAGTGCCATGTGAACACCTGTTCTCACTTTCAGGTAACATTGTAAACAAGAAGTGGGCAGCATTACCTCCTGCAAATTGTAACCAAACTTTGTCTGAGCAATTGACTGAACAAGAAGTAGGAGTGAGTGGACTTGTAGGCTCTAAAGTTTTATATTGTTTTATTTTTAATCCATTTTTTATAGATAATTCTACATTTTTAAGTTCAACTTTCATGATAAAGCAATTGCACTACAGTACTTATATTAGGTGAACTGAAAAATACTATTTCTTTGTTTCTTACAGTGAAAATATTTGTATTCAAAAATTAAGTGAGCAGTGTACACTTTGTATTCTGTGCTGTAATTGAAATTGAAAATGTAGAAAACATCCAAAAATATTTAAATAAATGGTATTCTCTTATTGTTTAACAGCATGATTAATTGTGCGATTAATCATTATTAATTTTTAATTGAGCGATTAATCACTATTAATTTTTTTAAATCGCCTGACAGCCCTAGTAAGCAGAAACTGATAGTTTATTGAATCTTTCCAATTATCCTTTTGACTAAAATCCTTAGCCAGATGTAACAGCAGTTGGCTATAATCCTTATTCAATCAGAGAAAACCTTTATTAGTGGTGTAATAGAGTGATGTGTAAGGCTATCAGGGATAATCGTACACCTGTTTAGAGAACAGAGGTCATCTCAAAAACCCATGCGTGATTTACCTAACCAAACACAGTAAGACAATCCTCTTGAGTGTTTCAAGCAAACGTAAAACCACAGAGTATGATATTCGGGAAGGGCTAAATATAGAAGTTAAATGAATGTGTTTATTTGCAGGACATAACGACATAAAAAGCAAGAAGCAAAAAATTAATAAGAAAAATGAAAACAACTGCTGAAATTTTTGGGGCTTAACTTACCTACATTTATGTTATGTCTATGGAACCATCCAAAGCCCACTGACTAAAGCCAATTAAATTATTTCAATTTGCTTAAGAGTAGGCCTTGAATGTGCCTGGGTGGAAGCGGGGAAGAGAGAGAGAGAGTGTCTGTGTGTTGAGGGAACAGTTGAGATAAAAAGAATAATGCATTCTAAGAATTTAACTCCCTTTAAACAAAATAATTATGGATAAGTGTAAAAACAATGTTTGAGGGAGCAGGAGATACCTTCATCAACTTCAGAGTTTCACAGTCTTAATGTTCTGCTATAGAGCTGAATGGTTCCTCACTATGTATACACACATTACTTCTGTTTCACCTATATACATTTTTTTGTAACACAGACGCAAAGACTGTCTTTTTTATTCTCTTCAAAAGAGGTGGATTATGAAGTATTCATAATTCAGTGTCCCAAAGCAATTTACAAATCAATATACAGAATAAATGCACTGCAGAAAGAAAATATTTTTCTCAAAATCATATAATTGAAGAAAATTACTCCACATGAGTAAAGTTGTTATCTAATCCACAAAATGTTTGCATATCTGATACATGTCCCTATTTTCCTCCTCTTTATTTTTTTTAAATCTGAGAAGAGATTTAGATTCACAACACACTAGACCAATAAACACACAATACTATGGACTAAGGGGACTAAAAAGCTAGACGCCCAATTCCAATTGAAATTCAGTGGGAAATGAGTTCCTATCTACTCTGAGTGCCTTTGAAAATCCCAGCCCAGATGTTTAAAACTGGATGCAAGAATTATGCTTCACAAATCCCCCATTTACACATGCAAAATGGGGATTTGTAACCTAAATGCCCTTTGAATGTTCAAATATTGGTTAAATAAATAGTTTAGATGGCAGGTTTTGAAAAATTTGGCACACTGTTTTATAGACTTTGATCTCAATAAATAAAAACATTAAGAGTGACATACATTGGGTTTTAGATTCTGTTACTACAAATCTAGTCTACTGATATATCCAATGTATTGTGCCAGTCATCTATATCAGGCTAAGGTATTTAGGCACTTAACTCCCACTGATTTCAATCCATTTATTAAAACCCGGCCCTCTTAGGTCCTGCAATGCTGAGTGGAACAATTCCTAAATACCTTTCAAAATAATCTGGGCCCTAGATTCTATGGTGATAGGTGCATTGGAAATATCAACAATACATATATTAGTATACATTAATTATGAGACTATTTCTTTACTTTTTTGGTTTGTTGCTTGTACATATGCTCCAAGGGAAAACTCATACTTTAGATTAATTTAGTGGTGTTTTCTGCCACTATCACCAGAATTTCTGCTCTAGGAAATTTTTATTTTATTTCATACCTCTTTTACATTTCAAATTTCAACAACAGATTTCCTGTCTTTATATTTCATTACAAAATAATTTCTCCCCTTCGTTGGTTAAATGACTGCTTCTTGGAGCAGCTAGTCCTGGAACTCACAAGAGGAGAGGCAATTCTTGATTTAGTCCTAAGTGGAGCACAGGATCAGGTCCAAGAGGTGAATACAGTTGGACCACTTAGTAATAGTGACCATAATATAATTAAATTTAACATCCCTGTGGCGGGGAAAACACCACAGCACACTAACACTGTAGCATTTAATTTCAGAAAGGGGAACTACACAAAAATGAGGAGGTTAGTTAAACAGTAATTAAAAGGTACAGCACCAAAAGTAAAATCCCTGCAAGCTGCATGGAAACTTTTAAAAGACACCATAACAGAGGCTCAACTTAAATGTATACCCCAAATTAAAAAACATAGTAAGAGAACAAAAAAAGGAGCCACCGTGGCTAAACAGCAAAGTAAAAGAAGCAGTGAGAGGCAAAAAGGCATCCTTTAAAAAGTGGAAGTTAAATCCTAGTGAGAAAAATAGAAAAAGAGCATAAACTCTGGCAAATGAAGTGTAAAAATATAATTAGGAAGGCCAAAAAAGAATTTGAAGAACAGCTAGCCAAAGACTCAAAAAGTAATAGCAAAAAAAATGTTAAGTACATCAGAAGCAGGAAGCCTGCTAAATAACGAGTGGGGCCACTGGACAATCAAAATGCTAAAGGAGCACTCAAGGACAATAAGGCCATTGCGGAGAAACTAAATTAATTTTTTGCATCAGTCTTCACAGCTGAGGATGTGAGGGAGATTCCCAAACCTGAGCCATTCTTTTTAGGTGACGAATCTGAGAAACTGTCCCAGATTGAGGTGTCATTAGAGGAGGTTTGGAACAAACTGATAAACTAAACAGTAGTAAGTCACCAGGACCAGATTGTATTCACACAAGAGTTATGAAGGAACTCAAATGTGAAATTGCAGGACTACTAACTCTAGTCTGTAACCTATAATTTAAATCAGGTTCTGTACCAAATGACTGGAGGATAGCGAATGTGATGCCACTTTTTTAAAAGGGCTGCAGAGGTAACCCTGGCAATTTCAGGCTACTAAGCCTGACTTCAATACCAGGCAAACTGGTTGAAACTATAGTAAAGAACAAAATTGTCAGACACATAGATGAATGTAATTTGTTGGGGAACAGTCAACGTGGTTTTTGTAAAGGAAAATCATACCTCACCAATCTACTAGAATTTTTTGAGGGGATCAACAAGCATATGGACAAGGGGGATCCAGTGGATATAGCGTATTTAGATTTTCAGAAAGCCTTTGACAAGGTCCCTCACCAAAGGCTCTTAAGCAAAGTAAGCAATCATGGGATAAGAGGGAAGGTGCTCTCATGGATTGGTAACTGGTTAAAAGATAGGAAACAAACAGTAGGAATAAATGGTCAGAGCTCTGTACTAGGTCCAGTCCTGCATGCAGATGTGGTTGCCCCATCTCAAAAAATATATATTGGAATTGCTAAATGTTCAGAAAAGGGCAACAAAAATGATTAAGGGTATGGAGCGTCTTCCATATGAGGAGAGATTAATAATATGGGACTTTTTAGCTTGGAAAAAAGACAACTAAGGGGGGATATGATAGAGGTCTATAAAATCATGACTGGTTTGGAGAAAGTAAATAAGGAAGTGTTATTTACTCATTCTCATAACACAAGAACTAGGGGTCACCAAATGAAAATAATAGGCAGCAGGTTTAAAACAAACAAAAGGAAGTATTTTTTCATACAACGCACAGTCAATCTGTGGAACTGATTGCCAGAGGAAGCTGTGAAGGCCAAGACTATAACAAGGTTCAAAAAAGAACTAGATAAATTCATGGAGGATAGATCCATCAATGGCTATTAGCCAGGATGGACAGGGATGGAGTTCATAGCCTCTGTTTGCCAGAAGCTGGGTATGGGTGCCAGGGGATAGATCACTTGATGATTACCTGTTCTGTTCATTCCCTCTGGGACACCTGGCATTGGCCACTTTTGGAAGACAGGATACTGGGCTAGATGGACCTTTGGTCTGACCCAGTATGGCCGTTCTTATGTGGCTTCACTCTACTCTTGCTCATACTTTTGGGGGAGAGAGATTTATGTTGGAGGGGGCAATAGAGCATCTGACTACTAAAAACCCATTTTTCTAACCCAGAGGATCACACCTAAAGTATCCTTAGCTAGGAATTTAAAGTTGGTTCAGAAATGTAGAAACTCTGTCTTTCCTTTCCTTCCCCAATCCTGATGCATTTTTCAAATGACTGAGCAGAAAAATGCCACAGTGAAGAACTGCACCTGTGCTGCTACGAACATTAATTCCACATGCTGTGTACTTGACAGTTATCTCTGACAGAGACTGCTATGTGATAGAGAATAGATTTAATGCCTTGGATTTGTTATATCAGAATGGGGAAATGGTCCATTTAATCTGATATCCTTTCTTTAGCAGCGGCCTTTACCTGACGCTTTAGAGGAAGATGAAATCTTCCCAAATGCACTAGTTGTTCATTACTATAATGTGATGGGAGGAGATTCTTTCTTGACCACAACTGAAAGTCAGCTTTTTGGAAGCATGATAATAGCCCTTACATTTTTTATCCTAACTAGTGTAACTGCAGATTTTATCCTTATTTATGAGCAGAAACAGTTTGAATCTTATTTAGTCAGTGATCTCAATTATATCCTGTGGTTTTGAGTTCCACAGCTTAGTAATAAAGTATGCATAAAATATTTCTTGCCATGCATGGAAATGTAGCAGCGTAATACCTGTAGAGACAATACAAGAGACAGTTTCATTAGCATTGTCACAGTGGTATTGGTACATTCCATGCTTTTAATGGAATCTTTCTTTCTTCAAGAATACAAGACTTGGTTAATCTGTCATTTCCTGGGAAAATGTATTTAAAAAATTAAAATCTCAGTGAGCAATTTTATATGTGATGTAATACTTAAGAACTAAGAAAGAGTGCAATGTTTTTCTGGGAAGTTACAGAATGCTTTCAAATACCACAGAAGCATAAATGTCTTAAGTACTAGAAAGTGCAGTAATCTCCCATAAATACACTGCCTGGCAGTGGAAGCTAGGAATATTTGGAAATGGATAGGCAAAAATTACATATAATGGTCTGTTCAGAGCACATTGGAGAGACTATTCTGTATCTGAAGGAATTAATAATACTGGTTCTGATCAGGGGCGGCTCTAGGCTTTTTGCCGCCCCAAGCACGGCAGGCAGGCTGCCTCCGGCGGTTTGCCTGCGGCGGGTCCGCTGGTCCCGAGGCTACGCCTGCGGGAGGTCCGCCGAAGCCGCGGGACCAGCGGCCCCTCCGCAGGCAAGCCACCGAAGGCACCCTGCCTGCCGCCCTCGCGGCGCCAGCAGAGCGCTCCCCGCAGCTTGCCGCCCCAAGCACGCGCTTGGCGTGCTGGGGCCTGGAGCTGCCCTTGGCTCTGATACCACCTGCCTGACGAGTCATCAGTGCTGGCTGCAATGACAGGAAATGGAATTCAGAAGCCAACGATTCTACACTTCATAATTTATTATTATTCCACTGTGCTAAGGAAGAGGGATTTGTCAAAGGAGAAAGCAGTAATCTTAAGGATCAGTTCAAGAGGACATTCCATGAAAGAGCTGATAAGGGAAAATTTTCAAAGGGGACTATGAGAGAAGAAGATAAATGAGCAGCCTAGGCAGTGACATGATAAGAGAAGACCAGGTGCAGGAAAGCCTGAATTTTGAAGGGCCTTGAAGGTGAGGACAAGAAGCCTGAGCTTTAGGCAGCAGAACAATGTTCTTGGGGGGAAGGGAGAGGAGTTAAACAGCAAAAGAAATAATTGGATGTTGTAAGAAAGACATTTCTAAATAAAACATCTGTCTCTGAAATTTTTAAATCTCTATCATGTGTTTGCTTATGTGTACATACACCACATGTGTACATACACACTTGTGTGAGAAATAGTGAGAGAAATAATGGAATTCCAAATTTGAGAGATGACATGGTTCTACCTCCTATCACGTTCTACAGGCAGCTTCAAAAGGACTTAATTCCATGAGGATGAATTGTGCCAGTAATGTATTCACTTTGCTATTTGGTAGTTTGTGTTATATTGTTTTATCATGTAAGTAAAAAAGTACTCCTGTATCAAAGGTTCAATGGAAATTAAATGGACTTCTAGAAGATAGTAGCTTTATAGACTGGAATTGTATTGGGAAAGGCAAAAGATATTCCTTTTGAGGAAGGTGTGAGTAATATGCACATTGCCCTCGGACAGGAAATACTATAGGTAGGCAGACAAATTATGCATCTTTGTAACCTCTCTTGCAGGGTTTTTAATTCCATGTTTCCAAATCAGTGTTATGAGACTCTCTTTAGGATAAACTTCCAAAATACGAATTTTTAGACTTGTTTAGAGTAGCAGTCCTCCAAGTCATCCTTTTGCTTTAATGTTAAGTCTCTCTCCTTAATCTAAACAAATAGCCTCAAAGGCTAGCTATCGAGCAATAATATCACATTAGAAAGCAAAAACATCAAGAAAGTAGAACAGTTCATCTACCCAGGCACCACCATACTAGCCAATGGAGACCTCAAGAAGGAAGTGACATCAATAATAGGAAAGACATCCACAGCATTCACCAAACTCAACAAGGTATCAAAATCAAGGATATACAGCACCAGAAGAAAACTGAAAATTTTCAACTAAAATAATCTTAGTATTAACATAGAGCTGCAAAAGCTGGGGATCTACCAAAAAGTGAGACAGAAAACAAGACAACTTCAAAAATCAGTGTCTATAAAAAATTCCGGACACTGAATGGAAAGACTTCAACACCAACAAAGAGATCTGAGAAATCACCAACCAGCAGCTCATCTCCACCAGAATCAGAAGAAATCTCTAAACATATCTGGGGCATGTACATCACATGCCAATATGCAGACCTCTACACAAAGTTGTCAAGTGGAAACCAATTGGTGTGAGAAAACGAGGGTACCTAAGAGAATTCTTAAGGAGAACTCTTCATAGGGAGGGCAGAACAGCTGTTGTCCACACCATATGAAAGCAATAGCAAATGACCGGGAGGTACGAAGTAGACTAGTGTCTGCCCTGTGTGCCAACATTGGTGCGGGAAGGATGTAATGTAATGTAAAAACAAGTGTCCTAAAGAGGCAGAGAGAAGACCACTAAAGATGCCTGGGAATATCATTGAAAAAAACTACAGATCATTGGAAGCCCAAAACCATGTACAAGAGACACATACTGTCAGAGAAAACAAGGCTGAAGGGCTTTATATTCACTGTTGTTGAGAGGAGGGATCTTCCTTCCCCAATACTCTTACAGACTACGGCAGTAGTTCTCAAGCAGGGGTACGCAGAGGTCTTCCAGGGGGTACATCAACTCATCTAGATACTTGCCTAGTTTTATAACAAATTACATAAAAAGCACTAGCAAAATCAATACAAACTAAAATTTCATACAGACAACGACTTGTTTGTACTGCTCTATATACTATACACTGGAAGTTAAGTACAATATTTATATTTCAATTGATTTATTTTATAATTATATGGTAAAAATGAGAAAGTGAGCAATTTTTCAGTAACAGTGTGCTGTGACACTGTACTTTTTTTGTCTGGTTTTGTAAGCAAGTAGGGTACACAAGACAAATCAGACTCCTGAAAGGGGTACAGTAATCTGGAAAAGTTGAGAACCACTGGACTGGGGATTCAAAAACTGTAGCAGGGAAATTTAATTTTTTAAAAGTTATGTATTTGCTTTCCACTTATACTTCCCCACTGGCAACCCCAATACAGTTTATCCTTCATCCCGGGATCTCCCCTGTCCCTTGGTCTTTACATGACACTATTCCATCAATTTAGTGCTACCCTAGTAAGATCCAACAGCTGGGACAGTGTGAAGTTGAGAGATATGGCCAGGCCACTTCTAAAGAGCTGAAGGGGCAGGGCTAAAGACTCCCAGGGCTTGACTACACTGGCACTTCACAGCGCTGCAACTTTCTTGCTCAGGGGTGTGAAAAAACACCCCCCTGAGCGCAGCAAGTTACAGCGCTGCAAAGCGCCAGTGTAAACAGTGCCCCAGCGCTGGAAGCGCGGCTCCCAGTGCTGTAAGCTAATCCCCATGGGGAGGTGGAGTACCTGCAGCGCTGGGAGAGCTGTCTCCCAGCGCTGGCGCTACGACCACACTCACACTTCAAAGCGCTGCCACGGGAGCGCTCCCACGGCAGCGCTGTGCAGCTCTAAGTGTAGCCATACCCTCAGTCGTCAACCCGGATGACTCTTGCCCCACCAGCACACACATGGGATTGCATCAGCAACTACTTCTGAGCCTCAGGGAGAAGAGATTAATCTGAAGCTTCTCTTTTCCACAAGGCCTCCAGAGAACTAATGAGCTGATCTGCAGAGAGCAAGAATCCCTATACACAGGGCCAGCTCCAGGTTTTTTACCGTCCCAAGCAACAACAACAACAAAAAAGCTGGAGTGCTGCCGCCGAAGCAGGAAAAAAAAAAAAAAAAAAAAAAAGCCGGAGTGCTGCCCCTTGAAAAGTGCCGCCCCTTGAAAAGGGCCGCCCTAGGCACATGCTTGGAACGCTGGTGCCTAGAGTCGGCTCTGCCTGTAGAGCACTGGCTGTTCAGCCAGGTAGGATTCTACCATATCAAGGGGAGAGGAAACACTGGAATCTGCTTAAAAGCGTGCTATTGTGCACTAAATTTAAAACCTTGGGCTAGTAAAAGAATACAAAGTTTTGTTACAATCGTTTTTTCAGATATTTTGCCCCCCTCATATTTGCAAGAACGTTGGCCCAGATTCTCAAAGGTATTAGGTACCTAACTCCTACTGATTTGAAAACTTTCAGAATCTGGGCCTTTGCTCTTGTCCTTTCCTCAGATTTAAGAATCTGTGATCACTCTATCACAATCATGCCTCACCCCAAGACAAATGTATTAACATCCTTTACAGACCTATCAGTTTAACTCATTTACAGGGCTGGCTGTAAATAGTGTTATACCTGAAAACAGCTGATGGTGCATTTTGTAAGGAAACATTTTCAAAAGTACTGAATTAGGAGCACTTTCTTTCATTTATTTATCTAAAGCTTAAATTTAAAGCTCTTATTAGAGTGAGAAACTAGAATCACTTTGGTACTTATTCATTGATTTTATTAATTATTATTATTATTCATACTGTGGTAGTGTCCATAGGCCACAACCAAGTTGGACCCTTTTGTACGAGGTGCTGTAGAAATATATAATAAATGAATGCTCTTAATGTGGGCAAGTTTGGTTATCTTTGCAACCATAAGAGGTAGAAACCAATTATTTTTAAATTAAAGCTTAAATTCTGCAGGAACTTGTCTTTGTCCCCACCACTACTTGCCATGAAAACGATCCTGATGCATAGCTATTTGGATTTTTCAAGACCCAGAAAGCGGGAATGTTTAAGGCACTGGACCTAAATTAAGGGTTTAGGGTCTGATTCAGGTTCTGATCATGACTTTGCCACAGACTTGTGTGACCTTGGATACGTTTGTGCATGGAGAGGACACAATATATATAACTGTCCCCAGCTTTGTGTGCAGAAGGGGGGTCTGGTCTTCCTTGTTGGCACCATTTTGTTTTCTCTCATTGCTTTTGGCTTGTGGAGGCCTCCACACAGGGTCCCGCTTCAGAATAATGAATGGGGACTTGGCAGGCCAGTGGGGAGAAGTGAGGTGGTCCAAGGATGCATATCAGTCTCTCTCTGGCTTTATGAAAAATCTGTGGTACAGATGATAGAGCCAGTGGGGGGGGGAGGGATAGCTCAGTGGTTTGAGCATTGGCCTGCTAAACCCAGGGTTGCAAGTTCAGTCCTTGAGGGGGCCATTTAGGGAACTGGGGTAAAAATCTGTCTGGGGATTGGTCCTGCTTTGAGCAGGGGGTTGGACTAGATGACCTTCTGAGGTCCCTTCCAACCCTAATCTTCTATGATTCTAAGTTTTCTAACACAGGGCTAAATTGTGGTAGCTAAGCATTCCCGTGTGTCACCCTAACAGAATTTCTAAAAAACACTGTCTCAGGTTGAAACAATGTCTCTGTATCTTTGCAGCAAATAGTTGCTTTTAGTCACTAGAGAAACTCTTGATTGGCTACCACAGGTTTTAAAGCATGTTTCCTTTACCATGGAAGAAACCATGACAAAATACTATTGAGAATGTTATGAACAAGTCTGATGTATGAACAAGTCCTCCATTTAAGACTGTTGTAAGAGACAGTCAAGGGACCACACTGAAAACAAAGCCTAATAGAGTTTGCCCAGAAACTAGTACCATGTGGGCAGAGGGGTCACGTTCATACAGGTGCATGGCAGTGTGAAAACACACAGAAACTGAGAACAGACAAGAACTGGGAACAGGGGGGAGAGTGGGGAGAAACCCAAGAAGGAGCCTGTAAGCACATGTGATCATGGAAAAAAATAAAGAAATCTTTTGGATCTTGTGTTGACTGAAGAGGCAGTAAGGTAAGAAACTGCTCTTTTTGTTCTTGATTCCTTCCGCATTCACAGTCACAAGACTTTGTATGTTCTTTGTAAATAAGCAAAATTGCATTAAACAAATTCCCAACTATCACCAATTTCTACTCCCAACTGGAGCAACCTACTAGACACTGAATTTTTAGGAAGCAACTCAGGCCAAAAAGTGGTAACACTGGTGTTAGCAGTGTGATCTAGTTTCCAAGTAGAGAGACTGTGAGCTGGTGGTATTCCTGTTGAACCAAGATGCAACAAATAATGGAGGTTCTTGCAGAAATAAAAAATGGACAGCAGGATTTAAAACAAGACCTCAAATAGGACCTGGAGACTTCGCAAAAGTAATTAAGACAAGACCTAAAACAAGATCTAAAACAAGAGCTGGAGGTTTCCCAGAAAGGGCTCAGAGAGAACTTGCATGTTGAGATGAGTTTGTTGTATGGAGCTGCAACTAAAAAACACTTGGACAGACTGGGAAACCCATTGGCAACACACCCGGACTAGAATGGTAAAACAGATTGATGAGGTGAACAACAATCTGACTAAAGTTTTTCCATGAAGCAGTGGAAATCAAACAGACTTAGGCCAATTTGGAACTTGCTGAGATGAGGTTCAGCATGGACTTGAGTTGAAAATTCAGGTCTAGAAGGAAATCAAAGGGTCACAGACCACAGTGGAAGATAGCTGTCTGGATGAGGAACTGAGCCAGCCAGAGGACTAGGGTAATACCAGACATTTACAACAATTTTCTGCCCCATTTGTAACCCACAGAGGCTCAGAGGGGACAAGTCGGTTTGTGCCAGCTCAAATAATGAAAAAACTTCCTGGCAGAGGCAGGGGCGGCTCTACAAATTTGGCCGCCCCAAGCAATCATGCCCGGGAGGCGCCCCCGAGCCGCGGGAGCAGCGGACCTGCCGCGGGCATGACTGCGGAGGGTCCGCTGGTCGCGCGGCTCAGCTGGACCTCCCGCAGCTGCGGACGGTTCGCGGGTCCGGCGGCTCCGGTTGAGCTGCCGCAGTCATGCCTGCGGAAGGTCCAGCCGAGCCGCGGGACCAGCGAACCGTCCGCAGTCATGCCTGCGGCAGGTCCGGTCGTCCCCGGGCTCCGGTGGACCTCCCGCAGGCATGACTGCGGCAGGTCCACCGGACCAGCCTGCCGCCCCCCTGGGAAAGGGCCGCCCCAGGCGGGTGCTTGCCCCGCTGGGCTCTAGAGCCGCCCCTGGGCAGAGGTGACGCATGGAAGGGTATGCGGGGTCACATGCCCCCCCCCCCCCCCAAGATTTGCTGGTTGGCTTATACAGAGTATGCTCACATGGACTGAGCATGCTCAGTAACACTGCTGAGGCTGGCTGCCCTCACTCTGCCGCCCTCCCTCCCCCACTATCATCAGCAAGCACGGGTCATCTCTGCTGCGAGGCTCATTTGGCTCAGTTCAACATTATAGCTCAAATGAATGGCTGGGAGGAGACACAGAAAGGGGGATTACTATCAGCCAACTTGGGTGGCCCAGCTCTAATTGTGCTACAGAACTTACCCACAGAAAAAAAAAACTGAATTAGCCAGACCTGGTACAAGCCCTTGACATGCAGTTTGGAGTTAGCCATCAATCTGATGTGGCCAAGGTACACCTAAGAGGCTAGAGCTAGAAGTAGAAGGAATGAAGAAATTCCACGTGAGCTGGCAGAGAACCTGCAAAGACTTATGTTCTGAGCGTCGCCAGATACCATCAAGGCTCTCAACACTAAACTGACAATGGACCAATTTATAAATGCTCAGCTGGACTTGGACTTGCAGATCAAAATCAGCAAAAGGAATCCAATTGTCCACAGAACTTGAATCTTTTCTTGTAACAGTGTCCAGAAGGGAATGTAGCTGCTAGTGTAGAAGATGGAAGCTGATCACCATGAGCCCTGTAAATACAGCTTTGTGGTTCCATATGTATGATGACAGAAGAGATTCTAATCTGGTTCAGGACCTTATTGAATAAGAAGAAAAACTGATAAATTTGGTGTATAAAACAAAGGAAATTGGCAATAATGCAAAAATTAAAGGAAACAGTTCAGTTAAACGTTGGTACTGTGACAAAATTGGCCACAGAAAGGATTGTTATCAATATAAGATAGGCCAAGAGAGACTCTTGCAAGTGTCTAGTGAAAGCTCCTTCCCCAGTTCAGGAAATGAAGGAACACCAACCTGAAGGGGCAATGGTTAGGGGAGATACAAGGATCAACCCCACAGATTTTGTTTACATCTTGGCAGTCAAACAACAATAATGGGAGTATGGTTAATAACACCACAGAAACATTAACCCAGGAACCAAACCCTGTAACAAACCCCATTGCCTACTCTGTCCCTATATCTACTCTAGTGACACCATCAGAGGAACCAATCACACCAGCCATAACATCAGGGGCTCATTCACTTGCACATCTGCTAATGTGAAATATGCCATCATGTGCCAGCAATGCCCCTCTGCCATGTACTCTGGCCAAACTGGACAGTCGCTAAGTAAAAGGATAAATGGACACAAATTAGACATCAGGAATGGTAACATACAAAAGCCAGTAGGAGAACACTTCAATCTCCCTGGACATTCAATAACAGATTTAAAAGTAGCCATTCTTCAACAAAAAACACTTCAAAAACAGACTTCAAAGAGAAACTGCAGAGCTACAATTCATTTTCAAACTTAACACCATTAATTTGGGCTTGAATAGGGACTGGGAGTGGCTGGTTCACTACAAAAGCAATTTTCCCTCTCTTGGTATTGACCCCTCCTCATCAATTATTGGGAGTGGACTATATCCACCCTGACTGAATTGGCCTCGTCAGCACTGGCTCTCCACTAGTAAGGTAACTCCCTTCTCTTCATGTGCCAATATATTTATGCCTGTATCTTTAATTTTCACTCATGCATCTGAAGAAGTGTGTTTTTTTACCCATGAAGGCTTATGCCCAAATAGATCTGTTAGTCTTTAAGGTGCCACCAGACTCCTCATTGTTTTTGTGGATACTAACACAGCTATCCCTCTGATACTTGGCTAATAACTGTATAATCAATGTCAGGAAAGGTGTCTTGCAAATTCAGTCTGTGAAATTCCCTTTAAAGATATGGCCCAGGTGGGATAAATGATTTGTAGGTAATTGGTTTGCACTGGAAAAATTGTCCTGCCCCTGGGGGCATTATAACAGCTACATGCTTTGGTAGCTTTCCAAAAAAGGAAAGAGAGAGAGCGTGGCTGAAATCTGTTTTGAGACCCAGGGTCTCAGGGCATCCTTAGCTGCTAAAGCTCTTGTGAACCTGAAATAAAAACTGATCCCAGTTTGTTTGCCGAATGTTTCCGACAAGCAGCAAGCAGAAAAAAAGGGAAAGTGATCAGCACACTGAAAAAGGCTTTTGTGACTGTTCCTGTCTTGGCCTATCCATGTTTCAAATCCCCTTTCATATTGGACACAGAGGCTAGTTCTTACAGTTTGACGGACAGAATTTCAGCTTGCCTGCCTGACCACCTCCCCCACAAATCTGAGAATGTAGCTGTGGAAGTTGAGTTGTTACAGAGATGAATTCCCCATTCAGATAGAACAGGCAGGGTCTGCTTCAGCCAGCAAGTTCAGCAGAAACAATAGGCATTCCTCAGGAGCTGACTGAAAGGTGATGTGAAACTATGCTGACAGAAAGATACTGTAGAAAAGTAAATAGTTAAGCTTGTATCAGCAGCAATATGTTAAATAATTTCTTTCTGTTTAGGATGGGGTAATTGGGTATCGTCATTTTAGGCCTCACTGGGGTGACAGACAAGGCTGAGGTGAGTGGGGGGAGTTATTGTAGGTGAAACCTTATTATGGGCTGAGTTAAAAATTCATTCAAACTGATGTATGAACAAGTCCTCCATTTAAGATAGTATAAAAGACAATTAAGGGGCCACAACTAAAACAAAGCCTAAGAGAGTCTGCTCAGAAACTAGCAGTGTGTGAGCGAAGGGTTCAGCTGGGTATTGTGACCAGCTGTGTGTAAGGGTGTGAAAATACACAGAAACAGAGGCCAGATAACAAGGGAGAGAGGAGGAGAGGCAAGAAAGCCAAGCAGGAGCCTGTAAGCACAATAGGCATGTCCAGACTACAGCAGCAAGTCTCAGAGCCTTGGGCAACTGACTTGGGCTCGCACTACAGGGCTAAAAATAGCAGTGTAGACATTCTTGTTCAGGCTGGAGCCTGGGCTCTGAAACCCAGTGAGGGTGGCGAGTATCAGAGCCCAGGCTCCAGTCTGAGCAGGAACATCTTCAGAGCTATTTTTAGCCCTGCAGCATGAGCCTGAGTCAGTTGACCCAGGCTCTGAGACTCGCTGCCATGGTTGTTTTTTCGTTTGTTTTCAGAGTAGATGTACCCAATGTGATCCTGGAAAAAAACGAGAGAGTGGGTTTTTGGGTCTGTTTTTGCCTAAAGAGGCATGGGGGCTGTAAGCTAAGAAATGTTCCGTTTGTTCTTGGTTCCTTCTGCATTGAGAGACACAGGATTTTGTACATTCCTTGTTAATAAACAAGATTGCATCAAAGAAAATACCAGACTCCATCAATTTCTACTTCCAACTGGAACATCCTGAGGGACCCAAACTTTGACTAGCTGCTCGGGTTGAAAAGGGCCAACAGGAGGAACAAATTGCTCTTCTCCCATTAAAAGCTGGTTTTTCTCTTTCCCAGCAGTTGAGAATGATCTTTTGGTAAGGATAGAGGGGTAGCTCTGCTTCAGTCTCAATGATGGTCAGTGTCTAAAAGGTACAATCTTGTCTTTCAAAGGCTGTGAATTAACAAATCTGTTGAAATGAAATGCTGGTTTGGTGTAAAATGGCATATCTGGTTGGATTTTAAATGTCACCATAATATTTTTCTTGTAAATTAGAGGGCCTGTAAAGAAATGTAGTGTCAATTTAGAAGTGTGTAAAATCTCATATTCACAGGCAGGGACGACATCCAGAATTTGTGAGGGGTGGCCTTTTTTAGGTCATAATTATAGCTGCCAGCCTTTCCTGTTTGCAAATATGCAAATATTCTGTCTGGATTTATATTTTATTAGATTAATAAATATTTAAACCATTTTACACAGAAAAAGCATTGTAAAAAGCAAAGAAAAATATAACAGCTGCACACAAAAATAAAGGAAAAACAAAGGGGATGCAGAGGAAAACAGATAAAACCTGAAAACGTTTCGATATGCAGCTGGATTTTTTTTTAGGAAATGTGCATTAAAAAAAAAATCTTATTTTCTTTTCAAAACCAAGTGGTGACAGCATAGCTGTAAAGACAACAGGTAGAATTAATTAGGAGAAGTGAACAATTAGAGACAAAGTGTGCACTCCTTTTTGCTTGTTTCTGAGAAAGCATAGATATTCTTGCTGTAAATTTTGTTTTTAACATTGGGATTACATTACATTTTAGTCTCAAACCTGGTAAAATATTAGAAAATACAAAGAGTATTCAAAAAGTGAAAATTACTATTACTGTTTTGTAGGGAGATTCACGGATGTGCTTTAATTAAAAAAATTAGTAAAAAATAAATTGTGTTTTTCTTATATCTTTTAGATTACTCCAGGAAGCAAGGCTTCAGAAGCCAATTTAAGTCCTGGTGATGTCATTCTAGCTATTGATGGCTATGGTACAGAGAACATGACTCATAATGATGCACAAGAGAGAATTAAAGCAGCATCACATCAACTTTGTCTCAAAATTGAGAGGTATTTCATTATATGTATGGACCACAACATCATATTTACTTTTGGAGGAGACGTTAAGAAACTGAGGTCTTTTTTCCTCTTATCCGATGACTGTCTAGGTAGACATTACATATTCCATGGATCCTTTAAAAAAGAATAAGGAATGATTTAATTGATAGTATTCCATTTCTTAATTAAACAGATACCAGCATCTAAGATTCTGTGTATGATATTTCTGAATTCATAAGGATTTTTACACTTTCTGTCTATTGATTTAAATGGGCTGTGGATCATGTCTATAAATCTTGCACTATCAATATTATTTTTGTAGCACCACTAATGAGCATGGAACTTTACAGACATACACGAGACCAGGGGTCCAATTTGCAAGGTGCTGACCATCTCTTCTTCAATGGGAACAGCATCTCACAGGATCAGGCCATTACAATCTAGGGCCCCAATTCTGCAAACACTTATGCACATACTTAACATTACTAACATGAGTAGTACCATTCACATCAACGGGACTACAGATGGTAGTAAAGTTAAACACATGCAAAACTAGTTGCAGGATCATGGCTTAAAGCCTCAATTCAGGAAAGCATCCCTATTGAGGATGGCATTTAAGTATGTGTTTACCTTTAAAATTTGAAGTCAACATGAACTTAAGTGAATGCTTAAGTGTTTTCCTGAATCAAGGTTTAAATTAAACAGATAGCATAATAAGAAATGACTCATTCCTTTACGCAATGCTTTGGGATCACAAGAATGCAAGGTGCTTCATAAAATTATGTTTTCTGGGCCTGAATCTGCAGCTGTAGTTCTCACAACATTTCTACTAAGGTCGATGAAAATTCTGTGCCTGGGGCAGCTGTAAACTCAATCCATAATTTATCAGTGTTTTAAATATATGAGCCACAGATGAAAATTTAACTCAGTTATTACATTGCCACAGAGATAATTTTTAAAATATGCTGACCATATTACTGCAGTTCTCCTTTTCATGTCAAGAAACATGTTTATTGGAGAGAGTACTGTGGCTACAGCACAGATTTGGGAGTCAGAGAATCTACGTTTTATTTAAGGCTCTCTCACTGACTTGATGTATGTCGGTGTTAGGGCCTGATTTTCAGAGTAAGATATGTGTAATTAAGCATGTAAAAATTCTAAATTTACACGCGTAATTACTACTATTATGCATGCCAAATAGGATGCAAAAGATCATTTGCACAGTTACCCAATCTGCATACAAAACTGTAACAATTCATGCTCAAATTATGCTTTTTACATATGTCAATTGCACTTACCTAATTTTGAAAAACAGGCCATAAGACTCTGCATTTTCCCAATTGAAAAGATTGAAATAGTAATAACTTCACATGGTTGTTTTTCACGCTTGCTTAATTCAGGTGAAAGGTACAAAAGGCCTGCTCCTGGTATCACTGAACTCAAGAAAAAACAATGAGGAGTCCTTGTGGCACCTTAGAGACTAACAAATTTATTTGGGCATAAGCTTTCAATTCAATTGGCCTTGTTAGCAATGACCCGGCCTCATTAGCACTTACCCCCCACTTGGTAAGGCAACTCCCATCTTTTCATGTGCTGCATATTTATACCTGCTTACTGTATTTTCCACTCCATGCATCTGAGGAAGTGGGTTATAGCCCACAAAAGCTTATGCTCAAATAAATTTGTTAGTCTCTAAGGCCTGGTTTACACTAAGAAGGGGGTTCGAATTAGGGTACGCAAATTCAGCTACGTGAATAGCGTAGCTGAATTCGAAGTACCCTAGTTCGACCTACTCACCCGTCCAGACGCGGCGGGGTCGAACTCCGCGGCTCCCCCGTCGACTCCGCCAACTCCTTCTGCCGAGGAGGAGTACCGGAGTCGACCGCGGCGCTTCCGGAGTTCGAACTATCGCGTCTAGATCAGACGCGATAGTTCGAACTCCAAAAAGTCGAACTCTCCGCGTCGAACTGGCAGGTAAGTGTAGACGTACCCTAAGGTGCCACAAGGACTCCTCGTTGTTTTTGCTGATACAGACTAACACGGCTACCCCTCTGAAACCTGAACGCAAGAAGAAACTATTATACAGCCATATATAATCTTTAGTACAGTGTATGTTCATGTATAACTTACAGTTTTCTGACTAGCAAATTCACAAAAACAACACAAGATTCAGTCCAAGTCATTAAAAGAATTTTATATGTTAAAACATTCAAAAGAATTTTATATGTTAAAACTTCAGATTTTAAGTTTGTAGTGTATATATTTCCTGTATATGTGCCATGTTTATGGGAGGGATTTTTTTCTCTTATTAATAGGGCAGAAAGTAGATTATGGTCTCCACAAGTTTCAGAAGATGGCAAAGCTCATCCCTTTAAAATAAATTTGGAAGCTGATCCACAGGTAAGAAGTTTTATAAGTCACCAACATACTTCAATACTGCTTTTCACATTCTAAATTGTCTCATTCATTGTCATTATAATACTTTATAGCACATTTCCTCCACTGTCTACTTAACTTGATATAAATCATAAAATGTATTAAATAAATGGACATAATTTTAAACTATTGACATTTTAAATTTCACATTTACATTTAAATGAAACCTAAAATTATCTTGTGGAAAAACTGCAGAGTGTCTCAAACGTTCTCTCAAAACTTTACACTTCACTATAGTTTTATTATGGAAAGAAAATATCTCCTTTGATACTAATGTTGTTTAAATTGCTGTATCTCTTTTTGATATTTCATCCATCATATTTTTAATTTCTTCAGATGGGACTAAATCTCATATATAAAAATTATTCAGTTATAATACCATAGCAGTCTTTGTGACGTGACAGTCAGTTGAACAGCGTGGTCCAGTAAGGTTGTGTATCTTTAACTCAATAAACAATTGTGGCACCACACAAAGCCACAGAGGTTTAGAAAATTGCAAAATCTGAATTTGTGGAAGACTAAACTATTCAGACAGCCATCAAATGGATTAGTCATAAACTGGAGTATTCTATCTGTAACTAAGAAAGGTAAAGTCCTTATCCCTGCATACGTGCAAGGTAAATTAAATCAGTTTGAATTCTCCCCTGCCTAGAACTTATATAGAAGTCTTTGTACAGATCTGCATGTGGGAGGGATGTCCAGGTCCACACTGATCAATCTATAACTATCCACTTTAACTGCAGCTCTAGAGGCTGTAGGGGATAGATTTCAGCATGTGGTTCATAGTTCTTCGTTCCATTTGCCATATATTCTCTAGCCTTAGTACATAAATAGTATTATTTCAATCTTAGCTGAAAAATGATTATTATTGTGCTGGCAGGACAGCATCAAAACAAATATTTCAATATATTATTCCATGATAGATTATCATGACTCTCTATTCCACAATAAATTTAAGAACAGACTCCATCCCAGTGAATTCCATGAAATAAGTGATTCAATCCTGCTCTGACAGGCTTTTAAACATGAATATAATCTCAATGTTCCAATTCTACCTATTTTTTCCAAATATCCTACAAAACTTTGTATTAACTAGTACAATGTATTTTAGCAAAAATAGTATAGTAATTTTAGTAGTATGATACCAGGCATCAAGAAATGCATATTAAATGCAAACCATTTTAAATGCATAGTTTTGTGGGGTATCTAGGACATACACAGAAGAAAAGGCTTTTGTAATGTCAGGGTTTCCTCCAAATAGAAAAAGCTGTAGAAAACAAAAATCTGAGTGACAATAAGCCTACACCATTATAATTCTATGCCTAAAGGAGACAGTTTTTTTAAAAACACATAATGTAGTTGAACAGTTAAGTACTATTTGGCAGCAAGTTATTGAAAAGCTATCTCCATTACTGTCATCAGAAAAACTGCTTCTGCTATAGCAGTGGTTTTAAACCTGTGGTCCATGGATCCCTGGGGGTCCTCAGACCGTATCTAGTATTTCCAAAGGGGTCTGCACCTCCATTCAAAATTATTAAGGGGCTCACAATTGAAAAAAGTTTGAAAACCACAATGCTATACTAAACAGTCAACATTCATTTACATGTCTACTTCTTCCATTAAAAGGGAAATAATAAACGTTTATATATATTCAGCAACAGATAGGTCTTCAGAAAAGTAGTTGAGCCTGTAAGCAAATATGATGAACCATTTATGGGAGTATTTACATTTGAAATCCAGTACTATCATTCTAGAGCAGTGGTGGGCAACTGTCGGCCCGTGGGCCACATGCAGCCCACAGGTTGCCCACCACTCTTCTAGATCATCCATCATACTGATCTACTCTGCACAAAAATGACATTATTAATTCTGTTTCTGAAATAGGTGAAACTTTAAATTAAAGAACAGGAGTACTTGTGGCATCTTAAAGACTAACAAATTTATTTAGTCTTTAAGGTGCCACAAGTACTCCTGTTCTTTTTGCGGATACAGACTAACACGGCTGCTACTCTGAAACCTTTAAATTAAAGGAGATTTTACTGCATATTTAAACACAACACCCGAAGACTGCCATATAAGTTCTGTTACTAAAAGAAATATAGTGGAAAAATTCTTAATGTTCCTCATATCTTAGCCTGAGCTGGTGAATTATAGTGCATTTATAATAAATGCTGGTTTAAGTCACATTGGTTAAAGGTTGTTGAAAACTGAGAGAAAGATGGATGCAATGCCTGAATTAAATAAAGGCCTTAAATGCAAAGATGAGTGAAAAAATCCCAAAGCACTGTATTTTCCTTTAAACTCAAAATTCACTACATTAAAAGGCTTGTCCATCCATGAGTTGGCCTGCAAAAGCAGGAAATCATCAAGTTCTATTAAAAGAATTTCCTGTTCTTAAGTCTCTCTTGAACTTATTGCAAAGGTCATAGTTGTGGTAAACACAGGACCCTTTTCAAAATCCAGCCAGTTTTTGACTCTCTGCCAGACAGAAATCTTTGTTAATATAAAGTTAATGTTTACTACAGTAAGTAAAGTATCATAAACATTAAAAAAATCAAGAATTACTCTTTTTTAAAACTGAACATTAAACAGTACATAAATAATAATACAAAGATTCATGCATGCCCGAGCAAAAATCTACATGACAATCAATGACTCTGAGAAATGTATTACTTCTGTTTGAGAGTTCTAAAATTACAATTACAAATAACAAGAGCTGTAAAACACATAAGTGATTTCCTGCTCCAGCATGCTAGCAGAGAGTTCAGTTTAATTTAAATTTCAGCAGGTGCACAGCCATTCTCCAGAAGCTCACAAGAGGCCATATAAAAATTTAAAAAAAAATAAAAATAATTCACCTAGTTCCAATCATGGAACTTCAACTAGGAACCTTTAGCATAAGAAAAAAATAGGCTAAGTCAGGGGTTGGCAATCTTTCAGAAGTGCTGTGCTGAGTCTTCATTTATTCACTCTAATTACAGGCTTCACGTGCCGGTAACACATTTTAACGTTTTTAGAAGGTCTCTTCCTATAAGTCTATAATATATAACTAAACTATTGTTGTATGTAAAGTAAATAAGATTTTTAAAATGTTTAAGAAGCTTCATTTGAAATTAAATTAAAATGCAAAGCCCCCAGGACCGGTGGCCAGGACCCAGGCAGTGTGAGTGCCACTGAAAATCAACTTGTGTGCCACCTTTGGCATGCGTGCCATAGGTTGCCTACCCCTGGGCTAAGTAGTCTCACAAAGTTTAGAAGATTCATAGGCTCTTACATACAGCACTGAATACTGTCCCCTCTCCCCCCCTTTCCCCCCCCCCCCCACTGTTCAGCCACAATAGAAAGAAACAAAGGAGGCAATGGATGTGGTATAATTAGGCCACAAATTTATTCACCTAAAATATCTGGGAATACCTGGTAATATATTTTACAGTGCAGGTCATCATCCTTCCCTTAATCATTTTCACATAATCACTCACCTGGACCCCACCATCCAGAGGCTACAAAAAGATGGGGGGGTTGGCACCCTGCCATACGAGACATAGGAGCCCTGAACAAACACCCACCCTTCCTCAGCTCTCTAAAGAATGCTTTCTTTTACATCCTATTCCAATCAATTTTATCTCATAACCATATCCCTTTCATAATGAGTACCTGCACTGGACATCTGCCACGAGTTCTACTTACTGAGTTATGACTTTATAACCTAACCCCACTGCCTCACCCTGACAGACCCTAACCTTGCTGTGGGGAAGGTGAAAAAAACCTTCCCAATATCAGCCAATCTGGTGGTGAAGGAAAAGCCCCCAAGGAAAAAGGGGTAGTGTGATGCCCACAGTGGATCATGAAAGAATCCAGTCCTTTTTCAGAATCTAAGGATGCGAGGGTGGGTGTTGCCAGCCCAATAAAGGTGAAAGAGGGCTTCACTGAGACTGCACAAGGTATAAACACCAACCCCCTTTTTGGTCAGCTGGAAGGCTGATGCCTCCCCCACAACCTGGTTCAGCTGTTTCCTGCTTCTTATCACTCTGTGCAGGTAGACATTCTCCCTTCTTCCACCTCTGCTACTAGCTGTAGAGAGAGCCCTCGTTTCTTTTAGCCAGCTGGAACCACCTCATTTCTTTTAGCCAGCTGGACAAGGACTAACTGCAAGTTGTGGTGAGCACACCTTCTCCTCCTACCCAAGGAAGAACTGCGGGCAGAGGCAAACAGTGAAGCCTGTGGCAGAAATACTACTTAACAATAAGAAATGCTGCTTGAGAGCTATTCCTGATGGCCACCTTGGTTGATTCTGATAGAAAATAGCCAGCTTTTTCATTTCTATTGAAATATGATGTAATATGATGGATAAATATTGTGAAATAGACCATTTTATTAGTATTAGTAACACAGCCAAACACAGTGTTATGTAACAAAGCAATTTAGAACATAAGGATCTCCACTACTTTAAACAGTCAGAGAAAATAAGTCTGCCTAAAATGGCTAATGCATGTTGCTTTTATAATAAACACTTCTTTTGGTTTGTTCTTTTATGTTCTACTAGCAGTGTGAAACAGTGCTGTATAACATACAGTTTTCTTTCTCCTTTTCCCTTTTTTAACCTCGGCTAAAATGACTGTTTGTTTTTCTTACAGTAGTTTTTTTTTAATTATATTTTACTTCTGCCTTACTTTGTGGATTTCCTGTCATTTTAAATATGGTGTTCAGTGTGATTTGATTTTTGAATAGGAAAGATGTTATACTTTCCCTACAGGGTTAATTTTATTATTATATAGCTAAGGGTAGAAATCTAAACAAAACCAGAAAAAGAATCCAATAATCACTATCACATATATGATCAGAATGTATTAGTAATTGCAATCAAGTTTTAGAGCATGATAATTATGCTAAAATATGAGTCTCTGCCCTTCCCATACCTTCATTTGACACCAATTTACATCTCCCAACATTGTGCTATGAGTTAAACTAAAGGTTTTTCAGTGTTAGGACATCTCCAAAACATAAACAATAATGTACTTTTTATTAAAGTATACAACATCAATAATAATATATTATTAATTAATATGTAGCCCCAGTCCTGAACTCATTCTATGAGCACTGTTCATACATGTAAACTGCTTGAGCCACCTTCCCTGTTTCTGACATGAACATAGTCATGAAAATGACTTAGCCCTGTACTGATTAGAAGGTCATCTGTTAGCTATAACAACATCATTAAATATTGTAATTCCTTCTTATTCCTGTTTTGACTTTGAATGCTCTTGGATCTTACTAAATTTCTGGTATAAAGGAACAACTTTCCTAGTTTTAAGTATGATAAACACAAGAGCTGGACTGTTTTAACAAGCTGCTGTATGTTTTGTCGTTGACATTTTGTGCACATTATGATTTTCCTAGAAAAGGAAATTTAAGTATAACTAATTGCAACAATGCAAACACACCTTTCATCATTGTAACATTGTGAAGATGCTATTATGATGTCACATGTCTTCTGTTCATTTGTCAACAACAATTAAAAATTAGATGAAATGACAATTTTTAGGGTTTTTTAATATTTGCTTATTGTGACCTAAATGTATATGAGGGAATTGAATCAATTTCCAATATTGTGAATCAAATACATTACATAAATTAGAAATGATCCTCAATTATAGTAAAAGATATCAAATTACTAATACACTTTTACATTGCATCCCCTTCACAATGTACAGCAACACAAAACTGCAAATGAACTTCTCTATGTTGATTTACCTATGTGCTATTTTTGTAGTCTTCTTCGGTTCATTATTTCTTAACTTTCTCTTTTAATAGAACTGCTTTTTCCTGTTTGCCTCTTCTGGTAGGCACGCTATGTATCTATGATTTTTCTTTTTTAAGGGCTAATAGAAGATCTGACATTGACCTCTTACCTAGAAATGAAATCTAGTCTATTTCAGTTAAAAATAATTTCAAGAGCTATGCCTTTCCCAGTGGTCCACTGCCAAATTTTTGGCTTTACAATCTCATTTCTCTATTTTAAAATGTGTTTCTCTCCCCTATTGCTGTGTGACAAACGCACACAAACAGAGGACAGGGACTAGCTAACAATTAAGATAAACAATTAAGCTTACTATAGACAAAATTCATAAAGCAAACAGTGAAAAAAGAGAAAAATACTTTTTAAGTGTATATGATTATATGCAACCCTTATACCAATTACTAAATTATTGAAGTTTTTACATATATTTGCAAACATACCACTCATTCTATTTGTCTTCACAAAGCATACAAATAATATTTGAATATACATGGATTACACAGCGCATGAAAGTTTAATGGATAAACACAGAATGTCTGTGTAACCTTTGGGTTTACTTAATCAAGTCTTTAAATTCCAGTGGAGAAAGATGAGATTAACAACCATTGTTAAAGATGAGATTAACAAATTCCAGTGTTGTCAGTTTTGCTTGTTATTAGCTTCAGTGTGCACTGTAGCTTTGTGTATTTTGTCTGCCTATTACGTACAGGAATTCAAGCCTATTGGTACAGCTCATAACAGAAGGGCCCAGCCTTTTGTTGCAGCAGGAAACATTGATGACAAAAGACAGGTAGTGAGTTCCTCCTATAATTCTCCAATTGGGCTGTATTCATCTGGCAATATTCAAGACGCTCTTCAGGGACAACTGAGGGGTCTAATTCCTAGTTCACCTCAAAAGTAAGTATTGGTATTTACTTACATTACATGGTCTTTTGTGGCAATACTACTGTCTGTTTTGTTGTCCATTCAAAAGTCCAGCTCTTGCTGTTTTATTTTTCTTTTCCAATACTCTAAACTTCTGTCATATTTTTCAAAAATGGTGATAAATGAAGCAATTTCCTTTTAACATCCAGGAGTGAACATTCAGCTATAAAAGTAGCGATAATGCAGATAGTTAAAAATTCCCCTTCACTGGGTTTGGCTGCGATACTACACACCATCCTTCTCCCTTACACTACCCTGTACTCTTCTGTGTTTCTGACTATAACAGGAAGTGTGTGTTTTAATACCACTAGTATGCAACATAAAAATAGTTGGTTTGTAACAATTTGTAACCTTTGTGGACGCTAATTTTACCAAGTAATAAATATTCATCAACTGAAGGAAGTTATTTTAATCCTTTCTTTTTTTTACAGGATACGAACTACTTTGAACACAAGCATAATATTCGTCCCAAACCTTTCATAGTCTCAGGCCGAAGCAGGTTATAAACTCTAGCTGTATGATGTGTTGGATGCATGGGTTTTTTAATGCATACTCACAATTCATATGAAAATGTGATATTAATGCACTCGAAATTATTTTATGTGATTAAAGCTTATTTTAAAGCTTTTAAAAAATAAAATGCATGCTTTGCAGAGCTCAGGCTTCCATTTCCTAAAGGAATAGGGTCCAGATTCTGATGTCAGTTACACTGGTGAGAGTCTGGAATAACTCCAATGAAGGTTCTTCAACTTGATGGACCTGGTCCACATTTATATCAGTGCAATTGAGATCAGGATCTGACCTTGACAAGTTTATGGAGCTGTGAAATTCTCTAGTCCCACTATCCGTATGACTTGTAAACTTGCTAATAAAGAATTTAATCCAACCTGTCATATCAGGATCCTCTGAACCATGTAGATTGCAAAGGCCACACTTAATCACTCTACAGCAGGCTGACCTATTCACAATGCAATCTGCTGCAGAGGAACTTAATAAAATAAAAATCTGAGCACCACAGAGTTGCAAAACTATCAGAAAAGGGAAGAGCTTACACACGAGCTCCATTTTTTTTAATCTAACTTCTCTCTCATATAATTGGGCGTTATAATGCCTGAAACAATATTACTTGATCAAAATAGAAGGGAAAGTATCCTTCTAGATCAAAGGCAGCCTCTCTGGCTACATAGGCTAGGAGGCCCCACAGGCTTGAGTGGCTCAATTTCTATGGACGCTGCCTTCCGGTACAGGAATTTTGTTACTACCAGTGGCTTCAGTTCTGTACATTATTTTCAAAGTAAAAAATATTTGTGTCATAATTCCAGCAACTAAAGTCTGATACAGCAGTCTGAGATGTCAAAGCAGTTGGCAAGAACCTCACTGATATCCTATTCATAATGGGAAGACACATACAGATTATCAAATTTTGTGAACTGTCCAGTTAGTGAACCAGTACAATTAAAAAGATTAAGGGTGTTGTTCATTTGTTTTGACAAATTAAGTTTAGTTTTAATTATGTATATTCTTAGTTGTTATTATTTCTACAGCTGTTAACGCATCTCACAGACACATACAAAGGGGGGAGGGATAGCTCAGCGGTTTGAGCATTGGCCTGCTAAACCCAGGGTTGTGAGGTCAATCCTTGAGGAGGCCACTTAGGGATCTGGGGCAAAAATTGGTCCTGCTAGTGAAGGCAGGGGGCTGGACTTGATGACCTTTCAAGGTCCCTTCCAGTTCTAGGAGATTGGTATATCTCCAATTATTAAAAAAATAAAGATCCATACCCTGAAAAGTTTACAATCTGAGGGATAGGTCATCAGATTATGATATAGTGCATTGCAAGAGGCAGCACATTGTTGCACTGCCCTTTGGGGGCCCTAGTCGGGAGATTCTGGCACAGGGAGTCCATCTTTCTCCCTCAGTCTCCCTATAGCTGTTGAGAAGAAGTAAACAGCACTGGGTCTAGATCTGTTGTAGTGTATGATTTCCAATGTGTCAGTTTAACTGCAGTCTGTCCACTCCACCCTTTCCCACTCACCTGCAGGAGGTGGGGATGCAGCAGCTCTACTCTGTGGGGCCTGCCCCTTCCATGCACAAGAAATGCCAGTACAGAGCACTGGCACAGAAGAGTCAGAGTGTAGCTTATGCCCCCTTACTCCCTTGTGTTGGCACAAAAGACATGTCACAATCTACGTGGGATCCCACTACAGCACTCTATTATTAAATCTTTGCAGAGAAGTGGCGTGAAACTGGGTTTTGTGACAATTTTGGACTTGTAGACCATCACAGTGAGAATTTACAAGGTTCAACTATATTCATATCACCTTTTCTCATTTAGTTGAATGTTGGCACTGTCTATAAAAGGTTATATATTTTTGAATTTATTCTTCTTACAGTAAGCACTCTCATTCTATATAATCTTGAATATTTAGGATTGTTTCATAATGTATGTTCTGAAAATTCATTTTTTAAATGAAGCAATGCTTTGTCATTTTCAGTGAACATATTTAAACAAATGACCATTTTCCAGGATTGCAGATGGGAAATTAGAGTAATCTGATAAGAAAGGTGATCAAGCTTTCTGGTCTTAATTAGTTAATATTTGTAAAGTGCTTTGACAATGGACAGTTCTGTATACTTCAAATTGCAAGTATTATTTATTAGCCTCAGATGAATGGTGCTATGCAATTGCAAAGTAGCAGCAATAGTATTGGTTGCCAGTTAATTTTTTACCCTCTGGACTGAACATATATGTTAAGCAAATTCTGCTTATTTTGGTACCTAAGGTCACGTTTGCCAAAAGAGAAATTTTAATTTATTTATGTTGACGTTCTCAAAGCAAGTGTTGCAGATTACATCCCAAAACAGGTTACATTCATATTATCCTTTATTAAATACAGTAATAACACATCTCAGTTGTAAATCTCTCTTCAGGATATAAGGCCAGCTCCTACAGTCCTCTCTCAATAGGAATTTTGCCAAAATAAGAACCAAGTATTTACTGTAGGATTTGGCCAATAAATGAAATTTTAGGCACAATTATAGACTTCATACTGACAAAACTAATTAACAGATGTACGAAATCTTTACACTAACTTAGCATTGCCTCTCTTTGTTGCTGGTAGCAATAGCTATGCTTCTTTTGGCCTTCTCTCAATGTATTCCATTTTTTGAAACTCATCATTAACAAATGTTGCTCTGCCACAGGAACCAAATCTTCTAAAGTGTGATCCTGATTTTTCTAAGCACTGGCATGTGTATGTGTGACTGGTCCCTACTATGGGCTTTTGGCTGGGGCATGCTGGGACAGCATACTTACTTGGGAACTTGCCTGTCTTTTTTGGAATTAATTTCCCTTTGATGGTAAGGAATGTTTCTCTCTTTAAACTTTCAGAATGTGGTCCTGCACAAATTCCACTTAAGAACTAAAGGAAGAATAATTTTGGGTCATTTTAGCCTCTCTTCCTCTCCATGGCAGAGTTCTGAAGTGTAGCTGTCAGGCAAGCACTGTATTGTATCTCCAAACTGAGAGCAATATAAAATTCTCCCTGATTTATTCAGGAGTCAGCCAGGAAAGAACCTATCAGTACACAAACATGTAAATTGAGGGAAGCAGATTGAATCACAATCCTTCCCAAGAGTTTGATTACCATATATATGTGACTGTGGCCCTGAGAAGGAATTGGTCTCAGATGACTGTGGAATTCCTGGATTATGCATTATTCCTGGAAAAATTGTCCCCTCGAAAAAGAAACCCTCTGAGTCCAGTTAAGGCTGAAGAGGACCTAAGTGCTATGGGAAGAATGGTAAAACCAGTGACACTGAAAAGAAACATTTTGATATAATATTCACTACGTTACTCGGCTAACCATTTTCCTGAGGTTTTGCCCATATTAATGCCCTGAGGCTTTACAGCTTTTCTAAAACTGGAGTTGTAGCCAATATCCTATTTTCATTCTAAATAAAAAATAAGATCAAATTTAAAAGCAACAGTGGCCAAGATTAATTTCACATTCTTTGAGAATCTATTCTGTTTTTGTGAAGGGCCATTTTACATTCTGCTTGGAATTGTTATAATTTAGAATGGCAAAAGTATGTCCAGTTATTTTTTTTAACATTTTTAACTTTTCAACAAAATATATGGAAAAATATGTATTAAATAAATGTATTGTTGAAATATGTTTAAAGGTGTAATAAATACTTTAGGTTAGTATTAAGGACAATCTAAAAAGGTCACATACGTTATTTTAAGTTTTCTTTATAGATAACCCTTTCAAGTGAGGAAATGTAATGTAGTGTTTAGGTCACATACTAGAATGAAGAGTTTGGGTTCTAAATTTCTGGGTCTGTCACTGACTGTGTGACCTTGGGCAAGTCACTTAACCTCTCAATGCCTCCACTTCCCATTGTGAGGCTGGAGTAATGCTTACCTAGATCAGAGGGGTATGGTGCGGCTTCATTAAGCCTCTGCAAAAGGCACAATGTTAAAAGTACAAAGTAATATTATTTTCCAAGTACTCTGAACTTTCAGAAGGTTATGTTTAATGTCAGTGATAGGGGAAAATATAGTTATACACCGGGCTTTCACAGATTCAGAGGTTTTAATTGATTGTTCTTGGGTTTTGTTTGTAGGTGTTGTGGGGTTTTTGGGGGGGGGGGAATTAAGGAAGTAAAGTTGACTAGATTAAACATACTTTTGCTTTTCTATATTTGATAGATTTCATCTCTTTCTTTACAGTCATGTTAACATCTCTACACTTGTTTATTTTGTCTTTATTTTGGGTATGTGTTGCACACCTTTCTGTAAACTGGCTATTAACACAGTGGAGGCAGTACTCCTTCCGGTATTGATGGTGGCAGTGGACGTAGTACCCCCTCTTCTGTTAGCACTATCTGCCCTACTGACTTGAAAGCTGCAGCTAAGATGGCCCCTAACATTCCCTTGGAAATGGAACTTCCTGGTGTCAAGATTGTACATGCTCAGTTTAATACACCTCTGCAGATGTACTCAGATGACAATATAATGGAAACACTGCAGGGCCAAGTTTCTACAGCTCTGGGGGAAAATCCCTCAATGAGGTAATCAGAGCCAGCATGTGCACTGAATATATTTGCTAAAGCATTAACATTATCAATTTCCATATTGTTTCTACGTTAAATTTTAAAAGGCATCTAAACTGCAACTAAAGATTTTGAAGCTTATATTAAAATACTATTAATTAGGGCTGTCAAGCAATTAAAAATTAATCATGATTAATCATGTGATTAAAAAAATTAATTGTGATTAATCGCACCATTAAAAAATTAATCGTGATTAATCGCAGTTTTAATCACACTGTTAAGCAATATTAGAATACCATTATTTAAATATTGTTGGGAATTTCTATATTTTCAAATATAGAGTCAGGGCTGGGAGCTATGGGGCTTCAGCCCCCCTCGGGGCATGGGGTTCAGGGCTTCAGTCACTCTCAGGACTCGGGGCTTCAGTCCAGACCTCAGGGTTTGGGGCGCAGGGTTGAGTGCAGAACTTCTACAGTGTTCTTTCATGTCTGGGGAATGGTTAGTTAAGAGTTTTATACAGAGTACTAGTATAGTAAAAACCCTTACAGACAACCTTGGACAACCAGGGAATAACTCCAGAGTGGTAAAAAGCAGACTTCAAAACTAACTTACAGTCAAGCTTGTAATATTTCATATGGAAAACAACTCTTTTTCAAGGTACAGAAGCTTTATCATTAATAATTTATTTACATTGCTTTCTCCTTTGTTTTGCACTTAACTTATTTTTTTATTGTGTTTTACTAACAGTATTTTAAGTTAATCATTTACAATATTTGTGGTATCCACATTTAAACTATTACAAATATTTTCAATCCGAGGGCTCAATCACGGACTTGAATGGGAGTTCAGGTCACTCCGCACATTGCAGGACTGGGCCTTTACTAACTATAAAAATCATACTTATCCAAAAGCATATATGCCAAGTTCATGATGATCTGATGGAAACAAAATTCCATTCTATAAGAGCTTTGTGGAGTAACAGTGTTGCCATACTGCAGTGGTGGGAAACCTGTGGCCCATCAAGGTAATCCACTGGCAGGCCGCAAGACAGCATTTATACTGACTGTCCGGCAGGCACGGCCGCCCACAGCTCCCAGTGGCCACGGTTCGCTGTTCCCGGCCAATGGGAGCCACAAGTAGCAGCGCGGGCCGCAGGTTGCCCACCACTGCCCTACTGCCTGGTTATCCATCATCATCAACAATTTTTTTAAAAGCCAACTTGCTTTCTCCCCCTGTGGAATCCTGGATTAAGTCTAAAAAGTCAGGTTTCATAGCGGGCAAGGGCATTCCCAGTTTGGGAAATGACCTTGCACAGAGCCCTGAAATGTTCCAACTGTTGGGGGTTACTTTTCCCTATGCATGGACTTGGAAAAGGTATCTTAAAGTCTTGTGTCTCGTAAGTAAATTTTGTGGGTAACAAGTAATTCTACAACCATTACTTATGATTTTTCTTGGGAACATGTTAAAAATTAGTAAATCGGGTAAGGAGTTAAAAAATCAACGATTAGTAGGAATAAAAAAATTGTGATTTTTTTTTTAAACTTAAATGAAGGTTTTTCCTTTGACTTGCTGCAGTCTTTGTTCGCCAAAGTAAATTTAATAACAATGCATATGTCTTATGTACAATACTTTCACCGAGAGTAAAAAGTAGTATGCTGAGGAGGAAAGATATTTAGTTCACTGTTTTAAAAACAGCTCAGAGATATCTGGTTGGGGAATCACAGAAATGTAGAGCTGGAAAGGACATCAAGAGGGCATCCACTCCATCCCACCTATCCTGAGGAAGGCCAAATACACCTAGACCAACCCTGACAGATGTTTGTTTAACCTGTTCTTAAAAACTACAATGACAGGGATTCTACAATCTCTGTTGGTAACCTATTCCAGTACTTAATTATCTTTAAGTCAAAGGTTTTCCTAATATCTAACCTAAATCTTCCTTGCTATAGATTAAGCCCATCAGTGGACATGAAGGTCAAATGATCACAGTCCTCTTTATAACAGTCTTTAACATATTGGAAGACTGTTATCAGGTCCCCTCTCAGTCTTCTTTTCTCAAGACTAAACATGCCCAGTTATTTTTAACTTTCCTCAGGTCAGGTTTTCTAAACTTTTTATAAATTTTTGTTACTCTCCTCTGGATTCTATTCAATTCATCCACCTCTTTCTTAAAGTGTGGCACCCAAAACTAGACACAATACCCCAGCCGAGGCCACACAGTGCCAAGCAGAGTAGAATAATTATCTCCTGTGTCTTACATATGACACTCGTATTAATACACTTCAGCATGATACTTGATTTTTTGCAACTGCATCCCATTATTGATTCATATTAAATCTGTGACCCACTATAGCCCTCAGATCCTTTTCTGCAATACTGCTGCCTAGCCAGTTATTCCCCATTTTGTACTTGTACATATGATTTTGCCTTCGCCATTACTGAATTCCAACTTGTTGATTTCAGACCAACTCTCCAACTTCTCAAGATCATTTTGAATTCTAATCCTCTCCTTCAAAGTGCTTGCAACCCCTCTTAACTTGGTGTCATCCATAAATTTCATAAGCATACTCTCATTATCCAACAATAACTAGTACCAGACCTGGGACAGCCCTCTCTAGGCCCCCACTGAATATGACCTCCCAGTTTGACCACAAATTAGGATTATAGACAATCAAGGCATCCAACGTGCAAACACAGGATAAAAGATTTTTGACCAGTCACTCAGGGTATGTCTATACTACCCGACGGATTGGCGGGCAGTGATCAATCCAGCGGGGGTCAATTTATCGCGTCTAGTCTAGACACAATAAATTGACCCCCGAGCGCTCTCCCATCGACCCCTCTACTCCAGCGCCACAAAAGGCACCAGCAGAGTTGACAGGGGAGTGGCAGCAGTTGACTCACGGTAGTGAAGACACCGTGGTGAGTAGGTCTAAGTACATCGACTTCAGCTACATTATTCACGTAGCTGAAGTTGCATAACTTAGATTGATCCCACCCCCACCCCCCAGTGTAGACCAGGCCTGGGTCTATTTCTATTCCATTTCATATTCTAAACCTTACTCTCAAGAAACTCAAGACAGATGGACACACACAAAGCCCAATCCAACCCCCTTGCAAGCATAAGGTTGGGAGTAGGAGCAAGCTCATAATGAGAGACTTAACATTAACATTTATCTCTGAATAAATGCAGTAATATGCTTCATTAAAAGTATATGATACTGCTTCTACTTAGTTCCCATAATACTCAAAAAATTGAAACTCCTTTGTCTTCAGCCTAATTCTTCACAATGCATCCAGGGTGTCCGTTCTTCACCATACCTGTATATCTTGTTAGTAATAATGCTTAATATAAGACAGCTATTATGAAATATTAGGGATACAATCTTGGCCCTACTAAAGTCAATGGGAATTTTGCCATTGATTTTAATTGGGGCCTGATTTTCATCCTGTGTGTTTATTTTGTTAAGGCAGCCACTTCAAAAAGTAAGCAACAGACCAATTTTATTTAATTTAAAAAAACAAAACAAAACAAAACAGATTTTTCATTTAATAAAGCTAGGTTTTTAAACATTTGCCACTGGAACATTTGTTTCATTGTCTTTTCCTATGAACATAAGTTAAGTAAATCACAATGACTATTATTTTATCATAATTAATATATTAACTAGTGATTGGCTGATGATGCCCTGCCAAAAGACTGGGTTGTTCCGATTTCTGCAAATCTATCTTAATAGTGTGAGTGATATCATGTTTTAATACTACCCCAGAAGCTATTTGACCTGAAAATGGTATTCTGGAAATTAGGTCAAAGAGCAGCTGGTGACTTGGCTGCAGACTTATAGGGCTGCAGCTGTTTTGAGGGTAAAAACAAGCAATGGCCCATTTCCAATGCAGCTATAGCCAGAAAAGTAACTGTAAAAATAATATCACAAGGTATCATATTTATTCTCTAGCTAAACTTCTACATCTAATTTTTTAAATTTATAAATCAAGAGATGACTTTTCTAACTGCCAGTCCCATAAACTAAATCTAGGATCTGAAAATCAAGCTAAGTTCTGTCTTTTCAGCATCATCAGTAATAAAGATTTTGCATTCTAAATGTAGCTGATGCATAAGGTAGAATAGAATAGTAAATAGCACTTATATGAAATCCAGGTTACTCTCCCCTGATTGTATTTGCTCTACTGGGCTAATAGTACTAAAACTGGATTTATCAGTAAAGTGCAGAAATCGGACTCAAAGACACAGTCTTTGGATATGTTGCTTAATCAGAAGGTGCCATTTTAACAGTCACTTTTCTGAGCTTGAATAAACTTTGATATTTATTTGTAAAATGAGAACTTTGCTTATGAGACTACTGTGCGGCAATAACAGGCATACTCATTTAGTTAAGAAAGATATATCAAAACTTCACCACTGTACAAAGCATGCCAATCTAGTGGGGTGAGGTGGGGGGAAAGGTCTATTCAATGATTCTGTAAACTGATTTTTATCATAACTTTGTTTATTGAATCATACTCTTATGTCTGGTAGCTCTACTGCTTTAAAGTTATATTGGTTAACTCTCTTTACCTGCTCATCCCTTGCCTATGTTGCAGTGAACCAGTACCAACCTCTGTACCTCAATCTGATGTGTACAGGATGCTGCATGACAATCCGGAAGGGCCCAGTCAACCACGTCAATCTGGCTCATTTAAGGTGCTCCAGGATTTAGTCTCCGAGGATTCTGGTTAGCAGCAATTTACTGTATATATCTGTTCCCAGCACTCTATTTTTTCCATGTGTTGAAAGGGGAAAACCTGAAAAGAAGATATACAAGGATTAGAGCTATAAAATTCAATTTCACATTTTACTGCTTTACCCCTTTTATTAAATATTTAACATGTGCTATGACAATTAACTAGCCTTAAGACTTCCATTTATCAATCACATTTTTCAGACTCTCTTGTCAGGTTTTTAAGACTGATAATGTGTAAAAATGTTTTGACTGAATGATAAAAATGTTGAATGAGAAAAGTTTTGGGATGAGATAAAAATACCACTGAAACAGGAAAAGAAAATTGGCCATCTCTTTCTAAACCAGGAAAAGAAGGGGGAAGAATTTTAAACTCTTTCCTCAATTAAGTTTCTTCTCTTGCACACACTTCTAAATAAAAAAAACAAAATGATGCTTGAAAATTGGTTGAAAAGAATACAGTTTGCCCTTGCATTTTCCCTTACTTATACTCTATCAAAAATACTATAATTGATGAGTTTTTCACAATAAAACTGATGGGAAAAAGCATATGAAATTCTGACAATTTTATTATATCTGTACTAAATATAATGAGCAGAATTTAAACAAAATTGATCTAAAATTAAGAGTTTACAAGAAAAGGCATGTATAATGTCATAATAGATTTTTGCTTAAATTTTTATATGACTTTTTATTCATATTGTGTTATCAATCTTTCAGAATGAATTTGAAGGTTAACTCTATAGATAACAAATAAGGATGCGAGTCTTTCACGGGCCCTGGGCCGCCCCCCGACCCAGAGCAGTGGCAGCGGGGCCCTGGACCACCCAGATTGGAGACGGAGATCACGGATTCCATGACTTTCCAGGATCTCTGTGACTTCCGCAGCTACAGTGGCTGACTCTAGGGCCACTCAAGCAGCTGGTCTGGGCTCAGGGTTCCCAGGCAACTGGTTCCGGGCGCTGCCCCAGAGCAGTGGTTCAGGAACAGCAGCAGTGCCCACAGGCTGCCGCTGCCTAGAGCTGCGGCAGCATGGCCATGGGCCACCCCACGCCCAAGGCCACAGAAGCAGGGCAGCGGGGCCCTGGGCTGCCCCTCCCCCCAGGTAAGATTTAGGGGTATTTTTAGCAAAAGTCACTATTGCCCGTGACCTGTCCATGACTTTTACTAAAAATACCCATGACTAAATCGTAGCCTTAATGACAAGTAATCTTTTCATTAGCTGACTTTAACACAGAACACCACTCAGGGCCAATCCTACTCCCACTGAAGTTAATAGCAATATTCCCACTAACATTGATGAGGCAAGATTTGGCCCCTCAAAATTAAAAAAAAAAGGTTATTGAACCTCTAACATTACTTAATGAAAGCAAAAGCTTATATATAAGGTCCTACTTAACTTGCGATATTATGGAAATTGCAGATTCAGCAATATTACGCTTCCACCACAATTTTGACAGTTGGGGGGCTGCCGCTTTCAGCACCTGATGGCTGACAGCAGAAAAATCACAGAAAAATAATAATGGACTTTATTACCACAAATAATAAGGTCCATTATTACTTTTCCACAGTTTTCCATGGCTTGTCCGCAACTCAGCAGCAATTTTTTGACAATCGTCCTGCAATTCAAGCAGGGCCTTACTTATAAATCAATATGAAGTGGATACCCTCAAGCAAGCATTTAGTTATAGCCAGATGCTTCTGTATTATACTGTAAATAAATGAGAATGTTCTGTTTCTCAGATGGACGTCCCGTTGGTACCAGGAGCGTGAGAGCACCAGAAACAAAGATGCCTTCTGGTGCAGGAAGTGTACAAAAAGTGCCATTGTGTGACAAATGTGGAAATGGCATTGTGTAAGTTGTTTTTTCTTAATTTTAATAAAGTTATAGCTATAGCATAAATCTTGAAAAGGGATTACAAAATACAGGAGGATTTTCTAAGGAATTTTCTGTTTGTAATTTTAGAAAAATCAAAAAAATTACAGGTGCATTGAAAAGCTTAAAAAAATAAACTGTCCAAAATCATTAACATAATGTCTTAAACATTTCTGTACATTCAGATCACTTTTCAAATATAACTTATTTTTCACTTGTAGAGGCCTGAGTTCAAGCTTCTTGGTATCTCTTGCCACATTCTACCATTAATACATATACTGAAAAGAGCAGCCGCATAGCCTGTACTGTATCAGGCGGGGATTCTCAAAGCTGCCGAATGGAGTAAGGTATCCAACTCAATGGGAGTTCTCATTCCTTCTGGCTCCTTTGAAATTCCCAGCCATAGATCTCAATGGTGTCAGTAATTCCAAACAGGGATACAGAGAATCCTGAACTCAGGTCTTGGTGGCTAAGTCAGAGGAATCGTTTTCTAAACTCTTTTCACTCCCTGGCTGCTGGGCTACATTATACCCTGTATATGATAGTTGAAAGACGCAGTGGTCTTTGAAGTACTGATCTTCCAGTGGAGTTCTGAGACTTCCATATGGCATTTTATATTTACACAGGAAAAGGTCTGCTCAGAGTCAACTTCCAGCTTTAAAATATTTTCCTAGCACTTGGCAGAACATGCACATAACTCCACGGGCATTACCAAAAAGCCCCCTATGATAGAGAAACAGTATTTATTTTATACGTCATGTTGCCATGCATTTCTGTCCTACTCTAAATTCATTCTCCTCTATTAATCTAGTTTTCTCTTCTTTATTTTCATAAACAGTGGTACAGTGGTGAAGGCACGTGACAAGTACCGGCACCCAGAATGCTTTGTGTGCTCTGACTGCAATACCAACCTAAAACAAAAGGGCTACTTCTTTGTGGAGGGACAATTATACTGTGAAACTCATGCGCGAGCCCGCATGAGGCCACCAGAGGGATATGAAGCAGTTACCGTTTATCCAAAGTGCTAGTCCTATGCTAACGGACACACACGCATGCACACAAAAAGACATTATCAGCTTAGAGCCACAATACAACTGACTGAACTTACTGCCTTAATCCAAAGTAGCAGATTTTAAACATTTTCTTTTGGAGGTGGGAGTGATGCAGAAGCCTCATTAGCCAGCAATAGCATATATACCAGTAACATTTTGCAAAGTAATTATCTTTGAAGCTGCCAGTGTAATTTAATGGAGTATAAGGCAGCAACTCCTATAACTCAATCCCTCAAAGGGTCAGTCCACTAAAAAACGCAGGAATTTTACACCTATATTATCAAACTGCAGTTATCAATGTCTGCTTCAGCCATAAAATCATTCAACTATCATTACCCACAAAAACAAGCTTTGCTTTCCTTACTTTGATATTTGAGAGTCTATTTATTTACACTTCCTGGTGCAACAAATGTAATAAAAGACTGATATTAATTTTATATAATAGAACAGCAAGCATAGTGAAGCTTGCTTATAGTAGAGTAGAATGCATGTCCCATATTATTTCAGTGAACTACAGAGTGCAAACTACAATGAGTGTGTGTTTTCATTTACTTTCCAAGAAATTCTGATGGAGACATGCAAATGCAAACACACACACACACACATACAAATAGCAAAAATGGGCAGATATGGTCATAATGAAGTTAGATTTGGTAAATTTAAAAAACTTCAGCATCATTTATAATTACTGAGAATTAAAATATGCCAAGGAAAGATCCTGCACTAAATACTTGGTGAACGCCAAAGAAAATGCTTACAGCTGAGCATTTTCTGAAAACCACTAAGGACCAAATTTTCAATCAGGAGTATGTCTAAATATGTATGCACTTTTACTCAGGCCTGTCTTAGTCTTGCCTATCTTCCAATGTTGTGTGCATTTATAGGTATGTGTAGATACACAACTCTGCACATGTGCATCTGAAGAACTATGTGCCTCCAATAGGTATGTGTACAAGTCCATGTACACTTAGGTGCGCACCTATATGAAAAATTGAGCCTTAGTGTTACAGTAAGTATCAAAACCACAGTAAATTGCTTATGACTGTATTTAAATACAATTTATGCTATAAAAAATTAAACTTTCACATCAAGCATACAGACATGAAAAACTGAGCACAGAAAGCCCCTAAATATTTTCCCAATTCTATCATAAGATCTTAAATCATGCAGAACACTGAATCAAAATAACATAGTGTGTATGTTTTAAACACATACTAAAAACCCCATTAAAGTTGCACCTTGAAATCTGAAACCTAACGTCTGTGTATTTCAACAATTCTCAAGGTTCCTTAATGTACTATTTCAAAATTTAAATGTTTAAATGTTTATAAAATTTGTCCATGTCACCACATATTAAATATAACAAGAGTGTGCATATACAAACAATACACAATATGACTTTTTAAATAAAGATGGCTCCTTAATTAATTTTAAACCCCTCAAAATAGTGCTTCCAAAGCACCAGGAAGACTATATGCATTATTACATATTTCCATTAATGAAATTCTGTAAAGTAAATCTAAATTTTCTTTTGAAAGTAGGAACGCAAGGAATACGTACAATTCTGAGAAGCTTAAGTGTAATCTATGTTTTAAAATCATAGTTTGTAATGTTCATTTCTTTATTAATAAAAATTGAAAGTAGAAATAAATCTATATAATCAAGATTTTGTATTTTGCCTTTCTGGTATTAAATGAGAGAAAGTGTGTGTGACGGGTTCCCCCCGGGGTGCCACTTGGAACTGGGGTACCACTGAGCCCTGTAACCCACCACCCTGGGCTCCCTCTCACATTGTGCTGCTAGAACAAGTTGCAAAGCCCTCCAGCCTGCACTTCCACCAGTATTCACACAGGTAGGGACACACCCCTCTGCAGTCACATTCAGACTATCTAACCACCAGCCTCCCAGCCTAGGACCCCAGTGCAGTACCGTCCTGCTCTGGTCAAATCTGGCCAGCACATGGGTTTAATACCTGGTCCACCTCTCCCTCAAAGTGAAAAGGACCATGCACATTTGTGGTAGCCAAGCTGAGATTTTCCCCAAACACTTTAGTCAAACGCACACTGGTTTGGATTAAAACACAAAATAAGTATCAGAGGGGTAGCCGTGTTAGTCTGTATCCACAAAAACAACAAGTCTGGTGGCAGCTTAAAGTCTAACAGATTTATTTGGGCATAGGCTTTCATGGGTAAAAAACCCCACTTCTTCAGATGCATGGAGTGAAAATTACAGAAACAGGCATAAATATATATTGTCATATGAAGAGAAGGGAGCTATCTTACAAGTGGAGAACCAGTGTTGAAGGCCAATTAGGTCAGGTTGGATGTGGTCCACTCCCAATGATTGATCAGGAGGTGTCAACACCAAGAAAGGAGAAATTGCTTTTGTAGTAAACAATCCCCCAGTCTCACAGGCCTTGGGAGGCAAGCCAACCCTCACTGACAGACAGCCTGCAGGATCTTCAGGTTGGTAAACTTTTTTATTTCATACTGCTTTCTTAAGGACTGCCTGTCTTCCTTCTGGACTATTCTTGAATTCTCATATTTGAGCAAAAAATATAGTTGTTACTCTATGGTACTATCATTTTAGATGCAGTTGTGATAAAAAATAAATAGCTGAAATAGGAAAATCTTCCTTTTACAATTTCACCATTAAAGTAATACTGAGTGTCAGTGAATGCAAAGAGTAATACTAAATGAGCAGTATGGTAATAATAATTAAATAACTGCATTGACTTATTTTGTTTAGGAGAATCCATCCTCAACATACAGGATTCTGAAGACTATCCACCTTCATGCTCACCATCATTTTCTATAGTTTCAGCGTTATTTGCCAATGATAGTGTTTCAGTCACATCATGTATGTCACATTGCCACAGTATATCACCTGTAGCAAAAAGAAAAAAAAAGTTCCACCATCCAGAAACAACCATAGAATAAGTTTGTGATAAGAACCAGCAGATTACAAAAAAGGTAATTGATGAAAAAATTGCCCAGTTTGTTTATGCATCAAACTCTCCTTTCTGTATGATTGAGAACCCACACTTCATTAACATGGTTCAGTCATTAAGACCCGAATACAGTCCACCCAACAGAGCAGATGTTGCAAGCAAATTGCTGGATAAAGTGTAAGAAAGAGAAATTGAGCAGTGTGCAAAAGGTATAGAGGGTGAAATTGTTAACCTGTGTCTTGATGTGTGGAGCAATGTCCACAATGATCCTGTCATACGTGCATGAAGACATTCCCTTCTTCTATTGTATCAATTGTTTCTGTAAGGTGTGACATCAGGAAATGCACACACAGCAGAATACTTACAAGAAATCGCAGTAAAAGCTGTAACAAACTGTGGGGAAAAAAATCAAATGTCTAGTACACAGCTTGGTCAGAGACAATGCTGCAAATGTATCCAAGATGAAAAGAAATTTAGAAGAGAGTCCCAAGCTAATAACATATGGTTGCAGTGCTCATTTGATGGACCTCCTAGCCAAAGACTTTAGTGTTCCAGAAATAAAGGCTAATGTTAAAATTGCAAAATATTTCCATAACAACCACTTTGCAGCAGCTGCTCTGAAAAAAGTAGGAGGAACCAAGCTAACTAACTCTCCCACAAGACGTGCAATGGAACTCAGTAGTGGACTGTTTTGAGCACTATATCAAGAACTGGCCTAATCTGCATGACAGTTTGTGAACAAAGTCATGGAAAAATAGATGGCACTGTCACAGCCAAAGTTCTCAACATTGGGCTTAAGAGAAATGTTGAACACATGCTGAGTACCCTGAAGTCTATTTCTGTAGCCTTGAACAAAATGCAGGGAAACAGCTGTTTTATTGCTGACACTGTTGAAATTTGGAAGGAACTGAGTGAGATCTTAAAAAGAGAAATATGCAACGATAGAGTTAAATTACAAGCATTAAAAAAACGAATGGACAAGCACTATCTCCAGCTCATTTTCTTGCAAATATTCTCAATACTCAGTACCAGGGTCAAACCTTAACTGCTGAAGAAGAGGAGTTGGCTATGACATGGACATCCAGCAATCATTCCTCCATAATGCCAACTATAATAAACTTCAGAGCTAAGGGTGAACCATTCAAAAAATATATGTTTGCTCATGATGTTTTAAAGAAAGTCACACCAGTGAACTGGTGGAAGTCACTTAAGCACTTGGATTCAGAGACTGTTGAAGTGACAATCTCACTTTTAACAGCAGTAACTTCTTCTGCTGGTGTAGAAGGAATATTTTCTTCCTTTGGACTAATTCATTCCAAATTGAGAAATCGTTTGGGACCTGAAAAAGCAGAAAAGCTTGTTTTTCTTTTTCAGATTATGAAAAAACAGGAAAATGAAGGTGAAGATGACTGAGTTAGCTGCAGAAGCCAATATTTTAAGTTTCTCATGTTGACCTGGCTGACATAGTTGATTTAATTTTTGTTTTTTGTTTTTTGAAATAGTTCATTTAACTATTTTAGATCAAAACAAAACAAAAACTAACCTGATTTTAAAAAACTTGAATGTTTAACTAAGTTAAAAAATTCATATGCTTGTTTTGTTGAAATATTATACGTTTGCTGTTGAAGAAAAAAATCCAGAATACATTAAATTGTTTTATTTAACTAAAACAACGTTAATGTCTGTCTGATGATGTTCTCCTCCTAATACAGCATGGCAAGAAAATCCTCCAAATATTAACAATTAACCTGTTGAATTGGAGATAGCTCACCTCCCAATGACTTCATAAATATCTGATTCAATTACCTTTGGTAAATGAAATAATCAATCATTCACTTTCTGAGATAGCTGTAAAACTAATCTGAAAAGTTTTCAAAATAAATCACTTTAAAAATGTATAGTGTGTACCTTCTAAAAATGAAATCTACATCTATCTCTGAGTTGTGAAGAATATGTATTAAGGTTATAACAACCAACAAGAATGCATGATTAAATCGAGTCTTCCTGACTAGTGATTTAAATCAAATCCACTTTGTGTTAAAGGGACACTGATTATTTGAAATCTAAAACATTTTAATATAATCTGTTAAAAGATGCTAGGCCTTCTTTCCAATTTCCCATTAAATGTTTAGCTTTACATTCACATATGTCTACTTTAAATTTTCTTTTTTTCCCTTGTTAATCTGTGAAAAACAAACAGGATGAGGGTGATGTGAAAAGTGAAAATGACTATACACAAAGTATTGTCATATTCTGTGTGTTATATACACACACCTTCCCACGCCCTGTGTCTGTCTTGCCTTTTAAACAGTTTCTTAGAGGTCTCTGGTCTGCTTTCAACCTTCTTTTTCTGTTAAAAAATATTTAGTCAGGAGCCTGAATTAACCTTTCTTAAGAATCTTGTAAGCAACTCAGCTGCCTACAAGAAACTGATATTAAATAGAGCAGAGTAGGCTATGGAGAAATGGGCTTACACAGAAGAATCAAAGGCAAAAAATAATGAAAATATGTATAATTGTCAACTTTTGTATGCCAACACAGTCAATCCAAAAAGAAGTTTCTATATTAATACAGAGGGCCATACTGTGGCTAGTATTCATGGCCATGCAACAGAGTAATGCAACATAAAGCAACCCATTACAGTCCTGCCTGGTGTGCCCTCACTGTGGGTAGCAGCCATAGGGAAGAGTCGTTATTCCCTCAACTGTGCATGAGGGAAGAAACTGGGGCAGCCTTGGCTTCATTGCATCAACATGCTGGCCACTATAGTTGCAACAGCACTACAGGGGAGTATGATGCATGAAGATCTGGCACAGCGTACTTCCCACTTGGAGCAAGAGGAAATTCCGTAGTTAGACTTACAATCTGCCTTCCAGCCTGTTCCAAGGGCAATGCAACAACCCTTTCCTCTTTGCTTCAAGCCCAGGGCAAAGGTATAATTCAACCCAAATTGTACTGTATATATACACTTCTACCCCGATATAACACGACCTGATATAACATGAATTCGGATATAATGCAGTAAAGCAGTGCTCCAGGGGGGCAGGGCTGCTCACTCCAGCGGATCAAAGCAAGTTCAATATAACGCGGTTTCACCTATAACACAGTAAGATTTTTTGGCTCCCAAGGACAGCGTTATATCAGGGTAGAGGTGTATTTCAAGTCCTTTTGATTTTAGGACACTTAAAATAATTAATTATATCTTTTTCAAACTGGCCTCTGGTTTTCAGATCATGATATATTTTTAATGCAAATGTAAAAGGTCTGCTTTTCTTTCTCTGATACCTCATAATATTTTTAAAAGTAAACTAACTAACACACAAGTAAACCGCAGGAATTTAGTTCTGCGTACAGTCACAAGGAAAATATACACCACTATACTTCATTAGGAAAATGACATGCAGCAAAAATCAAATGATTGTTTCTGTGGATGGGGGTTTCTTACAAAAAATACAAATGAAATACTGGACAGCAGACATACAGAGATGGGGCAGAGCAACAGAGAATGTTTGAGTTTCCATAAAGAACCGTCTGTGCATGTGTATGTGTGTGGAAAGGTGAGAGGAAGATTTAGTTAGGGTATGTCTACACTACAAGAGTAGTTCGATTCAACTTAATTCGAATTTGTGGAATCGACCTTACGAAGTCAAATTTGTGTATCCACACTAAGGACACTAATTCGACTTTGTGAGTCCACACTAACGGGGCCAGCGTCGACTTTGGAAGCGGTGCACTGTGGGAAGCTATCCCACAGTTCCCGCAGTCCCGGTGCCCATTGGAATGCTGGGTAGAGCCCCCAATGCCTGCTGGGGGAAAAAATGTGTCGAGGGTGGTTTTGGGTAACTGTCATCATTGAACCGTCAATCACGCCCACCCTCCCCGAAAGCGCCTGCGGGCAATCTGTTCGTGCACTTTTCTGGTCAGTGACAGCGCGGACGCCACAGCACTGCGAGCATGGAGACCGCTGCAGTTATGGCCGTTTTCACCTCCTCGCACCTTATCATCCACCTCTTCCACAGTCAGCTGCTGAGAAATCGGGCTACTTTTCAATGGTGCTGCAAGCACTGGTGGACCAGAAGGGACGTTTTACCAACATCAACGTCGGGTGGCCAGGCAAGTTTCATGACGCGCGTGTTTTCAGGAACTGCGGTCTGTTTAGACACCTGCAGGAAGGTAGTTTCTTCCCGGACCACAAAATAACTGTTGGGGATGTGCAGATGCCTATAGTGATCCTCGGGGACCCAGCCTACCCGCTAATGCCCTGGCTCATGAAGCCCTATACAGGCGCCTTGGACAGCAACAAGGAACTCTTCAAGTACCAGCGAGCAGCGAGCAGCGTGACCTGTGACTGTTCAGTTTCTTTACAGAGAAGCTGAACCTCCCCGTTTCTTTACCCAGTTACTGTTGACTATCCTCTGCAGTTACATACCCCGTTCACCCCGTTTCCCCCACTTCCAACACACGTGTAAAAATAAAATACATGTTCCATTGTTACTTAACAAACATTTCTTTATTAATGACTTTGCGTTAAAGGGTTGAAACTGGGACGCAGACTGTGCTGCGTAGGGTGTGCAGTGATGTAAAGACCGCCTCTAAACTCGAGGAATGACAGGCTCCTGTTCCTAGAGCGGTCCGCAGTGCAAGACTGGTTGTTTCAACGGAGCCTGCCATCCCTCCTTTTTGGGATTCTGTGTGCGGGGGCTATGTGACCTTGTGGCAGAGGAGGACGGATACAGATTCCTCTGCTGCGTGACTCTGCGGTCCAGGACAAGGACCGCTGCATAAGAGCTGTAACCGCCCTCCCCTGCTACAAAGTCACATCCCCCCCCCACCCACACAGAACCTGGAAACCACCTCCCATACTGACATGGGTGCCTACTGACTGCACTGTGTGTGTGACCTGCTGCTGATCCTGCCTCCGTGTCTGTACCCTGGTAAAGGTGACCGTCCTATGCAATTACCAACCCCCTTCCCCACCCCACCCTTCAAACACAGTCTTCTGTAAAAAAACATGACGGAAACAGTAATTAACAGCAAAATATTTTTAATAATTAACTAGACAGTTAGGGGATGAAACTGGGATTTGGGCTTGGGTGAGTCAGGAAGGGAAGGACTTCTCAAAATTTAGGGAATGAGAGCTTTTGGGTACTTGAGCACTCTGCTGGGGTGCAGTGACAGTTTTCACGGCCCCTGGCGCCCCTCCTTCTGGTTATTTTGGGTGAGGGGGGTATGGGACTTTGTGGCGGGGGAGGGCGGTTGCAGATACACTGAAGGAGGGCTCTGTCCTCCTGCCTGCGGTCCTGCAGAACATCCACAAGGCGCCGGAGCGTGTCCGTTTGCTCCCTCATTAGTCCAAGCAGCGTTTGAGTCGCCTGCTGGTCCTCTTGACGTCACCTGTCCTCCCGTTCGCTGTGTGAGCGCTGGTACTGAGAGAGGTTCTCCCTCCTGGGGCATTTCCTGTGTGGCTGGTCAGAGCATCCAAGCTCGGACTGCTGTCCAGAGCGTCAACAGAGTGCTGCACTGTGGGATAGCTCCCGGAGCTACTAAGGTCGATTTCCGTCCACACCTAGCCTAATTCGACATGGCCATGTTGAATTTAGCGCTACTCCCCTCGTAGGGGAGGAGTACAGAAGTCGAACTAAAGAGCCCTCTATGTCGAATTAAATAGCTTCATGGTGTGGACGGGTGCACGGTTAATTCGAATTAACACTGCTAAATTCGAATTAAAGTCCTAGTGTGGACCAGGCCTTAGTCTCAATATCCTTGAAATCTTTTACGACAGAACCACACAGGAGACAACTCCACCAGAGAGGTCCTTTGGGGCCATCTGCCTGTCCCAAGTCAGGGTAAAGGAGGAGGGTTGGGCGTGGGGCTAGCAATTCCACCCTGTAAAAATCAGCTTGCTACAGAAACGCCAACAATAGAGTTAACAGAGACTTTTAGCCTGGAAAAAGAAGGGTCTTCAACTCGAAGATGCATGACGCTGGGTGGTGAAAGCCGCGAGGAAGCCACTAAGCCGATCACCCTTCTTGCAGCCAGGAGGATTACCATCGGCACATGGAATGTGAGGACCATGTACGAGTCAGGAAAGACGGCGCAGGTTGCAGCAGAGATGAGGAGCAACAACCTGACCCTACTAGGCATTAGCGAGACAAGATGGACACAAGCTGGACAGAGACGACTGTTGACAGGAGAGCTGTTGCTGTATTCAGGACATGAAGAGAGCGACGCACACCACACACAGGGAGTAGGCTTCATGTTGTCCAAGCAGGCACAGAGAGCACTGATTGGTTGGGAGGCACATGGTCCCAGGATCATCACAGCATCCTTCAGAACTAAAATGAAGAGGATTAAGATGAATGTTGTTCAGTGCTACGCTCCAACCAATGACAGTGAAGAGGAGGACAAAGACTACTTTTACAACAGACTCCAGAAAATATTAGAGACTCTCCCAGACAAAGACATTACCATCCTTATGGGAGACTTTAATGCCAAAATTGGACCTGATAACACAGGATACGAACAAGTCATGGGGACCCATGCTCTGGGAGAGATGAGTGAGAATGGAGAGAGATTTGTGGATCTGTGTGCACTTAACAATCTGGTCATAGGAGGCAGCATCTTTCCTCACAAGCGGATCCACAAGAGTACCTGGGTATCGCCAGCAGGCATGACAGAAAACCAGATCGACCATGTCTGCATTAGCAAGAAGTTCAGAAGATCCTTGCAGGACGTTAGAGTTAGAAGAGGAGCAGACGTGGCGTCCGACCATCACTTAGTGGTGGCCAGATTGAAGCTGAAGCTGAAGAAGAACTGGATAGACAGAAGAGCGAAGTACAACGTCAACCTTCTGAAGGACCATAAGACCAAGGAAGATTTTGGATTGACGCTGAAGAATAAGTTTTCAGTACTACAGGATCGGTCTGAGGAAGAGGAAGACAGTGTACTCAACAGATGGCAGAAAGTGAGAGACACACTTAGGTCAGCATGCCAGGAAGTGCTTGGAATTAAGAAACACCAGCAGAAAGAGTGGATCACAGCAGAGTCCTTGACAAAGATAGAAGACAGAAAGAAGAAGAAGGCAGCAGTCAACAACAGCAGGACTAGAGCAGCAAAGGCCAAAGCTCAAAAGAGTATGCTGAAGCCCACAGAGCAGTGAAGAGGAATATTAGGAAGGACAAGAGAGATTATGTGGATGGACAGGCAGCAGAAGCAGAACAAGCAGCATACAGCGAAAACATAAAACAGCTATACGATACTACCAAGCGACTGTCTGGAAAGTTCAGCAAGCCAGAACGTCCCGTTAAAGACAAGCAGGGAAAGTCTATAACAGGAATAGAACTACAGATGAACAGATGGGCGGAGCACTTTGAGGAACTACTGAACAGACCAGCACCACCAAATCCACCAGACATCGACCCAGCCAACGAGGACCTCCCAATCAATTGTGATAAACCAACCAGAGACGAGATCAGAAAAGCCATCACCATGATGAAGAACAGGAAGGCGGCTGGACCTGACGATATCCCAGCAGAGGCCCTGAAAGCAGACCTGGATGCCTCAGTGGAAATGCTGTACCCCCTCTTTGAGAAAATATGGGAAGAAGAAGTGATTCCGGCTGACTGGAAAGAGGGATATCTCATCAAAATCCCCAAGAAAGGAGACCTCAGCAACTGTGCCAACTATAGAGGAATCACACTCCTGTCGGTGCCAGGGAAGGTCTTCAACCGAGTCCTCTTAGAGAGAATGAAGGATGCCGTCGATCCACAGCTACGAGATGAACAGGCAGGTTTCCGGCAGAACAGATCATGCACGGACCAGATAGCAACGCTCCGCATCATAGTCGAGCAGTCTATGGAGTGGAACTCCTCGTTGTACATCAACTTTGTTGACTATGAGAAAGCATTCGATAGCGTGGATCGAGAGACCCTCTGGAAGCTCCTTCGGCACTATGGCATCCCAGCAAAGGTGGTCAACCTGATCAAGAATTCATGACGGCATACACTGTAGAGTGATCCATGGAGGGCAGCTCACAAACAGCTTCCAGGTGCGAACCGAGTCAGACAAGGATGCTTGTTGTCACCACTTCTCTTTCTTCTTCGTCATCGATTGGATTATGAAGACATCCACTTACAAGCGTAGGAATGGAATCCAATGGTCATTGTGGACCCAGCTTGATGACCTGGACTTTGCCGACGACCTTGCACTCCTTTCGCACAGTAAACAGCAGATGCAAGAGAAGACCAACGTAGTGGCAGCCACGTCATCACAGGTTGGCCTCAACATCCACAAGGACAAGACCAAGATCCTTAGGATCAATTCCATCAGCAACGACCCAGTCACACTGAATGGAAGCCCCCTGGAAGAAGTGCAGTCCTTCACCTACCTAGGTAGCATCATCGACCAGCAGGGTGGCACAGACGCAGACATCAAAGTAAGGATTGGTAAGGCAAGAGCAGCCTTCTTACAGCTCAAGAACATCTGGAGCTCCAGAGAGCTGTCTTTGGCAATAAAGATTCGACTGTTCAACTCCAACGTGAAATCAGTCTTACTGTATGGAGCTGAAACCTGGAGGACAACCAAAACAACCACCAGGAAGATCCAGACCTTCATTAATAGCTGCCTCAGAAGGATTCTCCAGATCCGCTGGCCAGACACCATCAGTAACATCCACCTCTTGGAGAGGACCCATCAACTCCCAGCAGAGGAAGAAATTAGAAGGAGAAGGTGGGGCTGGATAGGACATACACTACGCAAGCAGCCAACCAACATCACCAGACAGGCACTGCAGTGGAACCCCCAAGGCAAGCGGAAAAGAGGCCGCCCAAGAAATACCTGGCGACGCGACCTTCAGGTTGATAGCAAAAAAATGGGCTATACCTGGAACCAGCTAGAGCGAATGGCCCAGGATAGAAGACTATGGAGATCTGTTGTTGGCGGCCCATACCCCGGTTGGGGTGATGGGCATGAATGAATGAATGACACAGGAGACTACTAAATGATGTATATTCCCTTTGATGTAGGCTTAGTCTCCATTATTTTTCTCTTAGCTAATAATATCAGAGAACCCAAGAACAACTCTAGACCATACCTTGGGAGAGGTTCCCATGTAGATAACCTTACAGAGTAGAAGCTATTTAACATGTGAAAGAAACATGTGTAACAGTGAAAGAAAGCAGATCCTGAGAGGGAGGTCATAAGACAGTGAAACTACAGCTTTCTTTCTTCAGAGGTACATGGTCAGAGAATGACATGTGAAACATCTCTGTATGTGCCAGAAGTTTGTACTAGCACTTGATACTTGTGAGATCAAGTCTTACTAGTTGAGAGTTTAATAAAGAGACTGAGCCTAGCTTGAGCTATTTGACATCACAACCTCCTGCATGGATTATCGCATAGAGGCAGCTTAAGGATAACAAGAGCCTCAGGAAGGTACCAACTTGCACTGATTTACAGCCATTCAAACCTGTGCAGTGAACCCTCTTTCAGCACACAAGCTTCCACTCTGTGTGGAAATCCTTAACAGCAGAGAGATCTTAGTTCTAGTCACTCATTTGAGCTCTTCGGCGTAGACGCCATGAATTTTATTATTTTTTTTAAATAACACTAGCAGTTGAAAAATGTGTACCTGCAACTGTAACAAAATAACCCCAACAATAAAATGGTTGCTCACCTTCTCGTAACTGTTGTTCTTCAAGATGTGTTGCTCATATCCATTCCATTAGGTGTGTGTGCGCCGCATGCACAGTTGTTGAAAAGTTTTTCCCCTAGCAGCACCCGTCAGGTCGGCCATGGAGCCCCTTGTAGTGGCACCTCCATGACAGTGAATATAGGTCCCTGCCAACCCACCACCTGTTCAGTTCCTTCTTGCCAGTTACTCCGACAGAGGGAAAGGCGGAAGGGTTTGGAATAGATATGAGCAACACATCTCGAAGAACAGTTACGAGGTGAGTAACCGTTTTTCTTCTTCAAGTGCTTGCTCATATCGATTCCAATTAGGTGACACCCAAGCCTTACCTAGGCAGTGGGGTTGGAGTTTATGGAATCAGTGACTGTAGCACCTCTCTGCCAAATGCTACATCCTCTCTGGAGTACTGGTAATCGTGTAATAAGACGTGAAAGCGTGAACCGAGGACCATGTCGCTGCCTTGCAGATCCCTTGGATCAGGACCTGTTCTAGGCACACCACAGAGGAGGCCTGCTCTCTTGTGGAATGTGCCATTAGTTCAGGAGCCGGTACTTTTGCCAGATCATAGCATGCCTGGATAGAGGATGTAATCCATGATGAAATCCTCTGTGATGAGACTGGAAGGCCTTTCAACCGGTCTGCGACTGTCACGAACAACTGGTTCAACTTACGGAACAGCTTTGTGCATTCAATGTAAAAGGCTAGTGCTCGAACATCCAGGGGAGTCAACCCTTTGTTCTCAACTATCCACGTGAGGCTTAGGGTAAAAGACGAGTAGGAAAATGTCCTGATTGGAGTGGAATTGGGACACAATCTTTGGGAGAAAGGCTGGGTGTGGTCTCAGTTGCATGTTGTCTTTATAGAAAATGGTGTAGGGAGTGTCAGAGGCTAGAGCTTTAAGCTCGGACACTCTCTTGATGAGGTGATTGCGGCTAGGAAGGCCACCTTCCATGACAGGTAGCACAGCGAACAAGTTGCCAGGGGGCCCATTAGTCTGCAAAGGATAAGGTTGAGATCCCGCACCAGGATTGGTTTCTTAACCTGCGGGTATAGCCTGTCCAGGCCTTTCAGGAAATGACTGACCATTGGGTTAGCGAAGACAGTACGGCTGGCCGCTCCCAAGTGGAAGGCAGAAATGACTGCCAGATGTACCTTGAGAGATGATACCGAGAGGCCTTGATGTTTTAAGTGCAGTAGATAGTCCAGAATAACCAGTGAGTAACCGGTATGGGTGCCTACAATGGAGGAGCGTGACCCTGAGAACACTAGATTACAAACCTCTTCCGCTTGACCAGGTAAGCCACCCTGGTGGAGGGTTACCTGCTACCAAGTAGGACTTCCCTAACCTGCTCAAAGCACATGCGCTCCATTGGGTTTAGCCATGAAGCTTCCAAGCGGTGAGGTGAACGGACTTGAGGTTGGGATGATTAAGGTGACCATGCTCTTGAGTGATCAGGTCCAGGACCGGGGGCAATGAGATTGGAGCTTCCATTGACAGCTCCAGGAGCATGGTATGCCAGTGCTGGCGAGGCCAAGCCGGTGCTACTGATATAACCTCTGCCTTGTCCTAGTGGATTTTTAGCAAAAACCTTGTGGATGAGTGGAATCGGTGGGAATGCTTACAACAGATGGTCCATCCAAGGGAGGAGAAACACATCTGCAACAGGGCCTGGGCTGTGGTTCTGGTAGGAACAGAATTGGGGGCATTTGCTGCTGCTCTTTGTAGCAAACAGGTCAATTTAGGGAACTCCCCACCTTTGGAAAATGTTGTGCACGTCTGGGCAGATAGACCACTCGTGATTGTGGAAGGATCTGCTGAGATAGAATGAGATGGCAGACTGAGAACCTGGGAGGTAAGATGCTTCCAGGTGAATGGAGAGGGCTATGCAGAAGTCCTACAGCTTGAAGGCTTCCCGACATATGGGAGAGGAATCAGTCCACTCTGTTTATTTATGTAAAACATCGCAGTTGTGTTGTCCATCATGACCTCCATGCACTTCCTTTGCAATTGGGTCTGGAAGATTTGACATGCCAGCCGGACCGCTCTCAACTCCTTGACGTTGATGTGAAGTGAAAGCTCATCCTGTGACCAGAGAACCTGGGTCTGGAGTTGTCCCAGGTATGCACCCCATCCCAATGCTGATGCATGTGTCACCAGGGACAGAGAGAACTGGAGTTTGTTGAAGGGGACTCCCTCGCATACCTCCTGTGGGTTGAGCCACTAGTGGAGAGACTAGAGAACTGGCACCGGGGGGGTGACCACTTTGTTCAGACTGTCACACCCCAGACGGTAGGCTGACGCCAGCCAAGCTTGGAGAGGCCTGAGCCTCAGCATCGCGTGCTGTAGCACATACATACAAGCTGCCATGTGGCCAAGGAACCTCAAGCAACCCCTTGCTGTGGTAGCAAGGTACCATCTAAGGCTTTGTATGATGTCTGACATTGACCGAAAGCGAGCCTCCAGCAGGGATGCCCTGGCCTGGCCTGGCCTGGCCCGAGTCCAACACTCCTCTGATAAACTCTGTCCTCTGTGTCGGAGATAGGGTTGATTTGTGCTCATTGAGCAGGAGACCCAACCTATCAAAGGTGGATCTTACAAAGCTGACTTGTTGCTCCACCTGGTCCCTGGAACATTTCCTGAGTAGCTAGTCCTCGAAGTATGGATAAACCTGCACCTGCCTCCAGCGTAGGAAGGCAGCTGTGACCGATATGCACTTGGTGAACACTCATGGGGCTGTTGACAGGCCAAAGAGAAGGACCATAAACAGGGCCGTCCTTAGGATTTATGGGGCCCTACGCAATATTATTAAACTGGTGCCCTTATGCCCGACGGCAGCCCAGGCTCGCAGCTGGGGGGGCGGGAAGGGACGAGGCAGCAAGGAGTACCGAGACACTTGGCCCACCTTGTGGTAGCGGAGTCACAGTTCCCCGCAGAGATCCCTGTATCATCTCCCTCATGCAGAATGTGCGGCGCAGGCACATTTGACTCTGGGAATATGGCCCCAGCCTAAGGAGACTGCAGTGCATGCTGGGTGTGCGGGAGCCAACCTGCTCTTACCTGCTGTCACGGGTGGTGGATGAAGCTGCCACTTGGGGAGGCTAGCTCCACCTCTTCTGCCTGTGGCCCCACCCATACTCCACTCCTGCTCCGCCCCCACTCTTCCCAGGCCCTGCCATCTCCCAACTGTCTCCCTCCTCTCTTCCTTCCCCCACCCTGCTCACCCCCTTCCAGCCAAATCCCTGAACCCAAATGTAGTCAAGAAACGGAAAAATTCTAGCTGACTTCCCACTCTTGTAAGGGCCCACTGACTAGAACCTTATAATTTAATGAGTCCCAGAGCCATATTTTCCTGCTGGAAGTGAGCAGAAGGTTTTGATTATAATGGATTTAAGAACATTCTGTTTGTAAAGTCTTGTGGCTTCAGCCCCGAGCCCCACCACCTTGCCACAGGACACAAGGCCTGAACCCTGACAGGTGTGCCCCACATGGCTGAAGCTCCCGAGAACTGAAGCTCCCGAGCCTTGGCAGGTGTGCCCAGCTCTGAAACGTCTAAAACCTCTAAAAATTATCGATCATACACAGCTTGGAAGATCAGTAAGTTTGGCCACTGGTACTGAAGTTAGGCTTACCAGCCTGTAATTGCCAGGATCGCCTCTGGAGCCTTTTAAAAAAATTGGTGTTACATTAGCTCTCCAACAGTCATCTGGTACAGAGGCTGATTTAAACAACAGGTTACATACCACAGTGAGTAGTTCTGCAATTTCATATTTGAGTTCCTTCAGAACACTTGGGTGAGTACAATCTGATCCTAGAGACTTATTACTGTTTAATTTATCTATTTGTTCCAAAACCTTCTCTATTGACACCTCAGTCTAGGAAGCATGTAGCCTTTCCCTTATTCAGCATGATTTGTCATGAGATTTTTCCTATGCACACATGCTTGATGTGGATCTGTGAATCACCTTTTCTATATACCTGCCACCACAATAGTGCACTCTTCAGAGATATTGCACAAAAGGCACTGAGACTCAATTAAATAAAAATTAATTGGAGATATACCTATCTCCTAGAACTGGAAGGGACCTTGAAAGGTCATTGAGTCCAGCCCCCTGCATTCACTGGCAGGACCAAGTACTGATTTTTGCCCAGGATCCTCAAGTGGCCACCTTGAATGCACAACCCTGAGTTTAGCAGGCCAATGCTCAAACCACTGAGCTATCCCTCCCCCTGCAGTGTTGTTCTTCCTCCTTGTGCCCCATAGCAGGAGCTAATTAGGTGCCAAAATCTAGCCATTAAGCTTGTAAGTTCTAGTAAGCACATGGTACCAAGGCACTAAGGTGGTGAGATTCTAGAACCAGTACCTTGGAAGGCATTCATTGTCAGGACAGCAGTCCAATTCTGGAAAGCCATCTAATGCAGATTCTGCCTTTTGGTACGATATAGGTATTGGCCATTGTCCTACCATTGGCAAAAGCAAGGACTGAGTTACAAGCATTTTGATGCAGATTCTAACAGCGCTAACAACAAGTTCTCAAAACAGTCTATCATCATCATCATTCCACTGTTGTGTATGAAGAATAGAAAAAACAGTCTCTGAAGCAGCCAGTTCCAGGCCTATGCCTTGGTGTTGGCTGGGGCTCCACTACAACCTGATAGAAAGTCTTTCCCTACAACGGAATTTCCCAAGACAATCCATTCTTAGCCTAGATGCTGAAAGGGCTCACAGTGTGCTTCAACCATGCCATCTACTGCGGTTGTTACTCTTCAGATATGGATACAGATATAAATCAAGGTGTTCAGTGTGTCACAGGGAGAGATTGCCTTTCCTAGAATTTGAAACTATGACAGTCTCTCTTCACCTGACCTCAGCCAGACAAGATTTATGATTGATCTTAGATATCTGCACCCTGGTAGATAGGATACAGGCCACAAGAACAACAAAAGTAACTCTCCTCATTTTATCCATCAAATAACTCTGACCTTGACACCTCTGACCTATTTAAAATTCTTCAACTTAAGTAAACAGAGACTGGCCTTCATTTTTTATTTTTCCGTTGTTTACTCATAGAATCCTGACTTACTTAGCCATTAATTTGCCAGGCAAGTCAGAATACCATACAGACATTTCTAAACTTTTTAGGACTACTTATAGGTCCCCTTTGCCTAACATATTTATATCTTTATTGTTTTTATATTTTAATAAACCTGTCTAGGTTGCACCTGTTCAAAGGTTCACAGAACACTCATGCTCATCCTCTTACAATAATCAGAATGTGACAGCTGTCCATATAGCTGATTATAATATTATGTCTGTGATGTTAAAGGACAAGGCAAATGTAATGAGCTGTTTGTGTTTAAACCAGCTTCCCCCTTGAGAAGTTCACCGGGTTGTACACACAAAAAGGATCAAGACAGTTTGCGAGATGAGATGGGTGAGGTAATACCTTTTATTGGACCATCTTCTGTTGGTGAGACAAACTTTTGAGCTTACACAGAGCTCTTCTTCAGGTCTGGGAAACTTCAGAATGTCACAGTTAAATACAAGGTGGAATGCACTGTTTAGCATAAGTAGATAACACATATTTCAAGGGACGAGTCAAGGCCCGTTAACTCCTCTCCAATCATAGGGAAGAAAGAAGGTGGCGTGGGGGGAAGTGCAGCTTGTGTCATGTTAACAGGCCACTTCACCTTTAATGGTCCCTTGAAATATATGTTAACAACTTATGCTAAACAATCTGTTTCACCTTGTATTTAGCTGTGACACTCTGAGTACCTTTTCCAGAAGAGCTCTGCATAAGCTTTAAAGTTTCCTTTTCTCACCAACTGAAGTTGATCCAATAAAAGATATTACCTCACCCACCTTGTCTTTCTAATATCCTGGGACTGACATGGCTACAACAACACTGCATATGTCAAGCCAGTTTGGCATCTGATATTGTAAGCTTAGAGAATCATTCTATTTATTATCATTTGTTTTTATTGTAAAAAAAAATAGGCAATTAGGGAACTCTGGTGATGACCTTCTGTATGTACAGGCTTTCTATAAGGAAAGACCAATTACTCCCAAACATGTGTTGAAAATAGCCAATAGTTCTTTTGAATATGTTGTGTACTCTTCAGATATATAGAGAATTTGTTCCTGTTCAGCTTCCAAGCTGTAAGTTATACCATGAGGTAAACTTTTAGGAAAGTCCTCAGTGAGTTTTCCTTGCAGTAAAACTAAAGTGCCTGGTCATCAGTCTATTTTTAACTCAAGGTAAAAAATGCAGCTTCTTTAGCAGAGAAGACAAGTCATAAGTTTTTGCCAGATTTTGAAAGTTCAATTTTTGCCTTGACCAAATGATAACATTTTCAGACCCTTTCAGATCTCTCAAGGCAGATTTAGGAATAAGTAAAACAAGTAGATGCAATATGCTCACCCCAAACATATAAAAGGCCATATTTACCTATCTTAGGGAACTGGAAGGGACCCTGAAAGGTCATTGAGTCCAGCCTGCTGCCTTCATTAGCAGGACCAAGTACTGATTTTGCCCCAGATCCCTAAGTGCCCCCCTCAAGGATTGAACTCACAACCTGGGGTTTAACAGGCTAATGCTCAAACCACTGAGCTATTCCTGCCCCCTAATTACCTAACCCTTTTACTCCTAATCTTATCCATCTTCTTATAGGAGTAATCAACTGGAGGAGCCCATGGTGAATGAGCAATCTCTCAGAGGTCTTCAAGTACAAAAGCTTTAACCTGCATTTTCAATTAACGTCTCTCACATCTTAAAATGTTTACTCTATAGCAGGGCTGAGCCTAGACATTGTGGTGCCCTGTGCAGCCTCCCTCATCCCCCAATAATGGATAGAAAGCTCTTTGCCCATTCTCCTGATTATCCGAATTTCTGATTATCCAATCTGGCCCTGGTTCCAATTAGATTGGATAAACAGGGTTCCGCTGTATTGGCTTTATTTTAGTTTATATACACATCAAGAGAGGACACTATCTCTGCCAGGATGTTCATGCTTTCTCCTTTCAGGTTAACTTTGGGATTAACTTGTATTATATCATTAGGAAGCAGTTGTATTTCTCAATCTTATATTTTGTATTACAAGGCTGACCTTGTTAGAGCTTTGAAAGTTTATTTAACCAGGACATATGGGTTTAGAATATCTAACAGGCCTCTTTGTCTTTCCAGGAATCCAATAAAATGCTACTATTTATATGCATATCTACGCTGATGGATTGGGAATCTCATAAAATATTCCAGGCCAGACCATTTGCTGTTGCAAACAGGCAATGGAACTACATTAATTCACATCAGCTAAGAATCTGGCCCTCTATTCCCTTTTCAGATCATTCTACCAGAAGAATAATCACCTCTTGGATGGACTAGATTGGAGAGATGTTTCTTAAATTTATGAAGAGGCTTCTTCCAGGAACTGCTCTACTTCACAATGGGTCTTTAATATTCTTATTTGTAACATCTGTCTTGGATGATCTAAAACTGGTAGTCTACTAAGGGATTTATTCTCCTATTGACTGATACACTTGTGATTTAGATGCAGACTCCCACTAATATTAGGAAGTGTGTATATGTAAACCTCTACTTACATCAGTGGGAGAACTTAACTGGTTTTTGTGTCATCACCTTCACTGATGATAAAACTTAAATGTTCTGGGGAATGTCCATTATTCAAACACATTCATATAAGAACCCTGGAGCAACTAAGCCTGCACATTATTCTTTACATTATTAAGATAGTGAATTCCACCACTGTCATCAGCCTAAGCCAATGGTTCCCAAACATATTCAACAAAAGTGTCCTATGTCTTATAAACAAGTAAAAAGAATATCTCTGCCCCAAAAAATTTACAGTCTAACAGCCTAATCCTCACATCTTTATTCACATGGGTAATTTAATCACAAGTAGTCTCTTAGTTCAATAGGACTACTACTTACATGAATAAAGGTTATTCATGTGAATAAGGGTTATTGATCAGATTTTAAGTAGAAAACATGTAGATAAAGGTTAGTGACTAGGAAACAACAAAAGCAATTGAATGAACAGTGTTTGGTATATATGTTGTCAGTTCTATTGATTTTTTTTAGTTTGGGGGTATTTTTTGTGAGGAGAGAGGAAGGATGGTCCAGTGTTTATGGTGCTAGCCTAGGACCTGGGAGACGTGGGTTTAAGTCCCTGCTCCACCATATACTTCCCTAGTGACATTTGGGAAAGTCACTTAGGGTATGTCTACACTGCAGCAGGGAGCAAGCCTTCCAACCCAGGCAGACAGACTCATGCTATTGGGGTTAAAACAGCATTGTGCCTCTGGCCGAGCCTCAGACTAGTAACCTGAACTCAGACCTATGGTAGGCTTGACAGCCCCATCCACACTGCTATTTTTAATGCACTACTTCAACCCCAGCTAGCGTGACTCTGTCTACCTGTACTGCAAAACTCACTCCCAGCTGCAATATAGACATACCGTTAGGTCCTGATCCTCGGTGGGAGTTGGACACCTGAATGCCATTGAGCATCAAGGACTTAGCCGGTATGTGCCTCAGCTCCCATTTGTAAGATGGGGACAGTAACACTTCCCTTCCTCACAAGGGTGTTGTAAGGATAAATACATTAAAGATTGGGAGGCACATAAATATTACAGTAATTGGAGCCATATAATATCCTTAAATAGGCAGAGAGATAGGAAAGTGAATCAAAGTTCAGATTAATTTCTTAAGTTATTTCTTTAAATAAAATATGATTAAGTTCTTTAAAACAAACAAACAAACAAACATGCATTACTAAGTCAGTCTCAGTACCGACCACTGCTAAAGCAAGCCTGCCTGCTGTGGTAACAGTTCAGTGAGGTAGGAGCAGTTGAGATAAAGAAACTGACAAGGAATTACATTTGTTTTAAATTTCCCAGGGCTTATTATCAACAACAGGGTGTGAAAAATTATGTATGAAAAGTACAAGGACAGCATGCTTTCCAGTGCTTGGCCTGGGCAGAGGAAGGGCAGTGGGGGAGAGAAAATCCCCACGTGTGTGTAGAGAAATAAACATCTTCACTTGCCCCACTGTGTTGCAGTATTGTCAACCCCAATTGTTTGTGAGTCAAGTCCCAGCAAATCATGAAACTATCGACAAAAATCATGAGTTATACAAAATAATAGCTCTTGGGTTCTTTTTGTTTTGCCTCCTGGCTGGGGCTGGAGCCTTTTGGGGTCCCAGTCAAGCTTTTCTCTGCACCATGAGAGCTAGCAGCTTGCTGGCTTTTAAGGAAAGCTGTGACCTGATTGCAGCAGCTGGGGCTCTCAGGAAAGCACCCACTGTGGAGTGAGCTGGCAGTAGTGGGGTCCTGCTAAGTGGGCAAGGTTTGGGTGCAGGGGGAATTGCCAAGGACTGGAGAGGGGGCACGATTTGCAGGGCAAGGGATGTGCTTTGCACCAAAGGGGCTCAGTGCAATACAGCTGGATTGTTCTCTGTGCATTCCCAGACTGCCCATCCCCACACCCCGTATCCTCCTGCACCAGCCCTCACTGTGCAGGGCGCCATACACCGTTACCTGCCTCCGTTCCACAAACGGCCGTTAACAGAGTACAGACCCGGCTCCTCCCTTGCCCCCCACGCGCCGGACGCTGCCAGCAAGCTCCCTCCCTGCGGCTAACCGAAAGCTCCACGGGAGTTTGCGCCACCAGGCGGCGCGAGGCTCCTAGCAGCTGGAGGGGCGCCTGGCCTCCAGGGGGCGCGCGTGCCTCGGGAGCAGGGAGCAACGTCTGCCTGCCTTGCACCGCCTCCGCTTCCGGGAGAACCGTTACCTGGCAACGCGAACGGAGGCAGAACAGGTTGGGCAGTCCGGGTCTGTGAGGGGGAAGAGGCGAGTGCGGACGGGCGCAGAACAAGATGAGACAAGGCGGTGGACACAGTGAGTCACACGCGCAGGCCGGGTCGGGGGACTGCTCGGGCGGGCGCAAACAGTTACAGAAAATGATGATTCTGTTTGCGTTGCAGGGAAGGACTGCGGGGACAGCAGCGGCGGGAGCAGGGGGCAGGAGACGGACCCCCTGCCGATCTCCGGGGCCCTGGCCAGCTGCGAGGAGGCAGGACAGGGTACGATTCCCCCTCTGCCCAAAATGCAGGATCCCCATTGGCATCTGCCTGGGGGAGGGGGTAAACCATGATGTGCAGTGATGTCATTGCATCCTTGCAGTGTGATGTCATTGCATCCTTGCAGTGTGATGTCATTGCATCCTCGCAGTGTGAAACAATTAACAGTGTTGCCATTTAAATTTTCATCATTGGTCTTCGGAGTTAACACACCAGGGAGATGAATAGGAGCAGTTCACACCTCTCCCTGCTAGCGTCCCAAGCTGCATGCATACCCAGTAAGGCATTGCTGCATGTGGGAGCAGTCATAACGTGTTCTTCACAACCTAGAATTATTTTTTGTAACAAAAGCTTAAATTCCTCACAAATTGAAGGGGGCCCTGTGCTGAAGGACTGGAGGAACTCATGGTGTTTAGGTGCAAATGAAAAGCAAGTGATAAGTTAGCAGCCAAGTTCTCAGAAGCATGTTTTGAAGTGACATTCCTCATGAACTAGAGCAGTGGTTTTCAACCTTTTTTCATTTGCTTACCCCTAAAAAATTTTGGATGGAGGTACGGACGTCTGCAGATCCCCAGGGCGCCATGTACCAGAGGTTGAAAGCCACTGGACTAGAATGAAACAGGCAAGGGCCTAAAGGCACACTCTCGGGATTAAAACAACGGTTTTGGCCCTGCTTCATTCTTCTGCTGCCTAGTGCTCTCACTTGGCCACATGCAATAGGATGAAGGGTCCCCCAGGAGTAAGCTAACACCAATACTGCAATCCCAAATGTTAAAAAATCATGAGTCAGGCTCACCAAAAATCATGAGCTTATGTAAAAATAATAGATTTGGTGTTCTTTTTATTTGCCTTCTGCTTTTTGAGCTTTTAGAGTACACTCGGGTCATATTTTGAAGCTTTCTCCATAGCCACGAAGGCTAGAAACTTACTTTTTCTTTAGGAATAAAGGCTGAAATCATCACATATCCACTTGACTCTAGGAGCCAGGGCTTTAAGGAAAATAATAATTATCATGAGACTCAAGACAAAATCATGAGAGTTGGCAACACTAACAAACACAATTGTTAGCTTTTCCAAGAGAAATTTAAGTTAGCATGGTGTGGTCTGGGGAAGGTGTCTCACCATTTGAATGAGGTGGGATTGGAAGGGAGAATCATCCTCTGCCCGTCCAAAGGCTGAGAATCGTTTTCTTGTGGAAATAGCCAAGCCATCATTAAATCATCAGCAGGTGCCAGGATAGGGAAGGAACAAACTTTTCCCCCTCCTCCACAGTTTAAGCACCAGTGCAGAGCTGATTTCTCTCTCTCATTGCTCTCTTACTAGACATTTAAGGTTTCTAACTGTGAATTATAGATACTATAACTGTAGGGTTTGATGCTTTTATTTTTCAGATAATTATACATCAGGAACAGAAGGTCAAATCCAACCGCAATCAGCACTAAAAGTATGCTAATTTGATCCAAATTATTAGCACAAAACATTTTTGAAGCTTAATAACTAAACTGATTGTTTCAGTACATCCATAACGGTATATAGTGCTAAAATTTCCAGCAGGAAGACCAATTTGCTGATGAAGTCTGAGGCCATGGAGTTTGCCACTAAATATCTTTTCAACTGCAGTTTTCTTTTAATTATAAACAAGTTTTGTACCTTTTTTAACCTGATTTATTTAAGTATGTCCATAAAATGTCTCTTACCTCCTTTTCCCCCTTCTTCCACTAGTTGGGAACACACTTCCTAAGCAAACTGTGTGCAAATTAGGAACATTTTTGCCCAATTTATATTCATTCCTCTAGCTCATGCATTCATTGTGTTTGTGATCCAGTTCAGATTCATTCACACAGGAATTCTTTTTCCAAATGAATCTGAATAGGAAAGGTGTTGGAAACTCCCAGTTCATTTCAGATAATCCACTAAATAGCCATTGGACAGTAAAAACTTTTTCTCACTAGTCCGTGAGGCTGGGTCCAAACTGGCAATCTAGAACTGAAAGGGAAAATGCACGTACAATAAAGAGAATTGTTCTAACTCATCTCAATCTGTACAAACCTCACAGCTTTCTATTATTAATTTTACAAATGTAGATCCTTCAACAACAGCTGAAATCATTTCAGGCACTTCGGCAACAGACTTTGCTGAATGTTAATATGGTAAGAGCAGAAATTAAGTTTTCCTAAAATAAAAGGAAAAACCCAACAATCTCCTGCACCAACTTTTTAGGTACTGACCTGAGTATCTTAACAAAAGTCTCAAACCAAACAACTTTATTTTGCACAAAACTTGATGTAACAAACCAATAGCTCTGTTAATACTGTAGTCTATGTTAAAAATCAAAGATTATGCTGATTCTCTGAAAATGAATTTCCTAATTCTTATAAAATTAACAGATATGACCATTTAAGCTGTTGATATTGCCAATAGCTGAAATATATTTTATCCTAAGAATCAGGATCCTGTTTTTATTATACACAATTTAAAAGAACATTACAGTTACTTAGCTTATTAAAGCTATATTTAGCTTACCGTGCATGTTAAATAATGTGTTTTATCTGCTACTCAATATACAATAAAATAATTCATAAGGTAGTTTATTCTATACATTCTAGCTAGATTCTTGCACTGCACCAATCACAGTGCCAAGGAGGACCTCAAAACAGGCTGTGTTGCAAGGGAAAAGGAGCTGAATTAGAAAAAGAGAGGGGGGCCAAAGTCTTCTCTCACAGTGGTTTAAATCTGAAATAACTCCACTGACTTCAAAGGAGTTATTCCTGATCAGTTTAAGAGAGAGCAGAATTTGGCCCAGACTTTTAAAACACTACTTACCCAAAAATGCTAGGCTAACTTTTCAGGAACAGTGTTCTGCCCTCTTTCAAATCACTTTCTAGTGTAAAAAAATAAGGTCATGATGCTGCAAAGAACTGATCATATACTTAACTTTATACACTGTCGTTGATAGTGGAACTACTAATCCCTGTCTCTGCATCCATTTGCATAGGCTTGGGGAAAAGATGAGCTTAGCCGTCTAGTCTTGTTTTCATGTGGAGAGAGTAATCCTTCATCAACTGTGTCTCTTCCAAAAATGCAATATTTCTGCATATACAGAAATGTGATAAGTAACAGTCAACATGGATTGTCAAGAACAAATCATGGCAGACCAAGCTAATATCCTTCTTTGACAGGGAAACAAGCCTTGTAGATAGGGGGAAGCAGTAGATGTGATAGATCTTGCCTTTAGTAAGGCTTTTGACACTGTGTCACATGCCATTCTCATAAACAAGCTAGAGAAATATTGCCCAGATGAACCTATTATAAGGTGGGTGCGCTGTGCACAACTGTTTGAAAAAAGCATATTCAGAGAGTAGTTATCAATGTTTTGCAATCAAATTGGAAGGACATATCAAGTGGGGTCCCGCAGGGATCTGTCCTGGGCCTAGTTCTGTTCAATATCTTCATAAATCATTTGGATAATGGCACAGAGAATACATTTATAAAGTTTGCGGATGATACAAAGCTGGGAGGAGCTGCAAGGACCGCAGAGGATAGGATTAGACTTCAAAATTATCTTGACACATAGGAGAAATGGTCTGAAATAAATAGGATGAAATTCAAGACAAATGCAAAGTACTACACTTAGGAAGGACTAATCAATTGTACAAATACAAAAAGGGGAAATGAATGCCTAGGAAGGAATGCTGCAGAAAAGGATTTGGGGGTTTTAGTGTATCACAAACTAAATATGAGTCAGCAATATAATACTGTTGTTCACTTTTTTTGCATCATTCCGGGATGTATTAGCAGGAATGTTGTAAGTAAGACAAAAGAAGTAATTCTTCCACTCTACTCAGCACTAATAAGGCCTCAACTGGAGTGTTGGTTACCTAAGAAATTACCTAAGAAATTAAATTAAATTTGCAGTATGAATTCTATAAACTAAACAGTATTTGAATCAAGCAGTGTCTCACCCTTACAGATGGTATCGTTCCTTAATACATAGCCTGGGACAACCCTCCCTAGTTCAAAGTCTTTGTCCTTCAGATGTGTTTCCAGTGTTGAGTTGTGGTGGGAGTGGGGCCAAGTCATGATGTCACATCCCCTCCTTTATAGTTTCTTCCAGCTTGCTGGAAAGATCTTTTGCTATGACATGGGTCGAGCGATCTCCATTGTATACATGCTCTCTCTGAGAAGTCTTCTGGGATGGTTGTTGGGAGTGTGGATTCCCTTTAATCGGACATCAGCATAATTGGCTACTCCATTGTTGTACCTGAAAGACTGGTTGTGGGTGTTCACAACCTCACAACATATTTCAGTAACACACATGTAGCAAAACTTCATAACTTCACATACAATAATAGCACATACAATCCAACAGGATATTAACATTCAACAGATCCAGACTTTTAAAATGATACTTCACAAGGCATACTTTATACAAAACATATCATAATTATATGACAGTGGTGAATATGGGGGTTCCAGTGCTGCTTTGAAGTACAGAGTGTCACAACCAGTAAATAGTCTGGGGGTGGAGGGCCTGGGGTGATTTTGGTCAGATCCTGGTGGGCACTTACTCCACAGTGGCGGTTCCTGCAGCTCTTGTGCTGTGGGGCTGGTTGGGCTTGGCTCTCCACTCCAGGGTTGCAGTGCCACTCCAGTTTGTCCCGCCCCTCTGACTGGACCAAATTTGTGTGAGTGGAGTCGTGACATGGCTCATGGGGTTGCAGTGCCACTCATTCAAATTTGGCCTACCTGGATTCCCGTCGTCATGACGGCTGGGCACTGGGACCCTAAAGGTTGCAGTGCCTGGACCATGGAGGCAAGCCCAGCCAGCACAGGAGCTGTCACACAACCCTTTGAAACATTCTGGCAACCCGGTCCTGACCCCCAGGTTGAGAAACCCTGGTTTAGATAATATTTAGTCCTGCCTCCATGCAGGGCATTGGGCAAGATGACCTGTCAATGTCCCTTCCAGTCCTACATTTCTGTGATTATATGATTATATGCTTTTCTGTAGATGTCTTTGAAAGATTAACAGTCTCCATACATCCTTTTCAGGTACAATCTGAAATCAGTGAGATACTGAATAAAAATATAATTGACGTCAAAACTCCACAGTGTAGCCCAGACAAGCTTCTGATGACCAGCACACCTCCTGAGATGGCTATGGTATGTTACTTAATCCTTACCTACAGTTGAGTTGTACATTAAAATATATTGTTGGATTGCTGTTCCTGAGAACTGTATGTTTTTGGTAAAACATAATCAAAGCAAAGGGACATTCTGGGCACAAAACATGCCCATGGTAATTTCCTTCCTAACATAAGTAATGGTCTTATTTATAGTACAAGTTCACCATAATTCTATCTTAAGAGAACACTAATTGAAGCCTACAACAAGACATGTTGGGGGACCTAATAACCACAAGATTGTCCACCAGTATGGTTAAAGCACTGTTTCTTTTTTACTGTAAATAAGATTTCAACCAGGGCCTCCAAACTATGCTAAAGCTTTAGATTGTATTAAGGGAACAGCTCCTATTGAATGCAATGGGGTTTTGTATGTGTGTCTGAGGGCAGAGTTTGTCTCACTCCTGTGAAGTGCTGATAAACAACATATTTTTACACACAGATTTAGCCCCAAGTCCTGCTTGCCTTACTTGAGTAGGCAATTCAGTGGGACTAGTTGTGTAAGATTTGGCCCTTAGCTTGTCTTTCCCCTGCTGCAAATGTTCATAGAAGACTCAACATGCTGAGTCAGCACTTCGGGCCTGATCCAGAATGCAGTGAAGTCAGTAAAAAGACATATTGACTCCCTGTGCTGTGGAACAGGCCTTTTCTAAAATAGTGTTCCTCTTCATAGCTAATAGGATGCTTTGCTTTCTGGAAAAATGGTTATGTGTTGTATGCAATGTTAGTAGGCTTCAGAGAGAAAACAGAAGACTCTGACAAATGAAATGCGGCCCACAATACAATTTCTTCAATTTGTTGGAGTATTGTGATCTCCCCTTTTGAATTCCCTTGGAAAGATTAACAGTCACAATATATTTTTCCTTATGTTAGACAGAAAGATTGTTGGCAGATAAAATCTCTACCAGTTTTGCATGATACATAGTCTTTACAACAAATTTGTTGTCTTGTGCCTCCAGTACTGTGAAAAACTATAGCCATTATAGCATGATTGTTATTGGTTTTTGTAGCCTACGGGGAGTCCAGAAACACCATTGTCTAAGAAGAAATTTCATCTTGATAAGAAACTCTGTAGCACTCAATCTGTGGAAGCAGATTCTAATATTATCTTTGGAAATGTGGTCAGTGATGTAAATATTTCACATCAGATTTCATTAAAAGCTGTAACAACTGGAAAGATTGAAAACTCAGTAGAACCAATTAAAAACAAAACTATGATTGCTCTAAAAAATGATTGTAAATTGAAGGATTATGCCAAATATGAATGTTTTCTACCTTGTACTAATTTGGAGGCTGAAAGTATGGTGCCTCCTAATGAGAAAGTAATTTTGGATGAATCTAAAGCTCCTGTGCCTCTTCTCAAATATAGTGATGAACATCATTTAATAGACAACTTTAGCTATTCTATCAAGCCATTGAAAGAAGAACTTCAAAAGTCTCATGAACAGGAACTAGCACATGCATTTGGACATCAGAATATTTCTTGTAGTCAAAGTAATGTTTTTGATGATATGTCAGAACAAGACCAAGAAAAATCTGCTCTTTTTTTATCTAGAGAGAAATTACATGTGGACTTAACATCAAGGAAAATTTCAGAATCTGAGGAATCGGCAGACAGTTTGCATGTTGCTCTGGTTTCCCTTAAAGGAAATAATCTGAGTCTTGGTCAAGAATTTAATAAAGACTCTGAATGTGACAGCTCACAGAATTCTTCACATATAACTACATGCAGTACACAAACAGAAACTGAAACCAAGAATAAAAACAAAGAATTGCATAGCACTGACAGTGGTGTTGGCATGTTCCAGTTAAATGTCATTTCTAAAACAGTAAAAGATAAATTACTAATGTTCGATCACATAGAGAAACTACAGAAAGAAAAAGAAAAGCAGCTGCAAATCATAAATCAAAGGTTACTAAAGCTTGGAAATCAGAACTTCTATGAAATCAGAGCTGATGAGTACACCACAAAAATGGAAGAGTTACAAAATTCCCTGAAAGATTCTAAACACTTGCAAAAGAAAGTGATGGAACTTGAGAATGAAAATGTAACTCTCAAGTCAAAAATGAAACCTCTTACTGTTATCATAAGGTCTCTAAGAGAGAGAAATTCACAGTATGAGAAGCAAATTAAGGATTTAGTTGAAGAAAAGAAAAGTATGCAAGTCAGGTTAGTTAAATCAGAAGGAGACAGCAAAGAATGTATTAAAGAAGTGAAAAAGTTGTTAAAGAAATGCAAAGAACTTCAAGAACAAAAGAAAACTCTTGAGGGAGAGAGGAGTGAACTCTGTAGTGAAAACCAATGTATGATGCAAGCATTAGATGACTTCAAAATTAATAACCAGAAAGCACAAGAAAATATGATTGCTGTTATCGGTGAAAAAGATAGGCTCTTTGCGGAACTAGAATCTTTGCAAAAGGAATCTTCAGTGTTGCAAGAAGCAAATCAGAAACTAGAGATAAAAACATCCCAGCTTGCAAAAGAAAAGAACTCACTTGAAAAAGTACTTGAAAAAAATCAGATTGAAATACAACAACTGAAAGAAAAAGAAAATGTAATGAAATCTGAACAGGAGACTCTTGTTCACATAATGCAATCACTTAAAGACAAAAAGCTTGATCTTGAAATGACATTGCAAGCATGTGCTAATGCTAGACAAACAATGCAGCAGGCTCTTGAGAAGGTCCAGTCAGATAAAGCTTACACAGAGGAGAAACTCTTGACCGAACTTCAAAATACAAAAGCGGAAAGGGATATTTTGAAGACTAACTTGTTAAACATGAACAGAGAATGGGAGAATTTATCAACAGTGGTGGCAAATATCACAGAGGACAATCAGGTTCTTAAAAAAAACCTGCAGGAATGTAAACAAGATACTTACAAATATGAAAATAACATCAGAACATTGAATGAAGACCATTTACTAATGGAAAACCATCTGCGGACAATAGAAAATGAAAGGGATGTATTACAGTTTGAATTTCGCCATCTCCATAAGGATTATGTTAATCTAAGGGACCAAATTACTGTTCTGGTTAATGAGCAGCATAAACACAGTTACATTTCAGGCAAGGAAAAATATCACTCCATGTATTCCACTGAAATTTGTGAAGAAATTTCTGATTACAGGTATACAGCTTTAGAATCCAATCCACAAGGTATGTGCTGTACTTTGCAACATCTTACTGCACAAGTGTTGTTTTAATTTAATTTACCCAGTTTGAGCACCAATTAACTTTTTAGGTAAATTACTTACCAAAACCATTACCACGCTGTACATTGGTTTGAATTCCCTGCTTAGGAAAACTCTAGGTATTTTGGTTTTTTTTTAAGCCTGAAGCAGTTAAGTCTTGGTTGCTTAATTTAAGAATTTTTTATTTCCAAAAAAGGAGATTCTACATAACACCCACATGATTTTTATTATAATAAAACAAAACCTCAAGGAGAGCCTGATCCAAAGCCTATTGAAGGCATACTTCATTTACTTTAATGAGCTCTGGATTGAACCTTGAGAGTGATACGTTGTGCTTGGTTTTTTTAATTGTCCTGAAGTATCTCTTAAAAGGAATTACTCCCACTATTTTTTAAAGAAAACTGTCTTTCTTTTCCAGGCAATTCCAGTTAAACTGCAACAGTCTTGCTTCAGAGAAATTATAATAAACATTCTTTCTTTTAAACCAATTAAAAATTCTGCTGTTCACTTATTTCAGTTTTCAGTTGTCACTTCCACAAATGCTCCTTTTTGTTTGAAGTTTCACAATATGAAATTTCCCGTATGATTTTCTGAACACTTGACCCTTGGCTGTATTTTATAGATTCATATGGGCAGATCAGGGCCGCCCAGAGGATTCAGGGAGCCTGGGGCAAAGCAATTTTGGGGGCCCCTTCCATAAAAAAGTTGGAATACTATATTCTCATGGGGGCCCTTGCGGGTCCCAGGGCAAATTGCCCCACTTCTCCCCCCCCCCCCCCCCCCGGGCAGCCCTGGGGCAGATCATCAGCAGATGTAAATTGTCACAGCCCTACTGAAATCAATGGAGCTATCAGAATTTACCCCAGTTGAGGATCTGCCCCCCTTGATTTTTGTAATCTTTCATTAGACAAACTGCCTAACACAGCCCAGAGCATTTCACCCAGTTATTCCTGCATCGAGCCCAAGGATTTGAATTTAAATTATATACTCATCTGAACATATGGTTTAGAAAGATATCCAGTCTTGCTTTATGGTTAACAATGACCAACTATCATTTTTAAATAGCAATGGCTTTGTTTACATTAGATTCTAATGGTTTTTTTAATGATTTAGTTAAAATATGTCTTGATACATTTGCTAGCAAATTTCATTTTCCTGCTGCAGATATATGCCAAGAGAGGGCCATAGATATGTAGGGAGAAGGGAGGGGGCCTGTGGGATTCTATTACTGTATGGATATTCCTGTTACTATAGCCCATGGAGTTGAGAGAGGGAAGAGTGTCACAGAAATACCACACACTGGCTATTTCAGCTATGGGGCTGAAGTAGTATCTGTGTAGTAGTGACTCTACAGCCTGGATGGGAGGGCTGTAGTTTACATTCTTAGCCCACTAGACCTTATTTTTTGAGGGATTATTTTTAGTCACCAATAAATAGGGTTCTGTGAAATAAATCCCTGAATGAAAAATAAAGCAAGGTAACTAGAAACTGGAGTCCTGTCAATTCCCTCCAGAGACTCATATTTACCATACCATTTCCTCATGTAGTGCAAGTGGCACTCATTTCTTTCCATCTACCACAGAGCACAGAAATGAGAGAGAGGACACCTAATGTTCAGTAGATGTATCAAGAGATATAGTGATTCTTTGTGTGTGTATGAGTAGATTTACTTCCCAAGAAAATGAGAAATTAACAGATCTGTCCTGAGCAAGATCTAGTGTAGGCAGGTGCTGTACAAACATCATAATACAATTCAATTACCACAGCTTAATCCTGACCAGCAACACACCTGCTATTCTGAACCACTTGTGCAGAGATTGCTACTCATTTCAAATGGTGTGATGGACAACTGAGGACTAAAGGACGAATGTGACATTCACTCACATTTTAAGCTTCTCAGAGTAGGGACTATCTTCTTATTTGTTTGTACTGCACAATGAATCCCTGTCCTGACTGGCACTGCTGGGCACAACTGTAATATAGATACTACTAATAATGGTAACCTAAATCAAAGACTCTGAACTTAGGCCTCCAGAAGTGAAAGGCTAGTTCACTAACCCAATGTGCCATTTACCCTGACTTTCCCTATGATTCAAAGTTGTGCAAATCTAATGGTGTATAGAAGAAATTGCCTGTTCAGAAAAATCCCTGTTCAGAGAATTCCATTAGAGATAAGTGTTCGTTGCCACCACCACACCCCAATATTTGGAGCTGAATGTGAGAAAAGAGCATTTATATACCTGATATATAATACTATACTATAAATATATTTTAGCGTTCCTTTTATTTATATACAATACTAGTACAGTAATTAATGATTGACTAAAAAGTGGATTAAAATGCTTGCCTTGTTTATATGGTAGGGTAATGCACTCTATAGGGTTGTGATTTCTAAAGCGCACTGCCATGTTGTGCATTAATTGGTCCCTGCAGACCCTGCTGGTGCACTTTAATGTAGTGCTGTTTGAAACTAAAGGTTCTCTACTCTAGTGCATACCAGCATGGTCTAGACCAGAGGTGGTCAAACTATGGTGGTCATCTGGCCCGCAGGACCCTCCTGTCCGTCCCCTGAGCTCCCAGCTGGGCAGGCTACCCCAGCCCCTCTCCTGCACTTCCCCCTCCCCTGCAGCCTCAGCTTGCTCTGCCATCGGTGCAATGCCCTGGGCAGCGGGGCTGCAAGCTTCTGGGGCAGCACAGCTGCAGAGCACAGCCCAACCCGGTGCTCTGTCTGTGCAGTGGCAATGGCGTGGCTGGTTCCAGCTGGGCGGTGCAGTTGTAGCACCGCCAGCCACCGGTGCTCCAGGCAGTGTAGTAAGAGAGTGGGAAGGTTGGATAGAGGGCAGGAGTGTGGATAGGGGTTGGGGTGGTCACAGGGCAGGAAACAGGAATTGAATGGGGGCAGGGGGGCAGTCAGGAATGAGAGGGGTTAGATGGGGCGGCGGGGGGCAGTCAGGGGCAGGGGTTCCCAGGGCAGTCAGGGGACATAGAGAAGGTGTGTTTGGATGGGGCAGCGGTCCTGGGGGGGCCGTCAGGAATGAGAGGAGGGGTTGGATGGGGCAGCAGGGGGCAGTCAGGGGCGGCGGTTCTGGGGGCGGTCAGGGGACAGGGAGCAGGGTGTGTGTGGATGGGGAAGGGTCCCGGGGGGAGACATATGAGGGGGCAGCCCCCACTCCCTCCCCTAACCGGCCCTCCATACAGTTTCCGAAATCCAATGCGGCCCTCAGGCCAAAAAGTTTTCCCGCCGCTGGTCTAGACAGACCAATTAATGCACAACATGTTAGTGCTCAGTAGAGTACTTTATTTCAGTGTGTAGACAAGCCCAAAGTCTTCCTGTTCTGATGTTAAATATTTCGAGAACAGCATGTTTTAAAAGAATAATTTTGCTATTGATAGACAGTGGTATTATGCCACCACACAGAAGACCCAAACTCAGCAGTGACGTTAGGTTTTTTAGTCCTTGAGTTACTGAAGTGAAAGGACAAGATGCTGATTACATTTAATTCTGGTGAAAATATGGAGTAACTCCATGTACTTCAATGGAGTTGGTCCAGATTTATAGTTGGGATATCGAGATCAGAATCTGGGCCATATTGTGGAGTGGATAGGTGACTGGCTCTGTCTTTAGTGGGAGGGAGCAGAGAAAATGACATTATTATTACTATGTATTTGTATTACTGTGGCACCTTATGTCTTCTCTATACAGTAACCCCTCGCTTAACGTTGTAGTTATGTTCCTGAAAAATGCGACTTTAAGCGAAACGATGTTAAGCGAATCCAATTTCCCCATAAGGATTAATGTAAATAGGGGGGTTAGGTTCTAGGGAATTTTTTTTCACCAGACAAAAGACTATTATTTACACACACACACACACACACACACACACACACACACACACACACTACAAGTTTTAAACAAACAATTTAATACTATACACAGCAATGATGGTCGTGAAGATTGGTTGAGGTGGTGAAGTCAGAGTGTGGAAGAGGATGGGATATTTCCCAGGGAATGCCTTACTGCTAAATGATGAACTAGTACTCCACTGAGCCCTCAAGGGTTAACACACTGTTGTTAATGTAGCCTCACACTCTACAAGGCAGCACAAATGGAGGGAGGGGAGACAGCATGGCAGACAAAGACAGACACACACACTGTGTGTGTGTGAGAGAGATGTGCATTGCCCCTTTAAGTACACTGACCCGACTCTAAGTACATTGCCTTTTTAAGTAGATCAGCAAGTTGAGATGCAGCTGCTGCCAGCGATCTCCCTCTGTCCTGAACCCTGTTGTGTCCCCCACCCCCACTTTATAGAGATGGGGTAAGTGGGGTGCAAGAGCAAGGGGGAGGGGACACCCTGACACACACACACACACACACACACACACACCCCGCACAGCAAGCAGGAGGCTCCCGGGAGCAGCTCCAAGGCAGAGGGCAGGAGCAGCACATGGCAGTGGGGGAAGGGACAGCTGAACTGCCAGCAATTGATAGCCTGCTGGGCAGCTGCCGCACAGGGATCTTAGGGAAGCTGATAGGGGGGCTGCAAGTCCACCCTGGTTCCAAGCCCCCACCAGCTAGCTGCAATGGGCTGCTCTTTCTGCAAGCAATGGACAAAGCAGGTGGCTGCCAGACAACATTATAAGGGAGCATTACACAATTTTAAACGAGCATGTTCTCTAATTGATCAGCAATGTAACAACGAAACAACGTTAAACAGGACGACTTTAAGTGAGGAGTTACTGTACTAGATAGTTAATGGAGCACAATTTAAAGGTAGCCTCCGAGGAAGTCCTGCATTCTACCAGAGAAAGTACCATGAAGCTAGGAAAAGACAAGCTACAGACTTTTTATTTGTATAATAAACAGTAGCATCCAGAAGCTCTAACCAGAAGTGGCCCCATTATGGTTGGCAATCAGGAATAACCCCACTGTGCTAGGCACAACACAGAAACATAGGAACACACACATTTCCTGCCCCAATCAACTTACAGTATACGGGGAAAGGCAGTAGCTCCCATGAGAAGCACATCAGCTTGGCCCACATTCTTGACAGCTCTGAAAATCCCTACTAACAAAGTTCAATAGATCTTTTTTTAAATTAAGCTTTAAAAGTTTTAATTAAATCTCCAATGTTTCCAATTTGTTAGAGAATGGAAAGATTGCTGAAATACGAAAGAAGCTAGAAGAGGAAGAGTTACAAAAAGATAAGATGCACAGGGATGTAAAGAAACACTATAGTGCTATTTCAGTCAGCTGCACTACATCTGTAATCATGGAGTCAAGTTTTAGAACTGCAGTCAAGAAGACATACAGTACAGTTTGCTCTGCTATCTAGTGATTTTGAATCTAGAGAGTTCAGCAATGATGAATGCCTCCAAATTACTGGCCACATATCTTTCTGATATTTCCTATGAAGATGATACCAAAACGTCAAAGGACAGCACTATCACTAATACTTGTTCAATAATATAAAAACTTCGAAATTAAAAAAGAAATGAACCATGCTTGATGTCTGTGGACTTGGAAAATACCAAAACTGCCATATCAATTAAAATGTATAAATACTAGGAGGCTCTGTCCTACAGTAACTTTACTCAGGCAAAGCCTCTATTGATCTCAATGGTTATTTTGCCTAAGTAAGGACTGAAAGACCTGGCCAATACATTACTTTTCATTTGCATACTATTAAATGTTGAAAAACGTCATGTTCGGTCTCAATTTTATTTACTTTTTTTTTTTTTTTTTTTTTAGCTATTACTCAGTGAATAACAAAGTAGTAGGATAGCCCAAGAATACTTTTGGTACTAAAATGAGTCTTCTAATACATGTTAACATAAAAACATTATCTTCGTGTAACAATTTTGTATATCTAAATGTTCAAGTTGGATACTTTGTGGATTTTTGTAATAATTTAACTTTGATACACTTACAAACTGCTCTATACCTGGGAGCTTATAGAGACAAGGTGGGTGAGGAAATAATCGTTTATTGGACCAACTTCTGTTGGTGAGAGAGACAAGCTTTCTGTGTGGTTCGAAAGCTTGTCTCTCTCACCAGCAGAAGTTGGTCTAATAAAAAATATTACCTCACCCGCTTTGTCTCACGTATAGTTTGGGACTGACATGGCTACACTGCATTGGACCTTATACCAATTCCAGGTGAATTATGTTAAGAAAGGATTAAAGTTTGTGTGGTCTCAGTTTATAAGAAACTGATTTTTTAAGACACAACAGATTTTTTTCAGTTTTTTCCCCTTAATGGAAGTGAAGCCAAACTGCCCTTAAGAAAGATAACAGCACCTTATGCTGTCAAGAGGCAGAGAGAGGAGCACTGTGAAGTGCAGATGAATGGAGATGGTGGCCATGTTTGCTATGACAGGTTGTGGCCTCAGTCCCTTTTGTAAACAATGGGAGATGGTGTCTATTTTGAGAAGGCCATCTTAACGGAAGGCGTATTCTTTTGAAGAAGACAATCCAAATACAGTAATGTATTTTGGCTTGGTTAAGATGAACATCAATCTTTATTCTTTCTAAAGGGAAACCATACCTTACCTTTAGGCAATATTTTATCTCTGATTAATAAATATTGATGTTCATCTCAGAAGTGGTAATTGCTACTTATTGATGCCACCATCATAACATTTATATAAAAACTTAAAATCTAAAATACTTTTTGGTGTGTATATTTGATGTATAAACCTCTCCAACAATACAAGTAAACTATAAAATTTGTATTAATATAGTTTAATTTCACACTTTAAACATATATTTGTACATAATGTATGTGTTTATTTTGTTTACATATTTATAAAATAAAGTCTCAACTAGGATACAATTGAAATCTGGGTTTGCCTTATTTGACTGAATTCTATCTTCAACAAAACTTTTATTTACTTCAAATGCCCTTTAATCATTGAATTGTTACAGTTTACAAAATCCAAGAAGTGTAATCTTTATCCCACTGTTCAAAGCTAATATATCAAGTGTGTAGTCTTGTAGTTCATTACATTTAGTGATCTGAAATTTAAGTGAAACAAAGCTTCCATTAGATGTGCCAATCACAAATATATTAGATCTAAAGACAACTTTTGCTAAAAGAAAACAAACAAACTGTGGCTCCAGTCCTGCAGCAGGATTCGCAAGCATGGATCCCTGCACCTATGGAAAGTCCCACTAATTTCAATAAGGCTCTGAATTCCTAGCAAATTCAATTGTAGGATCATGGTCTAAATATCAGAGCATTAGCTTTTCAGGGAAAAAACAAAGACTTGTAAAGGGGATATTTTGATAAAACATTGTTCATTGCATTTCTTAGTGTTTATGAGCTATGATTTTCATAGAATAAGTTTGGAATCACCATTACCTCCTAAAACTCAAGAGAATAGTATGAGACAATAAATTAAACTGCGTTCTTTAGATTTCTTTAGGATGGAATACATGGGAGATAGTTTGAAATACTATATTCCATTTCTCTCTCTAGTGCTTATATCAGATTTAATAGTTCTTTCTGTCTATTATCTGTCCAACAAGCCCATTCTGACTGTGTCTGGCTGCAGTGAATGGCACTTTACTAACAGTTACCCATCTTTAAAGTTTGAGGCCTAGTCTAAACATGTTTTTTGTTCCAGAATAACTATTTCAAATAGAGGTGTAACTTTTTACTGAAATAGTTATATTGGTAGAACCCCTAGTGTGAACACAGTTATACCAGTACAAAGGTGCCTTATAACAGCTTATCTTATGGAAAGGGGATTAAGATATACTGGTATAGGGCACCTTTATCTAGTATAACTGCATCCACAGTGGAAAAGGATGTGTACCACTTTAAAACAGTACAACTTTTGTGTCTAGACAGGCCTTAGTTTCAATAATTAATAAAGGTTAATGTGGAGCATCAAGCAGCTTCTTGTTTAAATAAAATAAACTTATAGGTATAAATAAAAACTTAAAGCTGGCTCTGCAATGTAACAGGACTGCTCACCTACAGCATCTGGGCATGGTGGGAAAAGGAGGGCAATTAGAAGAACATTCGGTGGCGGACAGGATGGGGAAGAATATTATATACTTTCAACATGAAGATTAAAAAAAGATCTAAATCACAAATGTGAAACACATTCCTATGTGTCAAATTTTCAAGAATGTGCAGCTAACCTGGAGTTCCCCTACTATGTTTTGCACTACACAAGTGTGCATGCAAAAATAATATTTGCATGTATATAATTGATCTGTACGCAAATATTTGGTGCCTGCTCTTGAAAATATTTTGCTAAGAGAATCTAAAGAAAACAATCTAATTTTTTATTTACTGTCACTTCTCAAGTTTTGACAAATGAGAACTGAGACCAAATATATTCTAAATATAAACAACATAACACAAAAACTTTAAGAAATGGACTGTATATAAACCTATGCTAAAAGAATGTTAATGTTGGAAAGGAAAGCACTCAGACATTAGCAACTATCAGACTCCCAATTTAAATACCATGCTCCAGGCTGTACTGGCTTTGATTAGCCATTATTACAGGTTTTATGTTGGCCACCAGAGGGTGTCAATTTTATTTCACATATACAATAGAAACAAAAAAGTCAGTTTTATTTTTAATAAAGATATGCTCCTGGTTCTTTGTACATTGTAGCAAGGGCAGAGGATGTCAAAAGAATCAGAACACAGCAGGTCAAAGATATATCATGCAGCTTCTTAAGGTCAATAGTACATATTTCATTTTAAATTAATCTGAATATACAAAAGAGTAGGAACAATTTCAGAAAATTATTTCATCTATACATTTCTTATCCTTTTGTCATTAACTAATTGTTCAGAAGGGAAAGAAACACTACTGACTTTAATTTTTAATTTATTTAAAAAATTCTTACTGCTGTATTTTATAAACTATAAACATGAAATATCAAAGTAAATGTCAAGTGCTTACCTTGTAACATTTAAAGCCATTATACTTGTAGAGGGCCTGCTTTTTGATCCAGGAGGAGGATGAAAAATCCGTCCTTCTTTATTAGTTGTGATGGGCTTAGAATATTTAACCACATAGGGCTCAGCAGAATGGGAAGGATAAGAATCAAATGTTCCTGCTTTCATGCCCCCTGACTGGAAAAGAAAAGGAAAGTGTCAAAGTGCTAATTTACAATATAATTGCTTTAACTATATTTTTCCATACAAAGGTAACCCAGAACACTGCATGGCAAATCGCATCATATTATGTACATATCAGAAAACCACATACCACGTGTATTTAAAGTCAACAGGAAACGGTTAGGAACATTTAAATAATTACATTGGTGAATATTTGATTTGACAAATTATTTTGTATGTATCCTGGATTATGAGGAAAGAATCTTAAAAATATAAAGGGTATTGTAAAAAAAATTAAATGTAGGATTTTATTGTGGCAAAAAATGAAACCGATAAAAATCACCACTGGTTCCCATCAGTACAGTTCCACTGGTGGTACCAATAGTGGTACCATGTGGCAGGATTCAAGCATTATTATCAGCATGTTGCCTAACCATGCCCAGAGCACTACACATATGGTGGTAGACCATTGGCTAGTCTCTACCAGCCCTCCCACTAGAACAGCAGTAACAAGGGTCAGGAAGGGGTGTTACCTCTGCATCCTAGTGCTCTCAGATTTCAGGGCCCTGTACAGTTCTGAGTCCTCCAGAGGAGTGCTAGGTGGAAGAGTTACCTTATTTTATTCCTACTGTTATGAACTGGGTGAAACCTTGTTACTGGTGAGTTAAAACCTCATTCAGATTGATAGGTGTGAACTCACCCTTCAATTAACATAACTGTAGGCATAAACCACCACCCAAGACAAAAGGTGTGTTTGAACCTGCCCAGAAGCTTTTGGCTGAGTATTGTTTGAGTAGAGAGTGTGTGTGAAGAGAGCATAGAAATAAAGGACAGACAAGAACACAGAGAGAAGGAAAGGCAAGAAAGCCAATCAGGAGTCTGTAAGCAGCACGACTCTAGAACAAGCTAGAGAGTGAGCTTTGGGTCTGGGGTTGGCTTGGGGGCTGTAAGCTAAGAAACTGTTCCTTTTGTTCTTGGTTCCTTCTGCGTTCAGAGACACAGGATTTTGTTCATTCCTTGTAAATAAACGAGAGCGTATCAAGGAAAATACCAGACTCCATCAATTTTTACTTCCAACTGGAACATCCCCAGAGCCTCAAACTCTGACTAGCTGCTATGGTCTAAAACAGGCAACTCTACATATACATTTGATTAACTAAATTTTAACAATTGCTCTGTGCTGATTTTAAAGATAAGCTGTTTTCAAGTTATTTAGAATATGGTTATATGACAAAGTGACTTTCCAGCCAGTGCGCCACCTTGTGGCTGGGTGCAGCGCTGTCAGGGTTTTCCTTTCTCTAACCTTGCTGATCCCGCCATTCAGATCCGTTAGTGTCGTCCTTAGTCTGGTGACTTAGCCCTCCAGCCAGGTCACTTTTTAGCCTCCCGCTTTCGGTGGTAAGTCAGAGTTCAGTCCAATAACAGTACAACTCTAGGCCCACTTGGCCTTACAACCCTTGTCCAGGGGCTTCACCAGGATTTTCATTGGTTGTCTAGGGGAACCCAATCTCAACCTCTACCCTGGGTTCCCGGCACAATTTCAGGGACAGCATTCCGGTCACGGTTTTTTGGGTTTTTTTTGCTTCGGCAGTTGCGCTCTTGGAGGTTGTTTTTTATTTTTTTTTTGCTTGGGGCAGCAAAAAGCCTAGAGCTGGCCCTGTTCAGACCTCTCCTGCTTATTCCCTGGGCTTCTTCCTTCTGTGGCCTGCCTTTTTGCCTTCTTCTCCAGCCCTCTTAAGGCCTCAAAGGAAAGGTAACAGAAGAAAGTCACAACACAAAAATAGTCCAAATGTGATCCAAGCTTCCTTGCTTTTAGGAGATACCTGACAAGCCATAGCCTGGCTCAGTATCCTCAAGGCTCTTGTTCAATGTTCATAGGAAGCCTCTGCCAGCTTCATCTTTTGCAGTGCTCCTTCCTAGGAGCTGGTGAGGAGAGGTCTGTCCAAGGGGCATCTCCCTTTTAAGGCTCTTCCTCCGAGACTGGAACGCCTCGCTGGTGCCTGAGGCCCAGTCTATACTTAAAATTTAGAAAAAATCCACACTCCTGAATGCCACAACAATGCTGGCCTAACCCCCCAGTGTAGATGTGACTAGGCTGACAGCAAGTTACTACAGCAATGGGAGAATCCCTTTCGTTCCTGTAGTAACTTCCGAAGCTATGACACTGTAACCCCTGTAGAGTACACAAGCCCTGAGCCCAAAGCTACTTTTAACCCCTTTTTTCCTGGTGCAGGATATGTACACCCCATCACAGGTTATTTATAGTCTCTGGTTTTGTATAGAATCAAACTAGATTTCATTGCTTTGTAAATTACAATCACAACTGACAAAAAAAACTCAATCATACCTTTCGTATTTCTGACATAGGAGAACTTTTGCAACAAAAGACCATGAGGTTGCATTTTAAAATTAAAATTCAAAATGATCTGGACAAACTGGAGAAATATCTGAAGTAAACAGGATGAAGTTCAATAAGGACAAATGCAAAGTACTCTACTTAGGAAAGAATAATCAATTCCACACATACAAAATGGGAAATGACTGCCTAGGAAGAAGTACTGTGGAAAGGGATCTGGGGATTGTAGTTGATCACAAGCTAAATATGAGTCAACAGTGTAACACTGTTGCAAAAAAAGCAAGCAAGATTCTGAGATTTATTAGCAGGAGTGTTGTAAGCAAAACACAAGAAGTAATTCTTCTACTCTCCTACGTGCTGATAAGGCCTCAGCTGGACTATTTTGTCCAGTTCTGGGTGACGCATTTCAGGAAGGATGTGGACAAATTGGAGAAAGTCCAGAGAAGAGCAACAAAAATGATTAAAGGTTTAGAAAACGTGACCTATGAGGACAGATAGAAAAAAATGGGTTGTGTACTCTGGAGAAGAGAAGACTGAGGGGGGTCATAACAGTTTTCAAGTACTTTACAAGGAGGGAGAAAAATTGTTCTCGTTAACCTCTGAAGATAGGACAAGAAGCAATGGGCTTAAATTGAAGCAAAAACAGGTTTAGGTTGGACATTAGGAAAAACTTACTGTCAGGGTAGTTAAGCACTGGAACAAATTGCCTAGAGAGGTTGTAGAATCTGTTGTCGGATGTTTTTAAGGACAGGTTAGACAAATACCTGTCAGGAATGTTCTAGTTATTACTTAGTCCTGCCTTGAGTGCCGGGGACTAGACTAGATGACCTATTGAGGTTTCTTCCAGCCCTACACTTCTATGATTCATTTCTATGATGGATTTTAGAGGGTTTATTTTACAGCAGGTGTCATAGAACAAAATAACACTCTCAACATATTCAGGTTCAGCTGAAGTAGCATCAGGCTTTATTCTGAGAAAAGTACCTATTGAGGTCCAGAGCCAGGAAACCATTGCATTGAGCGATATGGACTGGTACTCACTGAGTTCTTAGATAGCCAGTGTAGGGGGCTTCAGGTGGGCAACGACCAATAGGGCATTACTTATGCTCATTTAGCTAGACGCGCTGCACAGGTTGCATGAGTTCCTTACAGTAGGAAGAAGCACTAAGACTTTTTAATACCCACTTCTGCATCAGAGCTAAAATAACTCATTTGTTCATTAATACTGTATAGCAGTGGTCACCAACCGGTCGATCGTGATCGACTGGTTGATCCTAGAGGATCTCCTGCACCCAACACTGTGTCCCAGACTGAACCCCCTGCCAGAGCCAGTGCCCCGTACCCCCTCCCGCACCTCTGCCCCAGCCCTGACCCCCCTCCCTGAGCCAGCATCCTGTTCCCCCTCTTGCACGCCCCAGCCCAGAGCCCCCTCCTGCACCCAAACACCCTCCCAGAGCTTGCACCCCTCATCCCCTCCTGCACCCCAACCCCTTGCCCCAGGCTCAGAGCCCCCTTCCATACTGCAAACCCCTTGGCCCCAGCCCAAACCCATACCCCAGCTTGGTGAAAGTGTATGAGGGTGGGGGAGAGCGAGTGATGGAGGGCAGGGGGTTGGAGTAAGTAGAGCAGGGATTTGGGGAAGGGGCAGGGCCTCGGGGAAGGGTACATCATGGTTTGCCCTTAAATTCAAAAAGTGATCTTGGGCGTAAAAAGGTCGGAGACCACTGCTGTATATTAATTGATTAGAAATAGACTTAACTACTTTTTAAAGTAATTTTACAGCTTGATTCTGCAGCCCTTACTCACCTTGGTGAGCATTTACTCATGAGTAAGACTCTAAGAAATTTGTGGGGTTTTGGTTCAAAAGTTGTAGTCAGTTTGTTAAAGTTGTGGTTCAGAGCATGCAGTCTATTTTCCAAAACATGGCAACAGAAGAGACACTATATGTCCTGTTTGGCTCTCAAAGACAAGCATGACAGAGAGGTGGCTGGGCCAAATTTGAATTGCATTACAACCCTTTGTGCCAGGTCACAATGCCACTCACTCAAATATAGTCCATCCACCCGTCTCATCATGTCAGACCAAATGTGAGAGAGTGGCTTGCCACCTGGCCCAAATTTGCAGCAATTATAAAAAGTTGCAGATTCCACAACAAAATCTTGGCCTGCGATTTTCTTAGCACTGGAACAAATTGCCTAGGGAGGTAGTGGAATCTCCATCCTTGGAGGTTTTTAAGAAAAGGTTAGATAAATACCTGACAAGAATGGTCTAGTTCAGTGCTTCTCAAACTTTTTTTTCGCGGACCACTTGAAAATTGCTGAGGGTCTCAGTGGACCACTTAATGATCTTTCCAAATGTTGTTTTTACCATTAGCTAACTATTGTAAAAAAACCTTTATAATAATTCATATTTGTTGTTCTACAAACAAAAGCACACAACTCATATTTTAATATCAGTAGACTTATCTTTCTAATGTGATGGATGTGCACTCTCTCCCCCGCCACGGCAGCACCCCGAGCTGGGGCTGGGAAGGAGGCCGTCTCTCCCTAGCAGCCGCAGTCCTGGAGCTGAGCAAAGTCGCCTCTTTCTCTGGCCGCCCCAGCTCTGCACATCCCAAAGTCCCCCCACCCCCTCTTCTCACCCCACTGCCCTCACCCATCTACCCCCTATTCCCCTCAAGGCCACCACCTCACCTTACATGTGCGTCTTCTCCAGACACCTAATTAGTGGAGCCATGCCTGCGTGGTTCCACTAATTAAGAGGGCGGCCCTTCATTCTCTCATGTGCGGCCTCCCAGGCACACACCTTAGAGGGGACTATGGCAACCACCTGAATGGAGCTCGCAGACCACAGTTTGAGAACCTCTGGTCTAGTTATTACATAGTCCTGTCTTGAGTGAAGGGGACTAGAGTAGATGACCTATTGAGGTCCCTTCCAATCCTACTCTTTCACAATTTTTGTCTTCTATACAATATGATTTAAACTTTCTACAAGACCACCACCAAATATTTGGATTGTCACTTTTTGCTATACTAGTTGGAGAGCAGACTCACCTTTTTAGCAGGAGAACTTGGTTTAAAGGGGTGTGCAACTGGCTTTTCTGGGGTTGGTTTCTTAGCCGGTGGCAAAGGTTTATCATCATAATATGGATTTAAGTCAAAATACTCCCGAGGATAGAGATTTAACTTGAAAGGCCCTCCTTTAACCAAACGCAGATGGTCTTCATGCACCTTCTGTAAAATAAGTAGTTTTAAAGGTATCGCCTTGGGCATTTTTACCTCAGATTATTCTGATTAGAAAAAAATAAAAAGAGATTTAAATTCAGTCTTGAAAAAAACTTACTTTTAGCCATGTATTTAATGTCATTTCCTCTGCTAATATTAATTCTGGCTTCCACATATACATTAGGCACTACATAATGCATAACAAAACAATCCATTGAGCATAACAAATGCTAGGAAACTATGACACTCTTGAAGAATTTAAGGACTTCTTAAAATAAGTAAATTTAAAAACTCTTTAAGATCTCAAATTTATTAATGGACACATGGTACATGTATGGACTTTAACATTACAAATACAGTACAACCTTGCTAATTCATGCTAATGATGGGGAGGAACTGCTTAATGAATAAGAAACAAATGTTGCCCTACTCCGGAGGACAGAGGTACCTGTGGCAACCAAAACAATGTGGTTCTACTGCATGAGGAGAAGGCAGGATTTGGGGAGTTATACAATTGGTGGTACACCTTTTTTTAATTTAAATTTAGAGCTTGCAAAATGTGCCAGATTGACAATCCAGGAGAATTAGGTCCTTTATTTATCCTCCAGCTTCACCACAATGACTGGCTATGGGTTGACTTGTAGAGACCAACCACCTCTAAAGCCAAGAGGATACTTCATTCTCTAAGTCCATTCAGTGTCTGATACTTCTCTTTTGTGTTTTATTTGAAGAGCTGAGCAGAGAACTTGTCTGGAGTCCACCATAGTGTGGTGACTGTGTTAGGTCTTGTCTTCACTACTGTGCTGTATCGGTGCAGCTGCATCTGGTGAAGATGTGCTTCATCAACAGGAGAGCACTCCCCCATCGATGTAATTATTCCACCTCAACGAGAGGTGGAAGCTATGTCGGTGAGAGAGTGTCTCCCATCAATATAGCCGATGTCGATGTCACTTATGTCACTGAGGGGGGTGGTTTTTTCACACCACTGAACGACGTAAGTTACATCGACTTAAGCGGTAGTGTAAACAAGCCCTTAGTCATTCTGGATCATTCCTCCCCTATTTGTGGTCACACTTGTATTATGTTACATGCTTCTAATCACAGATGAGCTCCAAACAAACCCTAAATCTAAACACCCTCAGACTTCACAGAGTTCAGTTCTGGATCTGAATTTTGCAACTTGGGCCCAAACTACCAAAAAAATTTGCAAGTTGGGTCATTCAAACTAATACAAAATTAACCTTTTCTAACCCAAATGTGAACTAGTAGCAAACAAAACCCCAATCCTGATGCTGAAACTTTTAATATATGTATAGTAAAAGCTATTTTATCTGGCACTTCACCAACCGGAAAGCTCTATAAACTGGCATTTCTGATCTTTACTGAAATTCTGGTTTATAGTTTGTTTGGCACAGGGCTGGCAGTGAGTTGGGGCATGAGAGGGGGTGTGAAGCGTGGGCTCTGAGAGGGAGTTTGGGTGTGGAAAGGGTTTGGGGGTGCAGGGTGCTGGATCTGGGGGCTGTTCACCTTGGGTGGCTCCTCACAAGCGGCGACCTGTCCCGGCTGCTCCTAGGCGGAGGCACTGAGCCGCCTGCTGCACCTTTGCCTCGGAGTGGCTAGGACAGGGAGCCACCTGAGGTGAGCACCCCCTGGATCTGGCACCCGAAACCCCTCCCGTGCCCCAACCTGCTGCCCTAAGCCCCCTCCCACACCCAAACTCCCTCCCTCTTAGTTAACTGGCATTTTTTACTTACCAGCACCCCAATTCCCCCAATATGCCAGACAAAACAGCTTTTACTGTATTTTCCCCCTCAAAATCTCAATTTAAATCCAAACAGATATTAGTTTGTGGTAAAAATATAAAGCTCAAAATACTTATTCCTATGGCAAAAAAGCCCTCTTTCAGCTATCCTTGTTCCCCATATATGATTAAAAATATACAGTATTAGTGAGACTGACACACATAAATAGAGCAGCCTTCTCATATTTACTAAGTTATAAAGTGAAATACAGATGATATGCTCTGTGTTTGTACAACCTCTAATAAAATAGAGTCCCAGTCCATGACTGGGGTTCCTAGGAGCTACCACAATACAAATAAAAACAAACAAACAAATAAATACATAATAATTAATAATAATTAATTTGGGTTTCTCTCTCTCTCAATTCAATACTTTGGGTCAAATCCTTAGCCCACTGCACAGCCTAAGCAATAGGACTCTGTGCTGGGGTGAGTTAAGAGGGAAAGGAATAATATATTTAACAAAAAAAGGCAATTTATCTGCAGTCCAGTTGGTAAATAAATAAATACTGGTTGCTTTAGGCTAAAAGAAAAACTACAGGAAAGGTAAACTGTTTGCAAATACTGATTAAATAAAGTTACTGAATAATTTTACCTTTGCATTCATTTTTCCGCTTTCATACACATCACTTGAGTGTGGATACTGTTTGCCTATGGTAAGATTTGGATATCTGTGTAAAGAAAATTAATAATGGTGACCTCAAAGTTCAGCATTTGATGAAATACTATACAGGAAATGATACTGAATGTTTTACCCATATCCAGTTCCTTTCTTTCCAGGACTTGTGTAAAGGTTCTTTCCAGGAGGAGCATATGCTGTTTTCCCTCTTAGTTGTGCACTGAAGAATGGATATGGACCACCTATAGTTCCATAATAGGTACCCATTCCACATCTGAAATATAAAATAAACACATAATATAGTAATTATTGTTAATAATAATAAATTAATAATTAGTACCCATTCAGTGCTATACAGCTTCAAAATTCTGAATGATATTAATTGAAAAACAAGCAACTAACATTTTTGGACTAAACATATAAAACTTGAGGTTCTGTTTATTCCACATGTACAACAATGATCCTCAAAAAGAACAGGAGTACTTGTGGCACCTTAGAGACTAACAAATGTATTTGAGCATAAGCTTTCATGGGCTTCAGCCCACTTCTTCGGATCCTATGCACAGTGTGGTAGAGGCACACAATAGGAGTAGAGGGGACAGAGTTAAAGTTTTGGGGCACCTTAGTTGTGCATGTCCAAACTCGTCAATGTTTGGCTTTTGGTTTGTTTGCTTTAAATTTTCTCTTAACGTGTACCTGCTTTTCACTGTTGTTGTTTTTATGTCAACCTTATATTAAGGGTATTTTTAGGTATTTACAACCTTAACAATATTTTACCAATATTTTTGTATTGAATTTCCTACTGTATGTTTTTCCAACATTTTTTAAGAATGAAGAGGTACTCTCAGGACCAGGTAGCTAGGGTCTTCAGAGGAATTTCCTGATGCGGGGCTTAGGATCTCTGCCAGGGATTAGCTTCAACTATTCATGTCCCCAATATGCATTTTATCAAAGAGCATGCAGGCTCTGACACATATTTTATAACAGCCCACATCAGCCATGTAAGCATATGAAAACAAATCTTAATATATAAAAACTTCCATCAGTGCCCCCCAAACTAGTGAAAGGCACTGCTCATTATCAAAGGCAACGGCAAACAAATTTGAGATTTTGCTGTTATAGAAAACAAAAGTTGGAAGAACTTTAAAAACGTGATAAATAGCTCATTTTTGTAACTACAATTATAAGACCCATTTTCAGATATTTCTATCTTTGCCAAACTTTAAACATTCAGAATGACATTTTCCATGTTGAGTGTCTGTTTGAAGCTGATTTTTTTCCTGTACCATTTCAGCCAAAATGGTTGAGTTATTTGGAGAATGAGGCTAAAGAAAGATAAATTGTTTTGATAAATAGCTCATTTTCCTAACTACAATTTCTTTAAAAATACTTCAGAACAAATTAATTTTAAATTGGGGGCGGGAGGAGAGTTGTTTTGCCCATAGTAAAAAAGTCTGGCTACCTTTTCTTTGAAATGCTCTGGTGCCCCCATGCTTTAGAGCAGTGGTTCTCAACCAGGGATATGCGTACCCCTGGAAGTAGGGGTACATCAACTCATCTAGATATTAGCCTAATTTTACAACAGCCTACATGAAAAGAAGTCAGTACAAATTAGAATTTAATACGGACAATTATTTGCTTATCCTGCTTTATATACTATATCAGTGTTTCTCAAAATTGGAGTTATGATTTATTTTATAATTATATGGTAAAAATGAGAAAGTAAGCAATTTTTCAGTAATAATGTGCTGTGACTCTTTTGTATTTTTATAAAAACAACAAGGAGTCCGGTGGCACCTTAAAGACTAACAGATTTATTTGGGCATAAGCTTTCGTAGGTAAAAAACCACTTCTTCTGATGCATGGAGAGAAAATTACAGATGCAGGCATTATATAATGACACATGAAGAGAAGGGAGTTACCTCACAAGTGGAGAACCAGTGTTGACAGGGCCAATTTGATCAGGGTGGATGTAGTCCACTCCCAATAATAGATGAGGCGGTGTCAATACCAAAAGAAGGAAAATTGCTTTTGTAGTACGCCAGCCACTCCCAGTCCCCATTCAAGCCCAAATTAATGGTGTTAAATTTGCAAATTAATTTTAGTTTGCTGTTTCTCTTTGAAGTCTGTTTCTGAAGTGTTTTTTGTTGAAGAATGGCTAGTTTTAAATCTGTTATTGAATGTCCAGGAAGATTGAAGTGTTCTCCTACTGGCTTTTGTATGTTACCATTCCTGATGTCCAATTTGTGTCCATTTATTCTTTTACGTAGGGACTGTACAGTTTGGCCAATATACATGGCAGAGGGGCATTTTGTAAGTAATTTATAAGTGAGGTGAAACTTGGGTATGCAAGACAAATCGGCTTCCTGAAAGGTTAAGAACCACTGCTTTAGAGCAGAGACTTGAAATCTGGCAAAGGATGGCTTTTGTGTCAGGAATGGACATTTGGTTGTCCCCATACAAAAAGAATTGAATTTGGTCATTTATAAACCTTTAAAAAAACTACAGTTTGCAAATGCTCGGTAGAGATTAGCTAAAGATAAACAGGTAAAATCTCCAAAGATTCCATCCTCCCTGGGCGTACTCAGCCTTTTACAGCTCCTAGTGCTTACTGGACTGCACATGCACCATCCTCACAGAGCAATTGAGCATGCTCTAGCCCAGAACTACAGGGATTCAGAAAGACTTCCCCTGTAACAGCTGCTCCCAGTTGCTCGGGGCTGGGCACTGCAGCTGAGAGCAGTAGGCAGTCTCTCCTCAGCTCTTGATCACCCCCCCCCCCCGCTGGCACCCAGACATGGTGGGGGAACATATCTAATTCTAATGCACGAAGGAGAAAATCCAGGCCAGGAGGGATGGGGATGACTAGATTAGAGCAAGAACATTGGTGAGACTGGAAGGGCGGGGGGGGGGGGGGGAGAAACAGTGACAGGGAGTTGGAGGGAGAGACTGGGACTGGTTGTGCAAGGAGAATGGGACTGGGAATTGGGGGCACCGGAAATGCTTGGGCAAGAAGACTGGGAGCTAGTGGGGAAGTAGAGGCTGTGACTGGAAGCTAGTAAGGGAAACGGAGGAAGAAAACGAAGCCAGTTGGCTGGGGAGTGGGGAACACTGAAATGAGATGAGGAATTGCGGGGGAGGGAGGAACTGGGACTGGCTGGGTAGAGAGGATAAGACAAGCAGACAGGGAGGGAATGTGGGGGGAGACTGAGACTGGATGAAGAGCCCAGGGAAGGAGACTGGGACAGGGAGCTAGGGGGAGGGGGAAAAAGATAGACCAAATCAGATAAGGAGCTGGGTGTGGTGGGGACTGGGCCTGACTGGGCAAGGAAACTGGGGACCAGAGCCATCCCTAGGGTATGGCAAATTGGGGTGACTGCCCTAAGCCCTGCGCTTTGGAGGGCCCCGCACTTCCTGAGGTGGGCGGGGAGGCGAGGCAGGAGTTGACGGGCAGGGGGCAAGGTGGAGCCCCCCACCAACCTCTCCCTGCCCCCAGTGACTCCTGCCTGCCAGCTGGCCCCACCGATCAGTGCCTCCCCCTCCCTCCCAGCGCCTACTGCTGATTAGCTGTTTTGTGGCATCTGGACTCAGCGCTGGGTGTGGAGGGGAGAGGAGCGAGGGCACAGCATGCTCAGGGGAGGGGGCGGAACTGGGTGGGGAAGAGGCAGGATGGTGCCTTGGGGGAAGGGGTGAGTGGGGGTGGGGCCTGGGCAGAGCCAGGGGAGCACCCCCCCAGCAGACAGAAACTGGGTGCCTATGTCCCAGGCTCGCACCCCCCTAGAGATGGCCCTGCTGGGGACAAGTTGTTGGGGTGGGAGTGGTGGAACTAGGACTGGCTGTGCAAGCAGTTTTGAATAGGTGTTGGGAGTGGGAGAGATTGGAAGTCTGGAGGAAGACTTGGATTTGGAGAGCCAACTGAGAGAAGAGCAGAACTGTCTCGGCAGGGAGACTAGGACTGGGATGAGAAATCTCAAGAGTGGAGACTGGGGCTGGAAAGGTAAGGAGCATGGGACTGAGACAAGGAGGCAGGGATGAGGAGGAGACAGGACTGGGACTAGGACAGGTTCAATGGGATGGAGAAGAAGAGATCAAGCTTGAGAGAAACAGGCAGAGAATCATCTGTGCCTATTGGAGCACACTCCCTTCCAGAACCTGGAATGAAACCCAAGATTCCGCTGCTGTCAGCAAATACCCACGAAACCCACTGACAAAATGTTTGTCTTATCTCCCTCTAGCTCAAGTGGCAGAGATCTGCGTGGTGGAATTAAAGGTTCCATGCCTGCTGAGGAATCACCTGGGTCAATGTTATGCCACATGGTGGAATTTTATTTTTGCAGTTTGCTTTTTTTAAATCCTGGGAAATTGCTCACAAAAATGCTATGCTAAAAGAACATTATTAAGGTTGCAAAGTCAAGCACTCAAAAGTTAGGAAATGCCAGAATTAAGGTTTCCTGTGCATCTTTAATTCATTTCCTTGTGCAGTCTTTAATTATATGATTGCGTATTATCTTTAACATAGGACCCCTGCCTGATTGAGTACAGAGATGGATCTGCTTTGTGAATGAACCTGAATTGTGTAGTAAGGGATGCAATTGTCTGTAGGACCCCTTTCTCATTTGTTGCAGAAGTTGTGTAGTGAGTGAGGCAAGGAATAGCAAGCAAGAAATGAAGGGTCTTGTGGTTAAGACAGCTGAATGCTGCCCAGAAGAACTGGATTCTAACCCGTCTCTGCCACAGCATTCCTGGGTGATGCTAAGCAAGTCACTTAAACCAAACTTTTCAAAGACAATCACTAATTATGTGTTTCTCATTTTCTGGGTTTAAGTGAGCAACATCCATCTCGTGCACTAAATGAGGCAGGGGTCATGTGGAAAAATAATGTGATTATATAAACACTGTACCCTAATGCCTATGTACAAGAGGGCCAAATTAAGGTAGCACAGGCAACCTTCCACTGACTTCAGTAGACTTGAGCTTGGGACTAGGTATGCATGGCAATTAAATCCTACTGGGTTGGGGTAGTTTGACTGGTTTCTATAGAAAATATAGCAGAGGTAACAGAAGTATCTGAGGCCTGGTCTACACTAAGGGGGGGGGGTCGAACTAAGGTACACAAGTTCAGCTATGCAAATAGCGTAGCTGAACTTGAACTACCTTAGTTCGAAGTACTCACCCGTCCAGACGCCGCGGGATCGAAGTCTGCGGCTCCCCCGTCGACTCCGCCACTGCCGTTTGCGGTGGTGGAGTTCCGGAGTCGACGGGAGCGCGTTCGGAGTTCGATATATCGCGTCTAGATTAGATGCGATATATCGAACTCCGAGAAGTCGAACACTAGCCCCCGACCCAGACGGTAAGTATAGACGTACTCTGAGAGTGAGTGGGTCTCCCTTAACTATAGTGGGATAGCACTCGCCTACCCATTTTCTGCCCACCAAAGATAGCACAGGCATATACACACCAGCTCCTACATCCCCATTATGGCTGCTCAACTGTCAGTGAAGGACTCTGTACAGGCTCCTACAACCACCTGATTTCCAACCTCTCCAGTGGAGGGGGTATGGTGTGAGCTGATCTACTTTGCACTGGGGACAGGATGGACTCAGAACTCAGTGGAGGAATGGGACATAAAGATGGCTTAAAACCACCTCTGTGCACACATAGCAGAGCTCAGCTTGGACACAGATCAGGATCTGGGCCTTCTACTTCATTGTGAGGCAGTCCATGGTATATGAAAGGGGCCACTTCCTGGATATTTATGACAAATGACCGAAGTATATGATGAACAGATTTTCAAGCATACTGAAATGTGCAGGAAAAGAAAGTAAGGGACACTGCTCCCAATAGACCCCATAGCCATTAGCAGAGTCTCAGCCCATATGATTTTTGTTTGAAGAAGCCCCCTTTGCTCTCTAAACCTTCTGACTTCTTGCAGATACTTTTTAGCAATCTTCCATTTGAAAAATGGGGAAATCCTACTACAGACAAGTGAAATTATAGCCCTACTTATATGGCTAAATTCTGTCTGCCTATGCGCATAAGTATGCATCAACAAAATAGCATATACACCCATGGTATTTCTAGAGCATGTGGCAGAAAATGGCCAATCCTAGCTCCTCAAAAAAACAAAGAGGTTACTCTCCAAGCTCTTCGCAGCCCAAGCCACAGAGAGATGACTGGATATAGCCATAGACATAGCCGGTGTAGTGAATACTGCACAAGCCTCCAGATCATTGGCAAAGCAGCAGTGTATATATGTAGCTAGGCTTTGTATTTTTATATATAGTTAGTAAACATGGTTATTTAGAATCCAACTGTGTCCTTGTGCTCTCCTCATATTATTAATGTTGTATAGAGTGCAAAGACATGATAGTTTGTCTATTATTCCGTATGCATTCCTTGACTTTTGAATATCCCCTGCAAACAGCTCACCCTCAAAGATTATCTCTACTCCTAGTAAGAAGAGAGTGGTGTAGGCGCTGTGTGAGGTGCAAAATCACCTATATATTATGGATAAGGCTACCATTTTTTCACGGAGGTCGTGGAAGTCAGCCCTATCAGCTAGGAGCCACAGAGTGGTACCCCCTCCTCTCCCCGGAGCTCCCGGCTGCCTTGGGTAGTGGGGTCCCCCCGCAGCTCTCCGCCACTGGGGGCAGTGTCCGTCCGTCCCCCGTGACCAACATAGGTGCCAGGATCCCCCCCCTCCCAAGCTCTAAGCTGCCGCAGGCAGTGGGGCCACAGCTCCAAGCCACCCAGGAGCTCTGAGCCACCGAGGGCAGCAGGGACCCTCAGAGCTTGGAGCAGCCCCTGCAGCTGCCCAACCTCTGCAGGTGGTGTGGAGACCCCATACCTGAGCTCCCCATTTTGTCAGGGGTATTTTTAGTAAAAGTTACAGACAGGTCACAGGTTTCTGTGAATTTTTCTTTATTGGCCGTAACCTGTCTGTGACTTTTACTAAAAATATCTGAGACAGAATCTTAGCCTTAATTATGGACACACATACATTACAGCAGGGGTCCCCAACGTGGTGCCCGCGGGCGCCCTGGCACCTGTGGGGGCATCTAAATGCGCCCACGTCTTGGCCGGCGGTGGAGCATCTGCCAAAATGCCCCCGAACTTCTGCGGCATTTCAGCGGTGACGCCTCTCGCTGACGCCACTTGCCGCCGACAAGTGACGTCATCGAGAGGCATCACCACCGAAATGCCGCCGAAATTCGGCGGCATTTCGGCGGATGCTCCACCGCCGCCACGGTCCTTTGTCTGGTGCCCGCCAGATGAAAAGGTTGGGGACCACTGCATTACAGTGTATACAGAATAAGTGTACATTTGAGGACACAGAAGCAGAGTGGGGACATTATGCCTGGTTGTGAATACCTGCCAGAGTCAGGCCCATAGTTTTTAATATCCCTTTAAGACAATCCTTGTGTTTTAATAAATGGATTAGACATCTTACATTTCTTTAAATATAACAGACTTTTTCCCCTGCCTGTCTGTATTTTAATTAAAAAGCCCCAAAAGCAAGAAAATTTCTCAGTCCAATAACAGTTACATGAACTCTTGCTTTAACTGTAATTATGTGACGCTACATGGGATCTTTGTTCAGACAGATAAATATTTTCATCTAAAGGTCAAACGCACTGTAGGCTATTTATGTCTCTGTATCCTCTGACCAACTCAGTCACAGAGGTGTCACCCCATGATGTTTTCAATGGGTGGTACTTCTATCCTGGTAGTGCCCATTTGTCTCCAGCACTGTGGACTGATCAGGTATTATTAAAAATCCAAGGTAATGGAACTCTGGCAATGGAAATAGAGAAATTCAGGATAGCGGATTCTGTTAGTCCCATTTCCCAGGATGCAGAACTCTTAGCTTCACACAATATTCTGCTTGAGATCTTTAATGTCTCTCTCTCTCTCTCTAAGTTTATGTTGGTTATCAGGTGTATGGACGATGGCAATACTGTGTTTTAACACTGCTTCGTTATCATATGTTGTACATATCTTCTCATAAAAACAATACCGTACTCTGGTTAACAGTTAACTTTTATAAAAAAGTTGTGACAAATTATTTTTAATGCAGCACATATACACACACAAAAAGGAAGCCTTTCCCAACACTTACGGCAGTTTGACTCCATTGCTTGGAAGGAAAGCTTTGCCCACATTTTTCTTTGACTCTACCAGTCTATATCGCCTCCTTAGTTGCACAGGGTTTGAGTAGGCTTCACCTTCGAAAACCCTCACAAACTGAGGCTCAAAGTAACCTGCCTGAAGAGCTGACAGCATTTTGGTACCCCCAGGTAACATTTGTTTGTTCTTGCTTGCAGCTTCATTGAAAGGGCCTTTAAAACAAGTAAGCATTGTAAATATTCACTTAACCCCACAGATTCTCTTAATTTAAATTTAGAAATTAAAAATGAAGACTGAGTATGGATGGTTCAAAGGGACTGGTAATGCAATACAGAACCTTTCACCTATAAGTCACATGTGGTAGTGACAGATTGCTGATACTATATGGCAACTATTCAGTAACTTAATATATGGAAAATGAATTGTTTGACTCAGTCAAGTTTGTAGTGGCATGCATCCATAACACAAAAATACCAATGCAATTAGTACCTTTTGGAGGGAGGCCATAACTATTCAGCACTAACATCTAGCATTATCTAGCAGAGGAAGGTATGGAAGTTATCTAGCAATGGCTGGAAGTTGAAACTAGACAAATTCAGACCGGAAATAAGGCATGATATTTTAAGTGAGAATAATTAGTCACTGGTACAATTTATCAAGGGTCATGATGGATTTTCCATCACTGACCATTTTTAAATCAAAATTGGATGCTTTGCTAAAAGATGTAGCAATTATTTTTGGGGAAGTTCTATGGCCTGTGTTATACAGGAGGTCAGACAAGATAATCACATTGTCCCTTCTGGTCTTGGAATCTATGAACATCACTTCACAAAGGCTGACTCTTACTGAGGGTCAAACTCTGTCATCCTTACTCATCAAGAGTAATGCCATGAGTAGTTCCAATGATCAAGAGTGAGGATGAAAGAATCCAGCCCTAAGTAATAAATAAATACATCTCCTACGTACATTGGTCAACTATGAGCAAAGAAATTAAAGATTACCACTAAATGTAAAGTACTGAAAACATAATCTTACAACAGAAGTGCCAGTTGGAGCAGCCACACAGAAAAAACTACCTGCTCTCAGCATCAGCATGTCAGGGGAAGATAAGGCTTTCCATATTGCCAGTTTGTTTACATTTGTAATGTTAAAACTGAAGATAACCGAGGAGCAAAAAACTGTGGAGTGATTTGTTGTTGGATTAAGTCATCATATTAATGCTGTTCTGCAGTTGAGTCTCTTAGCAGAATATTCAAAATAATGAAGATAATTTGTATATTGACTGAAAGAAAATTGGTGTCCCATTTTTTGTTTTCTTTCAGCACAATTGGGAAACAGTTTCAAATTTCTTAAAATGTTCATTTCAAAGAAGTAATTAAATGCTATACATATCCTATAAAGTAATCTACTTTACCTGCTTTGTCTCAGGGGTTTCATAAATTTTAATTGGTCACCTGTTAACCTAATTTTACATAATTTATCTACCCTTCTCAAAACTCACAGCTATTAATTTAAAATTTGAATCATAAGGACATTTTAAAAAAATGCTACACTCATTTGGGACGTGCAAATGCTGGAGGGCTACACAATCTGTGAGTTGACATTTCCAAGGGAAAGAATGCCAATATGAAAAGCCAAAAGAATATGTACTATCGCAAAGGTCTAAAATGTCACTTGCAATGTCTCTGCATGGAGCACCTGGAACCCTACCACCACTTACATCCCATGGTGTGATGAGAAGAAGCCCCTGGAAATCTCCACAATTATGGCAGAGAAGGAGGATGAGTCATTGGAGGTGACACCTACTCCCCACCAGCTGGTAGGTAAAGACACACCAGTCATTTCAATAGTATATTTTATCTGTAACTTGGACAACAAAATGCAGCATATATATTTTTATTAATCTTAATACATAAAACTCAGCTAAACTGAAAAATATTTACCTTTTATGCCCTTTTTGCATTTATTGTGATATATTAAGCAGACCTCTACTAAAAATGATTATGCCACACTGAGCACAGACAGAGAGATTTTTGGTTATTAAAAACCCCAGATGTCTCTAAAAGGACTAACAGAAAACAGTGAGTCAGTAGAAAGGCAGATTAGACAGCTATTGGAAATATCTTTATTACTAAAATGAAATATACTTACGCATATAGTGTGAGGCATATTTATCTCCAATGGTAACATACTCCATTTCACTGAAGAGGCCAATCCTCTCCATGTCAGTTTTTCCTTCTGCAGGCATGGTTGGTTGTGTGTGACAGTTCACTACACTAGAAAATGTAGATGTTTCTTATGCTCACTTCTTTTACTGCAAAAATGTACAAACAGAGTTACAGTCAAAGTCTGCAACAAGTTTTAAGTGTTTAAAATAAAATGTACCATTATGGTGCTGAGATTCTCTGGTTCAAAAGTACTAGCACTCAGTTCCTTTACGTTTCTACTGTACTCAGAATGTAACATTACTATAAAGTACAGTAACTCCTCGCTTAACGTTGTAGTTATGTTCCTGAAAAATGCTACTTTAAGCAAAACAATGTTAAGCAAATCCAATTTCCCCATCAGAATTAATGTAAATAGCAGGGGTTAGGTTCCAGGGAAATTTTTCGCCAAAATACTATATTATATATATATGATGATTGTGTAGCTTGGTTGAGGTGGTGAAGTCAGAGGATGGGCTATTTCCCAGGGAATACCTTATTGCTAAATGATGAACCTTGCACTCAGCTGAGCCCTCAAGGGCTAACACATTGTTGTTAATGTAGCCTCACACTCTACAAGGCAGCAAGAATGGAGGGAGGGGAGACAGCATGCAGAGAGAGACAGAGACACACACATTGCCCCTTTAAGTTCGCTGACCCCACTCTAAGTACACTGCCTTTTTAAGTTGATCAGCAAGTTGAGACAGCAGCTGCTGTCAGCAAGCTCCCTCTGTCCTGAGCCCTGTCATGTCCCCTGCTGCTCTGTGGAGATGGCCGGACGGGGTAAAGGAGCAGGAGTGGGGGGGAGAGGGACACCCTGACATTAGCACCCCTCTTCTCTCCCCTCCACCCCTTTACACAGCAAGCAGGAGGCTCCCGGGCAGAGGGCAGGAGCAGCACATGGCAGTGGGGGAAGGGACAGCTGAACTGCCTGGCAATGGATAAACTGCTGGGTGGCTGCCGCACAGGGAACTTGGCGGGGGGGCAAGCTGATAGGGGGGCTGCTGATCCACCCTGGTTCCAAGCCCCCATCAGCTAGCTCCAACAGACTGCTCTTTCTGCAAGCAGTGGACAAAGCAGGCAGCTGCCAAACAACGTTGTAAGGGAGCATTGCACAACTTTATGTGCCCTAATTGATCAGCAACGAAACAACGTTAAACAGGATGACTTTAAGTGAGGAGCTACTGTAGGTCATAACTGGAGTGGTGATGGTGAGAAGAGGACTGAACTAGACAGCATGAGAGAGAGCCAGCAGGGTTAGCTCTGTGGTTTGAGCATTGGCCTGCTAAACCTAGGGTTGTGAGCTCAATCCTTGAGGGGGCAATTTGGGGATTGGTCCTGCTTTGAGCAGGGGGTTGGACTAGATAACCTCCTGAGGTCCCTTCCAACCCTGATATCACATGTCCTTTGGAAAAAACAATATGAAAGAGATAGGGCCCACATTCACCTCTGATGTAACTGCATTCAACTCTTATTAAAATCTCTGGATCCAAATTTGCTAATAAGTACCCTTAAAATATTGAGATCAGGGATCGGAGTAGTGCAGATCATTGGTAAGGATATGCAGGACAGCATCTCCTTTTGCTTTCTAGATTACCTTCAGCTGTGCTTTGTAGTCATCTTTAGTTAACAATGGGCAGGGGTAGTGCAAGGAGATGTGAAGGAGTTTGGGGATCCTTATTGTGGTAATCTAAATCCTGATCCTGAGAAGTGCTGACCACCTACAATTCCCACTGACTTCAAAAATGTAAATGATTGAGGTCAATGGCAGGTATGGGTGCTCAGCTCTTCTCAGGATCAGTCCCCTAATCAGCATACAAAGAAACCACTGAGCACCGCATTAAGACTATATGGTGTGTAACTTTTCAAGGGGTATAAAATATTTTACCTGTCTCTCAGGGATGTTGATCAATTTAATGTATTAATATTGGTAAAGCTCTTTGGATGGAAGATGTTTCAGAAGCGCAATGTACTGCTAAGAAAGTAAAAACTGATTTTAAAATGATGATGTAACCACCAGTTACACATAAACACACACACATATAATTGCATCAGTTTACATACATGTAAATATATTTTCGTAACTATAATTACATCAACATATGAATAATCGATGCATAAATATCATTACCGCATAAATTATTGCATATATTTGCATGATTAAACAATCTGCATGAAATCTTCCTTGACAGTAACGACTGACTGTTAATTGCAGTGGTTGAAGTGAGCCGCACAGAGAGGGAATAAGCAGCAGCAGCAGCACACGCTTTAAGGAGGACGTCTGGACTGATTTCTCACTCACCTCACACCAACCCAACAGATGTGTTGCAGAGGGTCAGCAGCAGCAGCAGCCCCCTCCTCTCTGCATCCCCAGGCGGCAGCGGCAGCAGCAGCTTCTGAGAGGGACGGGACGGGACGGGACTCTACCCAGGGCTCTTTGTTGATGCAGTTGCTCTGGATTCCGGAAAGTCCAACAACACAGGAACAGCATTTCAGTATTGTCCACCCCATCGGTCGAGCCCCGTTGGTGTAGTCCAGAGAATGCGCGCGCCGCACATCCGCGCTGCATCTTGGGAATTGTAGTCCCCTCCTGCAACGCCTTCGTTCAGATGACCTGCCCTGGCGTTCTTGGCCTGCCGCGTTTCTCTTGCTTGGAGTGACACGTCAGATCTTGCGGCGCGTGCAAGGGAACCGGCCTGTTCCAACCCCCGTCGGGGCGGGGGAGAGGCGTGTGCGGACTATGAGTACGGTGCTGACAGACGTGGTGAGTCCGCGCCGCTGGGGTGGGCAAAACAGCGGGCCAGGGCGCTTCTGCTGTGCGGGGAGGGGGCAGCCGGCCCGGTGCATGCTGGGAGCTTCTCTCCCACGTGGGGCTCGCCGTCGAATTCTTGTCGCCTCGGGGCGAACGATCGCGGCCCGGCCCGTTCTCGAGGGGCTGCAGCTCGGAGTGACCCTGGTGCCACCGCATCGCCAGCCTGTAGCTTCGTCCGCGCGGGCTGCCACCCCCGCACGCGCAGCCCCTGTGCTCGCCTGCATCTCGCCCCGCATCACCGCTCCCGCCTTGGTTCAGCGCCAGGCTCCTGCCCCCCCCGTCCCTGCCTGCTGCACCCTCCGTGCTTTGCCTGCGGGTGAGCCTGGGCCCGGGTAAATCACCTTCCCTGGGGCCCCTCCCAGCCTCCAGTTATGAGCCTCCTCCTTGTGATGTTGTAACCAGCGAATTTAAGCATCAGCCCTGCATGGAGCGCCACGTGGTCAGACGCCTCCCCCCCCCCCCCCCCCTCTCGCGGGCTGCCCCTTTGAATTCAGAAACCTGTGTGATGCTTTACAGGAACAAGCCCTTATGCTGTAAGCTCCTCAAGACAGAGATTTTGTCATATGACATGTTTGAAAGTGTTTTGCACACCTGGTAGCATATAAATGTGTATGTGTGTTGTTGAGTCCACTGTTGAAATAAATTGTGCTACTTAAAGGTCAAATTTTGGTGTGGTTTTTTTTTTTAAAGGATTTTTTTGAAATGACCACCAATATAATGAACGTGTAGTTTAGATGTAACTTTATCAAGAAGTTTACTTTATTGTACTTTATTGGGCAGGTCCATGCTTCATGGAAAGACTGGAAGCTTTAAAGCAGGGGTGGGGAACCTGCAGCCCACTGCTTCATTTCATCCTGCCAGTGGCAAGTCTTGATGCCGCAGGCCAAAAGCCTTGGTGTCCCTCTGGAGGGCTGGAGACACAAGCACCAACTCGCCCCACTGTGGTGGGAAGCTAGGGTCAACTCCAGCTCCCGGAAGCGACAGGCATGTCCCTGCAGCCCTTAGGAGCAGGGGCAATCAGGGAAGCTCTGTGCGCTGCCCCAGCCCCCAGTGCAGGATCTGCAGATCCCGTTAGCCAGGAACTGCAGCCAATGGGAGCTGTGGGCATGGGCAGCATGCAGCGTGCAGAGCCCCTTGGCCCGTCTGCCTAAGGTCCGGACATGGTGGCTGCTTCCAGGAGCAGCCCGGAGCCAGGGCAGACGGAGCCTGCCTTTGCCCCACTGCACTGCTAACTGGGAGCCGCCTGAGGTAAGCACCGCTCGGCCGGAGCCTGCAACCGAAACCCCCTGCACCAGCCCTGAGCTCCCTTCCACATCCAAACTCCCTCCTGGAGCCTGCACCCCAAACCTCATGCACCCCAAACCTCACACACCCCAGCCCTGAGCCCGCTCCTACACCCCAAACCACCCACACCCCAGCTGGAGCCCTCACCCCCTCCCACCCCAGCCCAGAGCCCCTTCCTGCACCCTGAACCCCACATTTCTGGCCCCAGACTGGAGCCTAGGGGAAGCCCCAAGCCTCTACATGCCCCCATGGGGCTGTGTGTGACCTGCAACTGATTTTTTCTGTGCGTCAATGGCCCCTGATAGAAAAAAGGTTCCCCACCCCAACTTTAAAGCTTAACTACATGTTGATACTGCTTAAAGTGCAAGTGGTGGTGACACTTCAGATACATTTCCCATGTGCACATTATCTTTCTATAGTTTGTTTCTTCTCATGTTTCTATTTAGAATGTTTTTAATGGAAGTCAAATATGTGTTATACATGGAATTGAAATAAAACAATCAAAATACAGGGCTAGCATTGAACCCAGAAGTCTCCCACACTTTGTCACCAAAGAGAAATGTGATGATAGTTCTGTATTTGCAAATGGTCTTACTTTGGCAGCTCTTTAGCAGCAGCTAACTGGCAAATCCTCTTCTGTATGTTCACTGAGCCCTCATGAGTCCAGAAGTTTTGAGTTCTTCCTTATTAGTTGCTGAGACTGTTGCTGCCCTTCCAAAATGAGCTGTTGAAGAAGATAGTAGAGAGGAAATTTCCTATTACCTGCTGCAGTGTCCCAGCATTGCAGATGGGAGACACTCCCCATCAATCTGCCAAATTAATCAGCAGAGCAGTTCCAGTCCTGCCTTCAGCTGGGAAGTAGAGGCAAAGATGGGAAACACAAAATGGAATCTAAAACCAAACAATTACAAATTTAAAGGAGCTGGAGTTCTACTCTAAAAACACTTCCTGGATTTAAAAAAAGTATGCAGTTAATACCTGTGTGATAAAAAGTAATCCTGTTTTAATGAGCCATGTTCTCATTGCAACTTTTGGGAAACATTACTGAAGTAACTGTCTTATGCCACTCATTTCTATTAACTTTATAACTCAACTTCTTTTTTCTCTATAGATAATTCTGGAAACTATGGACATACTCTTTAGAATAAGAGGAGGCCTGGATCTTGCATTTCAGCTGGATACTACTGATGGTGTGTCTATATGAATATCATAGAATCACCTCATAAGAGTGTAAAGTCTGAATAGAAGAGAATTAACTCACCGCAGTGGATATAATAATTTTGTCACCTCCTCACCAAATATTTAGGATTTCTCTCCAAACCGTAAAGGATCAGTGTATGAAGTTGATTTCATTTTTTGACCTCCCTCTCATGTTTCATTTCCTGACAACTTATTCCCTTTCACTACACACCTTTTTTTTGTTTTTTTTTAGTTTAAAACAATACCAAAATCAGTAATTTTAGGTCTTTTTTTGGTGTTTTTTTTATTTCCAAATTTATACCACTTATGGGATGTGCATTGGGACCATTTTTGACTTACGCCACCCTTCCCTAAAATCTTTGTGAAACCCTGAAAATCAAAAATTGTTTTAGAGTGACACTTACTTACAATGAATTCAGGTACAGCAAAACTCCAGGTGACATTGTAAACAAGAAGTGGGCAGCATTATCTCCTGCAAATTGTAACCAAACTTGTTTGTCTGAGATATTGGCTGAACAAGAAGTAGGACTGAATGGACTTGTAGGCTCTAACGTTTTACATTGTTTTATTTTTTAATGTAGTTTCTTTTTACATAATTCTACATTTGTAAGTGCAGATTTCATGATAAAGCGATTGCATTACAGTACTTGTGTTAGGTGAATTGAAAAATTCTATTTCTTTTGTTTTTTACAGTGAAAATATTTGTAATAAAAAATAAATATAAAGTGAGCACTATACACTTCGTATTCTGTGTTGTAATTGAAATCAATATATTTGAAAATGTAGAAAACAAAAATATTTAAATTGTATTTTTTTATTATTTAACAATGCAATTAATCACACTATTAATCTCTTAATTTTTTAATTGCATGATTAATTGCGATTTTTTTTTAATCGCTTGACAGCCCTATTAACAATGCTGTTTTTGATGTGTGAACCAGAATATAATCCAGCACAGTCTTCTCTAGGCATGTTGGCTCTGCAAGGGTAACAGAAATAAAAGGCAATATTACAATTTTGTTCAAGCACTAGAGCAGGGGTGGCCAAATTGTGGCTCATGAGCAACAAGTGGCTCTTTTATAAAGTGCAACTTGTGGATCCCTCCACACTTTCTGCCCCCCGCCCCTCCCATTCTGTGCTTTCCAGACTGTGTGGGAGAGCTCAGGGCTTCTGCCCTGTGCTGGGGTAGAGGCTTCTGGTACCTATGGTGGGGGAGGGGGGTACAATTTAAAGGTTCGGCCCCCACCCAACAGCTTGAATCACACCCACCAAGCACACTCCTCCTCTTACCTCCGCACCCCCTCCCTTTAGCTCCTCCTGGAGAGGCAGCAGCAAGCAGTTGGGAGCTGAAGGGAGGGGCTGCTGCTTTAGCTCTGCAGGGAGAGGCAGCAACAAAAAATAGTGGCTCTTCTTGCAGCTCCTAGCTGGTTGCCACTGCCTCTCCCCACAGGCCACAGCTTGCCGGCTCCAGCAGCTGCCGTGCAGGGAGGGGACCCTGCGGCACCATGTGACCATGCGGGGCCTGCAAACCCTGGCAAAAATGGAGAGTGGAACATAACCCCATGTGCTCCCCCCCCATGCATCACCTCTGGCTTCTGCCCAGTGGGGAGAGGAGTCTCAGGGCTTCAACCCCATGCAGCGCGCCTGCCTGGGCTCGGGGCTGAAGCCCCAAGACCTCCCTCCCTGTAGCGCTGAAGCCCTGAGCTCAGACAGGCATCCTGGCTCTTAAACTTCTGAAGATTGGTGTATGTGGCTCGGAGGGTCAGTAAGTTTGGCCACCCCTGCACTAGAGTAAGCAGATATGATTTTTGTATGTAGTTGGAGTAGATCTGGTAAGTAAAAAGAAGCCAGATGAAATCCTGGCCCCATTGATTTCAGTGGAGTTTTGCCATTGACTGCAGTGGGACCAGGATTTTTGCTCACTATTTTCACATAGCCATTTGTCTGATTATAGCAAAACTTCCTCTTTTTTTTTCCCAAGGACAAAATTAAACATTTTAACTTTAAATGTTAAATAATTTAAAGCTGTAATAAAAGTTAGGGAATTATTTGAATAACACTAATTATGTCCTCATTCTGTTTTAGAGACTTCGGCGAAAAAGGCAGTAAAATACATTTTCAATGATCTGTCGACCAAACTGTCTTCCAATGTGCTGGTATTAAGAATTTGCCATAGTTCAGTGTATGTATGGCCTAACAGCAGTATGAACACAGTTCCATCAGAACTGACTGATAATTCTGTTTGTAAGGAGATAATACGATTTATTCAGTAAGTATATTTGAAACAATGGGTATATCATAATTTTTGTAGTAGATTAATTTCATATTATTGTTTTCTCTCTGCTAATATTGCAGATTTGACCAAGAAGATGAGACTAAAAGAAAACTTGCAAAAAAGAAGGATAAAAAGTTCCAAGATACGGTATATATTCCACCCATTTTAACAGCTTAGAACAAGCAAATGCTCTTTTCTCACAAGCTGATCCACACAGGCAAACCTTTCCACCCACAGAGAACGCCATTGAAGTCAACCGTGCTCTACATGAATGCAAAGATCCACCTGCACAGATGAGCGTGCAGAAGCAGGCCCATAGTCTTTAATACAGTTAGATATCTTATCTAGTTATTTGTTTCTGGCCCCTGACATTGTTCAAAAATGCATCTTCCTTTCATCTGTCTCTCATTACATCTAATTGGGGTTGTGAAGGGCCTGTTTTGGGGTTCTTAACTTTCCCTGTCTCTGGAGCCCCTTCACCTTCATGGGTCTTATGAATCTACTTTTTTCTTCCATCCCTTCTTGGTGCATGTATTGTTGGACATGTATTATTGGTACATGTAACTGTCTTTATTCTTTTCAGCAGCAGATAGTAAATGTAGACCTTATGTTGGAAATGACATCTCCTTTGGCAGCTGTAGCCCCAGTCATTGAAAGGGAAAACAAGAGACACCACTATGTTAACATGACCTTACCAATTGATGTTGTTGTATCTGTTTCTCCAGAAGAGCCATGGAGGAAGTAAGTATAATACATCTTTGAGTTGTATTTTTGAGTTCGCTTTAGTTTGTTCTTTGTCTGTGCTTTCTAAATAAAATTGTGGATACTAAAGCTACATCAGCTTATAATTTAGCAATTTTTAATATAGGTGGAATATGGAATAAAATTGAAATCTTTTTAGAGTGTTTGAAAGCCCTCACAATAGATATTCCTTGGTTTAATGAGTGTGATCTTGTGACCATCCCTATTATCTATAATGAATTCAAAGTTTATGATTAAGGCTAAGATTTAGTTACAGATATTTTTAGTAAAAGTCATGGTGGACAGATCACGGGCAATAAACAAAAATTCACAGCCTGTGACCTGTCCGTGACTTTTACTATAAATACCCATTATAACGAAATCTCTGCTCCTAGGGCCCCACTGCTCTGGGGGCCCCCTGCTTCAGCAGTGGGGGCTGACTGCCCCAAGTGGCCCACTACTCCAAGGCCCCCGGGGACCACTTTCCTGAGGGCCTCCGGGGCAGCTGCTCAGGCCGCCCCTGTGACCGCTGCTTCTTGGGTGGTCCCTGGGATAGCCCCCAGCACTGCTGCTCGGGCGATCCTTGGGGCCAACTGCCCGGGGCCGCCTGAGCAGCAACTGATGTGGCTGCTCCAGCAGTGGCCAGTGTGGCTGGCCACAGGGCGCCTGAGCAGCTGGCCCCAGGGTCAGCCACACCGGCTGCTCCAGTTGCAGAAGTCATGGAGGTCACAGAAAGTCATGGAAGTGGTAGTGGTATATTTACATTTTATTTCACATATAGGGTTTTATTATCACCTAGCGTTATGTGATTTAATGTTTATTAGGGTTTTTGGAGCAAATTGTTGTTTAACATAATGTCTGATAATTATGCCAATTCTTTATCGTCACTCAAAAAGAAATGCAGATTGCTAGGAAAATATTCAAAAGATATTATGCCAGATTCTTTTAATTACAGTAAATACACACAGATACGTGTGTGTGTGAGAGAGAGAGGAATCTTTGATAAATGCTTGTTGTCTCAGTACTGCGCTCAGGAAGTCACACATGCACCTAAACAGGCTGAGGTGGAAAACAATACAGAAGTGATATCCACAGCACTCTTTCTTTGGGGCTTCATCCTGAAACGTGCTGAATACAGTGGCTGCAATCCAGAAAAGCATTTAGGCACATGCCTAACTTTATGCACATGAGTACTTCCAGTTCGGCTTGGGTGATTTGCTCAATTGAGGCCAAAATATGCAGTACTTTCTAGGATTGAGTCATTGGAGTGTAGCATCTTTGTACATATGAGTTGTGAGCAACACCTGACAAGGCTCTGCTCACATCTGCTGGTATGGGCTGAAGGAGGGATAAGAGCAGCAGGTGCATTAAACTGGTTGTGGAGGTGGGTATAGTTTTGAGAATGAGCCAGCATTGCTGGTGTGCTAGTTCATAAATATTTTCCCTTATATCTCATAGTGTACGAAATCTCCTGGTGAATGCAATTCATAAGCAACTATCTGATATGGAAAGATGCATTTTGAAATATATGAAAGGAACATCTATTGTGGTACCTGAACAATTTCACTTCATGCTACCAGGAAAAAAGCACCTTGTAACAATTTCATATCCTACAGGCATTTTAGATAATCAGCTAGAGACTTACAGAAAGGTAAAGTTGGCTGCTGTAGACCAAATATTGACAGATGATGATTTGTAATTATGACCAAAACAGAATACTGAACATATATATATTTGGTTTAATGAAACATATTTTTAAGGTGTTCATCAGGCACTTTTCTTCATAAACAGAAGTTTATGGTTATTTGTATAAGAGAACCTATGTGGATTTGTGATAACTGAAGCGGCGGGGGAGCTCCCTTATGGACACCCAGCCAGCCAGTTAGCTGTAAAATCACTCTTGGTATCTGTTCTCTGCTTGATTTACCTGTAAAGGGTTAACGAGCCTAGAGGTAAAAGAAAAGGAGTGGGCATCTGACCAAAAGAGCCAATGGGAATGTAGAACTTTTTAAAATTGTGAAAGAAACTTTCCCTTTGTCCATTGTTCTCTGTGCTGGAGGAACATGGGGCAGCAATGCTATAGCAGGAATGCTGTGTAAGGTTTGAATCAGGTATGAAAATTCATCTTCCATACCTAGAAGAAATTATTTGGATAGGGAATGTTTAGACAGACACAATCAGGTTTATTTATTTTGGCTTGTGGATCTCCTCTGTGCTAACCCTTGATGCTTTCGCTTGCTTGTAACCTTTAATCTGAACCCCCACAAGAAAGCTATTTTGGGTGCTTTATTTTTGGAATTGCTCTTTTAAAATCTAGCAAAAGCCCAAGTTCCAGATGTATTTTTTTTCCTTTTTGTTTTTAATAAAATTTACCTTTTTTAAGAACAGGATTGGATTTTTGGTGTCCTAAGAGGCTTGTGCATGTTGTTTGATTAGCTGGTAGCACAGCTAATTTCGTTTGTTTTCTTTCTGAGCTCTTCCCTGGGGTGGAGGTGGGGTGGCGGGTGAAAAGGCCTGAGGGTACCGCACAGGGAGGAATTCCCAAGTTTCCTTTTTGGGACCAAAGGTTTTTTTTGTTTGTTTGTTTTTGCATTTGGGTGGTGACAGCGTTTACCAAGCCAAGGTCAGAGAAAAGCTGTAACCTTGGGAATTTAATACAAGCCTGGAGTGGCATGTATTAATTTTGAGAATCCTTGCAGGCCCCCACCGTCTGCACTCAAAGTGACAGAGTGGGGAATTCAGCCTTGATAGATTTATACAGGAATTTATTAATTAAAATAGTGAAGGTCTCCATGTACGTGTACTTGTATAAGGATTGGTCCGTTTTCTCAGTGTAACTGTGTTTTCACTCAGTTGCCAGATGGTGTTTAAGATACCATACTTTAAAAAAAAAAATAGAATTTGCTTAAAATGTGAGCTCATTTTCTTTAATTTATAACATTATATCAGATAGACAAATTGTTTCTTTATTCTCAGTACTATTTAACATTGTTTATTATTTTCATAAAATTAATCTCTTTTTGATTGCACTTTTTGCCATACATCTATTTGTAATTGAGGCCCCAGTCCTGCAAAGAGTCTTGTTTCTTGCTGAGTCCCGTTCACTTCAATGAGTCTTTGCAGTACTGGCGTGTTAGTGTTAAACACATACATTCAATATTGATTATTCTAGAGGTTTTAGTATGCAACAGTTTCTAAACTGCTATATTAAAAACAATATTGGTTATGAAAACTTAACTACCATTTGGAGTAATTTTTTTTTAAAGAAACTTGAATTATTCTCTTGTTCGTTATCCCTTCATTTTGATTCTGACTTGCATGTAGGAATTACATGAACTGTTCCATCTGCCCTCTGATAGACCATATTTAAGAAGAGCGAATGCTTATCGCTTTCCAGATGAACCATGTAAAGATGGATATCTCAGAAATCCACACATATTTCTCAATCCACCTGGCATAGAGGCCGGCATGGTAAGTTTAACGTGTGGCATTTATAGGAAAATGCTTCTTATTTTACATAAATCCTTGTTGATAATCACAAATCTGGTGTCATAGCGAATGCTACATTTCCATTCCATGTAGTCGCCATGGTAATCTTTTTTCTTGACTAAAATTTCTGACTGTATGTAAGACAAATACTGAAAACTAAAACTGAATAAGGTAGGGAAATTAATCCAGGCTCTCATTCTTTGTGCACCCTTTCTAGAGATGCTGTCATCTCTAGATAGGTTGACAAGTTTCACAAGTTGGAACCTGGAAGCTCAGTTTTTTTCAGTCATAGAAAGGAGAAATTCATTTTATTTTTAAAATATTTGGAAACTGTGGACTTAACTGCAGTGAACTAAAGCTATGACAAACATTTCAATGTGAGTGTATTCTTACAAGCCATTTTGACAGCTACAGCTGAACCACAACAGTCAAAGGATTTGGTCTTCAAGAGTCTCTGCCAACATTCTCAAACTAGGGTCTACAAAATAAAACACTTTGAGAACCAAGTATTGAAGAGAGTTTGTGAAACAATCTCTCTCAGACAAAGTGGTCTGTAGAATGAAAAAGCTGGAGAACCTTTGGCCTTTCTCATGGATTCTCAGGATGAGATTGGTGACCACCCCATCCTTTCTCATACTGTTAAATGGAGATGGATCCCAGTTGGAGGGAAGTGGAGGTCCTAGGATGATCCTGGTATAGAAAAGAAGATCCGAAATATGGAAAAAGTTGAGAATTGCAGTTCTATTCTCATGCTTCATAATCTGCTCTGTCCGGTAAGACCTTATAGCAACAATCTTAAATTGAGGGACTATATTGCTGAGTGTCCTGTGATGACAGGTGAGTGTCTCAACAATGGCACTGGTAATCTTCATGAATTATAATCTTGAGAGGAGTTTGTGGGGGGACTAGAGGACTGTGGCTCTTTAATTCTCTTCCTTGTCTCATCCATTATCTTTAGGTACACGTAAATGTGTCATTAAAATCCTTCAGGGACGGGCTCAAGACTGTCTTTTATTTCCATTGTATATTTTTATTTAATATCTGGTAGTAGAGAATGATGTGGGGTTTATTAGTGTCTTTAGATCTGCTCTGGAAAAATGTTAGGGTACAGTACACTGTTTTTAATTCTGTTATTGCTTTTATTATTAATTTTGGTGTATGGATGTTACTTTACAGACATAAGACCAGGTCCTGGCCTCAGAGACTTTACAGTCTAAATAGATACTGCAAAAAATAATTGTATGAGACCTCAGGCAGTGAAGGGGACAACATTAAAAGAAAGGGACTAAGTATTGCATTTACCTTTTCATTAAGGTGCTCCAGAGGCCTTTGGATAGGGATAAATGAAATTATTATAATGTATTATTGATAGTACAGATCTTGGTGTTAGAATAAGAGTTTTCTAAAACTCTGTATCTCTGCAGCCATGTCTGTTGCTCCCTCCTGCTTCTCTGCTGCTCCTGCTGCTATACTATGCTGCTTTGCCTGTAGAAACTGCTGTGAGCAGTACTGTAGTTGGCAAGGAAATTGTTTGTCTTCCTCTAATATAATTAGATTTAACATCCCTGTAAGAAGGAAAACACCACCGCAGCCCAACATGGTAGCATTTAATTTCAGAAAGGGGAACTACACAAAAATGAGGAAGTTTAACAGAAATTAAAAGGTAGAGTGCCAAAAGTGAAATCCCTGCAAGCTGCATGGAAACCTTTTAAAGACACCATAAAAGAGGCTTAACTTAAATGTATACCCCAAATTAAAAAATATAGTAAGAGAACCAAAAAAGTGCCACAAAGTAAAAGAAGCAGTGAGAGGCAAAACACCCTTTAAAAAGTGAAAGCTATATCCTATTGAGGAAAATAGAAAGGAGCATAAACTCTGGTAAATGAAGTGTAAAAATATAATTTGGAAGGCCAAAACAAATATTGGAAGGACAGCTAGCAAAAGACTAAAAAAATAACAGCAAAATAATTTTTTAGTACCTCAGAAACAGGAAGCCTGCTAAACAACCAGTGGGGGCATTAGACAATCAAGATGATAAAGGAGCACTTGAGGATGATAAGGCCATTGCAGAGAAACTAAATGAATTCTTTGCATTGGTCTTCATGGCTGAGGATGTGAGGGAGATTCCCAAACCTGAGCCATTCTTTTAGGTGACAGTCTGAGGAACTGCCCTAAACTGAGGTGTCATTTGAGGAGGTTTCAGAACAAATTGATAAACTAAACAGTAATAAGTCACGAGGACCAGATGGTATTCACCCAAGAGTTCTGAAAACTCAAATGTGAAATTGCAGAACTACTAAATGTGGTATGTAACCTATCGTTTAAGTTAGCCTCTGTACCAGATGACTGGAGGTTAGCTAATGTGACACCATTTTTTTAGTTATAGGACAGTAAGCCTAACCGGGCAAACTGGTTGAAACTATAGTAAAGAACAGAATTATCAGACCCATAGATTAACATGATTTGTTGGGGAAGAGTCAACATGTAAAGGGAAACCATGCCTCACCAATCTACTAGAATTCTTTGAGGGGGTCAACAAGCATGTGAATAAGGGTGATCCAGTGGATATAGTGTACTTAGATTTTCAGAAAGCCTTTGACAAGGTCCCTCACCAAAGGCTCTTAAGCAAAGTAAGTTGTCATGGGATAAGAGGGAAGGTCCTATCATGGATCGGTAACTGATTAAAAGATAGGAAACAAAGGATAAGAATAAATGGTCAGTTTTCAGAATGGATAGAGGTAAATAGTGGGGTCCTCCAGGGATCTGTACTGGGACCAGCACTATTCAACATATTCATAAATGATCTGGAAGAAGGAGTAAACAGTGAGGTGACAAAATTTGCAGATGATACAAAACTATTCAAGATAGTGAAGTCCAAAGCAGACTGTGAAGAGTTACAAAGGGAGCTCACAAAACTGGGTGACTGGGCAACAAAATGGCAGGTGAAAGTCAGTGTTGATAAATACAAAGTAATGCACATTGGAAAACATAATCTCAACTAAACATAAAAAAATGGTGGGGTCTAAATTAGCTATCATCACTCAAGAAAGAGATCTTGGAGTCATTGTGGATAGTTCTCTGAAAACATCCACTCAGTGTGCAGTGGCAGTCAAAAAAGCTAACAGAATGTTGGGAATCATTAAGCGAGGGATAATAAGCCATAAAATATCATATTGCCTCTATATAAATTGATGGTGCACCCATATCTTGAATAGTACATGCAGATATGGTCACCCTATCTCAAAAAGATATATTGGAATTGGAAAAGGTTCAGAAAAGGGCAACAAAGTTTAGGGGTATGGAACAACTTCCATATGAGGAGAGATTAATAAGATTGGGACTTTTTAGCTTAGAAAAGAAATGACTAAGGGGGGGGATATGATAGAAGTCTATAAATTCATGAGTGGTGTGGAGAAAGTAAATAAGGAAGTGCTATTTACTCCTCCTCATAACACAGGAACTAAGGGTCACCAAATTAAATTAATAGGCAGCAGGTTTAAAACAAACAAAAGTAAGTATTTCTTCACACAACACAGAGCCAACCTGTGGAACTCTTTGCCAGGGGATGTTATGAACACCAAGGCTATAATAGGATTAAAAAAAGAACTAGATAAATTCATGGAGGATAGGTCCATCAGTGGCTATAAGCTAAGGTGGGCAGGGGTAGTGTTCCTAATCTCTGTTTGCCAGAAGCTGGGAATGGCCGACGGGATGTCTCACTTGATGATTACCTATTCTGTTCATTCCCTCTGAAGCACCTGGTATTGGCCACTGTGGGAAGACAGGATACTGGGCTAGATGGACCTTTGGTCTGACCCAGTATGGCCGTTCTTATATTTTTTTGCAGATCTTTCATCTATTCCAATTTCTGTCAGCTCTATTTTACATATATATGTACATCTGACTATGTATTTACTTATAGCGTGTTTTGTAACCAGATCGGACAAACATCTTTACTAATGTGGTCTGATAGCCATTCCTCTGCATGGGGCTAAACATTCAAGCAAGTGATCTAATTGGCTGAGTAACTAGATGTTACTGTGACCTGTTAATTTAATTCACAGTGATTCAATCAACACTGCATTCGGCACCCATACTCTAGCTAGAGCATGATCCGAAATTTCTGTACCACCACTTCACTGGCCTCTAGGATTCGCTAAGTTTGAATTCATGCCCTAACATGAGTCATCAATATGCCAAGTCAAACATTCTAACTGTGTCCCTGAATTTACAGAAAATTGCTTACAAATTGCTTACAAGTCCAGTGATGACTGAACTGTAAAAATGCACTTTAAGGATTTCTCCCTTGTTCTTTAAAAAAAACAAACAAACCAAAACCTTCAAGTTTTGTCTTGGGCACGGGGAAGCAAGAAGTCACACAGCTATTTCTCTCATGAATCATAATCAATTATTAGAAAACTAACATATCGCAAGTGTCAAAATCAAATAATGAATATTCAGCTTCTGAGACAACAGCTCCTGAGATAGATGTGGTTTTTTTTGTCTTTTCTTTTTCTGTTCAGGTGTATTTGGTACATGGTGTATATAGTTATCATCACTATATGCAGGATCGGATAGATGATAATGGCTGGGGATGTGCCTACCGGTCTCTGCAGACTATCTGTTCATGGTTCAAACATCAGGGTTACACAGAGAAATCTATACCTACACACAAGGAGATTCAACAGGTACCGGACAAAGAAACAGACTGCATTTCATGTGTATTTACCGTATTTCTCTAGAAAAATCAATGCTATAGAACTGATTATTAAAAGTACTATTCCATTGATTTTAATGTGCTTTATGGAATAAACCCTTTTTTTTTTAAAAAAAAAATCTAATTTATGTTTCTGTTTTCTGATCCATTCATAGTTACTATTCACATTTATCTGTAAGACTTCTGAGTATCACTTCTAGAACATTTTGTTTGAAATGGATTCTGTTTCCAGTTATGTACATTAAATGACTGGCATTAAAATAGTTTTCCTTTTCTTCAAAAGAGTTCCATGAAATAAGATTTTTTATTATAAGTTCTTTTGGTTGGTATTCCCTTGGAATCTCAAATCATAACATAGCCAAAATACACACTCACAGTGTTTACCAAATTAGAGAGATTTAAGGGCCCAATCCAGTTCCATTAAAGTAAATTAAAAGATTCCCTTCTGACATCAGGGGAGTTGGATCAGGCCCCAGATTAATAAGGACTGATTTAGTCCTTTCTCATTTGGCAGACGTCATGTGTGCGTGAGCATGAGGGTATTTTTCTCTTTGCAATGTTCCCGAAATGAACATTCTCTTCTTTGTGAGAGGTATGCATGTGTGTCTTATATTTTTCAGTTATGTTAGTACCATTGGAGAAACAATGCATGTTTGATTAGCACATTCTGTACATCCAGCAGAAATTCTCAGCTTTTATCTTAGTGTCTTGTGAAAATAGTGTTTTGGGTTAATTTGTTTATTTAACAATGTTAGCAGCATAGTGATTTTGAAAGTGTTTAGACTACAATAATGCTTAGCACTTATACTGGGCTTTCTATATGAATCTTTATCAGATTATAAAAAGTAGAAGGTAGCTAAAATGTTGACTGTTAACCCACTTGAGAATGAAATAAAGTCAAGATATGTACATAATTTTCAGGATTTTATGTAAGAAATAGAATTTGAATAAAGTTAGTGAATGTAAAATAAAAAAATCACAAGTGTTGTAGATTAAGCATACAGTTAAGATTTTTAAATCAAACTATAATTGGTTATATGCACAGAATTTCTAATATATTATAAATACTCTCCTAACAGATATAAGCGTGTTGAAGAGAGTTCCAGGAAAAGTGTGTTAAATGTAAACAAGAAGTTAGACCCAATATATAACTAGTATTTGTTTGAAATAATTGTCTGTAGTGCTATTATAATTTTGCAAAAATTAAGAAAATAGTAATATTTCTTCTTGACCATTTTTTTATTCAAGCTACATTTAGTGACATTTATTTCCCAGCTGGTGTTTGAGAAAAGAAAATATTTCTAACATGGACAGAAAAAACGTTACCATTTTTAAACAGGATCTTTTGTTTCATTAAATATTCAATCATACCTGCATTCAGTAAATGTTTGCCTGCTTTTGACAAGTTAGGTTCCAGAAATATTATAGTATATGTGAATTAAGTGGATATTATAGGTAGAAACTGTAAAAATGTCCATTACATACTGTTTGTTTTTTTTTCTTTATGGGGTGTGTGTTACAAAGGCACTTGTTGATGTTGAAGACAAACCAGCTGCATTTGTTGGGTCGCGGCAGTGGATTGGCTCTATTGAGGTACAACTTGTATTGAACCGGTTATTAGGAATAACTTCAAAAATACTGTTTGTCAGGTAAGAATTAATATTTGTTAATGTTGTCTCAGTGATTAATTCTTTATTTGGGGAAAGTGTTGTGAAGAATGGATCACTTAAGAGACTATTAGTAGTAATAGGATATTAGCCCCAATCCTGCAAGAACCTTCTGCAGGTGGCCCCTGCATCCAACCCCACTGAAGTAAGGCACAGGAGATCGGTCTGTGCAGAGGTCTTTGCAGGATTGGGTCTAAGTTTTGTTGATAAATTGTATAGTCAATTGCTTGACCGTACTTTGGTTCGTTATGAGAGATACTCAGGAGATCTAATAACCAGTGTCAGGTTTATTAATATGGTACAGGAAAAAGGTTCTATATGATAGCAGTCTCTGAAGAGCAGTCCCATGCAGCAATGTTACATTCACCTTACGCTAAGAGGGTGCTCTCCAAAGCTATGCCCCTAAAGCCATCCTTTTATACCCTACATGTTTACCAGAAAAGTATACCATATACGTCATTTAGTTAGTCAGCTTTTTGCCTTGTTTGTTTTGGTACCATGGTGTGCCCAATGTGTTCTAGGCTATGATGCACTCTCATCTTTGTTTTGAGTGCATTCCAGGTACTAAGGGGGAGGAAGGCACTTAATGGACTTGTGTGGACAGCTCTTTTCCTGTTGTTATAAAGAAATAATTATCCCTCCTGATACTTTAGAGTTTTCCTAGCTATTCAATCCAAGGCTTATGTGAGCTAATGCAAGCTGTTATGGGATACCTAGCATAACTGTTCAGGATTATAACAAAGGTGCAGGCTTTAACAATTACAGAATTACAACAATCTAGGTTATATAGTTGCTACAGTAATACTTACATATATTTTAAACATAAGTATACATATTATTGCAATTGGTTATAATCAGCATAATGAATATGTTTGGTAGCCAGTGTATGTTAGTCAACAGTTTGTAATGACTGCAAATTGGTTAGTGGCATGTGCAAAGGGAGTTGGTACCCTGGGCACTGAACTCAGGCTATAGGTGCTCATGCACCAAATGGATTCCACTGCACACGTGTAGAGAAATAAGCTAAGGGAGTTGAAAGTCAGCTATGCCTCATAAGACCTGAGTGGCTCAAGGAGGAATATTGCAGGCACCGAACCTGAGCACTGCCCAGGCTGTGAGTTTAAGTCCAATTCTAAGCAGAAATCTGAAATAAAAGGGAGGCATGTTGCTCCAGTCTGACTCTGGCAAGGGTTTTTTGTTTTGGGAAGTATAATCTGAGTACTGCAGAATATTCAGAAAGTCACTGAAACTATTTTTGAAAAGAAAATAAATACACATGCAAATGCCCACTGGTAAGGGAGGGTGATTGGGGTGGAAGAGTAGGTGTGAATCAGGGGAGAGGAGTTTAGGGTTCAGCAAGGAGGGGGAAATTATGGAGATGGGAATAATTGAGGATGTGGGGGTAGGAGAGGGTTTGGGGGTCAGGTGAGGGGGAGCAATGGGGGCTACATGCAGCATGAGGGGAGGAGTGGGAGACTGGGAAGGGAGACATAGGACTGTGATGGGGGACTTGCAGGGAATAGGGGCAGAGAATCCTGGCAGCTCCACATTCCCTCCCATGTGTATGCCCGGATCTGGGGCTGCCTCTTTTGGCAGAGTCTGAGCCTCTCTCTATCTGTATGTGTTTGCCAGGATCTGCGGGGCCCAGAGACCGTAGGACTGGTTGACTTTGGGCAAATCAGTTTCCCGCTCTGTGCCTCAGTTTACCATCTCAAAAATGGGGATAATGATGTAAAGTTCTTTGCGATCTACTGATGAAAAGCACTGTATAAAAGCTAGGTCTGTTGATTATTACTAGCCATAGTAGCACATCAACTGCAAACATAGGTGAAAACGATCATTGCCTAAATGAACATTAACTCCTACCAACAAACATTTCTCTTTCAGTTAAAAAACTTAAAGGAGATTAAAAGACAAATACTTCATTAACACAGAGTTATGCTTGCCCAGTGATAGCTTGTGCCCTTCCAGAACGTCAAGTTTAGCAAAACTCAAACTTCTAAAAACCAGGGAATGCAGAGTTATAGTAAATGCCCAAGCCTTAACTCTGCCCCCCTGGAGCCAGCAAGAGCCACCAGGCAACTTTAACTCCTTGTTAACAAATTTTTTTGCCATTAAATAACAGTGTAGATTTCTCTCTGGCTGAGAGAACCCTGGAGCTGTTTAGCTGAGGTTTTTAAACCTTTTCCCTTAAATCTCCAGTTTGAAGCCACCATAAAGCTGTTGTCATGGTATCTTTCTTTTCACTGTGAGGCACAGCTCCCAATAGGCATCCTTCAATGACACTGTCTGAATTGGATAGAACTGATCATAATCTTCTCTATACATTATATTGGGTGGTTGCACCACCTTGTGTGAGCACAAATGTGAAGTTTTACTCCAGTGTGGTTTTCCTATATTATAAAACTCCTGGTCCTGCTACAGTGTTCTCGGGGAGAGGGGAGGGGGAGTGAGGGGAATGTAATAAAATATATTTTTTAAAATTCTCATTATATAGCATAGGAATTACAAATTTATGTGGCTAAATAGTGAAAGAGATAAATAGGAAATTAAACCTAATAAAGATAATCTAATGCTGTGTTTCTTATACAGCCAGGGTTCTGAGCTAGCTTCTCAGGGAAGAGAACTTGCTAATCATTTCAAGACTGAAGGAACTCCAGTTATGATTGGTAAGCCTTTCACTATTCAAAAATGCCAAAGAATGTTTGTTGGTCACTTCTGTCAAGGTTTATTTCCATATACAGTATTTAGTGAGTGTATACAGATGAACTTCTAGGTATCCAGAACAACCCGAACATAAAAATGGCCATACTGGGTCCATTGGTCCATCTAGTCCAGTATCCTGTCTTCCAACAGTGATCAATGCCAGATGCTTCAAAGGGAATGAATAGAACAGGGCAGTTATTGCATGATTCAGCATTTGGCAGCAGTCATGGGATAGCATCTCTAGCCATTGACGGAACTATCCTCTGTGGACTTACCTAATTCTTTTTTGAACCCAGTTATACTTTTGGCCTTCACAACATCCCCTGGCAATAAGTTCCAAAGGTTGACTGCATTGTGTAAAGAAGTACTTCCTTTTGTTTGTTTTAAACCTGCTGTTTATTAATTTCATCAGGTGACCCCTGATTCTTGTGTTATGTGAAGGAATAAGTAACACTTCCATACGTACAGTAGACCCTTAGAGTTACAAACACCTTGGGAATGGAGGATGTTCGTCATACTGAAATGTTCATAACTGAATAAAATGTTGTGGTTCTTTCAAAAGTTTACAACTGAACATTGACTTATACAGCTTTGAAATTTTACTATGCAGAAGAAAAATGTGCTTTTAACCATCTTAATTTAAATGAAACAAGCACAAAGACAGTTTCCTTACTTTGTCAATTTTTAAAAAAAGTTTCCTTTATTTTTTTAGTAGTTTACGTTTAACACACTACTGAACTGTATTTGCTTTATTTATTTTTGTCTTTGTTGCTGCCTGATTGCATGCTTCTGGTTCCAAATGAGGTGTGTGACTGACCGATCAGTTCGTAACTCTGGTGTTCATAACTCTGAGGTTCTACTGTACTTTCTCCATACTATTCATGATTTTATAGACCTCGATCATATTCCCTCTTAGTCATCTCTTTTCCAAGCTGAAAAGTCCCAGTCTTTTTAATCTTTCCTTATATGGAAGCTGTTCCATACCCTTGATCATTTTTGCTGCCCATCTCTGTACCTTTTCCATTTCTAATATAGCTTTTCTGAGATGAGGAGACCAATATTCAAGGTGTGGTTGTACCCTGGATTTATATAGTGGCATTATATTTACTGTCGTCTTCTCTAGCCCTTTCCTATTAGTTCCTAACAGTCTGTTAGCTTTTTTGACTGCCACTGCACATTGAGCAGATGTTTTCAGAGAACTACTGTATCCACAATGACGCCAAGATCTCTTTTTAAGTGGTAACCGCTAATTTAGACCCCATCGTTTTGTATGTATAGTTGGGATTATGTTTTCCAATATGCATTAGTTCTCATTTCTCAACATTGAATTTCATCTGTGATTTTGTTGCCCTCTCACCCAGTTTCGTGAGATCCTTTTGTAACTCTTCACAGCCAGCTGTGGCCTTAATAGTCTTGATTTATTTTGTATCATCTGCAGACTTTGCCACCTCAGTGTTTACTCCTTTTTCCAGATCATTCATGAATATGTTGAATAGCACTGGTCCCAGTACAGATCCCTGGAGGACCCCACTATTTACCTCTATCCATTCTGAAAACTGACCAGTTATTCCTACCCTTTTTGTTTCCTGTCTTTTAACCAGTTATTGATTCATTAGAGGTCCTTCCCTCTTATCCTATGACTCCTTAGTTTGCTTAAGAGCCTTTGGTGAGGGATTTTGTCAAAGGCTTTTTTAAAGTCCAGGTACAGTATATTCAATGGATCACCCGTGACAACATACTTGCTGACATCCTCCAAGAATTCTAATAGATTGGTGAGGCATGATTTCCCTTTACAAAAGCCCTGTTGACTCTTATCTAACAAATCATGTTCATCTATGTGTCTGAGAATTCTTTTCTTTACTATAGTTTCAACCAGTTTGCCTGGTACTGAAGTTAGGCTTATCAGCCTGTAATTGCCAGGATTGCCTCTGGAGCCTTTTTTAAAAATTGGCATCACATTAGCTTTCCTCCAGTCATCTGGTAAAGAAGCTGATTTATGTGATGGGTTATGTGCTACAGTTAGTAGTTCTGCTATTTCATCTTTGAGTTTTTCAGAACTCTTGGGTGAATACCATCGACTTATTAATTTACCAATTTGTTGTGAAACCTCTATCGACACCTCAATCTGGGACTGTTCCTCAATTTGTCACCTAAAAAGAATGTCTCAGGTGTGGGAATCTCCCTCACATGCTCTGCAGTAAGGGAGATTGCAAGATTAACGAAGTTCAGGTACACACCCTAGTATTGTCTTTTATCTGCTCTAAGATGAAGGACCATAAAAAGCTGATTTGGCTGGTGTCTTTTGATGGTGATCTAGGTCCCCAAACTTAGTATAGAGCAGGCTTGCTGAGGTCAGTCTGAATGATGTTCTCTAAATTCAAGAGGCTAACATAGGATTTGAAGCTTTCATTCTAGGGTTGATGGGCCAGCTATTCTGATTTTACAAAATAGTCTGCTCCCCACACTAGCAACACTATTAGAGAATTATTTTGTATTGCTCATCAGTAACTCCCTTGAGCATTAAAGAGCAGCAATTTATTGGCTTTCGCTCCTTAGCAAAAATTTCTTTCCTAAAACCAGATGAAATATTTTAATAGTTTAAAACGTTGGTAACATGGGTAAGGAAATTTGGGTTTTAAGAACATTTGGATTTTTACTGATACTGTCCTGAAGGGGAATGCTGCTTTGAAAAAGTAGAGAAAAACATTTTTTAAAAATCAGCCTTAATATAAATATCTTATTTTCATTTTAATTATATTCCCCATCCTAACATATTTATGGACAAGGATTTATAATGTCATCCATATATGTCTGCACTCTGGATAATATTGACCACCATGCCATAAGATAGAGGTAGAGAAAATTATAACAAAGTGTATTGCCTCAGCTCCCTCGAAGAGGGTCAGTTCTGGCTGACAGATAAAGTTGCCCATATCTTAGCTGGCATAAACTTCTTTATATGGCTTTTTAACTATACTTTTTGCTTTGATTTTTGGCATTTACCTTCTTCTCACCCTTTCTGACCTGACAGAATATGACACTGCTTTGTCAGTAGTAAGAAGTTCCTTTGGTATTTTAATCTTTCTTTCCCTGCTGCATCTAGAGCTGTCCATAAGTGCTACCCACTAATCAGCAGCACATAGAAATTGCTCTATAAATTTATAATCTTCAGTCTTAAATCTCTGTGTTTTTCTTCAGAAGCTTCAGTATGAGAGCTTTTCACAAGGGCCCCAGCCTCAGGAATCTCAGATAGGTTCAATGCATGTGGCTCATTGTAATCTGCATCTCCCAGCCATATCAATTCGTCTTGTGAAAACTAATATCCCATCTGCCTACATTTTCCTTTGATTCTAGTGTGGCTTTACCAGTCCTGGTGTAAACCCTTCTGAGAGAACTTCATTTCTGCTTGCAAAACCCCCACCACCATTTTTAATTCTCCTCTGGGGGATTAGTTTTATTGGGTTAAATTTCAGAAATCCCAAGGAATTTCCATCTGGATGTGCACTGTGCTTGGCCTTGTTAGTGGAAGCACCAAAGGCCCCATCTGCCTTAACTGCAGGCTTTCAAGGACCCTAAATAAAGCAATTTTTGAAAGTTCTATCATTTCCCCTCCCCCATACTGATATCCCCACCCTTTCTTGTGCGGCTTCTCCTCATTTATACTCCCTTTTGTGGAGTTTCTTTGGTCCCACCACACTGAACCATCAGAGCAGTATTCTATGAAAGTGGACTATCAGGTCCTCTCAAGGCAACCAGTTGCATGTAGAGCTGAGGGCCAGCTCAGCAAGAGGTCCCCTCCCGTTGTTGCAGGCTGGAGTAAGAAAAGCCAGAAACCATTCTTCCTGCACCTAATCTTCATTGAGCTAGTGAGTGGGAAACAGCAGACATCCTGGCTCAGAAATTTAGCTACTTCCCAAGTCCTCAGAGAACCTATGGAAACAGTAATGGGTAGATGGGTTCTGAAACTTATTACCACCTCTAAACTACATCTGTCTAGTGATTTTCATCCTGTATAGAGATACTAAGAAAAGATGCTCATGGCTTTCAAAGCGTCTGTGGCAAGATTGTTGAGAGAATTAATTAAGGAAAGCTACCAAGCTAAAAGGGTGCCCCTCCACCAGGTGTCTTGGATCATGTACCTTTGGCCAGATAGGGAGGTGCCTCCCCATTGAGATTATACAAGGCCACCTAAAAATCCTTTCTTGCTATTATAGGGAAATCTTGAGGCATTTACAGATACCATCTTTGGAGGAGGTATGCTGCAATCAGGAAAATTTTTCAAGGGTTACCATGGCAAGTGGTTCTCAGTATTCGCTCTAATGTATTTGATTTTGAATACTGCTTTTGAAATTCTTAATGTCCAGAATGACCAGGGTCATGTAGGAGAGAGGAAATACTTATATATTATTTGGTTTCTTCTAGTCCCTACTTAACTCAGTCTAGTCACCCAGCTTGTAGCCTGTGTTGGAGAGGTGAGAAAGAGACAAGTGGTATTTACCTCTATGGGCTTTTACACCTAATCCTCAGAGTTTTAACATTTTAGACTTGTGTATGTTAATCTTGGTATCTAGTAACTAAACTGTTGTGCTCTGGTTATACATACCGTATCCCTTCTTTTTCTCCTCTTTTGATTTATTGCTCACAAATTACCAATTATATATTTTTTTTATTTAGTCTTTTTATTTTTGGGAAGTTTCTTAGACTGAGGTCTTCTATAACTGATCATTTCTATATAGACTGGACATAACTGGTGTATTCAAAATGTTTGTGTCTTCAGCTGGTGGTGTGGAATCATAATACTCACTGCTGAATTGGGAGAGAGACAGAGATCAAATAGTTAAGTAAAATTTCTTTGTGGTAATAACTACTCAGATTTTACAGCTTTGTCCTTATTTTGGGATCCTATTCCATGAAGGATCTTACATGATGCAGTTACCCTACTATTTTTCATAGCCTAGAGAATGAAACTTCACTCATAGATCTGTCAGCTAATAGAAAGTATTGACATATGTATGGGTGCAAAAAATAAGTGTCAAACTGTACAAAGTCTTAGAAAGGGCATATATTTTCTCCAATCCAGGTGGAGGTGTTCTCGCTCACACAATACTAGGAGTGGCATGGAATGAGGTTACAGGACACATTAAATTTCTTATTCTAGACCCACATTACACTGGTGCAGAAGATCTGCATGTTATCTTGGAAAAGGTGAGATTTTAACTTCATTTAGTTTCTACTTACGACATTAATAAATGGTTATATGGCATAACCAGTGTTGAAGCGATAGCATTGGAATTATTTTTTACTTGCATAATTTTAATTTATCTTAAAAGTAATCTTTTTTACAAACATGTAGATTTATTTATATCTACTTATTTTATACACATACACACACTCTTTCTCTCTCTCTCTCTCACATGTAAGCAAACTTCTTTCAGCCCCTTAGAGGTTAGGGTCAGTTTATATATAATTCAGTCCTAATGAGGTTGCTCAGTCCCTGGACTGAAGAAGGACACTATCACTGCAAGGAAAATGCGGATCCCACCTGGTGACCAGCCCAGAGGCCAGGTGAATGTACCAGTACAGCATACCCTTACATCTGGCCTGTGGAATTTAATGACTGAAGAGGTGCAGTGTCTGGGAGAACATAATTTTTATTTATTTTATTTTTTTTACAGTAAGAAGGAATACTCTTTACGTGCCTTGGGACTGAATATCCCTGATGCCACCACCTTGTGTCTAGTACAGAGTTGTTTATATCTGGTTATATACATGTTAATATCAAAATTTTAGAGTTTCCATGAAATTAGGTAAATATCTTGTGTACTGATATAGACCAAAGCTGTCAGGATCCCTTTAAAAGGAATACATGCAAATTTTGGGGATACATTTGGGCTCTGTGTCTATAGTTTGGAAGATAAACCATGCAATTCCATCTTCCTGAATCTGCAGATAGATGGCTCCAGTTCCTCTGCTTTGCTCATAGTAAAGCCAAGCAGTAGCAGAGTGTAATTAATAAGGCTTGTCAGGTTCTATTTATCCTATAGGAAGATATGAAATTGAGGACAGTGAATTGTATCAGTTTCATTCTGCCAGCTGCTCCAGGAAAGTCAGCAGCAGGAGGGGTAGAAATTTGAACTATTCAGAGAGGAAGGATATCTCATAATAAAAAATTGTGAGGTTCTAGGAATGGCATAGTTGCAGAATACCAGATACCAAGGCAGCAGTAGGTTCTGAGATTGGGAAGACAGAGCTCCTTCTTAACAGCCAGGCAGGAGGAAAGCAGCTTCAGATTTATCACATCTACTAAACCTGGGCTGATTTTGACTGGTGGGAAAGCACGTTGGTATGAATTCCATCCAGCATGCTCTCCCTTCCCAGTAGATGAGGTTGGATATTGTCCTTGAACTATTCTGGTAGCCCTTTTACTTTTGCATCTGCCTCAGATTAGTATGGTAGGTTTCTGGTAATTTTTCAAGTCCTAAGACTGGTCTAGTCATATCAATAGAACTCTACAGTTAATTGAAACTTCACATACTCTTATAACTTGTCAATTTCTGAAGAAATTTACAAATGCACTCAACTTTGAGCACCTGAGCAGTCTCACTGATTTGAATAAAACTATTAATGTGATAAATATAAGCATGTGCATAAATGTTTGCAGAATTGGGGTCTAAATTGGGACACTGTAAAGTTCCAAGAACACACCCTAAGTGTATGCACTATTTTGTAAAACGTAGACTTCACACTGTATTTTTATAATTGATGTGATTAAGAATAAAAACACTACAAAACATAAGGCAGAAGATAAAATTGAAGTCTAATAGCAATGTTAACAGCATAATTTCTAGCTGTTTGAGTCAAAAAATGGAGCCTGTTCTGTTTATGCATATACTGAATTATGAAAACTACAAAAACTGACAGGCATGACAGTACTCATGGACCAAATCTGCTAAGCACAACTGTTTCAGAATGGCTTTATTTTGATTTTTCCTGTACAGGGTTGGTGTGGATGGAAGGGCCCAGACTTTTGGAGCAAAGATGCTTATTACAACCTCTGCCTACCTCAACGACCAAAAACTATTTAAATTCCAATTGCAAAAAATCATGTTAATCCAGAATTTAAGACTTGATATAGACAGAGCTGTCTCATGCATAAGCTTTAGAAAACTTACCATTTAAATTGAAAATAAGTATTTTGTCAGTCAAAAGTACTTGAAATAAAAATGCTAGTTGAATTCTTTACACAGCAATTTAAGTATAAAATGTCTTTTTAAATAAAATCATCAAAAATGGAAGAAGAGTAAATCACATTCAACTGCATTCTTGTATAGACAAGTTTAATTAAAGGAGTTTCTTTATCTCAGTTGCCAAAATTAAGATAATCTAATATTTGTAATGTCTTTTGCTTTCTGAAGGCTCCTGAAGTGCTTTACAAATTTAGGGGCTAGTCCTTTAACATTTACTCATGTAAGCACCTCTTGCTCATAAAAGCAAAGATGGCTCTTGTCAGTAAGATGTGCAGAATTAAATGTGACTTTAAACTGACCCAAACTATCCTTAGGGCTTCCTAGAGCCCTCTCTGTAGTGAAGTGTGGTAACTGTTTGTTTGACAGCAGCCAGTAATATCACACAACGTGATAGGCAGGGAATGCCACTTAACAAGATGTTAATCTCCTACAGCACTTTGGATGGAAGGAGACAGAGAGAAACACTGTATGTGCTAAGTATCAACTTTGTTTTGCTATTTACTGGAGAAGAGACTGCCCTATTATACATAGTCTACAATAGAACACACACACACACACAGAGCTGTTGAATACAAGTATTCTAGAAAAATGTCTTCTTCAAGAAGCAAAAGTAACCAAGGTTTTCTCCTTCTCAGAAGGAAACAGCAGACATCAAATATTGGGCATCTCACTTCATAGACCAATAATGTTGTTTTTGCAGATTTCAGAGTCTTCTTGCAGATTCTTTACAGGGTTACAGGTTTTCCCACTTGAAGTCTAAGACGTGATATCTGTTCAAACAAAAAGAGCTTACTTTACAAAACAGAAGTATACATCTGGATTTATCAAACCACTTGGCTATAGTATAGGATGGTTGTTTAATGCATCCCTCTCTCTTTCTACCTAAAACCCAGGTAGTTGTATTTAAATTTTTTAAAATGTTGTTTTGTGCATTTAATTGAATTTGAAATTTCCATCCAAGTAGAGATTGACACAAATCACAAGGAAAAAATCTGGTAAGAAGTTAAGGTTTATGCTTGCTTAAATTAATATGTATAAATATAGCATTCTCTCCTGGTTAGCAAAAAGACTATATTTACTTGCAAATCAACATGTTTTAAGGGGTTACCAACCAATAACCTGTCTTATGAAAGGAGATTCAAAGAGCTTGACTTGTTTAGCCTAACCAAAAGGCTGAGGGGAGATATGATTGCTCTTTGTAAATATAATCAGAGGGATAAATATCAGGGAGGGAGAGGAATTATTTAAGCTTAGTACCAATGTGGACACAAGAACAAATGGCTATAAACTGGACACTAGGAAGTTTAGACTTGAAATTAGATGAAGGTTTCTAACCATTAGAGGAGTGAAGTTCTGGAACAGCCTTCCAAAGGGAGTCGTGGGGGCAAAAGACATATCTGGCTTCAAGACTAAGCTTGATAAGTTTATGGGGGGGGATGGTATGATGGGATAGCCTAATTTTGGCAATTAATTGATCTTTGATTATTAGCAGGTAAATATGCCCAATGGCCTGTGATGGGATGTTAGATGGGGTGGGATCTGAGTTACTACAGAGAATTCTTTCCTGGGTGCTGGCTGGTGAGTCTTGCCCACATGCTCAGGGTTTAACTGATCGCCATATTTGGGGTTGGGAAGGAATTTTCCTCCAGGGAAGATTGGCAGAGGCCCTAGAGGTTTTTCACCTTCCTCTGAAGCATGGGGCACGGGTCACTTGTTGGAGGATTCTCTGCACCTTGTAAGTCTATGAATAAGAATAAACCTTTCTTAAGGAAAATAACTAAGAATAATTAAAAGATATTATTTAAAACCGTACCTTCATGTTGATTTAATAATTATTAAAATCAGTGATTTAAATAGCTTTGATTTAAATCAATCCACCCTGACCCAATGCACAAAAGTAATTTGGCCCTTTATTAGAACATACATATGTTGTGGGAGCATGTTCTTCTATGCAACATTAATATTCTGACTGAATAGCAGCCTTACTACGTAGGTATATGTGGATGCATTGAAAGGCCGTGCCTCACCACCGCTACTACATATCTACTGACAAATTCAGGTAATGTACTTAAATACTGACAGTCTGAGATTGTGGTTTAAAAATATTCTGATATGTATTAAACCAGTCCTAGCTAAGTGTCTAATTTGTAAACTGTCATCAACTACGTACCATCTGATCTCCTCCTCTTTCTGTTTGTGGATCCCATAATTCCACATACTCGTTTCTGTCCAGATGAAGCCTCTCTTGGCAAACCACAATTGTCCTTAAGTGAGCAGCTAGATTGTTCTCTTAGCTTCATATTTTGAGTATGTTTAACAGTTGTGAGGAACTTGGCACATTCCAGAAATCCAAAAGCCCATGCAAGATCTTCCGCTGTTTGGCCATCATTATTGCACAAACTGAAACACAAAAGTTAACATACAGTTAATTTCAAATCGTCACTATGCAAGATGAGGCAGTCATCGTAATTCTTCAGTAAAATATCTTTATTTCAAGTGTAAAAATATTTGAAGCAGAGAAATAAGCTACCAAAAAATCAAGACCAAAGAAGTTGTCTCAAGTATAAGATGTAAGAATAGTATAACCAATAGAGGAAATGGAAAGCTCCTCCAATCAGGAGCTATGACCAGTAAGCTCCTCTTAGCTGCTATCATAAAGAGGTTTTTCTCTAAACCAAAACTGAAAGACAATGGTATAGTTGTACAGTACGTGGACTATCATGATACATACTTGTAATGGCTGCACCATATTTATTAAAAAATATGTGCATGCACACTGCATTCTAACTACCACAATATAGTTTGTACAGGAAACAAAGTTCTGTATTAGCATACATTTCATGTTCATATATTTTAAGATTATAGCAGAATAAGTTATATGAGTAACTTCTTTGAGGGCTCGTATTTGAATTAGTTAAATGTAGTTTTTGGCTTACTCTATTCTGGCATCACTGGCAACGAGTAGAGCAAGACACTCCAAGCTCCCAACTTTAGCTGCCTTATGAATAGGAGCTTCTCCATGGCAATCCTAAAAACATAAAATAGAATTTCACCCTTAGTATATCATAAATCACTTAATAAGGTGGCAGGGAGAGATTAACCAGTTCTGATGGTGCTCAAACTCTGTGAGACACAATCTGGATGCAAGTCAGAAAGGTGGGTCAGAAAGTATATATTCAGTTAAATACAAACAGCAGCTGCTATTAAGTAATTTTAGAATACTCTTTATTCATATAATAAGATGCTAGCAGATTACGTGCAAAATCTGTTGCAAAACCGTTATCTCCTAGAATAGCTTTTATACAAAATGCGTACTCTGAGCTAATTGGGAATTTTTCAACATCAGAAAATGCCAATTCATCAAAACCAACACTGTTCACAAAACAGATTTGGATTTGACAAATCTCAAAGTTTAGAAACTAACAAAATGTTTTTGTTTGACACTTCCAAAATGAAAATTCCTGTTTTTCCAATTCAACATGACTTTCCCTGTAGAAATTTAAGCTAATTAAACTTAAAAAAAAAAGTTGTAAAAGGTCAAATCAAAGTGAAATGTTTTGAAGTTATCAAAACACTGACCTGATCTGAAAACAATTTGGTCTGTGAAAATTTGAGATTGACTTTTCATCATAATCTGAGTGAGGAAAAAAAAATTTGAACACTTGGAAATATTTGAGGGATCTGACAACAGTTTCTAACCCACCTCCGCTACATATCCACATTCATTCACTAATCAAGGCAGCAGGATCTTACAGCAAAACAGAGTTAGGAGGTAACAGCACCATTCATAGCAAAATGCAGAGATACAAGCAAATCACCAAAATTTTCTGCTACTGAGATAAGTGTGACTCTGTAACAGACCTTGATATATATTTGAAGGAGATAATGTGAACATTCCCAGGACCCTGACAGGATAAAGGGGATACTAAAGTTCTCTACCATGTGCAAAATCAGGAGACAAAGTTTCAGGTTCGACAGGGGTCCTATATAGCTATAAAACAATCTGAACACACAATAACCAGAATGAATTTTAAAGTATATTTTACATGAGGAAGAGTCTATTTTGAAAGTGTTTACAACTGATTACTGATTAAGGACTGGGGAAGAGATGTTTCATACAAAGGACCCCTGTTTTCATGTAATAAATTGTATAGATGAGATGCAACAAATCGTCACAGGCAACTAGTCTGTATATCTCATCAAATCTGTGACAACTAAAGATTTACATAAATATACCTTTCATACAAATAACATGCTTTATTGGAATAAGGCAGTCCAAAAGTAACAAAAAGGCATTACTTGTACCTGTTGGTTCAGATTAGCGCCTGTTTGCAGTTGCCAGAGTAGGAAAAAAGCTTGTCCTCCACAAGCAGCCAAGTGAGCTGGGGACTGACCAAACGCATCTGCGGGTGCATTCACCCCAGTCCCCGCCTCAAGCAGGAGGCTCAAGCCGTCAGACTACAGGGGGGGGAACAAGTGTTTTAAAAATACATTTAGCTTCACGTTATTCTTAGACCTGAAAGATAATTTATACGGTAGCAGAAAAATCTGAAGGTATCCCACACCATCCCCTTCATAATGTTTATGCCCCTTTATCATAGGCTTTTCAACTTGAAAGAACTAGGCTACTGGCTTTGTTGGAACGCAAACCACCAAATCGAGAAACTGGCAAAATCTTACTGACATCAGTGGGATTTGGGTTTAGATAATAGTGGTAAAACTATATTACAAACAACTCAACACCTGGACTTCTAACAATGCACGGAAACAACGGTGCAAACTCCTCAGCCTCACCTCTGAGCTGCAATCCAGCATCATCCACATTGTCTCTTTTCGGCTGAGGACTACTTACTCCCAATGTTCTGGGACGGCTGCTGCGGTGGGGCGAATAGAGAAGCCCAGCACGCCCGTCCCCGATTCTGCCTAGTGCATGTAGCACGTCTGACACCGTGCAAGCTCTAAAAGCGAACCTCCGTGCTGAACTCCCCTCCCACTGTGCCGGGAACCAGCTCCTGCACGTACACAAACAGGAGCACATGCAGTTCAACCCGCCTTCTTGCACGGTGATTGGCTCCGTCTGATGCTTTCTCCAGCAGTCCTGGGCGAGCTCTCCTAGCACGTGTTTCAGTGTACAGCGCAAAGGAGGGCGGGGCAGCCCAGGGCTTGTGGCAGGTGGGGCGGCCATAGAGCATAGTGCAGCTAGGCACGTATCACACACATTCACACACGCAGATCCACACCCCTTCGCTTTCTGCTGCAGCCGCAGGAGAGGAAGGAAGAAAAACAATTCCTCTAGACTAATTATTGGTCTCTCTATGAAGCTATAGATAGCTAGACATATGCTTCTTCATGCACGTATGCGGGAGCATGAAACAAAGCCTCCCCGTGAGAAGGATTTTCAAAACTTGCTGTCATACTCATCCAGAAGTGAATGGTTTAAGCAAGGCCCACACTTCTCTTATCTGCTGTGGTTTATCCCAATTCATTTATTTTGAAAACGTATGTGTGAGTTTAGAGCTTGCAAATGGAATAGGTGCATAACTAGCTACAGCTGTACAAGCTGGCCCATGCTGACCTCCCAATGCCTCTCAACTCTGCTGTGGAGAGATCACCTCTCCAGGTCTGAATTAGGGGAAAACTGATATGACCCATCATTTTCAACCAACTGAAGCCAGGCTATTAACAAGATCATTTTCTATCTCTCAATTCAAGCACTGCCTCTAGAAGAAGATAGTAGTTGTCAATGGGCCCTGTCTGTCATTGGACTGTGTTGATACTGCCAACAATTATGGCAAAGTTATTACCAACCTGGGCTGGGTTTGTACTGGTGACCTATGGAAAGGACTGTGTTCCAATCCTTAATTGCAAATTAATTTCTATTAAAAATAACTCTAGCAAAAATAACAGGAGTACTTGTGGCACCTTAGAGACTAACAAATTTATTTCAGCATAAGCTTTCGTGGGCTAGAGTTCACTTCTTCGGATGTATAGAATGGAACACACAGATTGCGCATCCGAAGAAGTGAGCTGTAGCCCACGAAAGCTTATGCTGAAATAAATGTTAGTCTCTAAGGTGCCACACGTACTCCTGTTCTTTTTGCGGATACAGACTAACACGGCTGCTACTCTGAAATCTAGCAAAAATAGAAGTTTTATTTTCAGATCCTCAGTTACTAAGCCATTGAGGTTCAGATGCTGTCACAAGCCACACAGACAAAAATATATATAGACCTGACTCCACTGAAATAGAACAGAGATATCTACAACCTATTCAGAAATAGTTGCTATCAAGCACAATTGCTTGACAACCATTTTCAAACATGGAGGTAGTTAGCATTCTCTGAGCAATTCCAGTGTCTGCGGTGGACATGGTTTTGTTGTTTTAAAACAATCATACTTGAAGAAACAACGCTATAGACTTGCCCAGTCATAGGCCTATTTTAGCACAGTTTTGTAATACAGCCATGTCAAAATGTTTAGTATGGACAAAATACTTGTTAGGTTCATGTTTCAAAGTAACTTCCTGTCTTGTCTACGCTATTAAATCACCTGTGGAAGGAGACTGAATTACATGGCAGTTTCCCTTCAGGGGACTGAACTAGAGGACCTCTCAAGGTCCTTTCCAGTCCTATGATTCTATAGTATTTAAAATAGTTTTACAGTACAGACTGAACTGAACTCTGTTTTAACTATGTCTCCAATTTGTAATATATCCTGGAACTTTTCCTGTCATAAAACTTTAAAATGAATTCTGTTTCCTTAGCAAGTTTTTTTTTGACACCATGACACGTGCATTCTTGTTTGTTATGGAAGTTACTCCTCACTATTGGCATAATTTAAAAAAAATAAAGATCACTGTTTCATTTGTTTTGGAAAAACTGAATGGACGTGGTAAATAGATTTAGAAAGAAAAAGTTAAATTTGATCCCTGCGAACCTTAACAATGTTCCTTTAAGAGAAGTTTAGTTTTACAAGACCAATGCATTTATTTTTAATATATACTCTCTCATTGTCCCTTTTCTACTTAGAAAAGTAAATCACATATTGAAATAAACAAGGTATGCAAAATAGGTGCAGAGCTCCAGATCCACACATAATATACCAAGTTAGTGCATTTATTTCAATGTGTGAACCTTTTTGCTTCTCTCATTTCAGACTGAAATAAACTCATCTGTGCAATTACTGTATTCAGTCTTTTATTCCCACACACAAAACCAAGCAAATTCAGTCCAAAAAACAATTAGGATTTCAAATGCACAAGTACCTGAAAAATCAAAATTATGGTTTCCACAGCAATCATAACTACACTGCAGATGTATAATTCACTTCTGGATATAAGGCTAAATAAGGCGTGGATCACCCCACATTTTAAGGCCCCCAATACATCTGCATTGCCCTACAGGTTCTGGCTTCAAACCAAACCTCACCCAAAATATCTCACTCTCCCAGACTGGCCACCCGTACAACAGATTGATTCTTATCTTCCTCTACCTACAAATTCTTGATCTTCCTGCCAAGCCCAGCCCACCCCAGTAGACACCAGGTTTGCATCAGTCAGCTGTACTCCTCCCAGTCACTGATCGTAAAACATGGATACCAAGGTTCTATCTTAATCCACTCCTACATAAATTCTAACTCTATATACAATAATACAAAATGCCTCACAATTACAAGTCCAAGATACAGTGGATGTGGAAACTTACTTTTTAAAAATTCTTATGCATTGACAATTTCAACTATAATACTGTATTTACATATTTTTATATGTATAAAGAAATGAGACTGAGCATAAGAAATAGCATAAGACATGTTGTGCAGTTTTATATTATACCCACACACATCCCTTCAGCTACCCAAGAAGTATAGGAATCTGGTATAGCTGACTTTCCTGAAGTGTGTTGTTGTTTTTGCAGAATGTTCTTTATATTCCATTTATCAAATGAAATAATTTTTAAAGTCTTTAATGTGATGTATTAAAAAACTCCTCTTTAACAAAATCTTAAATTTTCAAAGTATGTTTAGACATATGTGACCATATTCTTCCTTGGAGTAACTCTAACAAAATTAATGGAGGTGAATTTTTACAAGTCTGTTGGAGCCTAAAATCTGTTGGAGCTACTGAAGAAAAAAAATATTTAGCCCTCAGCTTTAGCCACATATATGTGAAAGCATTCCTCTTATATTTCTACTGGTGGCTGCTTTTTCCATTGCTATGGAAACAGATTGCACTGCCAAAAATGGAATTAGGAGCTTTCAAACATCACTTGAAAAAAAGAGGACAAAATGGGAGTTTTGAAACTGTGATTATTTTAAAAGCACCTGTAACACTGTCTGGAATGGTTCATGACTGTGAATCCCAACCACAGGACAGACTGTCAAAAGCAGGGCAGACACCCCAAACTGGGTGAATATTCTATAATTAGATTTCACCAGTAACAAAAGGGAACTCCTAGATCACTGTAGCAGTCTTACCATTGAGTCACTTATACCAAAAATCACAAAATATTCAGGTAGCTCTCATGCCCCAGAGGCCAGTCACTTACCCCAGATTAATTTGTACCTTAGATCTCACATCAAAGACAATGTTGATAGCCAATCCTATCGTAATCTAAATAAGGATTTATTAACTAGGAAAACAAAATGAGAGCGTTATCTACAGTTTAAAGCAGGCAACATATATGCACAAATGAGTTCAGTCTATGGTTCCAAAAGGTAACAGAGATATAAAAATCTGTCAGAACTGAATCTCTTTTAGGGCTAATACGAGGTTGACCCTGGGGATCTCTGCTTTTGTTTCTAGTGTCGGCCCTTGTCAGAGTTCAAATAGCAAAGAGATGAAAAATCTTGTTCACTATTTTTATTTACTTCTTCCAGCATTTAAACCAATGGGATGAGGCCTTCTTACTCCATGGATGGATAGGCAATTAACAAAGCTTTTGTCCTATAATGCCCCACTTAATTTTGATAGCCCTCCTGGATGGGTGGGGGCGGAGCCACTCTTCCCATTTTAGGGCTTGTCTACACTTTACAGCACTGCAACTTTCTTGCTCAGGGGTATGAAAAAACACCAACCTGAGCACTGCAAGTTTCAGCACTATAAAGTGCCAGTGTAGACAGTGCTCCCAGCGCTGGTAGCCACACCCTTCGTAGCTGGCCCTTAACAAGCCACGTTAAAGCGCTGCCGTTACAAAGTTCGCCCCTGGGCTTCAGATGTAATTTTTCCCCAGTCACACTTTCAAAACTTGCAGTTTTAAATCACTGGAAAACAAATATATTATTAAAAAAACAGAGGGAAAACATCTTAAAACTATTTTTCCCACCATTTTTGTCTCTGCCTTTTCATAGGAGTAATGACCCAAAGACTTGGCTAGAGTATTTAAATACACTGCAAATAAGTATTTATATATGCAGTTATACTGGTTACCAGTATCGTTGGAACCTTTGTCAGACAATTTAATACCTCCTTTTAAAATGCTCGTTTTATAGATAGCATCTACATACAGCAAGGACTATAAATCAACAAAGAGATTCAGGGGACATCATAAACAAAGAGCAAACCTTGACTCATTTGTCAGTGTTACCAAAACCTCAAGATACAATGGAGCTTTAGTTTCACAAAGTGGATGGATTTATTTAGAAACAGAATATCAAGCTACCAAGAGACCTTCTCAATGATCCAATACATTGGTCTGCTTACCTCTGAGATAGCAAATAAATAACTTACTGTGTTTAAAGGTCAGTGAGGCAAGCCTAGGAAAGAGAATGCCAAACTCTTGCCACTCCACAGGTCACACAGGGTTTATCTACACTGCAATGTAAGCCCAGGCTTAGTGGGACTCAGTAAGCTGACCCATGTTAGAGAGCTCTGGGCTTGAGCACCTAAGCTGATTCTTAACTCTACATTAAGAGACTTTTCTAACTCAGGCTCAAATCTGGGGCAGTCAAGCACACTGCAGCATGCTGACCTGAGTCAAACCAACCATATTCCAGAGCCTCTAGCACCTCCCAAAATGTGGTTGCTCTAGCTCTTTGACTGTGAGGAAAAAATGCCCACCCTCCATGTTATAAGAAGTTTGAATGGCCTGCTAAGCAATCATTTTGGTCTGTGTGCTCCCAGCTACTAGAGCCAGCAACATGGAAGAGACACCTTTTGAGTAACTTCTCTTGCTTGTGCTTTCACTGCTGTGTCATGAAATGGGCAGAGCTTCCGTGAGGTGTTAGTGGACATTTTGGCGGCATCTTCTGTCCTATCAAAGGTAGATTTCATGATGGAGGAAGAGGAGGAGTAGGCAGAGGAGGAAGAATATTATGGCATAGCAGACTTGCACTGGCAGATGCTGCTCGGTACAATCATCACAGCTGCTGATGCCCCCTACATAAATCAGCACTTCTGGAACAGGACCACAAGCACAGACTGGTGAGATCAAATTATCATGCAGACGGCAAGCAATGGGATGACCAGCAGTGGGTCTAGAACTTTCGCATGAAGAAAGACAAATTTCTGGATCTTTGTGAGTAGCTTACCCTAACTCTCCAGTGTAAAGACACACACTTGAGGGCACCCTTGCCTGTCCACAAGCAGGCTGCTATAACCATCTGGAAACTGGCCACCTCAGACTTCTGTAGCCAACCAGTTTGGTGTAGGAAAGTCAATTGTGGTTAAAGTGGCAGCCAAGGTTTTTCAAGCAATCGGGCGTGTGGTTTACCCTAAGGTGGCAGGCATTAAAGATATTCCTGAGGTACACCTCTACCTCGATATAATGCTGTCCTTGGGAGCCAAAAAATCTTACCGCATTATAGGTGAAACTGTGTTATATTGAACTTGCTTTGATCCACCGGAGTGCGCAGCCCCCCGGATCACTGCTTTACCACGTTATATCCAAATTCATGTTATATCGGGTGGCGTTATATTGAGGCAGCGGTGTAATTGCTGGCTTTGAGATAATGGGGTTTCCTAACTGCACCAGTGCCACTGATGGGACTCGTGTGTCCACAGTTTGCCCTCCTCTAAGAGAACATGAGTAAGGTAAGTTGCTCTAAACTGATGGGAGAGAGCTATCCTATAGGCTCAATAATTTCATCTCCACAAGAGGCGGTAGCTTTATTGGCGGGAGAGCTAGTGCTGTCTACACTGGCACTTAGTTTGGTATAACTACATCACTCAGGGATGTGGAACTCCATGTGGTGGGAAGGGGGCAAGGGAGGGGGACACCAAGGCTCAGGGATACAATCCACCATTAGCAGATACCCACAGGTAGCTGGGCCTTCTCATAATTGTTGCATTGGTCCTTGGAGTAGAAAACCCTCCCATTATTGTAGCAATAAACTTGGAAACTTACCAGGCTCAGGGGTGGCTTCTGTCTTTTCTGCAAGCTTGGCAGTTGGGTGTTCCTTAGGGGTGGGGGGCATCAAACAGTTCCTCTGAGTATGGACCCAGAATTTGGTGTTGATCCTGTCCCACAGCCTGCTCTGGACTGGTTTAATAAACACTCACTTAATGCTCCTCACTTGGAGCCTACTGAGGGGTCACATCAGTTCCCATGCTGGATTCAGGGGACAGAAGGCACCATCCTGGCTGACCACAGTTAGCTCTATGCTGGGCACAGTGCCAGCACCTGGTTAAACCTCTCATAAATCAGGCATGAAGTTGCTGAATTGCCTGAGGTGTGGTTCTGGTTTCTGTTCTTCTTGTACTTACTCTTGAGCCGTTTAATCTGCTCCCTGCACTGGTCACCAGTCTGGAAAATTTTAAAGACTACCAGCTTTTTAGCTATCTGCTGGTACATGTGGTCATTGTGGTATTTTTGCTATAGTCCACAGTTTTACTGGCCTTGCAATAGAAATTCACCAAAATCTGTGAATTTTGTGCTCGCATGACCAAGAAGCAGTATGCTTGTTCTGTTTGGTCTCCACTGAAAATGCAAAAAGGCTCTTCAATGGTCTTTTTGCAGCTCAGTGATTAGGAGACAATGGAAGGATTAATGGCAACTCACTGAGCTGCTGCTGTATGCCAAGGGGAAGTGGCTTCCATTTTCAATTGACCAGACTACAGATTTTTGGGATAGAGAGGACTAAGGAAGTAGGTGCATGGGATTGTGGGACATAGGCACTGACTTCTGCCGTCCCGACTCCACCCTCTCCCTTCCCCAAATCCCAGCCTTGCCTCCTCCTGAGTGCACCATGTTCCTGCTCCTCCCCCTCGCTCCCAGAGCTTGTTACACTGCGAAACATCTGTTTTGTGGTGGCAAGTGCTGGGAAGTAGGCAGAGAAGCAGGGATGCGGTGTGCTCAGGGGAGACAGAGGCGGAGGTGAGGTGGGGCGGAGAGGAGCTTGGCTGCCGGTGGGTGCAGAGTACCCACTAATTTTTCCCTGTGGGTGCTCCAGCCCCAGAGCACCCATGGAGTCGGTGCCTATGTTCTGGGATACTTCTGGCAGACTCCTAGGATGCAAGTCAAGCGTAGCTGTATCTACACTGCAAAACAATAGGGTTCATACCTGAGTCATGGCTTGACTTGGGCTCTGACCCTCCACTCCCACAGGCTCCTGGGACCAAGGTCCCTGGGTTAGTGTAGATGGAAGGGGTAGTAAGCTTAAGGCTGATTGTGAACCTCGGTTTATATTGCAATGCAAACATATCCATACAGCTGCTCTCATCTTTAAAACGGACAGGGTGCTGGAACTAGGGGAGCAGCAGCACCCCCTGGCTTGAAGTAGTAATAACAACCAAATACATGGTTTCTGCTTTCAGCATCCCCACTAGAAAAATCGTTCCAACGCCCCTGAATATAGAGGTGGAATAGGAACATAATCTGCCAAGATGACAATTTAGCATGAAACCTACAACATAGCCAATAGGTCACTGCATCTCTGGCAACAGTAACTGGGCAGAGGACTCACTATGTCAGCACTACCAGACCATCCATAGCAGCTCTGTGAGCAAAGACCGCAGTGCCTCTTAACCTTTCTCTTTACCACCTTGGGTACTTGTTAAGCAGCTAAGCCCATTTTCACTTTCTCCCATAAGGAGAAAACTTTTCTCACCCCCCAGGCCCTCTCCTTGCTTCCCCCCACATCAGTCAACATCAGTCAACTTTTTAACACATAAAATTGAACTCTCTACTGCTTAGCTATGCAATACCATTCTCTACACCCACTGACACCTGGGTGGGCTCTCCACCCTTCCCTTCCCTACGGATCAGGCCCCACAAGGTAAAGTGTGGCTGTGCATCACATCAACATTCCTCCCATACAGCCTCCCTCCCACATGTGACCTGCTGCACGCACCGGCAACCAGCCAATCCCCCCAGCACCTTTCTGGGGAGGGGCCCCCCAGCTCGGCCCAGCAGGGGGGCTCTGCCTGGCAGTCTGTGCTGCTCCCCTGAGCTGGGCAGAGGGCCCCTCTCCCCCCAGCAGGGGCTCTGTTTGTCCGTCCTCTCAGGTGGGCTGAATCTGGTGAGTCACTCTCCCCCCCATGTGAACCCTGGTTTAGGGCGAGCGCGAGGCAGAGCCGCGAGGGGGCGGGGTCCGACCCCCCTCCGCCGGAGCGTTCTCACTGGCGCGCTCACGCCAGGCTCCAGCCCGTCCGGCAGCCCCCCCACGCTGGCAGCTCAGCACCACCAGGGGGCGCGCGAGGGCGCACGGATAATCGTTACCTGGCAACGGGAAGCGGCCGGAGTCACTGGGAGGCGCGAGGGGAGCCGGCGGGCGGCGGCCGCGATGGGCTGCCGCGGCGGACACAGTGAGTCACACACGGGCGGCCGCGCGCGACACCCCGCAGGCTCCGAGACGGGCCCCGCCTGGGGGTGCCGGCCGGGCTCCGAGGGGCCCTCGCTCGCAGCGCGGTCCTCGGCCGCGGGACAGCCCGGCACCTTCGCTGCGGTGCCGGGACGTGCAGGGGACGGCCCTGCAGGCTGCGCAGCGAGCCGCGGGAGAGGGGGGCAGCGTTACCGGTGGTGCCCGTTTTATGTTGCAGGGGAGGCGGCGCAGCTGCTGAGGGCGAGATGAAGCTGAGCAGCGAGGCGCTGCCCGAGAGGCGCAGCCCCGAGCCTGTCCTGCAGACCATCTCCAGGACCTTCAGCGACTCCGAGCTGAACAAGCAGCAAGGGGCGGAGATAGGTAAAGACCCGCACCCCCCATTGGTGCTGGGAGCTGCTTCTCCAGTCAGTGCCCCGCAGCCGCCGCTTGGCACTAGCGCCCTAACCCAGCAGATATATGCCCAGGCGCCACTCAGTGGCAGCGTGTTTACCAGGGTCCAGCCATCCCACATCATTCATCATTCATTCATGCCCGTCACCCCAACCGGGGTATAGGCCGCCAACAACAGATCTCCATAGTCTTCTATCCTGGGCCATTCGCTCTGGGCACAAAGGTCCGGGAGACAGGACTCCTGGAGTCCGATCCTCAGTCCCCCAGTGACTTGCTGGTGGCTCTTACACAAGGTCTACACTAGAGCTCTATATCAGGATAACTAAAATCCACCCCATAGCAACATAGTTATACCGACCTTCCGCCTCCCTGCCTTGGGGCTGGTCTACACTGTGTGTGTGTGTGGGGGGGGGTCGATATAAGATACGCAACTTCAGCTATGAGAATACCTTAGCTGAAGTCGACGTATCTTATTTCAACTTACCTCCCGTCCTCACGGTGCAGGATCGACAGTCGCGGCTCCCCCGTTGACTCTGCATCTGCCTCTCACTCTGGTGGAGTTCTGGAGTCGATGGGGAGCGCGTTGGGGATCGATCGCTACCCGCCGATCCAGTGGGTAGTGTGGATGTACCCTTGTAGACAGCAGTATGTTAACAGGACAGCTTCTCCCGTGGACATAGCTCATGTGGCTTGTCTACACTATAAAATTGTCAGCTTAAATTAAGTCGACCTACAGCCAATGCAGTAATTAAATTGGCTGTTCATGTCCACACTATCCTTTTGCCAGTGGAGTGCATCCTCATCAGGAGTGCTTGCACTGACTTAAATAGGACATTGTGGGGGGTTGACATCCTGAGCTATCAGTCAGGCGCCGGGTTGACTGCCAGAGTCCCGCCACCCTGGGATGATTCCTGAAGCCTACAGCCCTGGAGTGGCAGGGCTCCAGTGGCAGTGGCGTAGCTAGCATGGGACATTTGGGTGTGCCCCGACTTCAGGTGGGGGCAATGATGGGGGAGGGGAGGCAGGAAGGATTGCGGGGGGGCCTGCCTCCAACCACCCTCTCCAGTCCAGCTGGCCTTGCAGGGGGTGATGGGTACTCTGGCCAGGTTCCCCCAGGGCCCCGTGCATGCACCTAGCTGTGGGAGGAGACGCTGCTCTCCTGCGTGCACGGCTTCCAGCACCAGACCCTGTTACACTGCCCCACGCCAGGCCCGTCTCCCCGAGGCAGCAGGCCTACATTTTTTGATGATTGCCAGTGCTGGGCAGGCCAGCCAGCCAGCCTCTTCCAGCTGCAGCGTGTGAACCGCGATCATCAGACACTCGTCTGCTGTGCCGCTGCTGTTCCCCCTTCCCCACTCCATTCAGGCTGGATATGTGTGAGGCATCCTCCAGGTCTACGTGGGGCTAGTGCTGGGGCCAGAGCAGAGCCAGGGCTGAGGGGGTTGGCCTGGATGCTAAGTGGGTGGAACGAAGCCACCCATAGCTACACCCCTGTCCAGCAGTCAGCCCCAAGGCGGCAGGGCTGACAGTTCAAAGGCAGGAACTGGTGATGTAAACAACAGTGTCTATCTACACAGACATTGCATTGTCTTAACTACATCCTCCTAAGCGCTACACCTCTTGTGGAGGTGGAGTTATTAGGTTGGTGTAGGTGGGTGACTTATATCGGCGGGAGCAACATTGTACTGTAGACGCTTACAGAGTTAGGTCAACGTAAACTGCCTTACGTCAACCTAACTCTGTAGGGTAGACCAGGTTTGGGGGATTTGGATTAACTAAACTGATGGGAGAAGCTCTCCCGTTGGTGTAGTAGCATTTTCACTAAAGCATCAAATGGCTTAGGGCTGGTCTACACTAAGGGGAAAAATCGATATAAGATACGCAACTTCAGCTACGTGAATAACGTAGCTGAAGTCGAAGTATCTTATATCGATAACTTACCCGTCCTCACGGCGCGGGATCGATGTCCGGGGCTCTCCATATCGACGCCGCCACCGCCGTTCGGGGCGGTGGAGTTCCGGAATCGATAGAAGCGCGTTCGGGGATCGATATATCGCGTCTAGATGAGACGCGATATATCGATCCCTGAAAAATCGATCGCTACCCGCCGATACGGCTGGTAGTGTAGACGTAGCCTCAGATACTTGATTAACCTTGATTTCATCACCTACAGTGTTGAGGAGCATGAGACTTTATTGTCAATAGAGATTAACATTGACCAGATTAATGTTGACTGAAGTGAAACAGAAATCAGTGGCAATATTCACTAAAGCACAAAGTCACTCTCTGTATAGTACAGTGGGCTTCAACCTTTTTACGCCCAAGATCACTTTTTGAATTTAAGGGCAACCCAGGATCTACCCCACCCCTTCCCCGAGGTCCTGCCCGTTCCCCAAAGTCCCGCCCCACTCACTCCATCCTCTCTCTCTCCGTCGCTCGCTCTCCCCCACCCTCACTTCCACTGGGCTGGAGCAGGGGGTTGGGTTTGGGAGGGCCCGGGGTGCGGGCTCTGGGATGGGGCCAAGGGGTTCACAGTGTGGGAGGAGGCTCTGGGCTGAGCCTGGGGCAGGGGGTTGTGGTGCAGGAGGGGGTGATGGATGCAAGCTCTGGGAGGGTGTTTGGGTGCAAGAGGGGGTGTGGTGTGCTGACTCTGGGAGGGGGGGTCAGGGCTGGAGCAGGGGGTTGGGGTGCAGGAGGAGGTATGGGGTGCTGGCTCCAGGAGGGGACTCAGGGTTGGGGTACAGCCTCCTGCCAGGCAGCATTTGCCATGGACGGCTCCCGGGCAGTGGCAGAGTGAGGCTGAGGCAGGCTCCCTGCCTGCCCTGGTCCCACGCCGCTCCCGGAAGGGGCCAATGCGCCTCTGCATCTACTGGGAGCGGGGTCAGGGGGCACGTGGCTCTGCATGCTGCCCCTCGCTGCAGACACCTCCCCCAAAGCTCCCATTGGCCACAGTTCCCCATTCCCAGCCAAGGGGAGCTGCACGGAGAGACCCCTTCCCCCCAGGGCTGCAGGAGCATGCTGGCTGCTTCAGGGAACGGCGTGGGGCACTGGCAGGCAGGGAACCTACCTTAGCAGCAGCCCCGCTATACTGCCGTAGATTGCGCTCAACTGGGAGAGTCCCCAGGATTGACCAGTCGATAGCGATCACCGGTTTGTTGACGACTAATATAATACATACAAATACACGACAGTAAAGGAACATTATGTAGGTTGCAAAGTTAAGCACTCCAAAGTTAGGAAATGCCAGTTTATTGTTTCCGGCGTAACCTTTCTTGTACTTCTTGTGTGTGTATTCCAGTGGTGGGCAATCTGCAGCCCTTGGGCCACGTGCAGCCTGCCAGCAAATTACCCTGATGGGCTGCGTGTAGGCCGCAGGTTGCCCACCACTGGCCCATGCACTCAGTGAGGTGGGGTCTGCTGGAAAAAATATTGTGCAATTAAGTAATTAACTACTGTCACTTAATTCATACACACAAGCAGCAAATTACATGACAGCTATAAACTTGGCATTTCCTAACTTGGCAACATAAATAATGTTCTTTTCAAAGAGAGTTTTTAAATGTAATTTTTTTAGATTTTTGTTAATTTTTACCTTTTTCCTTTTAAAAAATGTGCTACCAGTCTGCAAAATTTACTGTTTCTTTTTTTTTACCTCAACCCCTCAATCTGGAGTGGAGAGTTTCAGCCTTCATTTGAAAGAAAAAAAAATGTATAGACCTCATGATTGCATGGGAAAGCATGGTAACTTGAATTGAGTGTTGCCTTAAGAATCAGAACCAATATATAAAATAAAAAGAACACAAAGTGTATTGCTTTTTAAAGTCTCATTATTTTTAAGCCAATCTAATAAACTTAAGCAGGCCTGACAGTTCTTGAAGACTTTTAGCTTGGCAATGTTGGTGTGAGTTTGTTCCCCATTTTCACTTTAAATGTTTGCAGAAAATATGAAGGTTCTGGAAATAGATAAATGGGGCAGAATATTCAAGGGAAATAGAGCCATTTTTTCATTGTCCGGTCTTCATATTTCTTTTTTTTCCCCTCACTTTTCCTGCTCCAGTTTGATGTGGTCCCTCTTCTTCCCATTTTTAAGCACATTAACTTAGCTCCTCTTTTTCCCTTTGCTAGTTGGATTGTTCTTGCTGCCTCTCATTCTTTGTTGTTCCCTTCCTGTCCTCTGAGTCTACTGATTCTTCCATTTTCTGTTAAGTCAGAAATAGAGATTTCACCATTATAATTAGTAAAGTGAAATGTAATTGATTAAAAGTTCAGCTTGTTCACAAAATGTTACTATCATCAGAAAAGAATCTTACTCAGTTGGAAAAAAATCCTAAAAGGCACTAATAAGAGTATTGTGGCTGAGATTTTATTAATAAAAATATTTTTGCACTTATATTGCCCTTTTCACCTGACAAATTCGAAATGCTTTTTAAGTGCAGTCTCAAAATAACCTTGGTGTTATCATCACTCCCATATTAGACATAGACTTCACAGAAATGAAATGACTTACCCAAGGTCATATAGCAAGTCAGTGGCATACCTAGGGAAAAAATTTCAAAAGCAGCTAAGTAACTTAATTGCCAAAGGATCAGATTTTCAAAGGTATTTAGGCTCATGAAGATACAGATAGGCACCTAGTGTGATTTCCTAAAGTGCCCAAGCAGGGGGACACTTAATTCCTGTTGATTTAAATAGGACTTAAGTGCATAACTTGTTAGACCCTTAAAAGCCCAGTAGGTGCATATCCGTATGTTTAAGCATATAAATACCTTTGAAAATCTGGCGCTTGAGTCTCATTTTCAAAGTGACTGGCTCAGATCCTCAGTGATACTTAGGCATTGCAACACTTATCCCCCTATGCTGTGTCCCAGTGGAATTTTCAGCCTTGAGCTAGGCACCCCATAAAATATATTGAAAGAGTTCCCTAAGGAAGCGATTTTCAAAAGCCAGCCTGCTGAGTGGGGAGTCACATAAGTTAGCCAGGAAAGAAATGCTGAGAAGGGGTCATAGGCACATATGCAGCTGACCTGGTGCACCTGGCTAGTGGGACACTTCCCTTTGCTTGGGTTACCCAGCTGCAGACTTTCTCCTGGAGTTAGGCATCTAAATCAGGTCAGCCACTTAGGTAGCCCATGCCCTAGCGCAGTGTTTCCCAAACTTGGGACGCCGCTTGTGCAGGGAAAGCCCCTGGCGGGCTGGGCCGGTTTATTTACCTGCCACGTCCGCTGGTCCGGCTGATTGAGGCTCCCACTGGCTGCGGTTCACTGCTCCAGGCCAATGGGGCCTGCGGGAAGTGGTGCAGTCTGAGGGACTTATTGGCCGTCGCTTCCAGCAGCTCCAATTGGCCTGGAGCGGCGAACTGTGGCCAGTGAGAGCTGTGATCGGCCGAACCTGCGGATGTGACAGATAAACAAACCGGCCTGGTCCGCCAGAGGCTTCCGCTAAACAAGCAGCATCCCAAGTTTGGGAAACACTGCCCTAGCATATGAAACAATGTCTCTCCTTCCTGTAAGGCCCAGCTCCTGCAAGTCATTGTAAGTAGGTGGACCATTGTGCCTATGTGGAGCCCAGACACCAGATTGCAAGATCGGGGCTTAAAGTGATATTCCCTGATTTGGCTGCCAGTTTTGAAAGGAGTTTTCATCATCTTTAAATCCGTTGATATTTTCTGTTGTTTAGCTTAGATCTTAAACTGTTCTAAACATTAGCAATTAATGTTTCCAGTGTGGATAATCTTTGTATAAGGGAACTTGTTATTTGTATTCTGGTTTTCCACCAACTGAGATCAGGTTTTCATCATACAAATACATATAGCATTTTTATGGCAAAGTAAACTGTTTCATAAAGATTTAATTATATTTATTGTAGATTTTTTTCCTCCAGAATAAAATACTGATCAGTTTTAGCTGAGTCTATGGAGCATACAACAAAAAGGGAACATCCTAATGATGACTGTCAGGGTTAAAAAGAGAACTATTACAACTTCAGTGTGATAGTGTACTTACAATATTATTCTGTTTGTTGTGATTAGACATATATATCTGTTTTTAGCAGGGAACTATAGCCATACCGCTTTGTTTGCAAGGGCAGAGGAGCTGTTGGCGAAGAGGATCATAGATGGAGATCCTCTGGCATATTTTCTACAAGGGCAGCTGTACTTTGAAGAGGTTGTACTTTACTATTTACTTTTTAGAACATTTTATAAAACTGACACTTTTCAGTACAATTTCCACATGCAATAAGTAACACTAGAAAATGTTACAAACGAAGATACATACAAAGTAAAATAAGTAAAAAATAAAAAAAACCCGAATCAAACAAGAATTATGGAGCAACAGTGGGAAGCATGATTCCATGAGAAGGAATGAGACTCAGAGAGGCAGGGAGGGAGAAGGATAAAGTTACAGATACATTATTATTTCATAAATTCTCAAATCTGAGAAATTGGGTTTAGTGCTTCTGACTGTAGTCATTGCCAGAAGTCCTGCTGACTGCATAGAAAGCAGAATTATTGGGGCTAGTCCTGTACTCACTGAAGTAAGTGGCAAAACACTTATTGACTTCAGTGGGAGTAAGATTGGACCCATCTAGTGTAATATCAGACTGTTCCTTGGCTAACTGGAGCTTAGATATCCATGTTATGTATTGAAGTGTAGTCTTAACCAGATCTTCATATCTAGACACATGCTAATACTCACATCTTTGAGGTGGTCTCTGCGTAATGTCATTGACTGCTCTGGCACCTCTTGCTGCTGCAAAATTCAGAAATCTCTTTTAAAGCTATACCTGTTGAGAGCCATGCGAGTGCTGTTTTGTAACACTCAGTGTCCAGTGTAAGGTTATATAAAGGAATATGGCTCTGCATTCGCCTTAGTTTAATTATATTTATTGTAGATTTTTTTCCTCCAGAATAAAATACTGATCAGTTTTAGCTGAGTCTATGGAGCATACAACAAAAAGGGAACATCCTAATGATGACTGTCAGGGTTAAAAAGAGAACTATTACAACTTCAGTGTGATAGGCTCTTTCTATGGTCAGTTGAAGAGCGGAGGATGGTTTCTGTCTCTGTACCTGAAGCCTGCTTCCAATCAGGGGTGGGATTATAAAGGGACTTAGGTGTTGCAATGCTGAGCATCCTGGTACCTAGAAAAATCACAGGAGCAACACTGTGATTTTAAAAGTCAAGTTAGGTGCCTAAGCTCCCTGTACAATGAAGGGGGAAAGAGATGGGCACCTTAGAATGCAATCCACAAAAAACCAGCATGCTAGGTGGGAAGCCACCTAAACTAAGTAGTGCGAGATGCCAGTGAGAGGAGTGTGTGCTTAGTCCCCGCCTTGGAGAGTGGCACCCAAGTCCAGGCTATAAGGAAGCACCTATCTCTGCTTAGCAGTCCATGAATGGAAACCAGCTCCTGGAGTCAGGCAGTTTAGGCGCCTAAAGTTTTTCTTGTGGGAATGAGTTAGGTCAGTGGTTCCCAAACTTGTTCCACTGCTTGTGCAGGGAAAGCCCCTGGTGGGCCAGGCCGGTTTGTTTATTTGCCATGTCTGCAGGTCCGGCTGATCGCAGCTCCCACTGGCCGCGGTTCGCTGCTCCAGGCCAATGGGAGCTGCTGGAAGTGGCGTGGGCCGAGGGACATACTGGCTGCCACTTCTAGCAGCTCCCATTGGCCTGGAGCGGTGAACTGCGGCCAGTGGGAGCCGCGATTGGCCGAACCTGCGGACGCAGCAGGTAACCTGCGGACGCAGCAGCAGTGGCCCGGCCCGCCAGGGGTTTCCCTGTACAAGTGGCAGAATAAGTTTGGGACCCACTGAGTTAGGCACCTGCCTCATTTCACAAAAAATGGCTGGAGGAAGAGGAGCTGGTTCACACCTTATTACTTTTAGCCCAATGCTTAGAGCACTCACCTGGGATGTAGGAGGCTCAGGTTCAATTCCCCCCTCTCTGCTGGGGAGAGGGTTTTTTTTTAGGATTTGATCAAGGGTCTCTTCTCAAGAGAGTGTTTTAACCACTGAGCTATGGGATATTCTAATTGGGGAGGGGCAGTTCCCTCCATCCCAATTGTTGAAATTGTTAGACTGTGGATAAATAATGAGTGATTTGACCCTGGGTCTCCCAGGTGGACGCCTTGACCACTGGCCCTCACTGGCTTCACTCTCTCCTCTCCTCCCGTCCCCCAGTTCTACTATGGAGAAATACTTAAGTTATCATTGGGCCAGAGACAATGACTGTAGACTGGTGTAGGGCACACACCTGGGAGATGGGAGACCCTGCTCCAATAACTCTTTAATTATTTATCCACAGTGCAACAGCATCAACAGGAGAAACTGAGGGAGCCCCACATCATCTCAGTGGTCAGAGCACTTGCCTGAGAGGTGAGAAAACCCTGTTCAAATCCTTTCTTCCCCTCTGATAGAAAGGGGGTGGGGGAATTGAACCTGGGTCTCCCACATTCCAGGTGACTGCTCTAATCACTGGGCTAAAGGTAATAATGTAGGCACTACTATCATTTCCTCCTTTGGCCAGTTTTGAATGGGACCTGGTCTGGTAGGTAACCTCAGCATGCCTACCGAATTGCACCCCTCACACAACTTAAGTGGCTAAATGCCTCTCTTGAACTTCCCCCAGTTTGTGAATCACTCTGTGGATTTAGTGACAGGTGTCCAGCTGCATGGAGTGAGGCAGTAGCGTGCATGCACAGAGGCAGAAACATAGGTGCCTAGGGAACTTGTACCCTGAAAACGTAGGCAGCAATTGAGCTTAGGCACCAACAGCATTCATCACTGGAGTTCTGTGGATTGCAGTGGAGCTGAAACTAGGACCCAGCCACCTAAGTCTGAGGTTTAAGTACCTTAGTATCTTTGTGACTCTGGGCCCCCCAAGTGCCAGCCCGAGCTGCCAGCCTCCACAGCACCAGGCCGGCCCCAGTACCAGGTTGAGCCACTAGCACTGGGCTGGCACCAGCACCAGGCCAAGTTGCCGGCCCCAGCAGTTGGCTGGCCCCAGTGTTACCCCGGGCCACCGGTGGGCCCGAGCTCCAGGCTGCTGACTGGAGCTGAGTGAGCCCCTGCCAGCTTTAGGGTCAAGAGGGACGGGGCCGCGGAGCCTCAGGGCAGAACATAGGCAGGTCCACAGCCTGGGTCAGAGGACGCTTAGCCTGACCTGGTCTTTTATACCCACCACCTGCATGTAGGTTGTTGGGGTTTATAGTGTAGTTTAGTATAGTAAAGGTTTTAAAGAGTTTTTTAAATCTATATAGTTTTGTATGTTGTTGCACAGTTTTCCATTGATCCAGCTCCTTGAACCTATAAAAGAGTGGTTTAAGAGGCTTGCATCTTGCAGCTCTAGTTTTTCTGATTCATATACCAGGTAGGTGTAAAAGGCTATTGCTATTTCCCAATTGTTTTTTGTTTATTTTTAAAAGGGGTATAATCACTTAGGATGGCTGCTTTGAGACATCTCCCAAGGGACCTGATTTAGGCAAATGGTAATAACTAATAGTTAATTAGGACAGAATTAGCCAAAGGCATTGAGCCAGCTGAAGGCTGTTTAACCACATGTTAAGAAGCTGTTAAATTCTAAACTGTTGTTGCCAAATAGTGTAAAATAAAAATGAGGAAATACATTAACTATAGTTTTTATTTAGTGTAGTATTTTATTTCATTGTCTTTTCCAATTTCTTTTAAATTAAAAAAATTGGCACCTTTAAATCAGGATATCAGAGTCCTCAATTAACAGGATTCTACTGTCATTGTTTTTAGTATTTAAAAACAGTTTTCTTCCTGAGTTACTGAAGTAACAAATATTGTAAAGTTTGCCACCTGAACTCTTAAGAAAACCATAAACAGATTTCTGTCTCTTTATTGACAAAGGTGTGTTTTTAATGTTGGATAAGTAACATGCATTAGCTATCCTGCTGTGAAAATATAGTGGAATTTAGGAACTTCAGGTTTACTAGAGGCAAAAAGGGAGGCCAGATACAGGCATGAGGAGCGTGTATGGTGAGGAACTAACCTAGCTACCTCTCAGTAAAAGGTAAACGTTACAAGTACCTTATCTCCACTAAAGGGAGTGTCTACACCACACAGCTTTTAGCAACAAGGCTGTGTTGACACAGCTTTGTCGCTAGAAGTCAGCATGTGTAAACACTCTTTGTCGGTACTTTGTCGACATTTTTGCCAACAAAATACTTCCAGCCCTGCAAGCGGCGTTAGTTTCGTCCGCGTTCACACTGCCACTTGTGTTGGCAAAACTTGTGGGGGGGAGGGGCTTTTTTTAAGTACCTATGAAAGACAAAAGTTTTGTCAACAACTTCACAGTGTAGACTCCTACCACTCATTTATCATCTTTCTGTAAAAAAAAACCCAAAAAAAAACAAACCCAAAGCACTCACACATTTGTGGTAGTGAAGTCTTGGCGTGAGATCAGAGTTGTGGGCCCCAATTTAGCAAAGCATTTTTATGTCTGTTCAGCAAAGCACATAAGCAACTGCTTAACTTTGAACATGTGCTTAGGTCCCACTGAAATCAATTATTTAAAAATTAATATGATTTAAGTGCATTCTTAAAATTAAGTATGTTTATGTGCTTTGTGGAATAAGGATAGACAGTTAAATTGGAAGATTAATTAGGAAGAAATAAGACTATCTGAAAATATCTACATATTTTTCCTGTTTCTGCTGTGGCACTAGCTCCTTGGATTACAAATAGTGGCATTTTTAGGGTGACGTGCAGTGTGGTAAACTGATACATATGCTATGCTAATTTTTTGTGTGTATACATACCCATATACAGTAACAAAACTTGGTTGGAAGTCCTAGGTGTTTCTTTCTGATTCATTATTTTCTGAAGTTGACCTTACCTATCCCAATTACTAAGTGTATTCAGAGTGACTTTTTTAACCATATAAAAATACTTTTTTGTTCCTTTCTACTACTATATGATTTTTCTCATGTTCACTGAGCAAATACTCTAGTTTAAAAATAAATTATACTGAAGAGTTCATTTGTTATATACACTATAATGTACTACTTCATTGCTCACTGTCTCATTCAGGGGTGGTATGACGAAGCACTTGCACAATTTGAAAAAATTAAGGAGACGGATTTTCAAGCTCTGTATCAGCTGGGTGTAATGTATTATGATGGATTGGGGACCAAAGAAGACCCAGTAAGTCATTATCCAGCTGTATATTTAGTTTTTCTTCTAACCTTACTAGATAGACCCTTATATACCTTTCCATATTTAATAGACCTTAAAAAATTAAAACAATCAGTTCAACATATTAAAGTGAGGTCCCAATCCTGCAATTTGTTCCATGCAGGCAGAGCTTTGTGTGCTCAGGCAGAGGCCCATTAATGAGTAGGTGTAATGGTCCAGGTTAAAAATTTCCTCATAAAATATTTTCCCTTGAACAGTATTATTTTAATACATTTGCAACTCAATATATTAGTCTCTGTCCTCAATGGCAAAGAACTATGTCGTCGTTTGGAAAGCACAAGGGGTTCACTCTATGTTGAAAGCAAATAATATATAGTAATTTTCAAGTTACATTTAAACAGAAATTAAACCCAGTAAAAATAAAAGTCAAGAAACAATTTCTAAGGTTTCAAGCCACAAGACAAATTTTCTTTAAAAAAAAATCTGTTACAGAAAAGACATAATTTGAAGAATTTACAAACCACATGTATTTGTAGCGCCTAACACAGTGGGGTCCTGGTTCATGACTGGGGCTCTGAGGCACTGTGGGAATACAAATAAATAATGATAATAATTCTACAGAAAATCTCCCTTCTAGCACTAGAGGGCAGGGATATTGTTAAATTGTACAAGCAAAAGATTACATTTGATTTTTCGGTCAGTCAAAAACAGTATATTAGGTAAAGCAATAAAGTAAATGTAACATAACTCCATTGCTAATTCCCTGCCAGTGTTGTGTCCCAAGACCTTTTTATACTCTTGATCAGAGAATAGTGCCATTAACACATCACTAACACTTATGTGGTTCTGGGAATGTGTTACAAGACAGTGTATGGCTGTGGAAAGGTGAGAGTCCTCTTCATGACTCCCCTCTTTCTAATAGCTTCAGTCAAGGGTTGCACCACAAAAACTGTAAAAATTACTATTTAATTTATTCATTGGTTAAATTTCATATTCAAGACCAAGTCAACAAGAGAAGTAACGTCTGTTCTTTAAGGCCCTGAGTCCTGCAACTAGCTTCATGCAGAGATATTTAGGCATAGATCAGAAAATGGTCCATTAAACTGTAAAAGTTTCATTGGATTCTTACCATTCAGTGTCAAATATGGTCCTGTCCAGCCTCTGAATCGTCATCTCTCTTGTGTCTTCTCCTGTATTCTATTAATATGTGCTTTAAGGCGCCACATAAAGGAATCTTATTTGCTTTATTTACACAGTGGGATTTGGCCTAGTACACTGCAATGTTGAAGTCTCTGGACCAGATGCTACAAATCCTTAGCCACACTTGTAACTTTATGCTTATGAATAGTCCCATTGACTTCAGCTAGACTACTAAAAGGCATAAAGTTACTCACATGAAGGATTGGGGTCTTAGGGCTTGTCTTCACTACCAGCTAAATCACACTGCTGGGCTTGATGCAGAAGGTATCGATTTAGCAGATCTAGTGAAGACTCTGCCATTGACTTCAGTACTCCGCCTCCCCAAGAGACAGAAGCTACATTGACTGGAGAACGTCTCCTGTCGACATATAGACATTGCTTTAAGTCGATCTAAGCTACATTGACAAGTTACGTAATTAAGATAGACTTACCTTATTAGTGTAGACCAGGCCATAATATATTAGGGAGAGAATTACATCTCTGATCCTATATTTTCTGATGATTGGGTTTATTAATTAGGCTATTGATATAATTTGACAAATAACAAGGCACATCTTAGAGATGTATCAGATACAATAAATATTACTTTTGCTAAGTGAAACTGAAAATGCTTTTTTCTCTACATCTGCATTTTGATATTTGCTTCATACTAAAATTGAAGCATCTTATTTTTTAATCCCCTTTCATAATAATCCTGAGAAGTGTTCTTCCATGAGAATAAAACTGTCAATTCTAGTGGCATTTAAGTAAACAAATATGTCCTCCTGCTATTGCAACCACTTTACTTACTTTGTCACTTAAAAAATGCATGTTTCTTGTTTTGTTTTGTTCTTTTCCTTCAGTGAGCTAGAAAAGATGGCTTAAATTTATGGCTTTCATATTGTCAGATATATTTATAACACCTAAAGATACAATTGACAATTTTTCTGCAGCTATTATCACTGCAGAACTTAATTCCAGAGTTATCTTTGCAGTTTCCTAGTTTAGCACATTTATAATATCGTCCTTGAAGATATGAAGGCCCAGATCCATTAGCACCCAGAGGCTCTTAATGGAATCAGTATTGTGTTGTACTAGTTACAATAAAAGTACAGCCCCATGGGGTTTACAGTCTAAATGGAAACAACATTAAGGAATGCAATAGCCAACCGGAGTGATGGTTTGAAAATGTTTGTTCGTTCCACATTAGCTTGATTTTGCTTTATGTGTAGTATAGAAGCAAAAGGAGACAATGGGAGGAATGAGTTGCTAGGATCATGGGAGTAGGAGAAGAAAGGGATTGGTTATTGAGAGGCATAGACATGAAGGGACAGGGATACAGGGAAAGAAAAGAATGGGAAGAGGAGGAAGGGAAGGGTGGAGATGAGAATGGAGGGCAGGGAAAATATGGCTGGCAGTGGAGGTGCTGAGAGAGAAGGGTAGAGGAAACTGCCAGTTATCAGAGAGGAAAGGATGCTACTACCTTTATTGCTTAGTGAGATTAGAGCAATGTTGCTTTTTCTCAGGTTTCTATTTTTTTAGTGTTTTGCCTGAGTTAGATCCATTATGGTATACTTTGGAGTAAAGCTTAGGGCTGGCTTTCTTTGGCTGTTTATACTTGGTAATAGGAGTAGTGAATGGCTGGCCTTCCTTTTAACAGAGGATTATTTATATACACCTTTTTAATACTTACATGTGGTATCTACTATTAAATCCTTGCAGTACTAGCATTTCTCGACTGCCCACTAACTGAATGCTTAGGATGATGTACTGTGCAGCTGCTGACAGCTGGCACTGACTCAGCTGTTCTTTTCCAGTGTACCTTGACATATTTTTTTCAACATTGCTCTCAGAGATTGTTATTGAGGACACTATAGTTACGTTTTGATATTATATACTTATACCAAATCATGTACTTCCATTAACTGTACTTTGTGATTTAAGGAACAGCATGTTAAAGAAAAGTTATTTAGAAAAACGGAACATTTAATACATTAAAAATTGTCCTAAATCTAATGCAAGTACAAGTCCTTTTATCATTTTAAATTTTGTAATAATTATTTGTTTTTCTTATGCAGAAGTGTGTTTGTAAGAGAATTTAGCACATGAGAAATGTGCTAGTTTAAGAACTCTGGGAGTCCTCCATTAAACCACAGCACAGGTTCAGGTTGAGGGGCAGTGAAGCATAATTTCCATACATTATCCTGCCAGTATGCCTCAACCATTTCCTGGAGGCACCAACTTCGGGGGGAGGGGGGGGCAAAAGAGTAGCTCAGTCTTCTTCTCTAGTCAGTGCATAGCTTCTTTTATGAAAGTTAATAAGTGTACCAGTTGTGGAGATTCAATTTTATAATACGGATTGTGACCACCAAATTCATTTCAGAGGCATGAAACACCATAAGAGAGCAGTAATTTTTGCATTTGAATAGGTAACTTATATGAAAAGCTCCATTATCCTGTTACCAGTCTCCTAAGCCATCCAGCCCCATAAGTATCTATTAAGATGGTATTGTTGATGCAAATTCCTATATTGGGGGCTGATCTTTATATAAATGCTTAGCTTGATTAGATATACTATAGGTACAGAAGTGTATAGGTATTGATTAATATTACAGTATTCAGATGTAGCAGCCATTACAGATTTTAAGAGTGTAACATTCTTTGCTGGCAAAAGATGGACCCAAACCTCTGATGCCTAGAAAGTGAAACAGAAGTGGGGCCTACTACATCTAGCCAAGGAATTCAGGAGAGTGACCATAAGAACATAAAAATGGCCATACTGGGTCAGACCAAAGGTCCATCTAGCCCAGTATCCTGTCTTCCGAAAGTGGTCAACACCAGGTGCCACAGAGGGAATGAACAGAACAGGTAATCATCTAGCGATCCATCCCCCGTCGCCCATTCCTAGCTTCTGGCAAAGAGAGGCTAGTGTGGCAAAGTACCTTCTCAGTCTCCCCAGCCTCTGCTGTTTTTAGCCCTGGGGAGACAGGCTTGGGTAATTGCAGTCCCCCTTAGGACTCAGGGGAAGTCTGTTCCCTGTCTTCCCACCAGCCTTATTTAAAGTAATTTTTTCCTGCCTTGTGGGAGAGCGTACTGCCGCTCCTCCTGGGGAGGCTTGCTGCTCCAACACTCCTGGCAGCCAGGCTCCTTCTCTCTCTCTGCTTCCCCCTCCTTCCTCCCAGGAAGGGGTTTAAAAAGGTCTCAGGCAGCCCCAAGTTGGAATCACCTGGTCCTAATTACCTTCAGGTAGCTCCCCCTCAGCTGATTCTAATTTGCTACCTTGGTAACCCTTTCTCAGCTGAACCTGATTGACCTGTAGTTGTCTCTCAGTTGATAAGGAGGAGGGCCTTTTAACCCTCTGGGACTGACTCCTACCTCCCCCTTGCAACTGTCTGTCCTGAGTTTATCACACATCCCCCCCCCGCCCCGGCGCAACACTACAGGGTTGGGCTACTTGGGTCGGCAAACAGTGTACCCTTGAAAGGCCATCCGCGTTGCCATGCTTGCTTCCGGACCTATGTTGTACTCTGAAGTGGAAGGGTTGTAGTGACAGGAACCACCTTGTCACTCTCGCATTTTTCTCTTTGTTTTGGTGCATCCACTTCAGAGGGGCATGGTCCGTGACGAGGGTAAACCGCCATCCGAGTAGGTAATAGCGAAGACTTTCTATGGCCCACTTTACGGCCAGGCATTCCTTTTCTACTATGGCATATTTACGTTCCCTGGGCAGGAGTTTCCTACTGAGGAACAGGATTGGGTGTTCCTCCGCTCCAACCAGGTGTGAAAGCACCACTCCCAGCCCAACCTCAGAGGCATCCGTCTGCAAGATAAACTGCTTCTCCCAGTCTGGAGCTACCAGCACTGGGTCGGTGCAGAGCGCGGTCCACAGATCTGCAAAAGCCTCCTCAGCCACGCTAGACCATCTCACGATGTCCGGGCCATGGGCTTTTGTTAGGTCCGTTAGTGGGCATGCCCTGGTGGCAAAGTGGGGGATGAACCGCCTGTAGTACCCCACCAGCCCCAGGAATGCTCTGACCTGTTTCTTCCGGACAGGTCGGGGCCAAGTCTGTATTGCCTCTAACTTGTTGAATTGGGGCTTCACCACACCTTTCCCCACTATATACCCAAGATATTTGGCTTCTGCTAGCCCAATTGCGCATTTGGAGGGATTTGCAGTCAGCCCCGCCTTCCTCAAGGTGTCCAGGACTGCTTCCACCTTCCCCAAGTGCGTCTCCCAATCCGGACTATGTATAATGACGTCATCAAGATAGGCGGCTGCATACCTGCCATGTGGGCACAACAGTTTGTCCATGAGCTCTCCGCTGTGGGTACGAGTACCATCACCCGATCTCCCACCTGGAATTTTCAGATCGTTGCTTGGCGATTGTAGTATGTTTGTTGGGCCCCTTGTGCCCTCTCCATGTGTTCCCGCACTTTGGGAGTGACTTGGGCTATCCTGTCTTTCATCTGCAACACATGCTTGATGAGGTTTCTCCCTGGGTTCGGCTGTTCTTCCCAACTTTCTTTGGCAATGTCCAGTATGCCGCGGGGGTGCCGACCATATAACAGTTTGAACGGGGAAAACCCAGTTGAAGTCTGAGGCACCTCCCTGATCGCAAACATTAGGTATGGTAGCAGGGTGTCCCAGTCCCTACCATCCCGGCTCACCACCTTTCGTATCATATTCTTCAATGTCCTATTAAAACGCTCGACGAGGCCATCGGTCTGCGGATGATAGACTGATGTCCTTAGGGTCCGTATGTGGAGCATTGCACATAGATCCTTCATTAATTTAGACATAAAGGGAGTTCCTTGATCCGTCAGGATCTCTTTGAGTATTCCCACTCTAGCGAAAATGTGGATTAATTCTTTAGCTATGGTCTTGGACGTAGTGTTCCGTAGGGGAATGGCCTCGGGGTATCGGGTGGCATAATCTAGCACCACCAATATGTGCTGATGGCCTCGGGCTGATTTTTCTAATGGCCCTACTAGGTCCATAGCTATTCGCTCAAAGGGGACTTCAATAATCGGGAGAGGTACCAACGGTGCCCTTAAGCGTGGTCGGGGCCCATGTAACTGGCATTCCGGACAGGAGGCACAATATCGTCAGACCGCCACATATATTCCAGGCCAAAAAAACCTCTGCAGAATCCGATCCAGGGTTTTATCTACCCCTAGATGTCCCCCGAACAGATGGCTGTGGGCTAGCTCCATCATGCCCCTCTGATGTTTCTGTGGTACTAGGAGCTGTTCTACGACTTGCTCTTGGATACGGACTACTCTGTACAGCAGATCCTTCTTGATCATATAATACGGCCCTGGGCCCTTGGCTCTCCCTTCCACAGGGACTCCATTCACCTCAACTACTTCCTTGCGAATGTTCTGGTATACTGGATCATTGGCCTGATCCTGTCCAAAATTCTCTAACGAAGGTCCAATTTGCCCAAATTCAGGGGGTTCTATTTCCCCCTCCCCCTCACGGGAGGTCCCTGGGGAACTGGGCCTGGCTACTGGCTCCCCAACCTCCTGCCTAGTCCTCTTGTCAGTCGGGCGCACTCTCCCCTACGAGTATAGGCTTCTGGTTCTGGGTCAAGATTCTCGTTCCCCTCCTCTTATCTGCCCTCCTTTCTCGCCGAGTCTTCCTGGTCTTCCCAGGAGGCGAGAATAAATCCTGGGCAAATTCTTGGAAGGCTGGGGGGTTGCTAACTATTGAGTCCACCCCATTGCTCTCTGGGGTGTTATCTTCTTCTGACTCCTCTCCAGGAAGTAGACCACCAAACCCTGGGAAGTCTCGTCCTATAAGGACTGGGTAGGGGAGTTTCGGGACCACCCCCACCCTCACCCTCACCTGCGTGGGGTTTCCTCGGACCTCTGTTTTCACCGGGATGGTTGAGTAGTAATTGACATCCCCATGGACACAGGATATTCCTGTGCGCTTGGCCCAGGATAGTTGATCATACCCGACCAGCTTTCCCGAGACCAGCGTGACTGCACTTCCGGAGTCTACTAACGCGGTGGTCTTTATACCATTCATTTTAACTTGCCTAGTATATCTATGAGGGACCATCGCTACCCCTACTAGACTTATCAGGTCACATGGCTCTTCTAGATTTCCCAGGTCGCATTGCATGGGCTCCTCTAGGTTTGGGCATTGGGCAGCTATATGCTCTATCTCTCCACATGCATAGCATTGGTACCCTCGGGGCAGCCCCTTATTTTTTGGGCTGTGAGGCCTTACGCCCCCCCCCCCCCCGAGTCTCTCTCTCCCAGTCCCCAAGTCCCTCCCGAGTACTCTGGCCGCTCTTCGTCCTCCTTCTTCCCTGCCATAGTTCGGCCTGGAGCTACGGCAACTCGGGCCCTTGGTACATAGACTTGTCTCTTATCCTGGCGCCTCCCTTCCCCAGTGGTCCGAGAGAGTTCCTGTGCTGCTAGCGTCTCTCTACGAGGACAACTAGCTCATCATAGGAGGAGGGATCGTTCTGACTGACCCATCCTCGTATGTTGGGCGGTAGCCCTCTCATGTACCTGTCCACAACTATGGTTTCCACGACTTCCTCCAGCCGGCGGGTCTCGGGGCACAGCCACTTCCAGGCCAGATGGATCAGGTCAAACAGCTGGGACCTCGGGGCTTTGTTGGCTCGGTATTTCCACTCATGGAACCTCTGCGCCCTTATAGCTGTCGTCACGCCACACCTCGCCAGGATCTCCGCTTTTAGCTGGGAGTAATCTGAAGCTGCTTCTGTTGTCATATCAAAATATGCTTTCTGTGCCTCCCCACACAGAAAAGGTGCCAGGATACTGGCCCACTGGTCTTGGGGCCAGGCCTCCCGCCGGGCCGTCCTCTCAAACGCAAGGAGATATGCCTCCACGTCATCATCCATCGTCATCTTCTGTAAGTAGCGGCTTGCGTGCAGTGGCCAAGTCCCATGGGGGCCGTGCGTTAGGGTGGTCAGGGCCTTTAGCTGGTTCACAACCTCATGCAAGGTGGCACGATCCTGAGCTGCCTGGCTCATCAGGAGTTGATTTGTCTCCTGCTGCATTCGCACTGCCTCCTGCTGGGCAGCCATCTGCACCCTAGTAGCTTCTTGTTGGGCCACAGTGGCCTGCACCAATGCCTTCACTACATCTTCCATTTTTTGGGGGGGGGGGTGCTTTACCCGGCCCCAAGATGGTTTGCCATGAAGTCTCGCTCACATCCCACTCCTGACACCACATGTGGCAAAGTACCTTCTCAGTCTCCCCAGCCTCTGCTGTTTTTAGCCCTGGGGAGACAGGCTTGGGTAATTGCAGTCCCCCTTAGGACTCAGGGGAAGTCTGTTCCCTGTCTTCCCACCAGCCTTACTTAAAGTAATTTTTTCCTGCCTTGTGGGAGAGCGTACTGCCGCTCCTCCTGGGGAGGCTTGCTGCTCCAACACTCCTGGCAGCCAGGCTCCTTCTCTCTCTCTGCTTCCCCCCTCCTTCCTCCCAGGAAGGGATTTAAAAAGGTCTCAGGCAGCCCCAAGTTGGAATCACCTGGTCCTAATTACCTTCAGGTAGCTCCCCCTCAGCTGATTCTAATTTGCTACCTTGGTAACCCTTTCTCAGCTGAACCTGATTGACCTGTAGTTGTCTCTCAGTTGATAAGGAGGGCCTTTTAACCCTCTGGGACTGACTCCTACCTCCCCCTTGCAACTGTCTGTCCTGAGTTTATCACACTAGGGACACCATCCCTGCCTATCGTGGCCTATAGCTATTGCTGGACCTATTCTCTATGAATTTATCTAGTTCTTTTTTGAACCCTGTTATAGGCTTGGCCTTCACAACATCCTCTGGCAAAGAGTTCCACAGGTTGACTCTGCGTTGTGTGAAGAAATACTTCCTTTTGTTTGTTTTAAACCTGCTGCCTATTAATTTCATTTGGTAACCCCTAGCTCTTGTGTTATTAAGGGAGTAAATAACACTTCCTTATTTACTTTCTTCACACAAGTCATGATTTTATAGACCTCTTATCATATCCTCCCTTAGTCATCTCTTTTCCAAGCTGAAAAGTCCCATTTTATTAATCTCTCCTCATATGGAAGTCATTCCATACCCCTAATCATTTTTGTTGCCCTTTTCTGTACCTTTTCCAATTCCAATATATCTTTTTGAGATGCAGTGACCACATCTGCATGCAGTATTCAAGATGTGGGCATACCATGTCTTATTATTTATCCCTTTCGTAATGATTCCCAACATTGTTAGCTTTTTTGACTGTCACTGCACATTGAGTGGATGTTTTCAGAGAACTATCCACAATGACTCCAAGATCTCTTTCTTGAGAGGTAACAGCTAATTTAGACCCCAGCAGTTTATATGTATAATTGGGATTATGTTTTCCAATGTGCATTACTTTGTATTTATCAACATTGAATTTCATCTGCCATTTTGTTGCCCAGTCACCCAGTTTTGTGAGATCCCCTTGTAGCTCTTTGCAGTCTGCTTTGGACTTAACTGTCTTGAGAAGTTTGTATCATCTGCAAATTTTGCTACCTCACTCTTTACCCCTTTTTCCAGATTCTTTATGAGTATGTTGAATAGCACTGGTCCCAGTACAGACCCCTGGGGGACACTACTATTTACTTCTCTCCATTCTGAAAACTGACAATGTATTCCTACCCTTTGTATCGTATCTTTTAACCAGCTACCGATCCATGAGAGGACCTTCCCTCTTATCCCATGAGAGTGTAGTGTTGTTTGCTACAAAACTTGGCACAACAGAGTAAATCCAGTTTTGTTCAGTGCTCTCATTTTATAAGGAATGGCTTTAATTTCATAAAATAATTGTAGTATTGTTAAACCTGGTGTAGGTGGCAAACTGATCTTGAATGATGGTCCACAGTTGGTACAATGAAAGCTAGACGAAGGATTTATGATGTGTCATCCTTATCAAACTGACATCCCACATGATATCAATTTTTAGACAAGTAGTTCAACTTTTTCACAAAAATAAAGCATAATGAAAATTAGTTTTTGCTTTTTTAGAAATTAAAGTATTTAAAATGTAAGAATAGGACTCTTTACACTACCTTAACTGATCACATCCATACCTTTTAACATTTAGAGAGTTTTAGAACTGAAAAGTTCTTTGTGTGTAATATGTAACTTACGTTACCTGGAATTTTAATGTTTGTCCTTTTTACCTTTTGCAATTATGATTAAAATCTGTTTCTCTCAAAGGAAAAAGGAGTGGAGTATATGAAAATAATCATCAACTCTAACTCCCCTAAAGCAAGACATTTAAAATATGCTGCTGCATACAATCTTGGCAGATCTTATTTTGAAGGATGTGGTGTTAAGCATTCAGATAAAGAAGCTGAAAGGTAATTTAATCTCAATTTCTCCATGATTTATAAAATACCATTTTGTAATGTTACTTATATTTCCTCCCTATTTTTTTAGGCTGTGGATTATAGCTGCAGACCATGGGAATCCAAAGGCAAGTGTAAAGGCTCAAAGTACCCTGGGAATGTTTTATTCTACATCAAATCCAAAAGATCTGAAAAAGGTAATGCCAATTTCTGCCTTTTCCATATCATGATTCAATGCTCAGATTCATTCTGAATCTGTGAAGCATTCCAGAAAGAGACTTTTGTAGCTTATTTATAACAATATATGCTCTATTATTTCTAGACTTTTTCACCCATTTAGCCCCAAACTGGCATATATACAGAAAGAAAATTTCTTATTTGAATCCCTTGACATTGGTCAGGGTCGGCTTCAGCTTTTTTGCTGCCCCAAGCGGCGGGGGGGGGAAGGAACCGATCAGCGGCACTTCGGCGGCCGCTGAATCGGTCCGCTTCAGTCTTCTGCGGCAATTCGGCGGCGGGTCCTTCACTCCCTCTCTTCCTCCTCAGCGGCACTTCGGCGGCAGCTCGAAGAGGAGGAGAGGCAATGAGGGACCCGCCGCTGAATTGCCACCCAAGACCCGAATGTGCCACCCCGATCAGGAACAGAGTGATGCCCCTTTCTATTGGCCACCCCACGCACCTGCTTCCTTAGCTGGTGCCTGGAGCCGGCCCTGCATTGGTAACCAGGATTTTTTTTACTGAAACAATTAGCAGGAGGTGGGAGCATCAAATCTGAAACTCAAGAATCAGCATTATAAAGCGGGATTAAGATTTATGGTTCTCACTATGTTTAAGAAACAACCAATGGTAGTGGCGCGGCACAGGAGAGCATGAGTAAAGGAAATGAATGTAAGTCTTGGAGTGGCTCTGAAACACCTCTCTCCAGCTGCTAGATAAAAGAGCTTTAAAGAAAACAGACTGTATGCTAGACAGTTAGGCTGTAGTCTAGATAAGGGAATGTTTATTTTTACTAGAAGCAAAGGGTTATGTAAATATTTCAAAAATGACAAGAACTTTGTGCCTGTTCTATAGGCATTTTTCTGGCATTCAGAAGCTTGTGGCAATGGAAGTCTGGAGTCACAGGGTATACTTGGTGTTATGTATCTCTATGGACAAGGCATACGTCAAAATACAAAGGCTGCTTTGGAGTGCCTGAAGGAAGCAGCAGAACGTGGAAATATCTATGCTCAAGGCCATCTTGTGGAGTATTACTACAAAAGAAAATTTTACACAAAAGCTGCTGCATTTGCCAGAAGGTGAATTAGTTAAATTTATTAGAATTCTTGATATAAAATCATAGAAGTTAAAGATAAAAATTCTTTTAGATCAAGTTCAGACTCATGCTAATCAAGCATGTATTCCCCTACCAGAGATGTATCAGATTTAACTGCCATACTTAATCTTTAAAAAGTGAATGACAGAACTTAGCCAAAATTAAGACCCTAATGATTATGAAGCCTTCTATTATTCAGTTCAACTCTGTCCTCCTTGATCACAGGGAAGCAGAAATAATCACTGGAGAAGAAATTGAGATTGAAATATCAAAACAAGTGTACATTGAAAAGTATTAGCATTTCTCCAAGTTCATTTGAGTACATTTTAACTCAGGTACACAAAGGATGAGACAGGAGCTTATACCATGTGTGTGACCCGTAGAAAATAATGTAAAATGATATAGGATGTAATGTACAAAATATCCAGTCTCTATCAACTCTGTATCTTGTCTCAGTGCTGCCAAAGCTTCATGCAGTGGATGAGCAGAACAACAAAGAGAGGCCTGTCTCTGTGATTTAATCAGTCATTTCTCATAGCCTGCAGCCATCCTCCATCTTTACCAAAATACATAGAAACTGGAAGTGGCTTCATACATAGAGACAGACAAATCAATGACTTGAATAAAAAGTCCCTCCAAATCCAAAGTGAACTTTCTTTTGAGTTTCTGAAGTGTTTACATAAGGGTTTGACTCTTATTTCCATCCAGAAGAAGAGAAGTGCTGCTCTCCACTTCCAGTTTCCAGCTGGCCAAAAACCTGTCTGAATATTAAAATGGCCCTCCTCTCTCCCTAACAGAGTTCCAACCACTGCCCAGATAGCCGTCCATTTACTTGTCAACAGCGCATGGATCTCAATATTTCCAATACTTTAGGGATTTCTTCTGGGAACAGGGAAAGATGACACCACCCCCCATGGCCTTCTGGTCTTCCTCAATCAGGTTTCTTTAGGGGTGGCTAAGTTATCTATATCCACCATTCTGCTGTTTTACTAGCCAGCAGATCTATTCCACTTCCCCTCAATCTCCTCACTTTTTTTTTAATAGGCAGCATTTTACTGTCTCCTTTTCCCCAGGAAAATCTAAGAGTTTCTGTGGATCCCACTGCTGATCCATCTGGCACTTCTAAGATTTCATGTGGTAGTACTTTACAGTACACCATTATAATGTGTTCTCAATTCAGAAATACCATTTTGCTTGTCTGTGCAAACCGGATAAGGTGCAATCGAAGAATTTGCCCTGCCATGATGGTTTAGGTTCAAGAATACATTCTGGTTGAGCTGAGGGCCAAGTTGACTGATGTCTGTTTTGTTTACACAGTGTGTGAAATCCAGAACACACTGGAGAGAATTATGTTGGCCTCAGTTTTACAATTTCTACGTAACCAAATGTCCCATTATAAACCCCCCAAATATAACGTTTGCTAGCAAAGCCTTACCATTACAGATTTAACCCATCAGTCAGATCATTAAGTTTCTAAAGGAAAAAGAGACAAGCAAAGTGACTCTACAAGCTATATACAAAACTCATCCTTCAGGTGGTAAAAAATGCATCTATTTATGATGCTGCTGTAAAGCATCTAAGGAGTGAAGAACAAAGGGATGCTGCCAAGGAAAATTACATAGAACTAGGAGTGGCAGTATTTCAAGATTTGGATTTCAGGTTCAACTTCTGACAGTCCAGAAACTGAGATGTTAGCCAAACAACCTTCTATTTTATTCACCACTGAATCCCCAAAAATCATGCTGGTCTTGAGCCTAGGCTCCCATTCTTTCACATGCAGTGTAGATAGAATGGTAGCCATCCACTGGCCATATCAATCAGTTGGAGTTTGTCCTTTAACCACTGCGGTCCAGCAGGCTATTCTGACAATGAAAGGGTGCACCTTGTTAGCTGTAGTCATCTTTTCACAAAGAAGCCGTAATAGGTTATAGCCATAAATAACTTCTGAAGGAAAATATATTGTCATTGTGCTCAAAGCAATCCCATCTCACTGGAACAGTAGATGTTCTAGGGCCAGAAGTCTGCCAGCAGCGCAAATAGTTGTCACGTCAGGCATCAGCATCTTCTTTGCTCCTGTCCCTGTGCTTTCCCATGTACCTTCTGTACACCAATTTGCTGCACTTTATATAAACAGATACACTACTTTTGTAACCTCCAAGTCAATATGCCCTAATTGCCATACAAATCTGGGACATTTATTTAATCAGATCATGACAAATTTCCCCTTTGCAGTCTTACATCACTCCCACCAACATAAAAGAGAGCTCTGTGTTATCCACTTATTTTCAGTCACATCTCAGGGCAAGTCTACACTACAGCAGTACTTCGGGACAGCTGCACCAAGGCAACTGCGCCACTGTAGCGCGTCTGGTGAAGACGTGCTATGCCAACAGGAGAGCGCTCTCCCATTGGCATTACTCCACCCTGGTGAGAGCATCTCCTACCGACATAGTGCCGGTGTGGACAGCACAAAACTTGCATTACTTGGGGGGTGAGGGGGCTTTTTAACACCCCTGAGCGCCGTTAAGTTATATTGACTTGGGCTGTCATGTAGACTTGCCCTCAGGCTAACGCCTTATGTTTGGAGTTGGGGTTGGCCATGAGTATACTATAGCCTTGAAGAATTGTCTTCCTGTTCTATATAGTTTTCTTTAAACTGTGCTCATCACCATGGTATCTCCTTTAACAAAACACTCACTAGACTGTGCCAATCACCAAGTCCTTTGTCTGTGCATGCTGATTAAGGTTACTGGCTATTATTTGCATTGGTAGGCTATTATATTTTGAAAGGGAGGGCAAAAGTACATTCCCTTGTTTTTCTTATCAGAGGACATTAAATATAAGCTGCAAGAACCAAATTCTTTCTTGATACTAGTTTAATTTTTAATGAGTCGCCATATCTCCTTGTTTTAGCTGTCATTTGCTAAAGGTGATCACAATTAGGTGGAAGAACATTACTGCAGATGCATGCATATGATTTAGTTAGCAGGCAAGGATTTGTTGAGGATTAAACAGAATCAGATTCACTGATAGTGATTCATAAGTCTATAGGCTTAACTTTATTGCACTTTCATAGTTTAAAATAAAACTGAATAAAGCTTCTCCATTTTCCTACCGAGGCTGGAATTCAGGATTTTGTATTTTCCCTGCAACAGTTTGACACTGCTAATATTTTACAGTGCAAGAAAAAGCAGAATCCTTGCTGAGTAGACAGAAGTAGTACTCATTTTTTTTTGTATATTTTAAGCGGTGAATGTATTAGCATGACATCACTCTCATACATGGTTTGGGGACCGTATGTGCACGCTCTTCCCCAGACTCTTCAAGAGTGTGTTTACCCGTAACAGCGACGCTGATATTGAGAAGGCAGCAGGCAGATACATGCACTGATAGGATTTATTTATATATTATATATTTCAGGCACTACTATTTAAGAAGTGCTGTATCAAATTTGAGGCTTTAAAAAAGTTAACTTAAAGAAAACTCAAAATCCCTTTGAGTGTACTAGAAAACCATGACTAACTGAATTCCAGTGCATTAAAGGTTAGTAATGTCTGTTGGGGAACTCTAGAAGGTGATGGTCTTAAGTATCCAAAGTCCTCTTTATCTGAAGTTTTCAGAGGTTGCCCTAGATCTTCAGATAACAAGGTATTGGTAAATCCACATTTATGATTTGGAATGATACTTTTTTTAAAACTGTAAAGCTTGGCCATTCACTCAAGTTTTACTTTAATTTCCACTAAACTGTTAACAGTTTGGAAGAAACAAACAATTTGTGTGAAACACTTTTGTTATAATTAGTGCAGTTGTGGTGAAAATGACCGAAGTGAGAGTGTATTTGCTCACTAATTCTTATATGAATCAAGTTACTCAAAACAGGAGAATCATGTTCACTGCTCAAGTCTGTATGTACATTTAAAACCTGTTTTGCTAGAAAGGCTTTAAGTTCATACCATTATCAACAGAATTCCCAACTTAACTGAAGTTGGGCACGAAGCGCGTGTTTTGACGCTGTCTCTTTATGGTTCATATAGCTGATTTCTCTCAAAGCTTGAAATGCTCACCTCTAACCTTATATTGTAAATTTTACAACAGGATTGCAGAAAACGATAACATTGATATATTAGCAAAGATAACCGATTGCCTTCCTGTATACATAGCCAAAGGGGTTGCTATGGCTACTTTCTACTTGGCTAGATGTCTCCAGCTTGGCCTAGGCATACAACAAGATCAAGCTGCAGCTAAAAATTATTATTCTAGGGTAAGCGTGGGGCGGCCCTACAAATTAACTTATTTAGTATAAGATAAGTGATAATTTGAATTTAAGTTTTTAAACTTGCTATATGGTTTCATTAAATGCTCCAACAACATTTACTATCTACATTTATCACATAAAAATATTCTATATTTAAAAAAAATATACTGAAGTAAATCCTCTCATACTATTCAAAACAGCCTCTCAAGGTTCTACTCACCTAAGGCAAGTAATATATTTTGACAGGCAAGTAAAATTTCATATTATAATCACCACAACAAAGGCAGGTGAGTAGAACCTGTGCCTGGGCTGGTAATCTTTCATGACAATTTTCCCAAGATGGTTAAAGTGATAAATAGCACTGATTTCGTTACTACATTGTTTATACTTGCCTCAAACTCAAAAGCAGAACTTATTTCTTTGCAAAACCTTGATGCCTTTAAATTAGGGCTGTCAAGCAATTAAAAAAAATCATGCTTAATCACACTGTTAATAACAGAAATCCAAAATATTAAATGTAGTTTTCTACATTTTCAAATATATTGATTTCAATTACAACACAGAATACAAAGTGTACAGTGCTCATTTTATTTTTTTATTACAAGTATTTGCACTGTAAAAAACAAAATATTTTTCAATTTACCTAATACAAGTACTGTTGTGCAATCTCTTTATCATGAAAGTTGAACTTACAAAGGTAGAGAAGTCCAGTGGCACCTTAAAGACTAACAGATTTATTTGGGCATAAGCTTTTGTGGGTAAAAAACCACTTCTTTGCATCTGAAGAAGTGTTTTTTGTTTGTTTTTTTTTTTACCCACAAAAGCTTATGCCCAAATAAATCTGTTAGTCTTTAAGGTGCCACCAGACTCCTCTTTGTTTTTGTGGATACAGAGTAACACAGCTACCCCTTTGATACTTTACAAATGTAGAATTATGTACCAAATAAACTGCATTCAAAAATAAAACAAGGTAAAATTGTAGAGCCTGCAAGTCCACTCAGTCTTACTTCTTGTTCTGCCAATCGCTCAGATAAACAAGTTTATTTACATTTGCAGGAGATAATACTGTCCGCTTCTTGTTTACAATGTAACCTGAAAGTGAGAACAAGTGTTCTCATGGCACTGTGGTAGCCAGCGTTGCAAGATATTTATGTGTCAGATGCGCTAAAGATTCATATGTGCCTTCATGCTTCAGCTACCATTCCAGGGGACATGTGTCCATGCTGATGACGAGTTCTGCTCGATAATCTAAAGCAGTGCAGACCGATGCATGTTCATTTTCATGATCTGAGTCAGATGCCACCAGCAGAAGGCTGATTTTCTTTTTTGGTGGTTTGGGTTCTGTAGTTTTCGAATCGGAGTGTTGCTCTTTTAAGACTTCTGAAAGCAAGCTCCACACCTCATCCCTCTCAGATTTTGGAAGGCACTTCAGATTCTCAAACATTGGGTTGAGTACTGTAGCTATTTTTAGAAATCTCACATAGGTACCTTCTTTGCGTTTTGTCAAATCTGCAGTGAAAGTGTTCTTAAAATGAACAACACGTGCTGGGTCATCGTCCGAGACTGCTATAACATGAAATATATGACAGAATGAGGGTAAAACAGCAGGGGACATACAGTTCTGCCCCCAAGGAGTACAGTCACAAATTTAATTGACGCATTATTTTTTTAACGAGCATCATCAGCATGGAAGCATATCCTCTGGAATGGTGGCTGAAGCATGGAGGGGCATACGAATGTTTAGCATATCTGGCATGTAAATACCTTGCAACGCTGGCTACAAAAGTGTCATGTGAATGCCTGTTCTCACTTTCTGGTGACATTGTAAACAAGAAGCAGGCAGCAGTATCTCTTGTCAGTGTAAACAAACTTGTTTGTCTTAGCAATTGGCAGAATAAGAAGCAGGACTGAGTGGATTTGTAGGCTCCAAAGTTTTACACAGTTTTGTTTTTGAGTGCAGTTATGTAACAGCAAAATCTACATTTGTAAGTTGCACTTTCATAACAAAGAGAATGCACTACAGTACTTGTAGGAGGTGAATTGAAAAATACTATTTCTTCTGTTTATCATTTTTACAGTGCAAATATTTATAATAAAAATAATATACACTTGGATTTCAATTACAACACAGAATACAATATATATGAAAATGTAGAAAAACATCAAAATAGTTAATAAATTTCAATTAGTATTCTATGGTTTAACAGTGCGATTAAAACTATGATTAATCACGATTAATTTTTTTGAGTTAATTGTGTGAGTTAGCTGCAATTAATCGACAGCCCTCGTTTAAATCCCAGCATTCTCTATTTATACTTGAGAAGATCACGACTACTTTTTTTACTTATCTGTGCTGTCACTGATATAATCTCAGCTCTGGGGCTAGTGTTGATTAGCCAAGTGTTGCTGCACGGAGAGCACACTATGGGTCCTAAATAAAACAAATGCCCCTTTTAAAAAATTTGTGTGAAGAACATTTTTTTATGGATTTATTATGTGGATGTTATTCATTAGATGACTATATTAGTATTGCAATAGTGTCACAGGATGGGAACCTGATTGTGCTCTAGATAGGCACTACAAACACACAGGAAGACACAATCCATTGGTTTAGAATCTGATTGCATTAGAGGGCAAAATCAAATTTCAGGCCAGGAACAGGACAGCAGTGTCCACTTTTGTAAAACTCAAGTAAGTGGGAACTATGCAGAAGTTAAATTACTAACAAAATGAACATCAGGTGTGGCTCCTTACTCAGATGATCCCATTGAAGTCAATGGGATTGCAGAACAGGCAGTAATCTTTCAATTATTTCCTTCTGTGAAAAGCAGCTACACTTAAAACAAACAACCAAACAAAACCCCCCGAAGTTTTAAAAAAATGTAGTGAAAAGTGCTGGACAAGCAGTTTTAAAGCGTGGTCACTATCTTTCCATAGAATAGGTACATCAGGGCAGGATCAGTGCAAGCTTTCTCACATTGACCCTCATTGTTTCACACCTGTTCAAGTGAAAAAGTATTTCAGTCTCCTTGTATATTCAGTCCATTCCATCTCTGATCAGATTGCCAACAAGGGTGCCAAATGAAAAGGTGGGCATCCATTCCCTCACCGCATTTCACATTAAAGAGCCATCAGGTAGTAACAACTTTCAGTCATTAGTGGCTTACAGCAGATGTGAGTCAGTGACCTAGAAGTGAAAGGCCCTATATCCCAATGGCAGTTTTTTGGCACCATGTATTCCCCTATGGACAGTGATCAGCATCATTTATTTCTTTTAGCTTTGTGGTTGGAAGCCATTTTGTAATTTAATTGTATAGTTACTCCCATTTAAAGTGAAACATATCAAAACCCAATTTGCCTGTTTTACCATATGTGCTTTAACATAGATAAACCAGGTTCACATTTGGCCCACTAAGTTTTGCAGAGGAGAGAAGAGAGGGATCACAGAGGTTATATGAATAGAACATAGTGCTGAGCAGAAAATGAACTGGATTCAGGAAACCTCTGCCTGGCAAACTGATTTACTTCTATGGCTTAGGTGTCAGCATAAGCCATACTAAAACTTGTTTGGGAAGTAGCTTTTGTCCAGGTTTTTGAAACAATCCTCAACTTCAGTGTATTGGTTACATACAGCATACCAGTTTTGTTCTTTTAAGTAGAGTTAGAAAAAAGGGTTAAGGTTAAAGTTTGTTTTAGTGTATTTATTAAACTCATTCTCAAACAATTTTGGTAATATTTGGCGTTTATATAGTCTGTTACATTTTCAAACATGTACATATACAAACTAGGTTAGATTCCAGTTTTGGCTGTAAAATATAACTCACTATTCTGTTTGTTTTCAAAGGCATGCCTCCTGGATCCTGATGTAGCTTCCGACCTTGAATTGGCAGCTAATCATGGGAGAATTTAGAACATTTCACATTTAGGCAAATCCCAGCTGCTTCCAATGCTGTATAATGTGTTTCACATAGTAGGCAATGTTTATCCTTAGCAGCTAGGTAGATAACCACTTATTTCTTTGTTTTTTTCAGCTTTCTATAAATCATGAGAAGTATGCATTTTTTTGTTGATTAGAACAAAGAACATTTTGCTGACAGTGATATTTTGTTCACAACCCTTACTTTACTTACACATTGTAGAGACAGATTATCTTCCTTTTTTCATTATACAGAAGGCTTAATCATCATGAACTGGGCACTTTACTGACATAATCCACCTGCGTTTCTTACTTCAACTCTGCTCTAGATGGTATACAAATCAAACTAAAATCAACTTGTTAAAAGAAATCATTGTTAATGTCAATTTCCTTTACTTACAAATATTAAAGATCTGCAGAGTCAGCAAAGTTATAAGATTTCTGAAATACCTGTGCTTAAAAATAGTGTCCTCTTTTCATATACATTCTATTTACAAGTCATATAATACATTTAAATAAAATATTCTGTACTGGGGTAATAATTGAAGGTGAGTGCTTCCTTTACATTTAAATCTTTTTCCTTTGCCCTTTTCCATATCTCTGAAATGCAACAACTTTAAAAAAGATTGCACTGTTAGATGGTAGCAGTAGAGGGTTGGAAACTTGCATGGATGGTAGATACTTAGTTTACACTGTAGACCATACCAACTTCCAGTATTGGGATATCCTATTCATAGAAACTAATTATAGAAAAAATCTACACCTACGCTAGTGAAGTGTTAGAGTATACACCTCTAGACCATGACTATCCTTCTTAATCCTTGTCCATATAGGACTTTTAGTTATTCTTACTAATACAAACTGACATCTCAACAGGCCCCACAAGTAGCCATAGGCTACACCATTGAGCCGTATCTAATATAAGATACTTTCTCCCCAGTGAGACTCACTGATTGCTATATTATAATTACGTTTTCAAGTCTTTATTTATATAGCTTTCCATCGCCAAGAGAATTTCGGTTGCTTCTTAAGCTGTGCTATGGAATAGAAAATCTAAGGCTGTATTGTCAGAGAAATCTTAATGTTGCAATAATTTCACAGTAGTATATGGGTTTTGGTTTCAGACTGTAGTCAGTCTAAATTGTAAGCTACTTGCGGTTTGTCCAGCTATACTGAAAGAAGGACAGGAGACTCCTGATATGGATTTAATCAGACCGCAACTTTATTATTAGATGTCTGGGACTACCCGGCAGATAAAAGTGTACAATACAGGTAAACCCTGTTTGTTTTTTAATTACCCGGGAGGGGGGCTTCCACCAGCTCCCCGCCCTTTTTCCATCCAGGTTCCTCCAGCAAATCCATTGCCAGGACCTTACCCTTATCCCACCTCGTAGAAGGGGTAAGATGAGCTATGAGAAAGGGGGGTTGGCTCCCTGCCTTTCCAACTATAGGAGCCCCAAACCCCAAACCATTCCGTTCCCTTAAATGGCACCTCCTACTGGATGCCTTCCCCATGGAGTACCTGCACTGGACATCCACCACAAGGAGGCGCCAGCAATTAGCTTTGCTGCCTCCCCGCCACACTTATTCAGGGTCCCAGACATCTTCCAATGGCCTTTTGTATGGCATCCCAAAAACCATGTTACCTCCAAGTTTTATAGGTGAACTCCCCTTCCTCCCAATGAACTCGGTTGCCCTTTGCACTACAAAAGGGTCATCAAGGACTCCCGCAGCTGGGTTGCCAATGCCATGTACTGCAACACCCCTCCCTTCCTGATGGGCCATATAGAAGACCAGTCTCCCAGATCCTCATATGCCATAGCTCCATAGCACCAGCATCATCTACTTGAGCTGGTCGCTAGCTCCTGGTGCAGGCCTCTGCACACTGTTGAACTGCAAACAAGACAGGGCATCCGCTATGCCATCATCCAACTGCAGGCACATGTTTGGAAGGAAAAGAGATGTTAAGACTCAGACACTGATACAAATTCGCTCACTAACTTCATAACCCTGTGTGAGGTGGAAGTTTGACCTGCCATGCTGTCATACCAGAAGCACACACTTTTATTGGGAGGGAGCTGAAATATGCCTGCCTTTGTGTTCCACTCGATACCCAGGTATGCTAATGTAGTGGAAGGGGCCCGCTATCTCGTCTTCTGCATGGGGTACCCCCAAATGTTTTGGCAGGCCACCTAGTTCATTAAAGTGTGAACAGAACCACCTTGTGGGTATGAAAGGTGAAGTACTACTCGATATTCCCTTGCAGTGCTGTTGGGGACTGAACCTGGGGGCGGGGCGGGGGGGAAGAAGGGGGAGACGGACACCCTTAGGTTCCCTATCGGCAACTGATTTTTTTTTTTTTTACCTTACATGGGTGCTATTTCCCGAAAAGGGGATCCAAAAATCCCAGTTAACCCCACCCCCCAAATATGCCATATGTGCTTTATTAGGGTAATATCATAGGAAACCCTGAACACCTTAAGCCTAACTGGTAATGGTGCCTGTGCCCATTGGACCGCCCCCACTTTGCCCCCCTACCCTGCTTGTGTTCTGCACCTCATGACCTGTCTCAGCCGAGCCAAACCTGCAACTGGCACTCCACCCACTCCAATCCTGTTTTTCCCTTGTGATTGTTCCCTACCGCTCTGGCAAAACGGGCCAAATGGATCCCAAAGCATATCTCGCACACATGCTTGAAATCTACAGGGGCTGCAAAAACAACCATTGTTATTAAATGCCCAACAAATATTATGTGACTCGTGCCCCGCCTGAACTTGTAGGGGAAGGAACAGGCCACTGTCCGTGTGAACTCCTGGTCCCCGCAGAGTCATCCACTCTAACCACAGTGTGTGATGTGGTATGTCCCACCAGATCCGTTTGTGTTGCTGCCCTTAATTGAAACTGCTCATCATAATGAAATCAACTCATCCCCCCAAACATAGTATGTGCCCACCTGATCATATCCATATACTTAAACAAGGTTGAGCTTCTCTCCGGGTAAGCCTGTACTATCACACCTGCAGAGATAAGGAAGGCCACCTCCTCATTTTCCCATGTTTTAGGCACCCCTGGCCGCTTGGGCAACTCCTTATTCTGTTTGCTCTTTCCCAGCTTACTCTCTGTCAACACCTCGCTGTGCAAGAGGGATAATATGTCCACATATTCCCCTCTCAGGATTTTATCCTTAGTTGTCCTAAGCAGGTGAATTCCCATCGGGTCAGAAACCCCAGCATAACCGTACTCAGGACAGACTGATGGGGAAACATCAGTGTCCTGTTCCCCACAGCCCCCCCAGGAAGCTCAACTCTAGCCCAGAAGCTTATAGGTCTTAACAAATATGAGTTGACATGTGCCATGGGGTTTCAACCACACCACTGCCCCCCGCGCGTGCAGGGGGTCTGCCCCACCTGTCTCCCGATTCCCAAACTCGTGCCCATGCTGGGCCTCCCCAGAAACCAGGCAGACCCATCACCCACAGATGCCTGAAGTTGGTGCAACAACTGCAGATTAGTTTGCAACAGCTGCGCAAAATCATTAGTGTCCCCAGCAGGGGTGCATCCTCCAGATGGGTCTGATATGGAGTCCGGTATTCCCATTCCTGGCCCTGGCCTATTTGTTACTCTGCAAGGCTCACTCCTGTCCCCCTGTGATGAAGTGGGACTGTTCTTAATGTTTCCTCTGAAGGGAGCCGTAACTAGCTATTTTTGCGCCTGAGGCAAGAATATAAAATTGTCCCCCCCCCGCGCCATCCAGCGCCCCCGAAACACCTCCCCCAGCGCCGCCCGCAGAAACACCGCCCCCAGCATCACCCGCCCCACAGAAACAAACCCTCCTTCCCCAGCACCACCCCGCCAAAACAGCTGTGGGCTGAAAAGGAAGGTGGTGGGTGGGAGAAACGGCATGCATAGCGTGACCAGATCACAGCAGTAAAATAGGACCCACCCCCTCCCCGCTCGGCCCCACCATCACACCCCTCTTCACCCCCAACCCTCCCGCTGGCTTGCTGCATCCCTCCTAATCAGTCCCCCACCCACCACTCGCCTCCTTTCACCTTCTCCCTCCCCTGCCAGAAACCCCCATGCCTGTCCCTAGAACTCCTGCTGGCTCACTGCTCACCTCTTTGCCCACCCACCACTTGCCCACCTGCTTGCCCCCCCGCCCCCCCAAGTATAAAGCCTCATTCAAAGACCCAGGGGTCACTATATTACTGCACACAGCAGTCAATCAATGCAGTTGTAGATAAATGTCTGCATTATGCATTTTTGTATAACATTTACATGACTTTGTTTTGAACCGGTAATATGTTATAGAGGGCCCCTAAGGTAGTATAATTAAGGTAAAAGAAAAATGTCTTTTTGCTAGAAGTAGAATAAGATCTTCCCCCCACTTTGTAATCAAGGGCCCTGTTGAATGAATGAGGTGTGAATGAGGACGGGGTGGAAGGCAGCATCTCGACAGCTGCAACCCTTGGAGAGGGGCTGGGAGCCAGACCAAGGACAACCAAACTTGTCAAGTGGGCTGACTAGAGAAGAGCAGACATACTGACGGCCTCGGCCTCGGGGGTTAGAAACAAGCACCTTCCTTTGGGAACACCCTCTTTGCAGCATTGTACCAACCCCCAGCCCAGAGAAAAGCAGCAAAAAGGACCAACAGACAGTCCCAGATTTTCAGTCTGGGAGATTTGCCCCGCTCCAGCCACCGACTAGCCGCTCGGCTCCTCACCCCCCACCCCCAAGTATAAAGCCTCATGCAAAGACCCAGGGGGTCACTATATTAATGCACACAGCAGTCAATCAATGCAGTATCAAAAATTAAAATACTGAAAATGGATGCCCCCCTCCATCCACCGACTCACTGCTCACCTCCTCACCACCCCTCCAAGTATCAGGGGCGGCAAGTTTGTAGAAATTTTGGTGGTGCCCAGAATGCTCAGAGCTCACCCCCCCAAACTCTGCCCCCCACCTGCCTAAGGCTCTGTGAGGAACTTTGGGTGGGGGGAGGGGGTCTGGGGTGCAGGCCCTGGGTTGGGGCAGGGGATTTGGGTGTAGGATTGTTGAGAGGTGTTCTGGGATGGAGTCTGGGGTGCTGGCTCTGGTATGGAGTTTGGGTGCTGGGTCCGGGCTGGGGCACAGGTTGGGGATACAGGATGGGTGGGGGGTGCAGGCTCTAGGAGGGAGTGCGGAGGGCTGGGTGCAGGCTCTGGGAGGGAGTTTGGGGGCAGGAGAGGGTGTGTGGTTAGAGGTCGGGGTGCAGGCTCTGGGACGGAGTTTGGGTGCAGGCTCCGGGCTGGGGCACGGGGTGGGGTGCAGGCTCTGGGAGGGAATGCTGAGGGCTGGGTGCAGGCTCTGGGACAGAGTTCTGGAGCCAGAGAGGGGGTGTGGGCTCTGGAAGGGGGTGGTGGGTGCTGGTGGGGGGAGACTGCCATCACATGTGGCTTCCTTCCTCCCCTGCTGCCCCTCGCCATAGCCTCACTGGGGGTGGGGGATGGGGCTGCCCCTTGCCCAATTTGCAGGAGTGGTGGCTGTGGGGGTGGGGAGGGATCACAGGGTCAAACACTCACCGAAGCCCCAGCAGCTGCTCAGGTGAGTGAGGTCCACTGGCTGCAGATGATCCTGTCTCCCACCAGAAGCCCCCTCAGCATCTCCTCCAGATTGGTGCCAGGGGGGAGGGCTGCGAAGCACGTGTGTGCCCCCTCAGCCGGCTGCCTTCTGGCATCCTGTTGCCAAGGCAGCAGCAGCTTTCGTTCCAGCAGGGATGCTCCGGGGCTTTTCTGTGCCCCTCAGCTTTGGGTGCTCGAGGCAAGTGCCTCACTCGCCTCGCCCTTGTTACAACACTGCCTCTGAATACTGTAGGGGTGCCTGAGTTTCCCCAATGCATTTCTTAAGTCTCTAGGTTGTGGAATAAGGGGGTGTAATTGTTGCAGAGAAAAGGGCCAGTGTACATAAATGGCTGACACTATCTCCTGGCAACTAATGACTGGGGCCCTTCCCCCCTGCAAGGTGATAGCTAAAGGTGTTGGAGAACAAAGGAATCAGGTGACCTCCTGGCTCGGGAAAGGGACAAAGCCCAGAGGAGGAGGGGCTGGAGAGGGAGTCAGTTTGGGGCTCGCTAGGGGCGTGGAGTGAAGTGCAGACAGGGGGTGTCTGGCTCACTGTCCCTCAAAATGGACCCAGCTGAGGGGTGCTGTTCTCTGAACCTACAAGCTCTGTTTTAGACCCTGTTCCTGTCATCGAATAAACCTCTGTTTTACTGGCTGGCTAACAGTCACGTCTAACTGCGAAGTTGGGGTGCAGGACCCTCTGGCTTCCCCAGGACCCCGCGTGAGCAGACTCACTGTGGGAAGCACCTGGAGAGGCAGAGGATGCTGAATGCTCTAAAGGTCAGAGCCAGGAGGGTGGAAGCTGTGTGAGCTTCTTGCCCTGAAGACAGTCTGCTCAGAGAGGAGACTTCACCAGAGTCCTGACTGGCTTCGTAGGGAGCAGTTCCAGAGCATCGCCCGGGGACTCCGTGACACTCCTTCAAGTACCGTCTTAGATGGACAACTGGAGCCCGGATCCTGCACCTCCCTGAGGCCTGTGCAACCACCACACATTGTCACATTGCAAGGCAGGATATCACCTGTGCCACCTGTCCTCCCAACATCTGTCTGTTGCAAAGCACACTCACTCCTGGAATCAGCCTCCTGGGTTCAGTGTAGAAGAACATCGTGGTTCTGGGCAGCCCAGTACACTCTGGAAGCCCCGCACTGCCTCCCTGCAAGCACCTCCTACCTGGAATGAGCCTGTCCCTCTCTGGGGAAGTGGTAAGCTTCCCAATCGTCTTTGTGCTCTCACCATCCTGTGACCATGTGGAGCCATGCTGCCCAGCGTGCCTGCATCCTCTGCTGCCTGCTGCTGTCTTGCCTGCTGCTTGGAGAAAGGGGTTTCCAACACCAAAGCTTGCACCTTTAAAGCCTTCCACCCTTACATTCCAAGGGGGTGAGTCAGTGCTGCAAAGCTGACCAACACCACCTTTTTGCAGCAGTTTCTGATCTTGTTCTCCCCCATTCCATAAAGCACTACCGTCTTCATCCGGCAAGCCGGGACAATGGCCCCCCTGCTTTCAGTGCAGCGCGGTCATTCTCAAAGAGACCACAATTATATTGACTTAATTTAAAAGAAAGTAATGAATGTTACCTACAAACATTTGATGGTGTTCAGCTATTAACATGTTCATTAAAATAATATTTAAGTGTTTTTACACATGAATGAAAAAGCACTCTAGAAAGAAGTATCTGTTTTACTTCCATTGTATAAAATCAGGAATAGATTTAAAAGTTCCGTGCATTTAAACACAGGAATCCTGAATAATGTCGGAGTGCAACAAGAGAGGTTTGAATGTCAGCTAATCAAGGAGATAAGCAATTTCTAATTAATGATTGATCAGATGCTTTCCATTATGACATGCTAATTTATGTGACGCATGTTGGACATAGACTATAATACAATGAAAATATTCCCTCTGAAACTATGGATGTCAAACTCATCCACTAACTACTAATTATCATCAAGTACCATAATCCACTTTTGTTATTTATTGCTTACAAATGCTTCAATTTTGGTAAAAATAAAATAGATAAAATTTTCACAATAACTTTACATGAAGTATTGCACAACAAGGCTCTTCAATACACAATAACGGAGTGTTCAAATCCTCAATGAGGAAATTAACTGTACAACATTCATTAGTTTACCACTATTAAGCAAAACTTCATTTTTGATAAATGTTTAAAATATTTTATAGATTCTTACAACTTATATTAACATTTATATTTCAGTCAGTATTTTAAACTGAAAAGTATTCAAATATAACAATTTAAATAAAGCTGGCAACTATGCAGCATTGTTTTTCTACCCTACTACAGCATCAGATCTTTTCAAGTCTGTTTACTTCACATAAAACTGGAGAAAGAAAACTAAAAAATAATCTATAGTCCTCAGTCAGCCCTCTGTGGAAAAGAGGAAGATAAGTTTCATGTCTATTATTACACAGACATTTCTCTAGTGGTTCACTTGTGCAGATTCAAACATGAGCAGCTTTAAGCTGCTCTTAATGAATTCTTAGCTCAGGACACAGTTCAGTTAGCAGCAGTTCCAACAACACCTGAAAAAGAAAAGGAAAACTACTAAGATTAATGTAAACAGCAAATAAGAATTTCTACCTCCTTTCTGAGATGTTCAGATAATCACAAATAATAGGATCACCTGGTTCATCTAGTCCAGCCTACATGGGACTATCATTAATTTCCCATGTGCCACTATCTAATCATGCAGCATGGTATTATCTGCATTACCCCAAAACTGATTTCTCAAAAAGATGATAGAAAATCAGTTTCTGATTATATGAAAAAGGAAGTTGGAGGAGGGAAGTGGTCAGTGTTGACATAATGTGCAAGATCCTCAGCTGGTGTAAATTGGTGCAACTCTACTGAAGCCATATCAATTGACATCAGCTAAGGATCTGTTCCACTATATCAAAGCCCTGGTCTACACTACGAGTTTAGGTCGAATTTAGCTGCGTTAGATCGATTTAACCCTGCACCTGTCCATACGATGAAGCCATTTTTGTCGACTTAAAGGGCTCTTAAAATCAATTTCTGTACTCCTTCCTGATGAGGGGATTAGCGCTGAAATCTACATCGCTGGGTCGAATTTGGGGTACTGTGGACACAATTCGACGTATTGGCCTCCGGGAGCTATCCCAGAGTGCTCCATTGTGACCGCTCTGGACAGCACTCTTAACTCAGATGCACTGGCCCGGTAGACAGAAAAAGCCCCGCAAACTTTTGAATTTCATTTCTTGTTTGACCAGCGTGGTGAGCTGATCAGCACAGATGACCATGAAGTCCCAGAATCGCAAAAGAGCTCCAGCATGGACCGAATGGGAGGTACTGGATCTGATCGCTGTTTGGGGAGATGAATCCATGCTATCAGAAAAGGCCAACTCAACGGGTGCTTGGTATGCGAAAGGAGGGCGCTGCTGTTTGAAACTATTCCCACATGTTATGAAGGTTGAAGAAGCTGAAAGACTGTGGCTCACCATGGCTACCTGCAAGCCAAATCCTGTTGCCTGGCCCTGCGTGTGTGATCTCTCACACCAAACCGGCAGGACCTCAATATAAGAGGCAAAATGCAACCTTGTAGCAAAAGCACGTGCTATGTAATGTTAACAGCTTTGTTCACCGTGAAAGAATCTACCCATTGTTCTTTAAAATGTGCCTTTTTAAATACTCCTCTCCCCTTTTTCCTCCCGCAGCTGCAAATGTTTCAGTGCTACTCCTATCATCTCCCTCCCAGAGGCTAGTGCAGATAAGAAGGTGAAAAAAAAAACACACTCGCGATGAAATGTTCTCTGAGCTCATGCAGTTCTCCCACACTGAAAGGGCTCAGTAGAATACGTGGAGGCAAACAATGGCAGAGTCCTGGAAAGCAGAAAATGAACATTAGGACAGGAGGGACGAATGAGATGAGAGGTGGCAGGAGCAAGATGAGAGATGGCGGGAGCGCGATGAGCAGAGGCAGGATGCAATGCTGAGGCTACTGGGGGATCAAACTGATATGCTCTGGCATCTGGTGGAGCTGCAGGAAAGGCAGCAGGAGCATAGACCGCCGCTGCTGCCTCTGTGTAACCACCCGCTCTCCTCCCCAAGTTCCATATCCTCCTCACCCAGACACCCAAGAAAGGGGGTGGGGGGGAGGAAGGCTCCGGGCACCCAACCACTCCACCCCAGAGGACTGCCCAAGCAACAGAAGGCTGGCAATTCAGTAAGTTTTGAAGTGCAGTGTGGCCTTGTCCTTCCCTGCTCCCCTCATTCACCACTCTGCCCGGTGCTTCCCTCCTCCCCCACCCCTCCCGGGCTACCTTGGCAGTTATCCCCCTATTTGTGTGATGAATGAATAAAGAATGCGTGATTTTGAAACAATAATGACTTTATTGCCTCTGCAAGCGGTGATCAAAGGGGGGAGGGCGGTTGGCTTACAGGGAAGTAGAGTGAAACAAGGGGGCGGATTTTCGTCAAGAGGATATAAACAGAACTGTCACACCGTAGCCCGGCCAGTCATTAAACTGGTTTTCAAAGCTTCTATGATGCGCAGCGCGCCCTACTGTGATCTTCTAATCGCCCTGGTGTCTGGCTGCGCGTAATCAGTGGCCAGGCAATTTGCCTCAACCTCCCACCTCGCCATAAACATCTCCCCCTTACTCTCTCAGATATTGTGGAGCACACAGCAAGCAACAATTATAATTGCAATATTGGTTTCGCTGAGGTCTAACCGAGTCAATAAACTGCACCAGCGCACTTTTAAACGTCCAAATGCACATTCTACTACTATTCTGCACTTGCTCAGCCTATAGTTGAACAGCTCCTTATTACTGTCTAGGGTGCCTGTGTATGGCTTCATGAGCCATGGCATTAAGAGGTAGGCTGGGTCCCCAAGGATAGCTATAGGCATTTCAACGTCCCCAACAGTTATTTTCTGGTTTGGGAAGTAAATCCCTTCCTGCAGCTATTCGAACAGACCAGAGTTCCTGAAGATGCGAGTGTCATGTACTTTCCCAGCCATCCCACGTTGATGTCAGTGAAACGTCCCTTGTGATCCACCATTGCTTGAAGCACCATTGAAAAGTACCCCTTGCAGTTTATGTACTGGCTGCCAAGGTGGTCCGGTCCCAAGACAAGGATATGCGTTCCATCTATCGCCCCACCACAGTTAGGGAATCCCATTGCAGCAAAGCCATCCACTATGACCTGCACATTTCCCAGAGTCACTACCCTTGACAGCAGCAGCTCAGTGATTGCATTGGCTACTTGGATCACAGCAGCCCCCATGGTAGATTTACCCACTCCAAATTGATTCCCGACTGACCGGTAGCTGTCTGGCATTGCAAGCTTCCAGAAGGCTATCACCACTCGCTTCTCAACTGTGAGGGCTGCTCTCATCTTGGTATTCTTGTGCTTCAGGGCAGGGGAAAGCAAGTCACAAAGTTCCATGAAAGTGCCCTTACGCATGCAAAAGTTTCGCAGCCACTGGGAATCATTCCAGATCTGCAACACTATGTGGGTCCCACCAGTCTGTGCTTGTTTCCTAGGCCCAGAAATGGCATTCCACGGCATGAACCTGCCCCATTACCACCATGATGTCCAAATTGCCAGGGCCTCTGTGCTTTGAGAGAAGTTTGTATCCATGTCCTCATCACTATTGTGATCGCGCTGTCATCGCCTCCTCGCCTGCTTTTGCAGGTTCTGGTTCCGCACATACTGCAGGATAATGCACAAGGTGTTTACAATGCTCACAATAGCAGCGGTAAGCTGAGCGGGCTCCATGCTTGCCGTGGTATGGTGTCTGCAGGAGGGAGAAGAGCAGAGTTGCAGCGGAAGCAGTGGATGACGACAGATGCCACGAGAATAGCTATTTATACCGAATGATGAGAGGACCTGCAGGGTGGATTCATGGCACCAGGAGAGCAGAGTTGCAGCAGAAGCGGTGGATGACGATGGTTTGCAGACCTACTGCACCGTCTGCTGCCAGCAGCACCCAGGACACAACAGCAGTGGTGACGCTGAGCTGAGTGGGCTCCATGCTTGCTGTGATATGGTGTCTTCACAGAAAAAAGGCGCGAAACGATTGTCTGCCATTGCTTTCACGGCGGGAGGGGCGAATGACGACATGTACCCAAAACCACCTGCAACAATGTTTTTGCCCCATCAGGCATTGGGAGCTTAACCTAGAATTCCAATGGGCGGCGGGAACTGTGGGATAGCTACCCACAATGCACCACTCCATGAGTCGATACTTGCTATGGTATTGAGGACGCACTCCGCCGACCTAGTGCGCTTAGTGGGGACATACACGATCGACTGTATAAAATTGCTTTCTAAAGATCGACTTCTATAAATTCGACCTAATTTCCTAGTGTAGACATACAGTAAGAGGGGATCTGTATTAGGTGTAGAAAGCAGTACAAAGTTGCATTTCTGTCTCAAGCAGAAACTACTTTTTTTTTAAACACCTGTTCAATATGCAAAATTAGAAAGGCTAAATGAGAATGTAAATGCAGATTTTTGCAACTTCCCTTTAGTTGAAAAGAAATCCTTAAACACCTTGAAAAACCTTCTAAATGTAAGAAATCTCAGCAAGAAAACGGCATATTGACATTTCTGAGCCTACCAATTATTTTTATTGTCATAGCACCTTAGAGACCCAGCGATGGATCAGGACCTCATTGTGCCAGGTACTGTACAAACTCAAGAAAAAATCAGTCTGAAAGGTTCTAATAATGAGCCATTAGAATGTTCAGAACTTAATAAGATAATAAAATTAACAGATAACATTCTGGTTACTCACATATAATAGATGCTTATTGGCTCTAGTTTCTTGCAGTGCATTGAACACTTTGATTATACCATGACGGGCATTTTGTTGTCCAACAAGGCTCTGTAGAGTATCTGCAACAAACACTTTAGATTGCATTTTCATAATGATGTTGATAAAACATATCTGCTTACAATTACTTAATGGCAAGTGCACCAGAAAACACCACATACCATGACAGGGGGTTAGAGTTATATATTCAGGCTCCTATTAAGCAAGAAAGTTAAGCACATGTTTAACTTAAAGCATATGAGCTGTCACTGAGACTACTCACATGCTTAAAATTAGGCATATGCTTAAGCATCTGCATCAAAGATCTTTAAAATCAGAATTTTGTTTATGCTGTTTTGGCAACACTCTCTGAGTGCTATTCCCAAAGATATACAGGGCATATTAGGTGCTTAGCAGTGCAGAGCATCAGGCCTGTATTCTCATGTTATTCAAATATTCACATACACAACATGAGTAGATAAGGGATACAATTAGTTAAAGTAGTTGAAAATATCAGTTTCTGATCATCTGAACAAGTGACTTGAGGAGAGAGAGATGAGCTCAGAGTTTTGCCACAGTGCTGCCTCTCTAAATTAAAAAGCCTACATATCCCCAAATAAAGAGAACAGTGAAAAAATTTCTAGATAAATTATTTACAATTTGAATTAAACAAGTCTTATTAGGAAGGAAAAACTAGGGCTTTTTTGGTTGACATGCAGCATACATAAAAAAATTTGCTACATAAAAAATAAGCCCCTAGACATCCTGTGTTTTTCATGAAGAAGCCAAGTAAGCCAAGTTATGTTAAGACAAGTATGTATAATGTACCAAACACCTATTATGATGTGCTTTATACTATATGTCAAATATTTTCCATGCACACCTTGTGTTGTTTTGCCTGTTGAACACAAATTACAAATTACTCAAAAGCTTAGTGAAGCAGTCAAATATATAATTTAATCCTGCTCTATGCAGGTGATGGAGAGATCAGGTAGTAGGGTATTCAAGTTATATTAGGTAAAATTTGAAATCTACCTTCACAATTATCAGTTGATTTACTATTAATTTCCTAGTCACTAGTTATAAGATGTTTTTCTGGCAGAAAACTATATGGTTATTATTTGTATATTCCCAGATATTCAGCTTCTTTGGAAGAAGACAGTCACAAACTTTAACAAATAGCTACATCTCCTGAGCTTTAGTGCCAGGAACAAATCCCGAAAGTTGATAACATTTCTTGAATAAAGGAGGAAAAGATTACCTTAACTTCGCCTACAATGAAATATGGTATAGCAGAAAGGTGGAAATGCTTAGGTAATCCTCAAAAGAGGAAGAAGCTACAAGTATTGGCTTGAAAACATTAATACTATCCACTGAGGGTGTGTGGGAATGTGTTAGGAAGTGGCAAATTAGTAAATGTGGATAAACCTCTAACCATTTTTTCCCTAAAGCTCAAATCAAGCCTTCAAGCAATTCCTTGCAAATTGCTGATACCATATGGATAGTGAATGCATATTGTGTTATTTATATTTAATTATTTCAAAGAAAAGAATAATTTCATTTGGGGAAAGTGTGTGTGCTCTAATTTTGTGCAGGGCTTTCGTATGATGGTGATAGTAGACTCACTCAAGTTTTAACCCTGCAAACAAACTCAAGAGCATACAGGTTTTATGAGTTCCTGTCAACAGAATAATCAACCATTTACATCTAATATAAAAGTAAGAGAAAAGGGTTCAGTGGGAGGATATTGACTGGCTTGAGCTGAGTAGATAAATGAAGATTTCTGTATTTTTGGTTTCTTGATAAAACAATAGTAGGTCTAAAAATATAGAGAAGGTTGATTTTAGTACACACTAATTACACACAAAAACATTAACTGAATGTTAAGGTTGCAAAATCAAGCATTCAAAAGTTATGAAATGCCAGAATTAGGGTTGCCTATGACCACATGGTTAAAGTTTGGCAAAGTAATAAGCAACTGAAATCACAGTGTTATACTGGGAAGTATCTGGCAACCTTAGCAGGCAGTGCTACCTTTTCCACCGATAAAGAGGGATACTGAAACAATAAGAAAGAAAATTACAGGGATGAGTGTTTTATGACCACTAGACACTGAAGAGTATCAGTTTGTAGGGGTTATTCCTACAGCCAAATGATACTGGCATGCTGTATGTGTGGCACAACTAGGGTGACCAGATCAGAGGAAGAAAATATTGGTCACCCTAGGCACAACAACAACAGTGTAGAGGCAAGCTCCAAATAACTGAAGAACATTCTCAGCACAGTATAAATGGGGGAAAAAAATGAAGGTATTTGTCACTAATGGAGTTTTCTGAATAGATTGCCTCTGCAGAACTCCACTCTGGGAGACCTGTGCCAAGCTAAGCTTACCTGGAACTATATTAACAGCAGTTAGAATCTAGCCAGGAACATATAGCTCAGCTTCAGTGTGCAGACACCATGTCTACGAAATAAAGCTAAAGAGATCTGATGGGCAATCAGCACTTCTGAAAATCTGGCCACTTAGGTTAGGCTCCTAAATCTATATAGAAGCTTGTAAGTCAGAGTATGAAAATTTTGGTCTAAAACGTTCTTTGTTTTGAATGTATGCAAAAGAGATGTAAATCTGTAGGAACAGCTTAGTGTATTCAGCTAAGCTGCTCATTAGTGGTTAGAACATGGGACTGGGAGACAGGAATTCTGGGTTATTTTCCTGGTCCTATGCCTAAATTGTTGTATTCTACATTGGAAAAAAGTTACTTAAACTCTCATCTTACAGACAAGAATAACAGGAAGCAGTTCACACAGGTACATATGCCAGCTATGTGCATAGTTTGATGCCCCCAAATCACATAAGTATTGTTTTTTGTTTGCTTTTCTTTTACTTTCTTTAAATTGCATTAGCTTTATCATCTTATTCTAAAAATGATTATTATCTATTTAGTTTCAAAGGTCAAATGAGACACTAAGGAATGACTGTGAACAGTCACTAAAATTGATCTAACACCCTCATGAAAGGGTTCAAACTAAAAGCAGTGTTTGAAGCTTAGAGGTAAAAATCAAATATGAGGATAGAATGCGAGATGGGAGAAGCTGGTTCTGAAATCTCAGCCAGAAGAGAAGAGTCAGATTCTACTGACTTTGCTACCAGTTTTTTAATTGTGTTAGACATGGGCATATAAGTCCCATTCCGCACGGAGCAGTGCTGCAATTTACTTTCCAGAGGCACTAGGGATAAGGGCTGAGATCAAGATTGTGCCTGTTTTCAGCATTAGAAAGTACGATCTAAACTGCAAAAAGAAAAATGTTGGGCTAACCTTTACTTCTTTCATATGTGGTTATGTAGAGAAACACTGATGTTCTCACCTGGAATGTTTTCAAGTAGTTTTTGCTGTGCTCTCTGTTTTGTCTCCTGACTTTGCTCTTCACCTTTGGATCTTGTTGGGGCTGCTAATTTTCCATTTGGCCAGAAAGCATCTCGGAATACACTGATGTAGTAAACAAGCATTGGCTCGCTGAATATCCAGCTTACTGTGTCACGTATTTGTCTTTAAAAAGAAATGTAAAGGGGAATGTGTCATAATTCATACTTCAGATTTTACACAAACAAATGGTGGAAGACAAGACAAACTTCATAAAATGGTGCCAGTTTATCAGTCTATGATATCAGATGATTTGGCCAGTGCCCCCGACTTCCTATTCAGCTATATGCACTCTTACTGGAAACGTGGCTTGGGTTGTTCCAAACGTATGATACTGGGGTGTGAAGAAGATGGAACTCAATGCAATTTAAGGAACACACACATTTAAAGGAGCGGACGGTAGCAGCACACTGTGGGGCCTTGTACAAAGGCTCACTGCTTGGGAAAAGCTGAGGAGGGTGAAGAGCCACACTGAGGAGTAAAATGGTAGTCGGGAACCACACCCTGATAGTATGGGCATATGTTCCAGCTGGATAAAACAGGATGAAGCTTTTCCAGAAATGTACCCAGGAAGCTTCTTCATAGCCTGTGCTGTAACCATGGTGACTGATAGAGCTGGTCACCTCCTCCTATGGCTATTTGTATCATCTCAAGCACTCTTCGCTTAAAGAACACAAGTTCTGGGATATAAAACCAGCTCCAGAGCAATGACCTACCATACTAACTGCTTTGCTATAACACCACAATTTAAAAATCATAACACAGTTTAAGTCCTTAAAAACAAACAAATAGACGTGTGAACAAAAAACCCGCAACAATAACAAAACCCCACTCAAAGTGTGCGCACACAAATACATTCCCTCTCTCAGGGATAACATTTTTCTTGCTACCTATTTGCACTATGTGAAAATACAACGGGGAAAAAAATCAATTTAAAACTCAGTAAGTAGCTGTTGTCACAGGCCATTAGTCTATCAGGGCTCAACCACAATATTTGCCATTATTTCTTGTCTGATTTTCCATGTCTGTGGGAGGCTGTTAAAGCAATTCTGGCATATGCAACCTGAGCTGCTGAAAGGATGAGGGGACCAGCCTGTACTGTTATTTGATTTCTGGGATGTGTTATCTACCTGTGTGACAGCATCGCCGCTAAAATAAGATAAAATATTGCTTTGTCAGATTCTCAGTGATCTTTCAGCTGGGTGAAAGTACTGCAGAAATAATTGAAGTTTACAGACTTTTGGAAGTGCAATATGACAAATAGCCCAATTTATTTGTCAGTGAGTAGATTTTTCACTTACGAATAAGAGTTAACATACATTGACATGGAAACACATTACAGTAATTCTGATGTTTACAAATATTTGGTTTGATTGACTTATGGAGGTTTTCTCCAAGGTTATAATACATGCATCCGATGAAGTGGGTATTCACCCATGAAAGCTCATGCTCCAATACGTTTGTTAGTCTATAAGGTGCCACAGAACTCTTTGCCAGGTTATAATACAAACTCCCAGTGCTCAAACTTTTCCAAAATGGTAATTTGCCAGTATCCTGAGGAGCACATGTAATTAGCATTAGATGGAGCAGATTGCAACACCTTCATCTTTAATATGGAGTTATGGTCTTCAGAGATTAGGGGGAGATTTTCAGAGGCATAAATGGGAGCTAGTCACTCAACTCCCATTGACTTTCAGGTTTATATAGGAGTAATATCAGGCGTTCTTCAACTTGTTCATAGTGTGGACCTCATCTAAAAAGAGAGAACAGCCCATGAACTACCTCCCCTTCTATTCACTATTGCCTAACATCTCTTAGCCACTACAGAAATTGTTTACACAGAAAAGTAATTACTGAAGAAATATTTAGGGTAAAGTCCCTACCCCATCTCTGGCCCTTTACAGGTAAAGTGACAAAGTGACACAGTCTGGCCACAGGGGATTCCCCCAGCAAAATGACTATGGAAGACTGTCATAAGGCTGCCTTCTGGAGGACCATCTGTCAAGCCCCGGCGCAGGTGGTGTACCAGTGATGGGGGCCCAGCATGCAGTGCCAAAGAGATTCCAAGCAAAGCTATGACCCAACAAAGCAGCTCACGAAGCTGCTGTAACTCAGGCAGACTTCCAATATGATCTAAATTATGCCAGGATACATGGAGCAGCTCAGAACTGGGTGGGTAAAAAAGATAGCTTAAAGCCACCATCGCCCCCTATCGTTCCTGGGAAGCACCTTTCAGAGGCGCAGCACAGACTCTCACCCGTATTGTAGCTTAGCTGTCTTTAATGCAATTTAGCACGGATACCAAGGAGGAGAGCTAGCACAATGTGGCCAACCAGCTACTGATGTACCACCAGCAAGCGCACTAGGGTCCACAATTTGAGAACTTTTGACTTACTCGAATTTGTCTGCTTGTGTCCTCTCTGCTGGCTTTATACCAACACCTTTCCCCAAACCAACAGGATAACAGACTGTGCCAAAATGGGCGATGTTGGTATGGTGGGTCCCGCACTTTTCTTGGCGGGGAGCTAAGACGCCACTCCTTGCCCCTGCTCTTGGGGCGCTGAGGGTTCTGCTAGTGGCCCAGGAAGGTGGTAGAGGAGGAAAGCAGGGAGGGGTCTGGGTTTACTCCACACTCTGAGCCCCAGCTCCTCTCAACCCCTGCAGGTTTCTTCCCCTCTTCCCCCTTCGGTAGGGTTACCCTTGGTCCTCAGATGCTGGGGGAGGGAGTCTCCCTGCCGGGTCTCCCTTAGTTTGATTCTGTGGTCTTTCAAGTCTCAGCAACACACCTCCAAGCTCCAGTTCTCTCTCCTCCCTCACATACCGACTGCCTGAAGCAGGGGATTTTATTAGGTTCCTGACAGGGCCTTAATTGACTACAAGTGCTCCAATTAACCTGTAGCAACCCTCCCTAGTCTACAGGGAACCACACCTTAATTAGCCTAGGGCTTATATATTTCCCACTCTCCCACTGCTCCCTGGTTCTCCTGTTAAGATGACCAGATAGCAAATATGAGAGATTGGAACCGGGCGGGGGCGAGTAGGTGTAATAGGAGCCTATATAAGAAAAAGTCCCAAAAATCTGGACATCCCTATAAAATCAGGACATCTGGTCACCCTACCTCCTGTATCGCACAGACATTTAAATGTAGTGTTCAAGCTTCAAAAGTTTGTGACAATGGAGAGTAACAAATTATGTTTCATTTTAAAAAGTAGTTTTAAAAAGCTTTTCTAGAGCCTGCTCTGGTTATGAAACCAAGCAAAGATCCATGGAAAGGAAAAACCAAAATACCTTGACACCAAATTTCTGCTCTGTCGAATAATTATTTTACCACAGGCCTTAGCACCTGGCAGAAGAGCTACATTAGTCAACATTTTTTCAACCAAGAAATGATAAGTTTTTCCACAACAATTTTCATGAAGAGATTTCCAGCTTTTTACCCAGCTCTGTGATGGCCACATTTTGCAGGCCTAAACCTCATGACAACATGGAAAAGTCTTCTTGGAGTTGTAAACCATGCTAATGAAAAACTGACATTTTGGCTTGCACAGGAATAGTTACATGTTGCTATTTTACCTTACAAATAAATCACACTCATACTGTCTACTTAAAATTGTTTGTCACTTAGGTAAATTTACAGTCTCTTGTACAACGAAACAGCTTAAAACAAAAATCTAGGTTTTAGCTCTAGGGAAAGTCTTTGTGGGTTCCTAAGAGAGCAGATAGACTAAGAAAATAAAAGCCATTCAAATCAGCATAATGTTTAACTCCTTCAGAAAATACAGGATAGCATCTGATAAGCTGTGAGGTGCTAATTCACTCTTAAGGAAAAAGGAGCAGACCATTTTTATAGCATGCCAACTTCTCACCAATGAAATATATTTGCTCTTTTCTAATTTAATTCCACAAATGGCAAATCCCTGTGAAACAATCCTGAGTTCAGAACTGTGGTACAGATTATATGAGCACAACCATAATGCCACACACTTGCCTCAATGGATGGGAAACTTGATGGAACCAGCAGTGATTTGGGCAGCCCCAGTAGAAAGGGGGAGGAAGAGAGCACATGCTGGGGGAATGCAGGGTGGCCCCTATTCTTCTAGAGACTCTACCCACTCATTGGCCAGCCAGAGAAGGAGGAGGGATGACTGGTCCCTGGCTCTCCAATTTCATTAATTTAAACCTTGACCTGGGTCCTTGGGAGCCCCTTCTTGATTCATTTTGTATGTCTGTATTAGATTCCCCTCTGATCAACATGAGAATAAACTTAATTTTAAGTTTCAGTAAGACAACAATGGCTGAGCCATAACTATATGAACAGAATGTCTATAGAGATTTTCAAATAGTCTGCTTTCAGTTAGTTATTCATACAGCAATGATTCCAGGATCAGAGTTAAAGTAACCGCTACTTACTTGTTGATAGTTCTTCCAAAAGTGACTTGTACTAGTGCAATTAGTGTCTTTCTGACCCACTTAAACACTAGAATAATGAAAAAGGAAAGAAAAGAAAGACCAGACATTCAGTAACTCTCTAGGTTCCACAATCATAACCCAGAAACTACGATACATTTATATACTATTATCTGTATTAAGGTTTCACTTTTCAAGTTTTACATACATAGTTCTTTCACTTCTGATTTTCTTTTTCCTGTCTGTCCTACTATACTGTTATTTTTGGGTTACTTTACTAGCGCCTTCAACTTTCTAGAAAGAATAAGGGTGACTGGACTGGGATTGCAAGAAATAACACACTTCTTTTAGATTTGGGATATTTGTTCTTGCTGTATCTGATAGCAGCATTTCCATTTCAACTAGAGATTAAGTCCCAGCCACATATTAAGAGTTACTGATGTGGTTCACGTCCTCTTTAATGTAAACCTGTGTAGCTTGCTGCCCAGAGTTCATGGAATACAGGAGACTTTTGCGGGCAGTGTTTGTAATTCAGCACTTTCATTTTAATAAAAGATTAAACAAATATCTAACACAGTGGGTTGGAACAGTGTAAGCACTGATATTGTAAGTACTGTGGGACACCTTATTTTCCAGAAAACATTAAGGCAGCAGAAGAAACTATTATATTTTTTTCTATATGTAGACTGAAAATGCAGTGAGTTTTTTTCTCTGAATAAGCCTGAACTACCCTGTGCTACTTAAAAGAGAAATAAAAGCCTTAAAAACCCATTCAGCAAACTGGACACCATGGAAACCATTCAAGTTTCTCACAAAGTTTGGTCACTTCTTTCCTCTATTGATCTGCATCTCAAAAATTAATTAGACGTTCTCCTCTGCAGAAAGTGAATTACACCAGAAATGAGTAAGTTAGCCACATGGGACTGTCTCTTCAAAATGTGCATCAGTAGCACAATTAACAAAGTTCTATAGTTACTTTTTTCCCTTTCATTTAGAGTCTTCCAGTCATTAGGTTCAATCATTACGTTAGTTATTTTTTTCATGATTTGACCATGTTGGAGGTAAACTATGGGAGCTTTTCTTGCCCAGAGATCCCCAAAAGCTAGACTGGCCAGAAACAGAATGCTGTAGCACTGTAGCTTATTGTCTGATAAAGGGCCTTTTACTGCTATCCCAATTTGGCCAGCAAGAAAAGAAAAACACAGTATGGGATATTCAGTAGTAATCACTGTTGGCCTAACTTTTCTCCTACTGAAGTTAGTGGTAAAACTCCCATTGGCTTCAATGGGAACAGAAATAGGACAATGTTGAGCATAATGGTTAGGGTGAGCAGATGTCCCATTTTTAAAGGGACGGGCTCGTTTTTTGAGACTTTTTCTTATATAGACACCTATTACGCCGCACCCCCTGTCCCATTTTTTCACAGTTGCTATCTGGTAACCCTACTAAGAGTAAACTAATAGTGGTTTACTCTTGTCCAACAAGGACTAACAATGGAAGTGCTCAAAGGCCTAAGACTGCACTTAGACTTTGCATGACTTGATTCAACTTTGCCACCTTCCTATCAGGGGCCACCAAGTGTAAGTTCACAAATAGAAATAAAAAATAAGGAAAATCATATGTTACCAAGAACAAGATACATGCAAAAATAGCCTGGGTGTAACTGGCAATAGCACAGGAAGAACCATGTTAAATTGGAATCACTAGTTCAAGTTTTCAATTTACAGAAACAGAAAAATAGGAAGAAACAGTTCATATTCTGGAACATGATGTCTAGTGGATTTATACACTACAAACATCAAAGCCAATGAAGAATTAGACTTTTCTTCCTTCTGACAGAAAGGATGAACTGTGATTGTTCCAATGATATGTTTCTCTTTATTCTTTATGGATAGCCAAGGAGAAGTTTAGATCATAGGAAGGAGTAGAAATAATAATTATTAAACCATTTCCACTTTTAAAAAAATCTTTTTAGATATAGGTGAAGATCTACATTGTTAATTTTTGGTTTGTATTGGAAGGGTTTCTTTTTTTAAGAATACATAACCTTAATGTTTCCATTAACTGTGGCCCAGCACTACTCCCTAAGCCTTTTTTTGCACTCGTATTTCTAACAATAGGATATATGGTATTCATCAATGGCACTGACATTCTGGATACATTTGCAAAAAGAAAAAAGGCAGCTTCTTGTCATCAAGAATAACTGAAGGAAACAATTTGAATATTCCCTCCTAACTGTCAAATCCTCAGTAAATTTTCACTCTCTTAACAATGGTGTCTTGGGAAAGATCTGTATTTGCAAAGATCTCCAATTGGGGCATGTAATTACAGCACTTTGAAAAGTGTGATATTTTAGAATTCTCCTGACTCCTAGTTCTTTAGCTATTGATGAGAGCCCTGATCCTGCAAATGTTTACATGTATGCTCCACTTTACTACCATGAGTAGCTCCATTGAAATCAATGGAGCTATTCGTGATAGTAAAGGTTAATAATGTGTAAGTGTGTGTTTTCTGTTTTTGTAAAAAACCAAAAATGCTCCCTCGATCTAGAGGTTGGAAGTGAGCAGATGACCTAAGCTTTTTCAGAAACAAAGGAGTTTATTTTGAAGACAGGATCTAATAATAAAGACCAGAAGCAGAACTCATTCCATTAGAAGGAGGGATTTTCCATTTAAGGTGCAGGCAGCTCCCTAAAGCAAAGGCCCATACGCTCACGCCTATCTAATCCCACTTTGCAGAAATCATACATAGCACTGATGGGGGCTGGGATAGCTCCGTGGTTTGAGCACTGGCCTGCTAAACCCAGGGTTGTGAGTTCAATCCTTGACAGGGCAATTTAGGGACCTGGGGAAAAAATCTGTCTGGGGATTGGTCCTGCTTTGAGCGGGGATTGGACTAAATGACCTCTTGAGGTCCCTTCTAACCCTGATATTCTATGATTTGCTCTGATAAAAATATTTTTTAAGCAACCACTATGTTTGGCTATATTCAGATGCATCTTCTAGTGGACACAAAATAGTTCTGTTTGATGCTTCTGTCCATGTACCTGATCATACAGCCATTACTCAGACATGTAAGGTATGAAAGATCCAGCACCAAATAAGTTAATAATTCTACTATTTTGTTGCTTCAAGTCTACTATGTAGTTTAGTTATATTTCGAGTAATACACTTTTTTATAATGGACGTGGAAGTTATGTTGCTTTGACACGTGCACATTCAATATGATACACCAACTACTTTTCTTTGTGATTAGTTCACTGTAAAATGCAGTATCCTGACACAAAACCATACTCTGATTTTTACCCGTGTTTTGGAAATATAGAACATTTTTAAACAGAGGTGAAGCTTACAAATATTTAATACAAAGCTCCAAAACTGTAGCATTATTACTGCACTGCTATAATTGGGAAGTTACCCCCAGAAGAATCAGAAAATTAAAAAACATTATTGATTTCCAAAGAAATCAGTATTTTACATTGCAAAAATATCTCCACTCGTTTAAATGGTAGGAAAACAGATTCATTTTGATGTCTGAAAATCAGTATTTCCTATTTTTTTTCTTGACCAACAGAATCCACTAATGAGCACGCAAGTTCAAAGCTTACTTCCTCGCAGCTCAAAAATCTCTCCAATCAGCATGAAGCACGGCTCAGCAAGAGCATCTCGTTTACCATCCACTTCATCTCCATAGTCTGACAGGTCACTATCCTCTTCTGTCTCCTCCTAAAAGAGCAATACAGTTACAGTATGGAAGAGAGTTGTTAAGGGATATTAATTTTAGAGCTCATTTCCCTCCCAGCTACTTAGTTCATGAACCTGAACCACTTCTCATTTGTAATGGTGCAAAATACTAATAATTCTGTTTTTCCTATGATTTGGTTTTGGTCTTGACAGCTAAGAAATGTATTCTAAAATGTATAGAGTCTTTTCCAAGGAGTTGTATAAAAATACAGATCTCAAACAGCTGCAATATATCATTTTGAAAACAGTAATAAAGATAAATATTCCTAGCCTAACATATTTGAAGAACCCGAGGAGTGACCTAGAATGGAAAAAAAAGTTACATACTGAGAGCGTTTCCTCTAGAAATTACAAATCAAGGAATAAAATGAAAAAACTCTTTTTTAACAAGTGAACATGTAACATGCAGCAAGCTTTAATTGCAAATATGCCTAGACTGCGCCCTTGGGCAATAGCTGAGCTGTAGCATACACTGAAAGCTTGGGCTGTTTCGGCAGAAGCACTGGTCTGGATCCATTCACAATGGCCTTCCCTCAACTTTTTTGAAACAAAAAAAAGGAGTTCAGAAAAAATATTACATTCTGCTTTCTCCATCCCCTTCCACCATTATTCTTTCCTTCCATCTAGAATCATAGACTATCAGGTTTGGAAGGGACCATGGGAGATCATCTAATCCAACCCCCTGCTCAAAGCAGGACCAATCCCCAGACAAATTTTTGCCCCAGATCCCTAAATGGCCCCCTCAAGGATTGAACTCACAACCCTAGGTTTAGCAGGCCAATGCTCAAACCACTGAGCTACTCCCCTGTTTACCATCCACATGGCTGGTAAAACGAAGGTAGCTGGGAGACCAAGGGAATTAGCCAGCTGAGTTCACCAGCGGAGGAGGGCAGGGAGGTAGAGCGGTATGTTGGGTTCCCCTCCCCCACTATTTCTTAACTTGGAGGTAGACTACAAGGAAGGACTTGCAATGGGAGGAAAACAGCCTGTTGCCAACACCACTGCTAACTCTTCCTCTGCCTGCCCCTGTGGTCTCACCCGCAACAGACAGGCATAATGATACCCTGAAATACTTCCACCCAGGCCCGGGTCTCAACTTGCTGGGAATGCAACCTGCATGTCCCTGCTGAGGAAAGCCAGCAGGAGGAACCGGTGTCTGTTGTTGGAGTCCCCCAGGAAGCATATAAGAGCTGCAAGAGGAGGTGGCTCATCTGCATAGCATCCTGGAGCATAAGGACTTCCTTGGCAGGACACACATGGGACAGAGGATGCTCTACAGCAGCACCAGCAGAGAAAGGAGAACTGGTTGCTCTATGGGGAAGTGATTGGCTGTTGGTCACCTGGGGCAATAGCCAGAGCTCCACCCCCACCCAGGCCCCCTGTCCAGTGAGGTCAAGAACTTGTATGCAGTACTGGCAACTTGTCCCCAAAGCTGAGCTATCCCTCCCCTGGTGTCAACAGGAGAGCTGTGGTTTCCTTGACCGTGTCATGTTGTTCCGAGAAGGAAGACTGCTGGGAAGAGAGGGGTCCACCTGACCAAGAAGGAGAAGAGCATCTTTGTGCACCAATTTGCCAATCTACTGGGGAGGGCTTTACACTAGGTTCTAAGGGGGCAGGTGACAAAAGCCCATAGGTAAGCATAAAAAAGGCAACCTTAACAGAGGCTAGATGTTGGCATGGGGGGACATGGAAAATTATAATAGGGTCATGGGAGCAACAACAGGGAAATTAGTGGAGGAATCTGCTCAGCATCATAGATGTCTATACACCAATGCACGGAGTATGGGGAATAAACAGGAAGAACTGGAAGTGCTAGTACATAAAATAAATTATTACTTAACTGGCATTACAGAGACTTGGTGGGATACGTTTCATGACTGAAATATTGGTCAAGAGGGGTATAGTTTGTTCAGGAAGGACAGGAAGAATAAAAAGGGAGGTGGTGTTGCATTATACATCAAGAATATATACACTTGTCCTGAGGTCCAGAGGGAGGTGAGAGTCAGACCAGTTGAAAGTCTCTGGCTAAAGATAAAAAGGATAAAAAAATAGGGGTGATGTCATGGTAGGAGTCTACTATATACCTCCAAATTAGAAAGAGCAGGTGAATGAGGCATTTCTAAAATAAATAACAGAAATATCCAAGTTTCAGAGTGGTAGCCGTGTTAGTCTGTATCAGCAAAAACAGTGAGGCGTCCTTGTGGCACCTTAGAGACTAACAAATTTATTTGGGGATAAGCTTTCATGGGCTAGAACCCACTTCACTGGATGCATTTTGGAAATATCCAAAACGCCAGGTGGTAATGGTGGGCTTTAACATAGATATCTGTTGGAAAAGTAATATGGCAAAAATCAAAAGTTCCAGTAAGTTCTTGGAGTGTACTGGGGACAACTTTTTGTTTCAGGAAGTGGAGGAAATAACCAGGAAAACAGCCATTTCAGACTTGATTCTAATGAACAGGGAGCAATTGGTTGCAAATCTGAAGGTAGAAGTCAATTTGGGTGAAAGTGATCATGAAATGATAGATTTCATGATTCTAAGGAAAGGATGGAAGGTGTGAGAGCAGAAGAATACGGAAAATAGGCTTCAAAAAAGCAGACTTTAACAAACTCAGAGAACTGGTAGGTAAGAGCCCATGGAAAGAAAGTCTAAGGGCTAAAAGGATTCCGGAGGGCTACCAGTTTCTCAAGGAGACAATATTAAAGGCACAACAGCAAACCATCCTAGTGCAAAGGAAAGATAGAAAGAATAGTAAGAGGCCAATATGGCTCCATCAGGTGCTCTTTAATGACCTGAAAATCAAAAAGGAATCCTAACAAAGTTGAAACACGGATGAATTGCTGAGGAGGAATACAAAAGAGTAGTACAAGCATACAGGGGCAAAATCAGAAAGGTTAAGCCACAAAGCGAGTTACACCTAACAAGAGTCATAAAAGGCAATAAGGAGAGGTTCTTTAAATCTTTAGGAGTAAGAGAAAGACAAATAAAAGCACAGGCCCTATACTTAGTGGGGAAGGAGAGACTGATGACATAAAAAAGGCTGAGGTGTTTAATGTCTATTTTGCTACAGTCTTCACTAAAAAGGTTAATGGTAATGAAATACTCAACACAATTAATATTAACAACAAGAGGGATGGACTGCAAGCCAAAATAGGGAAAGAACTGGTTAAATAATATTTAGATAAGTTAGATGTATTCAAGTCAGGAGGGCTAGATGAAATTCATCCTAGGATATTTAAGGAACTAGCTGAAGCAATCTGGGAACTCTTAGCAATCATCTTTGAGAACTCATGGAGGATAGGTGAGGACCCAGAGGACTGGAGAAGAGGACCCGGGGAATTAGAGACTAGTCAGTCTAACTTGGATACCTGGAAAGATACTGGAAAAAATTATTAAACAATGAATTTGTAAGCGCCTAATGGATAATAGGGTTATAAGGAATAGCCAGCATGAGTTTGTCAAGAACAAAGCAAGCCAAACCAACCTAATTTCCTTCTTTGATGGGGTTACTGGCCTAGTGAATAAAGGGGGACATTATATATCTTGATTTCAATAAAAGACTTCTTACACAGTCCTATATGACACTTTCATAAGTAAACTAAGGAAATGCTGTCTAAATTACTGAGAAGGTAGTTGCACAACTGGCTGAAAGACCATACTCAAAGAGTAGTAATCAGTGGTTTGCTGTCAAACTGGGAGGACACATCTACTGGGGTCCCGAAAGAGTCAGTCCAGGGTTCAGTACTATTCAATATTTTCATTAATGACTAATGATTTAGGTTAGCTATTAGGAAAAATACTGTAACGATAAGGGTACTGAAGTTCTACAAAGATTCCTCCCTTGGAAGCCTATTCCAGAATCCCCATCATTTAAAGTTTTTAAGAAAATGTTGGACAAACACCTGTTAGGTTTATTTGGTCCTGTCTCAGTACAGGAGTTTGGACTTGATGATTTATCAAGGACCCTTTCAGCCCTCCATTTCTATGATTCTATCTTGGTGTATCTTTTGCTTTGTCTTTTCCTCTATTTTTTTCAGTCTCTGTTATTTTTCCACCCCCTCATTTCTCTTCCTCTCTCATTCCATTATGTTCCTGCCTTCCTTCTCCCATGTTGCTTAAATCTCTTTATCCTTCCATTTCGTGTGTGTGTGTGTGTATATATATATATATATATATAAACTTACTGTATGAGAACCCACCTGACTTGACCAACACTTTGCACCTTTTGGGAAGGTGGTGATTTGGAAGGGTCTCAGGAAGATCAAAGGCTTCAGAGGCACTATTTAGCTATTCAGTGACCACTGCCTCAGAGATTTATACCAAACTGCATTCACTGTTGGAGGTAATGAATTGATCTTTTCAGACCCACAGAGTATTTATTCTGAGTTAGGAAGTGCCCTGGCTCTGTTCTGAAGCACAGAGAAGCTGTGGTACTGGCATCCATGGAGCTGCCCTGGTGAGTGCATGCACAGGCACAATCCTAGCTCTTCTTCCACAGCCACGCAGTGGAACTAATGCAGTTTGCTTGCTTGGGGGCAGGATTGGGAGAGCCTGTGCAGGAAAGCGGTAGTGATCAGTACCCCTCACATACTGCAGAGCCAGCTCAGGGCTACCTGCACATGCCCATGTATCAGGGAGCAGAGGTGGAGCCAACTGGGGGAAACAAGAGAAGCAGGTCTGTCAGCTCTGCCACCAAACCAATCTACCAGCCTTTGAAGCGAGTACATTGGAACAGTGAGGGTTACTGCCAAGTCAGGAACCAACAGGCATTAGATGTCTTGTCTGGAGGAGTGGGGAAAGGACATTCTTAGAAGAGGAGCACTCAGCTCTGGAATCTCCTCCCTCCGTGGTTTCAGTCTGTGGATCTGACAGTTTCAGGGGACACTGTAAAGCCTGTTTCTCCAGGCGTTTTTTACATAAGAACATAAGAATATAAGAAAGGCCGTACCGGGTCAGACCAAAGGTCCATCTAGCCCAGTATCTGTCCACCGACAGTGGCCAATGCCAGGTGCCCCTGAGGGAGTGAACCTAACAGGCAATGATCAAGTGATCTCTCTCCTGCCATCCATCTCCATCCTCTGACGAACAGAGGCTAGGGACACCATTCTTACCCATCCTGGCTAATAGCCATTTATGGACTTAGCCACCATGAATTTATCCAGTCCCCTTTTAAACATTGTTATAGTCCTAGACAAGTCCTAGTCCTAGGTCTACTTGTCTAGTCCTAGTCCTAGGTCAACTTGTCAGTTTTCTGACAAGTTGACCTAGCAGTGTAAGGGAGGAGGAGGAGGAGATTATTTGTTGTTGTTTGATGTTGATGCTTACTAACAGCGGCATTTTGTGAGGGTCTAAGTGCTTAGATTATTTTGTATGATTTATATTACAGTACAGCCACATAGGAGAAAACAGTCCCCATTCTGAAGAGCGTAAAAGCACATTTTATAAATTGAAAGAAGCAAAAATAAATTTAAAGATGGTATAAGACAAAAATATTTAACTTTTGCCCTAGCCAACTAAAGCTTTTTTCTGTCACACATAAAAGAATTACATGAATGGTATGAAAGAGGGACATATGGTGAGGAGGATCAGGGCCAGTGAATTTGGATCACTTATTTCTGGTTGTCTAATTTCAATACTATACAGAAGAAAACCACGCTGATGAAAGGTACATACAGAAAATTACATGGTGGATGTGGAGAAGCAGAACAAAAGAAAAGCCTTTGTATGAAAGAGATACCCCTCCACACCCCACTCTGGGCTTCACGATCACAAAACAGCAGAGATACCCCTGGACAGCTCTATAAAGGCTTTATGTTTAAACGTTTGAAAGGTCAGACATTTTGCTAGCAAAGAGTGTCCCAGGCTGTTCACATTTCATTAACTTGGAATACGCAGTCTTTACAACTGTCTATATTATATATTTTCCACAGAGGTAAAACATGTTTTATTAGCAAACTGCATTAAATTTAGTAGAGAGCTTTAATATCTCACCATTGGTTTGCTTACAGTAAACTGAACAGCATCTTTGCAAACACCTCCAGTATTAACTACCATTCAAATGTGTTGTATTAGCAGCTTATATTGGACAAATATTTAAATCTAAGAAAATTACTTTTCTACCACTCACCTCTTGATGAGGAAAGAAATCACCAGGAAGTCTTTCCAGAAATGATGACAGTGAAAAAGCAGATTTCTTTCCTTGCACATCAATAACTTTGAGGTGCTCAGGGGATGGGCTCAAAAAGGCATAAAGTGCTTCGCTCTGACACAGTCTTTCATCAGAAAGAAGCTTCTGTGGAGAAAACAGAATGAAGAATATTCACAACATATCAATTAAATATGAATTATTTAAGCAATAAAGTGCAATAAACTCTTCAGTACAGCTGGTTAATACACTAATCAGGTGCATAGTGAGACTAACATTAGTGAATAAGGGGAGTGTGCATCACATCTTGGAGAGTTGAATTTTAGTAACATTTCCTAAATGAATAGCATTTTTAAGTGTTAAACTTTTTTTTAAAGGAGATGTCCTTATGCCATGCACATTAGTTTGTAGAGAATTTGTTTTAAAATTTTATTTATTTAAACGTGGAAAATTAAAACTACTATGAAAATGGCATTGTGGAGTTCCAAGCTCATGGTCTCACAATCACTCTAAGATCAAACTGACTTACCACTAGAGAGATGGCTTTTCTAAATGCCAATGCCACAAGCTCAACATGGGATCTAAACTCAAGATGTATTCTTTTTGGCTTGTACACCCCCCATCCTCAATAAAGACTTAAACACAAGGACTGACTCAGCTCTCACACTGGTAATATACTAATGGTTACAATGGATTTACTCCTGATTTAGGCCAGTATAAGTGAGAGGAGCATTAGGTTCATTGATAAGAATGCTGGTAAAATGATGAATAACCCAGAACAGAATCCAGGTCATCTTGGCTCTGCAGTTATTTGGTAGTAAAAAGTAATACATTTTAGACAGTAAAATATGCAAATATGACACACACAGAGGAAATACACAGGGAACATATTTGTTGAGTAAGGAGGAACTGTTTTTATATAGTCACTTTTCGTACAATACCCAAAGTTCCAGTAAAATTCTGATAATAGCTTTCCCTTCTGTCAAGGCTTTGCATGTGCTTTGATTGTCACAGATTGTTGCCAGTAATTCTTTCCCAACTAGGCACTGCTATAATTGCCCATCCACTAAGCTCTCCCCTGTAGTCATGCCCAAGTGTCATTTTTATTTTTCACTGGAAAATACAGTTTGATTGCCTCAAACTATACTTTCTCTACCTAATTTACTTCATCTGCAAGGAAACCAGCACAGAACTAGCTGTTTTGCTTGGTCTGTGGGTGTGGAAAGAGGGAATCTGGAGCAGAAAGAAGATGCAGATAAACAAGATTGGGTTCTGAGCACCAGAGAAGCAGCACCAAATAAAGGGGGTTCCTCTGATCATGAGCAGCTGGGAGTGAAGGGAATCTAGAACAGCAGGAAACAGAAAGGGACAAGAGGACACAGAAGGGGAAAAAAGAAAGTCTTAAAGTTTGTTGCTTAAAATCCTAAGTGTTTATTTAAGGATAGTACAGTACCCAAGAAATAGATTATTGCATATCTAACTGCTAATTGGGTTTCATATTTCAATACATTTCTGCTACTTCTTTATGATACCTTTGAAAAGCACAGCAATGAAATGGCAAACATTCAGGTTTGAAATCATATCCCCCATTTAAAAAAAAAAGTACATGAAATATTAACGGTGCTCAGGTCCACTTTAGCAACATTCTACTCTTGAAAGAGAACATACATATCATTATTTGACTTCCTGAGGGAAACATACGTTGCTGTTTTACAGCAACTTTTGGTTGTATTATAGTACCTGGAATACAAACAAAAGCTGTCTAGGAAAAAGATTACTCTAAAATCAAACAATTTACTTTTCATATAAATGAATACGCTAGTTTAATTTTTACTGACTCAGCAGTGGTCTATTAGTCTCTGAATTTCAGAATCTACAAAAGTTTTTCTTAATTGTTACACAGTCTGCTTTAAACAAACAGCAATGTTAAACCAAGGTGGCCCTGAAAACCCTATTGCTGTATCTGTAAATTGTATAATGTCTCCCGTTTGGTGCTACATGAGGCCAAATACAATTTCACCTTTGGGGGCAAAATACAGCCACTTCAAAGGTTGTCCTATCTAAACCGTACCTTTTATTCATTTATTTAGATTTAAAATAATAATGATGCCTAGCCAAGGCTCTAGGCAATCTAATATAATTAATCATACAACATATACTATCAAATTAAACCTCAGCAGCACTGAAATCGATTCCACAGGAATTTGGCCAGCCAACCACCTGTTCCCTTCATCATCTAGGAAGCACACCTTCAGCCTCCTTCTGAGACCCTATTCAACAGGTGTCTTTTACAGCATACCTGGAAGGTCACCAAATTCAGGCTCCATAAGACCAAATGAGGGAGCAAGTTCCAGAGTCTGGATCCCCAATAGAGAATGCCCTGCCAGCAACCCCAACCTTTTATAACAAAGAGAACCACCCCAAGCGCCCTGCTAACCACAGTTGTGGCAGAAGGACACAGGGAGAAGTGGACCCTAAGCTAGGCCAGTCCCAGGCCATTTAGGGCTTGATAGTCTACAGGTCATGACCAATGCCTTAAGTTCCACCTGGAGACCAACAGGCAGCCAGGCAAATCCCAAAGCACTGGGGTCACGTGCTCTCAGTGAGATGTCCTGCTCACTAAGCAAGCACATACATTCTGTATCAGCTTCAGCCTCTGAATGGTTGTAGGTGTAGTCCATGTAGACCATATTACAATAATCTAATCTTGAGGTGACACAAGCATGGACACAAGTGGAAAGGTCCACATCAGAAAAAAGAGGCTGCAACCTCCCAGCCAGATATAGATGGCAAAAAGCTGACTGGGCCACCACTGTACTATGATCTTCAAACAGCATCTTGGCATCTAACATCACGCATAAGATGTGAGCACTATTAACCAATGTCAGACATACTCCCTCAACCAAAGGGGCTGATATTACCTCTGCCATCTCCTCCAGCTGCTTCCCTCAACCCACCATCATCAGCTCCACATTAGCTGGGTTCAGCATCAGCCAGCTTGCTCTCAGCCATGCCCTAGTCTCATCTAGACACTGGCTGAGGTGCTGAACCACATCAGAAGAGAAAGAGGCAAACAGCTGGATGTCATTGGCACAGTGAAAACACTGAACCCCATGCACCCTTACTAGCTCTCCCAACAGTCCTATGCACACATTGAACAGGAGAGGTAACAGAATGACTCCTTGTGGCACTGCACACTTGACAGCTCTTTGGGAAGGGGGGACTGCCCACAACTACCCGTTGAAATCTCTCCAAGAGAAGAGAACATAATGACTGTCTAAAGTACAAACTTTCAGAAATTCACAGAAGAATGAGTGGTGTGAGTTCTCCCTGGTCCTCCCAGAGTAGGAGGCATAGGTGCTGACTCTGTGGGTGCTCTGTGGCTGGAGCACCCATGGGGAAAAAATGGTGGGTGCTGAGCACCCACTGGAACTTTGGAAAGTTGGTGCCTGTGGCAGGAGGAGCAGTGACTGCAGCACGACCTTCTAAACCAATGGTCTCCAACCTTTTTACGCCCAAGATCACTTTCTGAATCTAAGGGCAACCCAGGATCTACCCCGCCCCTTCCCCAAGGTCCTGCCCCTTCCCCAACGCCCCGACCCACTCACTTCATTCCCCTCTCACTCCATCATTCGCTCTCCCCCACCCTCACTCACTTTCACAGGGCTGGAGTAGGAGGTTGTGGTTTGGCAGGGGGTGCAGGCTCTGGGCTGGGGCCGAGGGGTTTGCAGTGTGGGAGGGGGCTTTGAGCTGAGCCTGCGGTAGGAGGGTGGGGTGCAGGGGGGGTGAGAGGTGCAAGCTCTGGGAAGGAGTTTGGGTGCAGGAGGGGACTCCAGGCTGGGGCAGGGGGCTGGGGTGCAGGAGGAGGTACCGGATGCTGGCTCTGGGAGGGGGGTCAGGGCTGGGGCAGGGGGTTGGGGTACAGAGGGAGTACAGGGTGCTGGCTCTGGGAGGGGGGTCAGGGCTGGGGCTTGGGGTGCAGAAGGGAGTTTGGGGTGCAGGCTCTGGGAGGGGGCTCAGGGCTGGGGTGCAGACTCCCGCTGGGCAGCACTTACCTCCGGTGGGTGCCATGAGGCTAAGGCAGGCTCCCTGCATACCCCAGCCCCACACTGCTCCCAGAAGGGACCAACATGCCCCTGGGGAGGGGCAGGGTGCACGTGGCGCTACACACTGCCCCTCTCTGCAAGCACCACCCCCGCAGCTCTCCCAGCCAATGGGACTGTGGGGGCAGTGCTTGCAGGCAGGAGCAGTGCACAGAGGGCGACCCCAGCCCCCAGGGCTGCGCTGGCCCCTACCGGAAGCAGCATGGGGCCAGGGTAGGGAGTGTGCCTTAGCGGCAGCCACACTGCACCGCTGGAGATCGTGATTGACTGGGAGAGCCTCTAGGATTGACCGGTTGATCGTGATCGACCGGTTGGTGACCACTGTTCTAAACAGTGCTTGAAGAACAGTACTAAAGACACAGAGATAGGATTTTTTTCTGAAGATTGGGAGAAAATGTGTAACACATTTATGCAGACAAGCTACTGTGGATTCCAGACCCCAGCAGCACAGAACAGGTGAAGCCAGTTTGCTGCTAGACTCTACAATGAATAGAATGTTTAAGAGCATTCAATCTTTGTTTTCTTACCTGTAAGAAGCTATTTAACTGGTTCTTGGACTTTTCCATGAATTTCTGATCTACAGATTTGAACGGCAGCTTACTGAGAGAAGGCAACTGGATTTTCTTTAATGATGGAAAACACTGAGCAGAGAAAGGACAAAACAGATTATTCCATCACATTTTTAATACACATATGGAGCAAAAAGGGGTATGGGTATAAATGGAGGTGCAAGGACATCCCCTAATTTTCCTCTCCCTTCCACACCCCTCTGAGTGTCCTCAGGAACTCCTTCCCTTGCCCACCCATAGGTAACATCGGTTAGGAACTCCTCCTTTGGAGCCCGATCACTACCAATCCTACCTCAGCTAAAAGAGTTGCTTCAGAATAACATGAAGCACTTTCTTTCCCAAAGGGTTGTCAAGCCCTCACTTGCCTTGGGAGCCAGAGACCAGGCCTGGAACTCAAAACGGGCTCATATGGCAATACAGAGCAGAAGCCACTAGGACACTGGATCCGCTCAGCAAACACAATTCATTACTGAACAAGAAAAGGCCAAGTACACACTTTTTTGCAATCTGTCAACAAGTGCAAAAATTGGCTGCTAGAAAGAAATCTGGGTCCAAAAAGGCAAGACGCTGTGAACAGCAGCTGGTCTGAAAACACAGTAATGAGGAATAACCAGATTCTGGAATATTTAGATGTTTTAGGACAACGGTTTTCAATCTTTTTTCATTTGCGGATCCCTAAAAAATTTCAAATGGAGGTGAAGGCCCCTTTGGAAATTCAATCTGTGGTCCACAAACCCCTCCCATAGAAGTCAGACTGAAAACTGACTGAATAGAATTCAATTAATGGGCTGGCACGGCATTTGACATAGCATGAGAAATGGCACTAAACTGTGGGCTTCTATGATAACGACAACACTTCCGGGTTTTGACCTGTAGTTGTGCGTATTCACATACTTTTTATTGATCAGAAAAACAGAATGGTTTTTCTGGGATCTGAAACTTTATTTTCATAAAAGAATCCTGTGGCACCTTATAGACTAACAGACGTTCTGCAGCATGAGCTTTCGTGGGCGAATACCCACTTCTTCAGATGCAAGTGGTGGAAATTTCCAGGGGCAGGTTTATATATGCAAGCAAGAAGCAAGCTAGAGATAACGAGGTTAGTTCAATCAGGGAGGATGAGGCCCTGTTCTAGCAGTTGAACTGCTAGAACAGGGCCTCATCCTCCCTGATTGAACTAACCTCGTTATCTCTAGCTTGCTTCTTGCTTGCATATATAAACCTGCCCCTGGAAATTTCCACCACTTGCATCTGAAGAAGTGGGTATTCGCCCACGAAAGCTCATGCTGCAGAACGTCTGTTAGTCTATAAGGTGCCACAGGATTCTTTGTTGCTTTTACAGATCCAGACTAACACGGCTACCCCTCTGATACTTTATTTTCATAGTCAGCTTTCGCTGACCCCTTAGACATAGTCTGCAGACCCCCAAAAGGGTCCATGGACCACAGGTTGAAAACCACTGTTTTAAGCAAATGGAAAGTGCAATTTAATGTAACTAGACATATAAAGGAGGGCTGGACAGATAGTGTACAATACAGAGAGAGGGCCCGCTATATTCTTGACCAGGAAACAATATGTGATAAGGAGGGGCTGTTATAGAGAAGGAGTAGCAGACAATGAGTTAGAAGAAGCAGGACAATAGATAAAAAAGAGAGAGGAGAAGAGGCGGAGACAGAAAACCCATCTTGCCACGAACAGTGTCCATTAGTCATAAAGCATAAGACACAAAGGCCAGCTGAGACACGGGGAAGCAGCAGGTGTGTCATGGAAGTCCAATTAAATTGACAAGGAGATAAAAGGTTGAAAGGAAGACTGTAATTAAAGCAAAAAAGGGTGACAAAGGTGAAAGTGGTGGGATTCAAATTTTCCATCAAATTAAGCCTCTTCCGGTTTTCTTTCCACCCTTCATTTCAGATTAAATAAACTGCAGCAGAGTGATTCCCTCCACAAGTTTACTACTGCAGCACACAGAGGGAACCCGAGAAAGGCTCCAGGCCCCTTCCACTAAGATTTCTTCCCCCACCCCCTCAAATCCCCCCTGCCAAATTGGCAGCCTCTATGCACTCTTGCCTACCTCCTTCATTTCTGAAAATTATCAGTCTCCTATTGTCCCTTTTAAGCAGCTATCTCCACCAAGTCTTTGTCCTGTTGCTTCAGTAAAGTAGCCATCAAGAGGTACTTGTGTATTAAGAAGCTAATAACCTCAACTTTGGAGCCCAACACCAGAGGTTTATAAACCCATTTCCATCCAACTTTGATACAGTTTTTGCTAACAACAGAATTGGTTTGTTTTACTTTCTAAACAAAGGTTTCATATTTAAGCTATTTTCTATATTTTTCACATAGATTAGAGGTGGCTATGGTAACTTTCTTTTATGTACTTTTTTCCCCTAAATGTGTGTCCAGTATTTTAAAAGATGAAAAACCCCACACAAAAAAGTATTCCTACCTCACTGAGTTTTCGGTGTAGATTCTGAAACTCACTGAGCTTTCTGGGAACTCTCCAGTTCTTAGTTTCAGCTCCACCAACTTCTTGTAAACTCACCATGACAAAGTAGCAGGGCACTTGTTCCCCATTTTCTTCTACAACCTTGGGGGTGGGGAGGGAATGTATATTACTGAGATAGTAAATAGATAATTTTTATAACGTTTTACTAACTTTCATACAGATTCATGATCCTCGCCACAGTTTCATTCTCTCTGCTGTAGCATAAAGGCCTCATACCAAGCTTTGGCTTATTGGAGTAAATCTGACCAGGATACTGTGTGTCCTGCAATTTCTCTCCAGTTAATACATTCATCTTCACTGATTGCCTTGCAACACCTCCTACATCAATAGAATCCATTTTAAATCTCTTCTTGGGATACAGTCATTCGGCTTTTACAATTTTCCGAGTTTTTTTCATGTTAGATTGGTTTCCTTTCTCTCTCTTTCTCTGTGGTGACAGGCATGCATCCTCCCATATTTTACTGTACAGGTTTTAACTTTTGCTCTACCTTCTTTCCTAAGCACCTTATTGCTGCTCCATGGGTCACTCCTGTCACTCTAACGTTGTTAAAAAAAACCTCTCTGTGCAGAGAGGGAAGGGAGGAACTGGGGGACTTGCTCTCACGTTGTTTTGATAACCAGAGTCTCTGCATTCAGGCTCAATTCCATTTTAAAAAACAGTGACCTCTCCTACTGCTTACCAGTACTTTATATTCTTAGAATTTTCTTGATTAGTTTCATATTCTTCATGGTCTCTCTTTTCAACCTTGTCTTCTCTCAAGATATAGATATTCATATACATAAGCCATAGCAATCCTTAAGCTGAGGACTGTGCTAGCTGGAGTTATCGGGTTGCCATTCCAGTTCTCCATTCATTACTTGCATTTGAGAGTACTTTTCACACCTGTACAGCTGCCTCCCATTGGAGGCTCTCACATCCTTTACAACTATCAACGAATGAAAACACATACTTCACATAGCTCTTGTAAATTATCAGATGGGGGAAACTGAGGCAAAGTGAGGTTAAAAGCCTCTCTCAAGAATACAGAGGTGGTCTGTGGCAATGCCAAGGATCAAACTCAGATCTTTCAAGATCCTAATCTCAGGTCTCAACCAAAACGTCACCCTTTCTCCCCAGTGCAATACAGTTTTCTTCAGAAGACTGTAAAATGGATTAACAGAGCAAAACAAGACAAACAGCTCAAGTATAAGGCCCTTTCCTTGCTAAATAAGCCCCTAATGAAATCAATATTTCCAACATACAGTACTGAAGATATGATGAAATACCAGATTAACAGATTACCGCCTTTGTTTAAAGATCTGGATGGCACCATACAAGGTACATATTTTGCCTTTTTTATGCCTTTTATGTCTGTAAAGAAAAATCACTAATATAAAATGTTTGTCTTAACTAAATTACCTATGGAAAACAGGCTGAAAAGGAATTATAGCACACAACTCAGAGACTATCTTTCTGAAGGAAGCAGTCTTCATATATTTTGCTGGCATGGGTTTGTTTTGGCTTTTTAGGCAATTTTGCTCGCTAAGGAGGTACTTTCTAAACAATTCAATTACAGTCAGGATAAACCGTAAAATTCAAATGACGACAACATCCACGGGGAGGGTTGTAAAAGTCTGGTCATGTCTATTTATGCTAGTGGCAGGCAATTCTAACAGTCGATATACCATCACTGTAAGTGACATTTCATTAAAATATGTCTCCTTATAAACTTACTTTTTGTTGTAATATGCTGCTCCTGGGCTGCACACAGGACCATTAAGAAACGCAGCCTAGTGCCGAATGTGTACAACCCCAATAACTGAGCATTTCAGTGGCTCCCAATGAATTTCCAGATAAAATTCAAGGTGCTAGTTTTAATTTATAAAACCCTACATGGTTTCAAACATAGCTACCCAAGGGACTACCTTTCTTTCCCATGCCAGGCTTCCATGTTTGAGATCAGCACAGGTGTTTGGTCTGAAACTCCCGTGACGCAAAGAAGGAGGAACTGGTGGAAGGGTGTTTTCTGTGAGAGTCTAACTCAGGGGTAGGCAACCTATGGCACGCATGCCAAAGGCGGCACGTGAGCAGATTTTCAGTGGCACTCACACTGCCCGGGTCCTGGCCACCAGTCTGGGGGGCTCTGCATTTTAATTTAATTTTAAATTAAGCTTCTTAAACATTTTAAAAACCTTATTTACTTTACATACAACAATAGTTTAGTTATACATTATAGACTTATAGAAAGAGACCTTCTAAAAACATTAAAATGTATTACTGGCACGTGAAACCTTAAATTAGAGTGAATAAATGAAGACTCGGCGCACACCTTCTGAAAGGTTGCCGACCCCTGGTCTAACTACACACTCTTTTCCTTCCTTGGTCTGGCAAAGCCTGGATTTGTGCCTTAGGACACATTGCAAAGCCTCTCTCTCACATGGATTTATGAGGGTTGGGAGATCAGAGATGGAGGGGCTCATGGTAAGTGATCATTGTTAGTGACTTTCCTGCATTACACATTTTTCAAAAGACTAATCACTTGCAGAGATGTAGGCACATCTGAATAAAATTACCAGCGAGTGGTGATCCATGGGGAAATTATCTCTACCTGTTACTTTAATTATTCCTTCTTGGTGACCTTTTAGAATATATTCAAAGCAGGGGAAACATTTTAAAGCTAGGTCTTCTAAAACTGGCCTTCATTCTATTTTCAAGTTATTATTCACATGGTTCTGCATAGGGAGAATAACTATTAAATGGAGACCTAAGTTTAAAGTTCACTCCAGTCACCCATATGAAATATTTGATAGCTTTCATAATCCCTTTTTGAGCACAGGGAAGTTATGATCATTTGAAGTACTTGTACATTTGCTATTTTGGACTAGCATGTTACCTAGCAACTAGGCAGCACAATATTTCACTGGACTCTATATGTAAGAATTTACATCAACTCCCCATTGAAACGGAACCACAAATGGATAGAGGTGAGCTATGACTAGAATACCGGACTTCTCATTTTAAATGCAAATTTACTTTCACCTATAGTGTTCTCACTTTTATGGTTTCCTTTGTTAATTTGTTTTTTATATTTAAAAAACCCATCAGAAATAATGAATCCTAAAACAAGCTAGAAAAACATAAGAAAATTTCCCCACCCTTTCATGGTTTTTGCTATAATATTATTTTGAATCTTTGTCCTAAAATTGGGACCTGGAAGCTTGAAGGCTGTGTTCAGATACCACAGTGATGGGCATAGTATTGAGAATTCACTGGGATGGCAGGGTACTCTCAGAATTAGGTCTAAGGCTGAACCCCACAGCTCCTTTCATGACATACCCTACTCATACCTTCATCCACTCAGAGTCATTGGCTTAAATAAGAGTTTTTCACATTACACATAGTTAGCTCTGGAGAAGAGGACAGACTCAGCACTCCGTACCTAAGAGATTTAGATGGTTTCAGACTCTTAATTCTTCTCTTATGACAGTTATATGGCAGCCACAGGACAATGCAAAAAATCATTATTGCAGAGTGTATGGTCTATCATTGAGCACCTAGTCCAGAAATCTGGGCACGAGTTCTCCCAGCCTCTTTCTTACAAAAGAGGGTACGTCTCAGCTGCAGTGTGGGCTTCAATTTCAGGCACCACATTAGTAAACATTACAAAGGGTTCAGAGGACAGTAATGAAAATGAGGAAATAGTTTAGAAAACTGGTATGTTCAACTCTACTGCAGAGAGGACCTAAAAGAGGCATAATATCTACAAACATATAAAGAAGTGTTATAAAGTCAACAGGAACCAATTACTGCACAAAGCAAGTTATGGCTCTAAACTGCAGTAAGGAAAATTTAAATTAAGTATCAGGGAAAACTTTAGAACTAATAAGAGTTACATAATGTAATAAGCAGACAATACAAGGCTGTTGAATCCCTATAATTAGAGATATTAAGAGCTAGTCTAGACATCCATCAGGGATGATTTAGGAATAATACAATTAGCTTTGCCACTATGCTGAAGGACAAACTTGCATGACTCATTAGAAGTTCCTTCCAACCCAAGCAATTCTCTATAAAAACCCATCTGAGCGGCAGGATACTGAACAGTGAGCTAATGACTAGAGCTGAGCGAAAGTTTGAAAACTTTCAAAAGAAAATCTGGTTTCAACTAAAACTGAATTATTTCCGTTGGTCTCGCCAAAAAAAGAAGCGTTATGGCTACAAGACATTTTGTTTCACTTGAAATTAATTTTGGTTTTTTTATTTCAAGGAACACTCAAATCTGCACCAGGACATAAGCCACATCTGCAAACATCTCATGAACAACTGGACACATGGAGTTACAAATGCCTACAGGGACACTACGCTACTCGAAGAATCGCACTTTCCTCTAAGGTTCACCCAGTGACATAAAGTACTTCAGAAATTCCTGTTGAGTGTTTCACCTTGTAAGTTGGCTTTCCTACTCCTCATCCAGTATCTCTAACAGTCCCTTAAAACTTAATTGGTATAGAAGATCATAATATGAAATATAGCAAGTGCAAATATTGGGTCTTCTATGTGTAGCAATGTAGGCCTGGTGTGATATAAGTAATTAAACATGGGAAAGGCCTCATTTCTTGGAAGACAGGAGTAGGGAGGTACATTGATTAGCATGCTGAAAACAGAGTATTTGTGCTAGGATAAGTAAACGGATCAGTAGGCTGGAAAAAGAACATCTGTACTAGCCAAGATAAGGGGGAAACACACAAGGAGCCATTTACAATAGACAAGATAATCCTAGAACATAAGATGAGGTAAAGAGTAAGTTGTACATGGATGGTGAATGGACAGAGCATGCTGTATAGGGATTGGTTCCTACAAAGTGACCAAGTCAATCCCAAACCGTGTGATGCAATATATAGTAAATGCAATGTAATGTGAAAATATGTATGAAGGAAGAGGTTTGCTGTGTAACTTTGGATGTGTGGTACACTCCCTATATCCACGCCCTACTGTTGAGCCTGATCAACTCAAAGTAGCTTTGCTGTATGCCAAATAAAGGAAACTGAGTGACAAGACTGGATTCCAAGTGAGTTCTTGGGGGAGCTGAGTGGAAGAGGTCTCAGGGGAACCCCAACACTATGCATGCCAATAACAGCACTGTCTCTCAGTCAATCAGCATCATAAGATTACAAGGCACAGATCTTAATGTGCTCATTGTTGATGCACAACGGTGTTCCTTAGACACCATACCACTTTATCCTATGCCTGAACCTACTAATATATTTACAGATGTTCCTATAGCGCCTGAATAACAGAGCTGAAGGATGAGACGTGTTTGTGAATAGCGAGGGAGGAGGAGGGGTGAGCTTGATGAGGTTGTTTTAAATAAACTCTAACAAAATGAATGTCAGCATTTCTTTTTCTTTATACACTGAGAATTTGAACTGAACCAGAGGATAGAAACACAGCAAAAACATACCTCGCCTGTATTTATGAAGGCTTTCCACATGCCAAGATTTTCACACCACCAATCTGTTCTTGCAATGTGCAACCGAAGGTCACTGTGTTCTCTCTCTATCAGAGAAATTTCATCCTTCAATTTGGAAACAATCTGGCAAGGAAAAATATAGGAATTACAACTGGTAGGAAACTGCTTTCTTTGGTTATAATATTCAAGAGATGGAAAGGGTGAAGGGGAGAGGAGAGAAAAAGGACTAATCCCGTGAGACAACTCATTACAAAAAATCCCAAATCTGTACAATCTACGCAGTCTAATATAGATTGGTAGAATACACTGTATCAATTAAAAGTCAACTTGCAGTGCTAAAAGAAAAACCTGAAATAGGCACAGAAAAACATGCTGAATATCACCATTCACCAGGCTATAGGGGGCAATCAGTACAGAAATATTTTTAACGGAACACTTTCAAGTTAAAGATTATATAAACGTTGAGGTACTCTCTGTTGACGAGTTTCTCCCTTTAGGAAATACTTAACATGACTGAACAACCAGTGAATAGTTTTCATTCCTTGTGTCTTAATTATGTAACTAAGCATTCTAAGGAGCTACAATTTAATAGGCCCCCAAAAAATCCAAATAGCATTAATTATATTGGAAAATATACATTTAAAAGACTTTCTTGCTTGGACATAACTCTCAAAGAGATCATCTTCTAAAAGAAAGAAATCTGTATCTTATAAATGGTAAAATGATTTGCAAATTACTGTTACAGAAGATGATTGTAAGAAAATTTGGGAATATATGTAAAAATGTGTGATTAGAAACAGTTAAGAAAACAAGTTGATATTTTCACTTCTATGAAATAGCACACAAACTCAGCTTAATTTAAAGTTCTCCTTGACCAACTTGTACCAGGGAAGAAGTAACTTGGTGGTCACATTTATAAATCTACAACAATTCTGCCTCTATATATTAAATATTTGGTCTCTTGTAAAGTGAAGGATCATTTAAAATTACAGGTATACAACTCCCTCTTCAAACTGCTATCATCCTTCTTGGGACAGCATCTATATTTTCCAGGACTACCTGCATACAGATCTCTTTGCAATGACTTTATTCTGGCAACTAAGAATGTAACAGTGAAATCATGGAAAAAGTCAGACAACAACAAAGGATGAATAGATCCACAGAAATTGGTATGGTGCGACTACAGGTAAACAGTTGTTAACCTTACATAACAAAATACCAAGACTCTATACCACTATTGATTCAATTTTATTAAACACATTTCAAAATGTGAACAATGCAGAAAGACATAATGAATCTCTCTCCATATTTTTCATTGCCATTAGAAAAAAAAAGTGAGTGCATGCATGCATGGGTAAATAAATCATAGTCTCAAGTTAAAGCTGAGATAACAAGTAATGATTCATACATGAATATAATATGTCATAATGGTTTGGTTATACAGATAGCACTGATATTAGAAGCATAACCTTAAACTGTAATGCTACTTAAATCAACAATGAGTTAAAATAGGAATAAAATTGTATATAACTTCTCTCAAATAGCATTACAATTTTGAGTATTTTGTAGCTAACCATCTGAGTGCATGTGTTCCTATGTTTATATACACACATTTTTATTATGATTTACAATTGTGTTTTTCTTATATTTAGGATTATATAGTAAAGAGTGTTACAGAAACAAATCTGTTGTTGCACTCAAATGCTATACCACTGTAAAGTGTGTAATATTTTGCATGAAAATGTATCATTCTATATTCTTGATGACACTTAAGCAAATAAACAGAAAATGTTTCTGTATTTCTAAAGTAACTAGATTTCCTTACCTGCATCACTAATATCTTCTCATATTATTAAAATGAAAAAAATTGTTAAAAGCAAATTTACCTTTAAATCACTTATACTGTTTGTTCACATTTTGCATTCTTCACAGTCTAGTGAACAAAATAGGACGGGTGAGTTTTACTTTGATTCTCAAACTAGCCCTAAACTGCAATGTTTGGGAGACAAACAACCTGGAAGAATAATTCCAAACACAAACAAGTGTCAAGTGGAATTTTTGAGTGGGTATTAACTCAAAAGAAACATTTTTGTGATATTTTGTTCTGTAAAACTATGTTTGTATAAATATGAAGCCTAATTCATGTTGAGAGCATCTTTAACTAGAAGTCATTTTTTCTTCTCTCTAAAATCCTCCTTGCTCACCGAAGAGATCATGGAAGATTTAAAGGACCATTTTAAGTTTAGTTTAAATTTTAGCTGAATGCCCTGCTACAACCTGGTGATCAGGTTATTCAGCAAACAAACTTCACTTTCAGTTTAAAGTTTGCAGTTCACCTTTAAACGTTCATCTTTTCACTGTGTGGAAACAGCCATCTGCGAAGGGGACAAAACAAATACCATACTCTTGATTGAGTGGGCTGGAGGGCTCTGTTGCGTGGTAACTAAAACTTCATATTAATACAAAGAGATAGTATTTTCACAGAATCATAGACTTTAAGGTCAGAAGGGACCATTATGATAATCTAGTCTGACCTCCTGCACAACGCAGGCCACAGAATCTCACCCACCCAGTCCTGTATCAAAGCCCTAACCTATGTCTAAGCTACTGAAGTCCTCAAATCCTCCAGCAAGTGACCCATGCTCCATGCTGCAGAGGAAGGCGAAAAACCCTCAGCGCCTCTGCCAATCTGCCCTGGAGGAAAATTCCTTCCTGACCCCAAATATAGCTATCAGCTAAACCCTGAGAATGTGGGCAGGGCATAAAGCTCACGAAATCAATGGGAAAACTCCCACTGACTTAAATGGTCTTCGTGTCATGACATATTTGATACTATTTATCAATCCTGACACATTTATGTTCACGTAATTCCCTTTATGTTGTTAAATATATAGTCCTGGTTTCAAAAGTCAGACGCTGTCTCAGTTAGTCTAAATATGCCAGTAGTTTTTTCTAAACCAGGACAAACCTAAGAAGAACAACATTCCGCCATTTCTGCCCATCACCTCTGCTGTAATCTCTGGGTTCTGCTCCTCATCTGGTTTCCTACCTCCTTACCACTTTAATTTTTAAGTCAGCCCTAGCAGTTGCGTTTACCTGCCAGATCCTTTCATTCTGCCATGCTACTAGGTCTCGGATAACGTCCTAGATTCCCTTGCTTATAACTCAGCAACATCAAAGAGCAGTTGGCTGCTCTGCTTGACAAGTGACAAGCTAGTTACTGATACATTAGAGTCTGAGTTTGCACACGGCTTGACTTTAAAGATAAGACAGGAGGCAGGAGAGGAACCTTAGGGGACCTTCTAGACCAGTGGTTTTCAAACATTTTTCTGGCGACCAAGTTGAAGAAAACTGTTGATGCCTGCAACCCAACAGAGCAGAGAATGAGGGGTTTGGTGTGTGTGTGTGGGGGGGGCGCTCAGGGCTGGGGCCGAGGGTTGGGATGCAGGGGTGAGGGCTGTGGGGTAGGGCCAGGAATGAGGGGTACAGGGTTAAAGGGGAGACTGCAGAGGGTCGTATTGAAGGGTGATCTGTCGGGTTGGAGGGGGGTTACCAGTGGAGTTCCTCAAGGTTCGGTTTTGGGTCCAATTTTATTTAATCTATTTATCGCTGACCTCAGAACCAAAAGTAGGAGTGGGCTGATAAAGTTTGCGGATGACACCAAGTTGGGAGGTATTGCCAATTCGGAAAAGGATCGGGATATCCTCCAGGGAGATTTGGATGACCTTGTAAACTGGAGTATTAGTAACAGGATGAAATTCAATAATGAGAAGTGTAAGGTTATGCATTTAGGGATGACTAACAAGAATTTTAGTTATAAGCTGGGGACGCACCAGTTGGAAGTAACGGAGGAGGAGAAGGACCTAGGAGTCCTGGTTGATCGTAGGATGACTATGAATAGGCAATGTGATGTGGCCGTTAAAAAAGCTAATGCGGTCTTGGGATGCATTAGGCGAGGTATTTCTAGTAGAGATAAGGAGGTGCTAGTCCCATTATATAAGGCGTTGGTGAGACCTCATTTGGAGTATTGTGTGCAGTTTTGGTCTCCCATGTTTAAGAAGGATGAATTCAAACTGGAACGGGTATAAAGAAGGGCCACTAGAATGATCCGAGGAATGGAAAGCCTGTCGTATGAAAGGAGACTTGAGGAGCTCGGTTTGTTTTCCTTAACCAAAAGAAGAATAAGAGGAGATATGATTGCACTCTTTAAATATATCAGAGGGATAAATACCAGGGAAGGAGAGGAATTATTTCAGCTCAGTGCTAATGTGGACACGAGGACAAACGGATATAAATTGTCAGTCAGAAAATTTAGGCTTGAAATTAGACGAAGGTTTCTAACCATCAGAGGAGTGCAATTCTGGAACAGCCTACTGAGGGAAACAGTGGGGGCGAAGGACCTCCATGACTTTAAGATTAAGCTGGATAAGTTTCTGGAGGGGATGGTATGATAGGATAACGGGTTTAGTCAATAGGTCAATAACGTGCCACACTGGTAATTAGTACAAAGGGTCAATGTTGGGATATTGTTAGCCTTTTCCAGAGGGTCTGGCTGGAGAGTCTTGCCCACATGCTCGGGGTTCAGCTGATCGCCATATTTGGGGTCGGGAAGGAATTTTCCTCCAGGGTAGATTGGCAGTGGCCCTGGAGGTTTTTCGCCTTCCTCCGAAGCATGGGGCAGGGGTCGCTTGCTGGTGGATTATCTGCTTCTTGAAGTCTTTAAATCATGATTTGGAGCATTCAACAGCAGAGTCAAGGGAGAGAATTAGTTCAGGAGTGGGTGGATCGGCTTATGTGGCCTGCATCTTGCAGGAGGTCAGACTAGATGATCATAATGGTCCCTTCTGATCTTGAATTCTATGATTCTATGATTCTAGGGTGTAGGAGGAGGCTCTGGGCTGGGGCCCCCAGGGGTTGGGATGTGGGAGGGGGTCAGGGCTCTGGGCTGGGGGTGCAGGCTCTGGGGTAGGGCCAGGGATGAGGATTTTGGGGTGCAGGAAGGGGCTCTGGGTTTGGGGTGAGCTAAGGGCTGGGGAAAGGGATTGGGGCACGGGGTTACTTCGGGCGGCTCCCTGTCAGTGATGCAGCGGGGGTGCTAAGGCAGGCTTCCTGCCTGTCCTGGCACCATGGACAATGCTGCGCCCTGGAAACAGCCAGCAGTAGGTCTGGCTCCTAGGCGAAGGCACGCAACAGCTCCACGTAGCTCTCACCTGCAGACACCCCCCCAGCTCTCATTGGCCGAGACCCATGCACGGAGCCCCGTGGCCCCACCACCTAGGAGCTGGACGTGCTGCTAGCCACTTCCAGGGCGCAGCACGGTGTCAGAACAAGTAGGGACTAGCTTGCCTTAGCTGGGCAGCACCACCGATGGGACTTTTAATGGCCCAGTCAGCGGTGCTGACCAGAGCCACCGCAACCCAGTGCCTTCTATTCCGCGACCCAGTACCGGGTCACGACCTGCAATTTGAAAACCACTGCTCTAGAGCAAGGGGAGGTGGGAATCTGCAAGAAGAGTCTGGAAGGTTGAGGGAAAGAATAGTGACATATTCCGATTTATCACATTTTCTCCCCCAAAAAGCATACACCAGTCACACTGCCACTCAAATTGCCCTCTCCCACCAACCAGTCACATCAGCCTTTTATTTCCACACCCTCATCACATTCACCCGGGGCCCCTCTGGACTCTCGTGTAAGGGTATAAAGAGTAGAGTGGTTGTGACTTCTCACAGCTCCCTCACAATTCAAAGCCCATGATAGCTGATGAGTCCGAAAAGCAGGGTGGGTCATATCTCAAAGACCCAGTTACTATGGGGTAGGTAACCATACGTTGTTTTTCAAGCATGTGTCAGTGTGGATCCCACATTCCTGCCAAATCTGCTGCCTCTGGAACAGTGCTGGGTACATGACAAAAGAGGAGGATAACAGCTGTCTCCTGGAGTACCCAGTTTTGTGAAGGGTACTCTGGTTAAGTAGTCTGGGAAGAGGAGAGAGCTCTCTCATGTTCTTGGGGTTGATTATTAGTGTGGTTTATCGTAGGGGGCTGGGGTGTACATCCCTAGTGATCACAGCATAGCCCTAGAATTGTTAAGGGAGTGGAGTGCATCATTTGTTTGGCTACTGAAGAGGTCCATCCCTTAGAAGGGCAGATCCTCTATGATGCACTGCATCTCCTTAATAATGCTGGATGCTTGAAACTAAAAGGCCCATCTCATGTGGCCATCAATGTGACAGTTGTGTCCAATACATCCATAGCTGCTAGGAAGGCAGACGTTATGACCATTTGGCCCTCCTTCATGATCTCTCAGTTACTCCCTACTATCTTGTGAGATTTTTTTGTAGGAAGGGGACCACTCTCTCCCAGGTGAGAAAACTATATTTCAAGAACAAGGCCTGACAGCTCACAATGCAGAGCTGTAGTTAGATGGAGGACTAAGCTTGTGCCTGAAAAGTTCCAGTTTCTGAGTGTCCTCTTTCAAGGTGCACTTTAAAAAAAAAAGGCTGTAAACACCTCGTACCACTAACGCCACCAGGGATCTGGATATAGAAATGCCTCAAATGCTTTTGTGAGACCTGGTACCTCTTTCAAATCCTCTTAGATGAAGACCAAACTATAGCTGGAGTCTACCAAAGTCACTTCACCAGCTTGCACATACCCTTGTTGGTGGGGAGGGCAATTGTGGCTGGGAATGAGGAGCTCAGGAGGTCAGAGTTTACAGGACTTTTCCTGGATTACCAAGGTTTCAGTGTCCCAGGTCTCAGTGATCTGGGTTAGCAAATCCTGGAGAACCATGAAGTCATCAGACACTGAAATTGAGGATGACCTACCCACTACCCCTTGCGTTTTGCCTGTATTTGTGCTGTAAACAAGGAGCCTCCACTGCCTCCTGCATGGTCCCCTCCTGAATGCAGGGGAGACACATCACAGCTTCTTTTCAGTGAGAACGAATGGGATGGCAAAGGTGATACTGAGTATATCTCATTGAATGGTGGCACCATTGGGTAGGGCAATCCAGTGCCAGCAGTGGTGTTGGTGTGGAGGATGTCCTAAGTGGAAATATACATTCTGCCTCCAAAATGTATCTTAGCACCACGATGGGATAAGTCCTTAGTGCCAGCCTCGATGCCGGTGGCAAAGTCAGTATTGGACTATTCCTCTTCTCCAGGGCTGTCAGTGCCAGTGCATTCTGCACCTTTTGGGATTTTTCTCAGTGCTGGATCCCAGCATGATGTGTCTGCTGGAGGAGACACTACCCAAGGATGGCTCCTTCTGCTCCTGTTCGGTGTTGCCATTTGCTCCAGTTCAAAAGTGATTCTCACAGACTCTATCTGGACTTACACATCTTGGAGAAAAAAGAATGGCAAGCTCTGCATCTGTCTGGAACCTGGCTCTCGCCCAAGCAGCAGTTGTGAGTGGGATTCGTCTATCACAACACAGGAAGCATTTAAATAATCATGGTTTGGAGTGTGCCATTAGGTGCAGAGGTTGATGCAAAGTGCCTTACCCCACTGTACAGGGCTGTTGTCCTTTCCGAGTCCAATCAGGCCAAAGCAGATGAGAAGAATGAAGCACTAAAGAGAGTGGTGAGTCAGAGACCACTGTGTTGTGTCTTGCTGCCATGGGTGGCAAGAGGGAACAGAGAGGGTCATGGCCACTCCTCCCTTTATGCTCACAAGGAAGCATGAGATGGCACAGGGCACATGCACAGCCCTAATGGACGCTGCTATTCAGAAGACTCTGATCTTGCACACACGAGGCACATGCACAACTACACGAATCCACAATGACATATAATCAAAGACAACGGTTGAGATATCCTGCATGGCAGTGCTTTTTGTTTTTAAAAGGACACTGCCAAACACTGCTTAGCATTATATTTTTGTGTGAGCTCTGCTGTTTGCTCCCAAGATAACTGAAATTAAAGAGGTCTCTCTACAGATTGCTATTTTCCATTTGCAATCATTAATCCCTTCTTCACATTTCTGATGGCTCTGAAAGTAACAGCTGCTTTCTTCCTTGTTTACATCATTGAGGATATAAGCACCAATTGGGGAATTAGCGTATAAATTTATTGGTGCTACAAACCTATGATGAGTTCACACATTTTGTGAGATCTATATAGAAACAGACAGTAGTGATTTGTAAAGAAAGAAAATGAACTGAGTGGCAGATTTAGATTCTTAAAAGGTAATTTAAAATCTAAAAGGTCATTTAAAATCTGCAGGTCATTCTCTCGGACTACAAACATTTTTAAAGGGCAGTTAAATACATTGAAAAATTAAAGGGTTAAACTATTTATCTAATTTTTTTTAATGTTCTCCCTTTCGGATCCTTAGAGAGATTCATTTCAACATTTTAAGAGTTGAAAGAATGAGGGATCCATTTTTCAAATTAAGAATTGCTGATTTTCATCCAATTTAACAGAGTTGAGGAAAGAACTTACTGAAATGTTTTGTTAATGTTTCAACCAATATTTTCCTTTTGCTGTTCATTAAATATAGCAGTGGCCTGATTTTCACAGCAGCTGAGAAACTGCAGCTCCCATTGATTTCAGTGTGAACTGTGTATGCTCAGCATCTCTGAAGAAAAAATCAGACCACTTGACTTTCAACACAGCATCAGCTTCTGTTATATCCTTTCTACTCTGTGGCCAGAGTTACTGGAACAAAAGGCTAAAAAGAAAGAAAATCCTCACCAAAATAAGTCAGTAAAGGATCAGAACTAATACCTTGAATTTGAAAATACTACCCTTGAAATTTCCAGGGAGAAGGACATTTGGATTTGAATATCTATATCTGAGCCTTCCCCAGTGTGGAAAAGGTCTCATCAAAAGGAGAACTGGCTCAAGATTGTTGGAGTTTTGCAAGAATAGCTTGACTTCAAAAGACCTCCACTGTTTGGGGCCAAAATCTCACAAGAACTCAAGATTTTGACTCAGTCATAGCTGCACTACAGCACTAAATCATCTTTAAACCTGAACTTTAGCTAGATCCTAATCCAGATCCATACCAGCCCATTTCGAAAATAATAATTTTACGGCAAATGGTGTAACGTATTCTAAAGAGCAAAAAGTGAGGGTATGATTTTGGTCCCAATACTCAGGGCCGCCCAGAGGATTCCAGGGGCCCGGGGTCTTCGGCGGCGGGGGGCCCTTCTGTTCCGGGACCCGCCGCCGAAGTGCCCCGAAGACCCGCGGCGGGGACCCCCCGCCGCCGAATTACCGCCGAAGCGGGACCCGCCGCCGAAGTGCAGCCCGGTCTTCGGCGGTAATTCGGCGGCGGGGGGGCCCCCACCGCGGGTCTTAGGGGCACTTCGGCAGCAGGTCCCGGAAGGAAAGGGACCCCCGCCGCCGAATTACCGCCGAAGACCGAGCTGAACTCGGCGGCGGGTCCCGCTCTGTCTTCGGCGGTAATTCGCCAGCGTGGGGTCCTTCCGCCCCGGAGCGGAAGGACCCCCCGCTGGTGAAGACCAGGAGCTGAAGAAGCTCCTGCGCCTGGCCCCGCACGAGTTTTCTGGGCCCCCCGGAGTGAGTGAGGGACCCCGCTCCAGGGGCCCCGAAAAACTCTGGTGGGGGCCCCTGTGGGGCTCGGGACCTGGGGCAAATTGCCCCTCTTCCCCCCCCCTCTGGGCGGCCCTGCCAATACTGTAGGGTTAAAATTTTCACCTATCTTAGAATGACTACAGTCTGGTGAAATAATGCCCTTAGGATTCTAAATAGCTCCTCGTAAAGAAATTTAGCCACTCGCTTGGATAATTTTTTTAAAATTAAGTAAACCTATCACCATTGCGGGAGCTACAAGGCATTGTGCTCTGTAACTGCAAGGCCAGCAGAGAGAGCGCAGGTTTACTGACAGATCTGATCCCCAGAGCTGCAATGCCGTTGAAGCAGCAATGAGGAAGAGTATACAGAGCAGTCTTGTTGGCTTGGGTTGCTATAACAACTCAATTGGAAGAAGCAGATACAGATGTAGGGAAGAAATCGTATTTGCAAAACAGAAGAGGGTAAAAACTATTGGGGAAACATTTCCAGGGTTCTAAAAGGGTACTATAAATTATAAGGAACAAGAGACATTTACATTCATTTTTGAAATATTTATGGAAGTGGCTCTGATGCTCTTTTAAATTGTAAATTCTTTAGAGCAGGGACCTTGTCTTTATACCTGTCTGGAAAATAGCTAACGCCCTGTTGGTATCACAGACGCAAATAAGTAAAATAAATTCAGACTGAGACTACTGAAAGCATTACCTTTTTGTCAGGTTTTGGTGAATTACATATGGAATTAAGAGCCTGTCTCTTATATTCAAGTTTGTCATTTAGCTGGCGAAGTTTATTTACAGCATAATTGGCCTGTTCATTAATTCTTGCGCTGCATTCACCAATAACTTCTTCGCAACCTTGGCTCTAGAAATAAAAATGTTAGTTATTAAGAAGTCTATGTCACTGATGCAAACTAAGTTAAATCTGTTACCTGTTTGCTATGCATGCTTCATTATTTACACTTTACGTCTATGTACAATTAATCTCAGTATAGACCAGGGGTTCTCAAACTTCACTGCACCACGACTCTCTTCTAACAAAAGTTACTACACGACCCCAGAAGGGGGGACTGAAGTCTGAGCCCATCCCATCCCTGCCTCCCCGTGTGGAGGGGCCAAAGCCCAAGCCCCACTGCCCCAGGGGTGGGGGCAAAGCCAAAGCCCAAGGCTTCAGCTCCAAGCAGGGGCCTGTAATCTCAGCCCCACTGCCCAAGGCTGAAGCCCTCAGGCTGCGTCTCCAGACAAACAACGAGGAGTCCAGTGGCACCTTAAAGACTAACACATTTATTTGGGCATAAGCTTTTGTGGGTAAAAAAAAAAAATCACTTCTTCAGGGTAAGGTTTTTTTACCCATGAAAGCTTATGCCCAAATAAATGTGTTAGTCTTTAAGGTGCCACCGGACTCCTCGTTGTTTTTGTGGATACAGATTAACACGGCTACCCCCTGATATTTGTCCCCAGACAGTAGGTTTGGGCTTTGGCTTCAGCCCCTGACCCGGCAAGTCTAAGCCAGCCTTGGTGAGCCAATTAAAATGGGGTCACAACCCACTTTGGGGTCCCGACCCAGTTTGAGAACCGCTGGTATAGACAAATCCCGAAATAAAAAGGCATGTGGTGCAAAAGTTATAATAGATTCTTATTTTTATTTCCACATCTATCATGTAATGTAGCAGTAAGCTGACAAAGAGCCTTATTCTCAGTTACACTGTGTCCCATGCTCTGGTAGTATAAACAGACTTTAAAATGGAACTTTATTGTAAGTGAGAATAAGGTTCAACATTTGGAATATAAGAGCAGAATACAAGTTAGTGGTTATAATTAATATTAAAAGCCACACACGGAGTAAACACTGCAGCTCTGAGTCTTGAAGACGGTAAAAATATATTGCTGCATTTTTTATAGACATCGATTTTCAAACACTGAACCAAATCAAACCTTTTCACTTCATTTATTTTTATGACTGGATTTTACTTCTGTTTTACAAGTTAATTATTTTATCTTAAAAGTTTAAGACAACCAAATGCTGAGTACACACAAATAACCTCGAATTTCTGGTTCGTTTTTTCCTAGCTATTTTAATGAATCAGTACAAGGGTAATAACCTCTGCGCCAATGCGCACAGGTGGGAAAACAACCCCACACCTTTGGGAGACCTGTTCCACTCATACACTTTTCAATCTCACACCTACAACCTTCCCTTGTTTGCTGCGGTGTCCCCATCTTGAAAAATGGGCTTGAGATCCAACAGAGGCAAGCAACTAGATCAGCTCCCCTTGCCAGCTGTTAACATCCTCCCTCCAAGAGGCCCAATACCCCGCCCAGTTATTAGAGGGGATATAGAACTTTGTCTGGGCCCCATATATTTTAATTCACTCGTGGCCAGATCTGATGAAAGTAACTTCATGAGCAATGCAGATGGACTCTTTATGGATACTGGAAATAGAAAATAACCTATTGAATTCAATAAAGAATTATGTCTCCAGAAAGTATGGTTAAAACAAAAAATTAAAAAAAACACACACACTATAGAAAACATGTCATTCTCTATTAAATTCAATAGGTTTTTGGAGGAATTTCTACAGAACACCATTGTTTTCATCCTTAAGTTCTACAGGACTTTTCCGTCTTAGAAGGATGAGAAAGGATAAAATAATAACAATAATTAATTGATCAGCAATCCTTAATTTGATCCTTAAAATGAGAGGCAACACTTTCTATAGGGTGTGCTGTTCTGTATGCTCTTGTGGTTAGAGGTTCTGAGCTGAGACCTGATTTCTATCCCCAGCTCTGCCACTCCCCTGCTGTGAAGTTGGGCAAATAAACTTCACCTCTCTGTGCCCGTTTTCTTCACATCCTCTTGTCCATGCAGATTGTAAGCTCTCTGAGCCAGAGCCTCTCTCTTACTATGTATTTGTACAGCATCTAACACAGTGAGGCCTGGCTGGTTCCTCTAGGAATGGGGTGGGCAAACTTTTTGGCCCGAAGGCCACATCTGAGTGGGAAAATTGCATACAGGGCCATGAATGTAGGGCTGGAGCAAGGGGCTGGGGTGCAGGAAGCAGTGCGGAGTGTGGGGGGAGTGCGGTGTGCAGGAAGGGGCTCAGGGCAAGGGGTTAAGGCACAGGAGGGGTGCAGGGTGTACGAGGGGGCTCAGAGCAGGGGGTTAGGGGCTCAGGGCAGGGGTGCAAGAAGGGTTCAGCGCCACTTACTTTGAGTGGCTCCAGGGTGGCAGCGGTGCGCAGTGGGGCTAAGGCAGGCTCCCTGCCTGCTCTGGCCCTGCGCCGCTCCCAGAAGCGGCCGGCACCACGTCCCTGCAGCCCTTGGGGGTGGAAGGCAGAGGGCTCTACGCACTGCCCTAGCCCTGCGGGTACCTCCCCAGAAGCTCCCACTGGCCGCGGTTCCCCGTTCCCAGCCAATGGGAGCTGCAGGGGGCAGTGCCTGCAGGCGAAGGCAGTGCGCAGAGCCCTCTGCCCCCCACCTCTCCTAGCGGCCACAGGGACATGGTGCTGGCCGCTTCCATGAGTGGCGCAGGGCCGGGGCAGGCAGGGAGCCTGCCTTAGTCCCACAGCGCCACGGGGGTGACAATCCCATGGGCCAGATCAGGCCTGCGGGCCATTGTTTGCCCAGCCCTGCTCTAGGAGCTGCAACAATAATACCAATAAGAAATACTAGTAATACAGAATGTTATTTATGGGCCCCTTGAACATTACCATAAAGTAAAGCAGTATTTGGGAAGTACAGAAAGGACAGGAAAAAGAATTGAAGAGGCCTGAGAACGTAAGCAAGTGAAACAATTTCAGTACTGAAAAATGAACAAAAAAACATGTCATCAATTTTGGTTTGGTAATCAGTGCATTTTTGAGGCATTGTGTTTAATTAAAAACCAACAGCTGCATTCTTAGGGAAATGCTGTAAGATTCCTTGCATGTTGTCAGCATTTATGTTTACCTATCATTTGAGACATTTTTAGACAGAAAACACTGCTAGAATAATTAGGTCCATCATAATACATTAAAATTATGACTATTAATAATTTTAAAAAATTACAAGATAATCAAAACGGTGACTACAATTAATTGCTGATCAGAATACAGTGATCATGTAAACTTGTTAACTTCAAATGCTAAAAACAGTTACGTTCTTATTAGCACATTAGTAATCCAGAACCTGGGCTTGTGATTTATTTTAGTAGTACAATGCCTGTAGCAGCCTGAAGCACAAAGCAATTTTTGTCAAAGAGTTAAAGCAAACATCTTCTCCTCTTCAGTTTTTGATTTACTCCATTTTTAAGGAAGTCTTCTTTAAGGAGAGAAATGGTAATTCCTGAGTGATTTAGAGAAACACAATAATCTCCCCATAAATTCAAAATAATCTACTCATGCCTTCATTTATTTGCAAACTACACAATAGCATTGTATGGCTCTTTAACAATGTACTTTCACTGATCTCTGCATTACTACAGTCATCTTTGCTGGAATGTTGTCAGTAAGGCCTATGGAAAGGTCTTACTATAACTATTTTGCCTGTCTGACAGTAAATATTAACATATTGGCATCAACTCCTTTACTAACTGGCCAAATCCTCCAATCTTTATTCAGGAAAAGCTCTCACCAGCCTAAAATGTCTTGTATGGTCTGCAAGATTCAGTCCTTGATGAGTTTCAAAACAAAACAAAAAAACCATGCATCCTGATGAGGCCTATGACAGAAACCTATCTGAGTAGGCCAAAAGTCAGGAATAGAATATTACAGGCCATACATTTATGGCCACTCCAACACGGGTGCACTGGGGAGTCAGCAAGAAGCTCTCGGAAGGGGAAATACGAGATGACTGCAGGTGGGAAGTGCAAGGGAAGTCCAGGCAGTGATACCAGAAGCACTGGCTAACCCCAGGGAGCATGTCTGGTTGTGACACAGGCAGGGCCACTGCCCCACTCCTCCCTATGTGCTGGCACTAGTGCACAAGAGTGGAAACTATGGAAGAAGGGGAGTGCTCACTCTATCCGTTGTACAGCTATAACAAGCTTCGTTGTCCAGCAAGCTCCCTCAGCCAGCATCTCCGGAGATATTATGGGTCAGCTGGATGGTGCAACTCTTGCCCTCCCCTCACAGCTCTGCCTCTAAAGATAGGTAACAAAACCTTTTAGCCTGATTTTTCAGAAGTGCCAAGTACCCCTGGCTCCCACCCCCTCATGGGAACTGTGGGTGCTGAGCACCACTGGGGAGGCTGTTGTGGTGGTAATCAAGCCATACCTTTCTACTAACAAAAACAAACCCTCCAGAAATATAACTAAGCCAGAGGAAAATGATTTCTTAGTTGCATCTTTTGCTATATATGAAACTGAACGACCATTAGCCAACAGTATTATTTCCCCCCATATCTGAAAGCCTATGAAAGCTTCTGCAGACAAGATTCACTTCTTCTTGTGCTCAGTTCAAAGCCCGTTGAGGTTCAACATAGAGCAATTAGCATTGCTGTATTAGAAAAAAGTGCTCTAATTGTACACTCTTCATTAGCAATTTGTGATAAACAGTTTAAAAAAAATCTTTATCCACACTGCAGAGTTGTTGATAGATGGAATGAGACCTGCAAAGACCAAAGTATAGCCTTCAAAATCTGCACATATTCCCTCAAGGATTTAAAGGAAAGATAACTGATGGTAATGCTGAAGAATTCGGTGCTGATGACTGTAGGAGAGTCCAAGATAAATGTTATTTGACCAAAAAAATCCCCAACAGCTATTCTTGAAATGTTGTATCAGTTTCTTCAGGGAAAATGTTATCTGTGTCAGGCTCTAGATAACATATATAAGGAAATCAAAATCTCACAACTTTTTTTTTTTAATAGTTTGCCACTTCTGGGCAATAAGTCAGTGTTTCCTGAAAGACCTATTGATTGCAAGGCTCAGAAGGACAAATTTTTGAGGTGCCTTTTGTCTCCTTATGATTTGGAATATATGTAGCTGACTAATAGAAAGAGAAGTAGGATCCTGGAATCCCTTATCAAGAAAAAAACCATTTAACAGAAGAGCTAATATTAAGAGGAAACATGCTACAAAACTGTGTGTTTGAAGTATTTCCCTAGGCTAGTTCACCTCTCAAAACCATCTGTGGAGAACAAGGGATGGATAGAATCCAAAAAGTTTCATTTGAAGACCTTTCAATCATATTTAACTATTAAATCTGAAAACCTCAGATCCTGAGTTACTGTTTCCTAGTGTTTAAGACTGCAAAGTGTGAGTCAGCATATCTGGGTGCTAGTTCCAGTTCTGCCTCTCACAGTGTGACATTTTGCAATTCCCTGAACTTCTCCTTGTCTCAGTTTACCCACTTGTAGAACAAAGATATTAGTCCTTATCTGTCTTGCTGGAGAGTTGTTAGGCTTTATTCATTAATGCCTGTAGAGTGCTTTGAGATCCTTAGTTAAAAGGGTAGCTAAATAAGTGCCTCTGATCTAGCTCCTGAAAAGATTTATAGAACTTGCCTGCAAAGACATCTGGCCCTGGAGAGCTGCCCTTTGGAAAGTCTTCTTATAATATTTTGAACTTCATCTTTAATATCTCTATGTCAAGTTGTACTTTTTGTTTTTCAGCTTTATCCTCCAATATAGCATAAAAGTTAATTTCTTTGGTAAATTAATAAAAAGTACTAAGATTCTGAATACACAATAATATTTTCTTTTCATCTAAGAAATGGTCTGTATAAGCTCTTGAAAATCATTCCCAACTCCCTTTTATACTGCTTTCAGTACATATTCAGTAGGGGTTTGAGGCTTTATAGATTAGAGCTCACTGGGGCGGAAGTTAGTTTACAGAAAATGTAGATAATTGTTTTCTCCTCTCATTTCAATTTATTTTAGTTTTATCAATATATGTGATAAGTACAAACTCAAGACTGAAATAATAATTGTTTAAGTCAATTTAAATTGTAAACAGCTGAAAACAAAACAAAATAAATAATTGAAAAAAATCATCTTCCACTTCCTTTACCAAAAGGCAAAGCTTATGAGTTGATATCTAGAACAAAATGCTCAGGATCTAAAGAGCAGAATGATAGACATACTCACCATGGAGTAAAGCTTGGTATTTGAAAGCTTTTACAAACCTCATAAACTCGTAATTACTTTAACAAAGTTCAACCAATCAGTCATTTTGCTCCATTTGATGTTAAAGAAATCATGCATCAGTTAAGGGTAATATCTTTTTAAACCCCCCATCATACGTTCAACATCATATTATGATCACACAATAAAGCAAACACCCAACATGTAAGCAACTGGAGATATGTAAAAATGAAAGCTAAAAATTAAATGGCGAGGTTTACCACTATAATAATCGTATTGCACTTGTACATTGGTTTTAAAATGCCATGCACTCTAGTGATGATCCAAGCATAGACATGCTTGCAGCTACTCTTCTCGGATCAAAGAATGCAAATTGTTCTTTGTAACTATGAAGTAAAAAGATAACTCTGAAATTTCAAGTCTTCTCAGAAGAGACTAAGCAGCTTCTCAATAGTTTAGCAGAGCTGAGCAAAATCCTTCCTTCATCAACAGCAAGCACTTTGCATCCCTGGAACCGAAGACGACAAAGTGCCTCTTTGCTATATGCATACTATTAGAGACCTGTGTAAAAACTGAAAAAATGGAATATGATCAGCTTTGTGGTGTTTGGTGGAATAGCTCAGGAGATGTAAATAACAAAGATCTGAGATAGTAGTAAAATAAGCACAAAGCTTGAGAATAGGAAGTGCCCTTTAGCTTTTCACTCAGATCATCCTCCGGTGATAAAAGCAGCAAGAATTGTAGATTTGACTCACCACTTCATCCTTGTCCTCAGAAGTCAACTGAACTGCAATTCTCTCTTCTTCCTTCTTGATCAGCCTCTCATACAAATCACTGACAATGAAGGAGGGGTAGAACCTGTCCTTTAGTGTTTCATAAACATCAGTCTGAATTTTGTAGAAAACTTCAATGCCTTTATTGCCCACAAGACTTTGCTGTATTTCTTTGTAAAGTGACTTTTCCACAGGGATTTCTCTGCTTTCCACAAAGAAATTCTGATAAATTTCACTCACTAGTTGAGGTATTTCAGTCTGGAAAATAAGGCGGTAGAGATGGGTGAGAGAAAAGAAAAATAAATGTAAAAAAGGACCATTTCTCACAATCCTCATGGATTTAATTTAAAAAAGGTTGAACTGGCTGTCTCTTGTGCCTGAATATGCGAGTGCACATCTCTATATCTCATGTTAATATCAACTACCATGCTTGTGCAGCCATGCATAATAGTCAGTTTTACAAGATATAAAGTGATGGAAGTCTGCATACCCAAGGAAATGACTGAGGCCTAATATGTGATCTTTCTTTACCAGCTTTTGTATTGTATTGAGACGGAAAGAGAACATGATAGTGGCTTTCTGCTCCCCATTCTAAATTGAAATTTCAGAGGAGTATTAGTTATGTCAGGCTTCTCAGCTTTAACCAGATGTACAAATTCTCTTTGCAGAAAATTTTTTGTTTTATAAAATGGGACTGTACCCAATCTAATAATTTAGTGAGCGACAACACCAAAACAAAAATGCACACATATTTCACCATGTATACAAAAAGGACATAGGGATGAAATCTGCACCCAAAAAATGAGGGAAAAGGTTAAATAAAATAAGGAAAATGCTCAATATATGTGACAATCTCCCAGAAAAGTATATCAAGTGACCCATGTCTATCAGATAGGGGCAGAATTCCATGGAGCAGTATAAGCATGAGATGACAGAACATCTGCTAAAACAATGACAAACATGACTCAGGACACTCATCACTCTTGAAAATACGAAGGGCAACCCTAGTAATAGGTCATGGAGTGATTAGTAGCTAAATATGAGCCTGTGGGTGTTTGTTAATCATTCACTTGGACCACATCTTCTACTGCTCACTATTCATAGTGTGTAATTTGTCATCTAAGTCATGACGAGGTATTGTTCCTGTTCCCTGATTTGATGAAAATATTCTCTTTTTTTAAAAAAAGAGAATAAATGACAATCCATGAATAACAACTGATGTTCAATATGAAAATTGGGATTTCATTCTAAGGGAAATCCAGAAAGTTTCACCAAATATATTCACAAATAAACCTCTGGCTACTCGAATATTCACAAACAACAAATATGTCCTCCCTGTGTCCGCAGCATGCTTACCCCCTCCAGTGTTCAGAGCTGTTTCTTGCAGCTTTAAATTATACTTTTCTACCCCCATTTCTGAACCCACTTACCCATCTGGTTTTGGCAGATCCTATCATGCAGTGTTTTCTCACACTAGATAAAGTACAGTGTTCTACAATGAGAAATTTTAATGACTTTACTCGTATCACTCTGGAGCCAAAAGGTGTTCTGAACTAGCAGAAGAGGGGTCTTAAAGAAAAAAAATCTCCTTAAGTATTTTTAACTTGTGATCCAAAGCTCACTGAAATCAAAGGAAAGACGCCTTATACTCTTCAATGGGCTTTGCATCAATCCCAACAGGAGGGGTAGCAAAAAAGGAACAGTGCAGGTGCAGTAGCTACCCAGTTGAAAAGTGTCGAGCAGCAAGATGAGGGATTGCACAGTAATTTTACTTGGTAATAAGGTAAGAGTAGCTATTAAAAAGTCAATGAATTACTAAAAATTATTTCTCAGTGGGTTAAGAAAAAACGCTATACTGGTTTTGCCTCTTTTAAATGGGCAGTTGTATGGGATGATGTTGGAAAAGCATCAATGGTCCAATGTCTCATTTTATCATCATTTAAGTTTATAACTCCTTTTCTTTCCTCCTCTCTGTTCAAAAAGTAAATGATTTTTAAATTCTGCCCTGTTATCAGAAGACCAAGGCAACATAAATAAGTTGAAATAATGAAATGTCTAGCACCATTCTGTGCTAAAGGACGAGTGCTCATTTTTTAGACTATAAAAAGAAAATGTTAATATAGAATTTTTTCACATATTGATTCTGCAGCAAAATTCACCATATAAAGATTCAGTTTTATTAACAAGCCCCCATATACTTCACACTATTTCTACCTTGTTAGCATTCTTCAGATATTCCACAGACTCCCAAAGGCTAATCAAAGCCCTCTTGTCCATCCTTTCCATGTACAGTCGAAAGTGCTCTCGGTAGGATGGGTTGGCCAAAATATCCTCAAACTGAAGAATCTGTAAAGGAGAAATCAAGTATAGAACCCAGAAAAGTAACTAAATGAGATTTAACAACTATTCATATTGAAACCACTTGACGTAAACAGTTAAAGTGCAATCTGTTTAATGTATCCCCGTGCTGAAATGGTCACGCTGAATTACAGTATTGCAGAACTCTTTAGTGTGCCTGCCACACTCAAACCTGGTCTACACAAGCAGAATTCTCCCTTGTTGACAACAGAAGATTAGGGTTGGAAGAAACCTCAGGAAGTCATCTAGTCCAACCCCCTGCTCCTAGCAGGACCAACCCCAACTAAATCATCCCAGCCAGGGCTTTGTCAAGCCAGGCCTTTAAAACCTCTAAGGAAGGAGATTCCACTATATCCCTAGGGAACCCATTCCAGTGCTTCACCACGCTCCTAGTGAAATAGTTTTTCCTAATATCCAACCTAGGCCTCCCCCACTGCAACTTGAGACCTTTGGTCCTTGTTCTGTCATCTGCCACCACTGAGAACAGCTTAGCTCCATCATCCTTGGAATCCCCTTCAGGTAGTTGAAGGCTGCTATCAAATCCCCCCTCACTCTTCTCTTCTGCAGACTAAATAAACCCAGCTCCCTCAGTCTCTCCTCATAAATCATGTGCGCCAACCCCCTAATCATTTTTGTTGCCCTCCGCTGGACTCTTTCCAATTTTTCCACATCCTTCTTGTAGTGGAAACTGCATACAGTACTCCAGATGAGGCCTCATCAATGCCGAATAGAGGGGAATGATCATGTCCCTCGATCTGCTGGCAATGCTCCTACTAATACACCCAAAATGCCGTTAGCCTTCTTGGCAACAAGGGCAAACTGTTGACTCATATCCAGCTTCTCATCCACTGTAACCCCAAGGTCATTTTCTGCATAACTGCTGCCTAGCCACTCGGCCCCTACTCTGTAGCAGTGCATGGGATTCTTCCTTCCTAAGTGCAGGACTCTGCACTTGTCCTTGTTGAACCTCATCAGATTTCTTTTGGCCCAATCCTCTAATTTGTCTAGGTCCCCCTGTATCCTATCCCTACCCTCCAGTGTATCTACCACTCCTCCCAGTTTAGTGTCATCTGCAAACTTGCTGAGGATGCAGTCCATACCATCCTCCAGATCATTAATGAAGATACTGAACAAAACCGGCCCCAGGACCAACCCTTGGGGCACTCCGCTTGATACCGGCTGCCAACTAGACATGGAGCCATTGATCACTACCTGTTGAGCCCGATGATCTAGCCAGCTTTCTATCCACCTTATAGTCCATTCATCCAGCCCATACTTCTTAAACATGCCGGCAAGAGTACTCTGGGAGACCATATGAAAAGCTTTGCTAAAGTCAAGGAATAACACGTCCACTGCTTTCCCCTCATCCACAGAGCCAGATATCTCGTCATAGAAGGCAATTAGGTTAGTCAGGCATGACTTGCCCTTGGTGAATCCATGCTGACTGTTCCTGATCACTTTCCTTTCCTCTAAGTGCTTCAAAATTAATTCCTTGAGGACCTGCTCCATGATTTTTCCATAGACTGACGTGAGGCTGACTGGCCTGTAGTTCCCCGGATCCTCCTCCTTCCCTTTTTTAAAGATGGGCACTATATTTGCCTTTTTCCAATCATCCGGGACCTCTCCCAATCACCATGAGTTTTCAAAGATAATGGCCAATGGCTCTGCAATCACATCAGCACCCTCAGATCCATTAGATCCAGCCCCATAGACTTGTGCATGTTCAGCTTTTCTAATAGTCCTTAACCTGTTCTTTCACCACTGAGGGCTACTCACCTCCTTCCCCATACTGTGCTGCCCAGTGAAGCAGTCAAGGAGCTGACCTTGTCTGTGAAGATTGAGGCAAAAAAAGCATGGAGTACTTCAGCCTTTTCCACATCATCTGTCACTAGTTGCCTCCCCCATTCAGTAAGGACCCCAGTAACGAGCAAGTGCTGAGAGAATGCAGAATCAGTCAACGCTACGCTTGGCTGATGCAGCAACTCATGAGGTCCGACACCATCAGGTGGTCGGGGGACATCTACATAGAACACATCACCGGACATCAGCAATACCAGGAGGGATGAGCTGGAGTGCCAATGAGAAGCACACTGGGGAAAGTAACTGAAATACTTTCCTCATGGACAATCTACCCTAAAATGCTCAATTACTGAGGGACAATCTACACTCATTCCTATATTTGCTTTCCACAACCAAATCTCTGCACAACTTTTCATGAGTAATGTACCTAAATACTTGGATGCTAATATCTAAACTGTATTCTTAAATTTATTCATCTAAATTTGGGTTACTGCTGATTATGTACTATATGTATCATATGACTTTTAAAAACAAACTTTGTATTTAGGATAATCTAAGCACTATACCCAGGTGTACAGACACTCTTTTCTGAACCTGTGTATTATATAATTTAACATCAGCTTTAATAAATATTCTGATAGCTGGCTAGTCTGTAGGAAGTTTATTTTATAATCCATAATCCAGTTTCTCAGAAAAAGTGTTAAATTTGGATGCTGAGTGCTTCATACACAGCTCACTTTCTTGGCTTTCTTGAATTTGCCATTCAGCAAAAAACATATTCATACCTTTCATAAGCAGAACAAAAGCAATCACTTTTAGGCTGGGTTATAATTCTTAACCTATTCTTTAAATACAGCAGTTAATTGAATGTTATTCTTCATCTTCACACAGTATTGCTAAAATATTTATTTTCATTAGACAGCAATTCTTTGAGAAGCCGTTTTTAAAGACGTAACAATAGGAATAGCTAGTCTACAGGAACAGTCACTTACTCTTTTAGCCACTGCGTCACATTAGGTGCTCATGCTCAGTTGGTTATCTACCATGACCCCTGAATCCCTTTCAGCTGCACTGCATTCCAGGATAGAGTCCCCCATTTGGCAAGTGTGAATACATTCTTTGTTCCTAGTAGTGACCTCGCATTCGGCTGTATTAAAATGCATATTGTTCATATGACACCACCTGGGAGCTACTTAATCGCCTCAGTTCAGCTTTTTAAGTAAGATGAAAGAGTGGCCCAGCTGTGTCTGAGATCCCCAATGGTAAGACCTCCTTGAATCAGAAGGAGGATGCTTTTTCCCTTTGAAATTTGGCTACCTGTTTCCAAGAAGACCGTAGTAGTGGCTGTGCACAGTGTTCCTCCTTCCACCCTGCACAGTGCATGGTGCTTTGCAGAGAGATTCAGAACAAGTCCATCTGCACCCAGGGCATTCATGAGCGCTGTCTCCACAGTGGGCAAGAAGCGCAGGAGTCTTCCTTGAAGAATAGTATCAGAGGGGTAGCCGTGTTAGTCTGGTTCTGTAGAAGCAGCAAAGAATCCTGTGGCACCTTGTAGATTAACATGAATCTAACTAAGGATCCCAAAGCACTTCTTTGCATCCGAAGAAGTGGGTATTCACCCACGAAAGCTCATGCTGCAAAACGTCTGTTAGTCTATAAGGTGCCACAGGATTCTTTGCTGCTTCCTTGAAGAATGCCATCTGACAAGAACAGAGCTGAGAAGTGCTTTTCAAAGGGAAAAGCAACATTCCTTTTCTAGTTCATTCGCTGACCTCAGCGGTGACATGCAGGCAACCAAGCTACTTTTAAATTTTCCCTTTACTTAAGAAGCATTTAAAAAGCTACTTAAGGAGCAGTGTAAGTCAAATCTAAACTTTAAAAGAAGCCTGGCTGCCTCAAGGCACCAATGAGGCAAGTAGCTGAGTGTGGGTCACAAGATTTAAAAGACTTTTTAAAGGTGTTTCTGCTGCATGGTGAGAAGTGGGAGGAAGGAAACCAACAAAGGAGATAAAAAAAACAACCACCTGTACATATGTACAGTACATGCCATCATCCTAAGCAGGGCCCTGGAGGAATACCATGCAAACTACTGATAAGCTAGTTATCACCTTTTCTTCTGAAAGGATCCCAAAGCACTTAAATTGTATTTATATAGGAATCATTTAGCCCACCGATGTGAATGTAGCATGTGTTTAGCAGCACACAATTTAGAGACATTAAAAATACTGAATCCAGTTGAAACCTGAAGAATAACGTAAGTAGAGCGAGTTGAATTTTGCCAGGGTACTGGGGTTATCAGCGCTCCCCATAAAAAAGAGCATAATCGGGCTCTTTAATGATCAGAAGCAGTCAGGATCTTTGTTTCACATCTCACCTCCAGCATCAAAAGGTTCCCCTCTTAAAAAATAAAAAATAATTAAAAAAAAAGGTCCTTTAGGCAATGTAGTACCCTGTATCAGCCCAATTTTTTGTCTGACCAAGCCCACTTGTTTTGGGTGACAGTCAAGTGTTTCATGTTTGCCTTAGTTGCAATGTTTATTTTTAGTCTCATTTTCAAAAAATTTCTAGCTGATAAGCCTGTGCCATGGCTTCTCTCTATTTTTCACACCATAATCTTTTGGAATTGGCTAGTTCTACTTACATTAAAAAAAAACCTGCTTGTGTATTTAGTGAGCTGCTGTCTCTGAGGTCACACTGTAAATCCACAACAATTCATTTGCTTCTGTCGAAAAAGGCTTATTATTACACCGTTTATTACAGTAATGGTGATCAGAGTATCCAGCAGGAGGACATAAATGACAGTTCTAAGACTAGTCCGTGGGCTCAGCTGTAGTGCTCTGCATTGGCATATTGCATGCCCCTCCAATCTCTTTCATCTAGACGGACAGTGGCTGCAATCGGAGAGCAAGGAACGTGGGTATGAAAAGCAAGCAATCCTACAGGACGTAAACAAGAATTCAGAAGTGAATGGGGAGAAAATGCCATCCAAAAAAAATAAGTTCTCTTCTATTAGAGTCCCTAAAACAGACACTCATTCCCTCTATTTTTTTTAATTATTATTTCTATTGTGTGTGAATTTGGTGCTTTTGAAGCTGCTGAGCTGAAAAAATAAACAGAACTTCACTCTCTCCAGAATTATTTCTAGAAGCTGGTACGTAGGGTGACTAGACAGCTAATGTGAAAAATCAGGATGGCGGTGGGGGGTAATAGGAGCCTATATAAGAAAAAGATCCAAAAATTGGGACTGTCCCTATAAAATCAGGACATCTGGTCACCCTACCGGTACAGCACAGGCAGCAAGTTACACTGAATGCTGCCTCAACCCTGACCTGGTGGAACCCCTCTGGAGGGAAAGAGTAATTCAGTCTCGTATGTTCATCCAATCATTGGCCTGTCTGCTAAAATTGACAGCAATGGGGCTGATTATTAAACATTAAAACTTGAAAGTAGTAGTTGACAGCTCTGCAGTGGGACAGGCTGTTGTAATAAATATCCTTTCACAGTGGCAGTTATGTCAGCTTGACACTAGTTTGCAGGGGCGGCTCTAGCTTTTTTGCCGCCCCAAGCATGGCAGGCAGGCTGCCTTCGGCGGCTTGCCTGTGGTAGGTCCCCGGTCCCGCAGATTCGGTGGCTTACCTGCGGGAGGTCCGCTGGTCCCACAGCTTCGGTGTACCCATTGCCGAACTGCCGTCGAATCCGCGGGACCGGCGGACCTCCCGCAGGCAAGCCGCTGAAGGCTGCCTGACTGCCACCCCTGCAGGGACTGACAAGGCACCCCCCGCGGCTTGCCTCCCCAGGCACATGCTTGGAGCACTGGTGCCTGGAGCCGCCGCTGCTAGTTTGCATACAACTCCACAGCTGTTGTCATCTTAAATGTGCTAATTATTCAGTTATTTATGAAGATTGCACTTTTGTAATTAGCAATTGAAAGTGCAAAATGACATCTGTGTGTTTAATACAATCTAACTGTGTTTACTTAGAAAAAGTCAGTTATCGGGTTTTATTTCTGTGGCAAGAGGAGATATTTAAATAACTTTTCCTTTCCAAGAATTCCTTTTTTTTTTGGGGGTTAACCATCTGGAATATCCTGCAATCAACACACTGTGCATTTTATCTGCTACTTAAATAATTCAGTAATCCATTACTGTCCCAACTGATTAGATCCTTCTAAGTATTCTGGGGCATAATCCAAGCCAAGGGGATAATTTAATGTCAGAAGAAAGCTAGTCAAACGTTATATATTAGATTGTGATTTGCACTTCTGCAACCTAACACCACAAAAAATTATTATCCTCCAAAGCAGATCAGTCTTAAATTTTCAGTGCGTTGTTAGATTTCATTACAAATATTTCACTGATAAGAAATATGGTCTAGGGGAATGAGCGTTCCCCAGTTCTAATCACTCCATCAATGACATTCTGTATCACAATCACTTAATCTTGCTACCTCTATTTACCTACCTTTAAAATAAGAATAATCCTTACCAACCAACCTCAGAGCAATTGTTCAGCAGATTAGTTGCAAACTGCTTTGTAAATATAAGGTGCCATAAGAGCTAAATATTGTTAAGTAAGACACATGGTCACTTCTTCCATCACAAAGGTAAGATCATTATTTGTTTTTAATAATCAAAACTACTAGAGAAAATTCTTGAAGTTTAAGAGATCTGATGAAACCTCATATTCTACTTCAAACCAACAATGTGCCTATTGTGTTTTTGATCTCTTTTCTCATTCCTTATTAAAGAAGGTATACAAATGAAAGAACAATCTTTGGGCTTGGCTACACTGGAGAGCTGCAGCGCTGGTGGTGGCTTTACAGCGCTGCAACTCACTCACTGTCCACACTTGCAAGGCACATACAGCGCTGTATCTCCCTGGCTACAGCGCAGGCTGTACTCCATGTCTGCCTGGGGAATAACGACTGCAGCGCTGGTGCTGCAGCGCTGGAGTGCCAGTGTAAACAGTGATTAATATTACTACGCTGTAACTGACCTCCAGAATTTTCCCATAATGATTTTAACTAAAGAACTCTCTTTGTTTTGTTATGATGCCTCTCTTTGTTTTGTTGTGAACTCGGGGCTCCCGGAGCAGCTTATCTAAAAAACAAACACAGCTACTGTTTGCTGTGAATGAGGCAGGCAGGGGGATGAATGTCCACAGCTAGTGTTTGCTTGAGGAGAGAAACAGCATGGTGGGGGGGGGGGGGGAAGAGAGAGAGAGTCCGACGGAGCAGCTGCTTATTTGGTCTGAAGGCTATTTGCATTTAAGAGTGTGGGGGAAGTGGTAGGAATTTGAAAGGCAGGGAGCTGACACAGTGTCTGCTCCAAAAATCCACTCTCTCACTCTCTCTCTCCCCCACGCTCCCTGTCACACTCCACCCCATCCCCCTCTTTTGAAAAGCATGTTGCAGCCACTTGAACGCTGGGATAGCTGCCCATAATGCATCACTCCCAACAGGGCTGCAAATGCTGCAAATGTGGCCACACTGCAGCACTGGTAGCTGTCAATGTGGCCACACTCCAGTGCTTTCCCTACACAGCTGTACGAAGACAGCTGTAACTCCCAGCGCTGCACACCAGCAAGTGTAGCCAAACCCTTTGTTCCTTAAGAATGAACCAGTTTCTATATACGCTTGGTCTCTTACTAAATTATAACAGTTAGCTCTCCTGTGGCGTAGTGTTTCTATCTATAGATTGCAAAGATTTAAATTTTACAGATGGGGAAGCGGAGGCCAAGAGGATGAAGTCACTTGTTTAGGGTCACTGAGGAAGTCACTGGTACAGTTGGAACTAGAATCCAAAGGACTAGGCTCCCAGTTCAGGCCCATCTATCCTCTGGACCATGTTACCTCTCTAAATTGTAATTCCTTCATGGTATAATAATTTCTACAGCAAATCAGTCATGATGCCATAAAAAATTAGGACTTCAAGAAAAAAAACAAAAACAAAAAAAAGAACCACTGACAGTTTAAATCTTAAGAAACAGATCGCATGAAAATGCACACTTTATTAAAGAATAAGGTAAGAGATACTGATGAATGATATTCAATTTTTTCATAAGGCATCAGTAAAGGAGCTTTTTTAAAAAAAGTCAAAGGTGAACAAAAATATCAATATTTTAATCATCATCACAATAAATGACAAGGAAGTATATTTTATGACTGACCTAAATGTTCATGATTATTTTGCAGGACTGGACTGCAACATACATACAATTCAAGACCTACACTGCTGAGTTCGCACTACACTACCCTTCTGTTTTGAAGAGGCAGGATATTGAACCCTGCTTTGAAATGTTCTTTGAAGGATTCCTGTACGTTTCAGTATCACTGTTGCTCACTATCAACCCTGATTAGAGGACAGACGGAAGTTACTCTGGCACACATACACGTTTGGATCACGTGCACATCCTCAAACCAACATACATTGAGTAGATCTAATCTTAGAACTGTTGGCCTCAACAGTGACCCTTTAAGCCTTTTTAAACTCTGAAGCTGCTTCAAGGTTGAGGAGAAAACTAAGCAGCAACCTTTATCTGCTTGAAGACAATGGTTAAAGTAAAGTACACAGAACTTCTTGTCCCTCACAATTCTGAGCAATCCAAGCCCTGGTGATTATACAGTGGGTGAGACAAATGTGAAATCATTATTTTATTGTGAACTGTTAATCCAACACACCAATGGCCTGCCCAGTGCTATTTGTAGGGCTCTATACTATGAATTAAATGCAACAGTATCTAAAAAATAAAATAAAACTAGAAACCTTTAAGATTCTCTGAAGTTTGTATATTGACCTCCAAGTAAAAAGCATCTGTTTTATAACCAGCGTTGCTTTTGCTGTCAGAGAAATGAGCATAAATTTTGGATCTTCATTTTTTTCATTCCTTTAATCTATAATACAAGTACTATTACATAATAGACCAGGGTTTCCCCACATACACACTGACCTATTCATGAAACACTGATATATAGCTAGTAACTGTTTTCTAAAGCACAAAATCTGCTATAGCTCAGGAAAGAGTGCTACCAGAGGAGAGTTTAGTGAACTGAAATCTATTTCCTATGAGGGTTTTCTGATAGGAGGATGGTATTTATAGATTCAGGTAAGAGGACTTCTGTTTTGATACCCTTCCTTTTTTGGGAAACAGAAAAATAGCAGAAAGTGAATGATACTGGAAAGATATCCCCATGACATGATCCCATGTAAAGGATACTGTTTGTACCTTGATTACAATAATGCATTTTTTAAAAAAACAAATCATCAGTACCTTAAAAACCTAGGAAGGCCTTTGGCTTTGTGGCAATAGATAGACCCACCATACTGACTAGCAATCAAGGATTACTGAGCATTTATCATTAAGGAGCTCTGGCTATTTTCCCTACCATTTACTCTGGGAAGAAATCCAAGTAAAATGCATACTTTCAGACTAACACATTACTTATCTGCCATGATCTTTTTTACTTTAGCATATACAAGCGGCAATGAGGGAGGGAAAGGGATAAGAGTTTTAAGCCCTTTCCCTTTGAAATCAAGACTGCAAGTGCTCCACGGACTACTGGTTGTTCACAGAACACAGTTTGGGAACCAATCAGCTAAAGACTCTGTACAACATTCCTTATAGATAAGATAATGTAACTGCACCAGCTTACAGATTATGTAAATAATTTCTTCAATGAATACTAGACAACAGGAACTTGATCAGGCTACTGCACTGCTGTGCAGGTGTGATTCTTTTTTTAAGAAAAATCATAAAGATCTTAAATAGATTAGAAAGGGTGCATTATATTCTACCTTAATTCAAGGGGCATACTTTTCTGGAACCAAATATCATAACCAATATAGCATAAGGATCAATGTGATGTTTCACTCCATATTCTTTATGCAAATATGCTTATGATATGAATATAACTTAACAGATATACTTTATGCAATATCAGTCATGTAAGGTGTCATTGGAAAGGTTATGATTTACTGAATGTGATTATTCAATTTGTATGCCTGTATCATTTCTGTATCTGAAGTTAGGAATATTGACTATTTATCTGTATTTCAACTATGCTACTTTGGGTGACGCCCACTGCTAACACTTCAGATACAACAATGAAAAAGCCAGACAGGGCTCATGGTCAATCAGCGAGGACAATGGACTGTGAAAAGGCTTGGCCTTCCTGCAGATGCTCCATACTGCCTCTGACTCACGGACACTGTGATACTACAGAGTCAGGTGGTCTTGTCACCTGATACTAAACATTACCTGGGACTTTTTGTAACTTTCCACTGGAAGGGAAGGGGGGTCAAGTTTGAGAAACAAAGGATTCCCGCCTTATATAAATCCTATTTAAGGGTGGGAGCAATGCAAAGGGGACTCCTACTCTCCATAGCCGATCTGCCAAAGAAGAAAGACTGCAAAAGCCACCTGAAGGGAAGGCAAGGGGGAGTCCAGACTGAGACAGGGGTCTAGTCTGAAAAGGAATATAACTGGAACGCTGAACTACAGAAACTTTGCAGACTACTTGCAACAATATCTGGGGTGAAAAATACTATTTGTTACCAATTTATTTGGTGAAACTAGCTGTGGTGCATGTTTGATTTCATTAGTTTAGCAATCTGCTTTGTTCTGTTTGTTACCCCTTTTACCACTTAAAATCTGCCTTTCATAGTTAATAAAATGTGTTTGGTTTAAACACAAACACAGTTTCTGTAATTTCTAACTGGGGGGGAGGGAAGAACTATGCACACCTCTCTCTGCATTTAGGGAGGGGGCGAATGTCACAAAACCTTTGGGTTTGTACCCCTTAAAAGGAGCGAGCACCACAGTGTTGGAGCAAGTCCCTTAAGCTGAGTTGTTCCAGAGCTGATCTGCAGCTGGGTGTGGCCCTGTCTGTGTATGTGTTAGAGGAGGCTTTAATAGCCTGGCTCCGCAAGACAGGTAAAAGGGGGCCCAGGCTGGCAGAAAAGGTAGACTCAGTGGTATCTCAGCACATCAGGTGGCTTTGCAAGGGGTCCAACCCGTCACAGTCAGTATCCCAGCTAACTACAAAATATTGATTCAGCCAATAGCCAGTTTTATTAGACATCTCGTTAAAAACACACCTGTTTACTTTTAAATTCAGGGCCTACCCAGAGCAATCAGATTCAGGTCCATGCAGTAAGATGAAAATTAAATGCAACAGTATTTTAAAAAAAATAAAACTAGTTTGTATATTGACCTAAAAGTAAGATGCAGCTGTTTTATAACCAGCATTGCTTTTGCTGTGAAAGAACTGAGCATAATTTTTTCCTCTTAGCTTTTCATGCCTTTAATCTATAATATGAGAACAGGAACCCTGACTTCACTTCCAAATTAATTCTATAACTGAAGTATTTATTAAAATGAGGACATTTACTGGAAACACGACACCTCTATCCAACCAAAGAGGAAGGTTGCAGTATGTGTGGCGGTGACAAAAGTATAATTCTAAGCTATTAGTCAACTCACTATTCATTTAAATAGTACCACATACTCCTCAAATCCATTAGACTAGTTCAAGCATCTACTACAGACTTCAGTATTACCCAAAATACATCAATAAATGTCTGTTCTTAAATACTTCATGCATTATAATAGGAGAAAAGCAAATATTGTGTTTCATATACATTTATTAGCTATTCTTTAAACAATGTAGTATCTTAAAGGGCTACTGGAATGACCAGCCTCATTTTTTTTATTTTTATTTTTTTTGAAGAAAAGGTGAGGGCCACAGGGAGTAATAAGCCAATATTAACTCATTTTGTTAAACAAAATAAAACAAAGAGAAGCCCTGCCACATGTTGGAGATTTCTACCTATGTCCTCAGCAGAGGCTGGACCAATATCTGGGGTAGTGCTGGCTACTTGCAAATACAAGTTTGGACTGCTGCTATTGTTAAGGCCTGGTCTACACTGCGGGGGGGGGGAGGGAGAATCGATCTAACACACACAACTTCAGCTACGAGAATAGCGTAGCTGAAGTCAATGAATCTTAGATCGATTTAGATTGACTTACTTCGCGTCCTCGCGGCGCGGGATTGACGGCTGCCGCTCCCCCGTCGACTTTGCTTCTGCCTCTTGCTGAGCTGGAGTTCAGCAGTTGACAGGAGAGCGATCGGGGATCAATTTATCGCGTCCACATTACACGCAATAAATCGATCCCTGATAGATCGATCGCTACCCGCCGATCCGGCGGGTAGTGTAGACGTACCCTAAAACAGGGAGAGCATACCGGGAAGCACTGCCAATAAAAGTGGGCTCCCTCCCAGAGCTGAGCTACGCAGTCTAACCCCACCAGTGGGCATCTGATCTACAATCAACGATTTCATGCTATGCCTCTCTTCTGCCCAGCTTTGTGTTCTTCTTCTCCGCTCACAGGGAATGGGGGGTAAGGCTGGGAAGCGCTTTCCAAACCCTGCTCTCGGAGAAACAGACGGGGGGGTGGGAGATGAGAGATTGTTGGATCTTGTCCTTTCAGAATATCAAAGGCTTAGAGATGGGCAGTTCTAGTTCACCTCTCGTACAGCTGCTGCCACCACCAACATGGCAAATACTTATGATTGACAGTAGCTTTACTCCTGTGAGTAGAGTCATTAATATAAAATGAGACTGCTCACATGCATCATAGATTCTATGAATTCATGCATCATAGAATCTATGATGCATGTGAGCAGTCTCATTTTATTGTTCATTGTTTGCAGGAGCTGACTCACAGTTAACAATACCCAGCTGTCGATAGGGCACCCCCTTAGAAGAGATAGAAGTGATTTGTGGGCCTGTAAGACAGGTTACATTAACAACAGGATCTCTCTGCTTCTGAAATAGATCAAGACTGGCCTAGCACTTCCTATGACAGATGCTTTTATATAAACATATTTTAAAAAGGAAGGAAAAAGAAAACAAACCCTTTTCCTCTCAGACTTTAGCTTTTTACTTTTCTATACTTACTATAAAATGGTATATTGCCATCTTCAGTAAGAATTATTTTCCAGCAATGGAATTTTTTTTCTGATTCTCAACCACATTACAATTATTACAACGATTTAATGAACTTAAAAAACGACACCTGCATAAAGACTATCATTTCTCTCTCACCTATGTAAAAAATGTAGCATTTTATTTTTAACTGCAATATTCCAATTACTGAGCTTAGTCCAAAGGGCACAGAAAGTAGAGTACATAAATTATTAGCTCTATTACACTTTATTATCTTAGATAATTAACTGGAATTTTCATTTTTGCAACTGTTGGCTAATGCAACAATATATTTCCAAGACCTACTGATTTAGTCAATAGTCTTATTGAACCTCTTCCATAGTAGTTGCCATTGAAAAATGCCAGTTGCCTTAGACAACTAAAATATTTGCGATATTTCCTATAATAAATATAGGGAGGACCAAGGAATATTGCAGATATGGAGGTAATCTTATGAAGACCACCACTGTAAGTGTGTCTCGGTCTACTATATATGGCAAGTCTGAAAATTTAGCAAACTCGTGAGTTGAAGAACCCTTTATGAAGTTCTATACACAGACAAAACCAGTACCGTGTATTTAACACATTACAATGTATTTTGCAAGGTAACTATTGCCATAATTTCCCAACATTGAACCGAATAGAATGAGAAACAATTGCACCAACATGTTTCTCTTGGATAATACTCATTCATAATTAAAAGTGAAGTATAAAGTGATCAAATACTAACACCTGGAAAATTTTCATTCTAGCCTTATACACACTATGTAATACTTACCTTCTGGCTCTGAGGGCCATCCCCCTCATCAGAGATACCATCCTCTTGCTGGTCATAAGCCGGACCTCCTAGAAGCCTTATTCTCTTCTCGCACTGCTTCTTTGCCACAGTCAGCTGATTAATGTACCTTTTCACATTGCGGGCCCTCAAGAGGTCAGCTTTCATTGCAGCAGTTTCTTTACCTTTAGTATCTATGATAAACAGCAGAGAAGAAAGAAGTTATCTTTCACAACGGAAAACTTCAGATTACAAGCTTCTGAAGTGTTTGTCATTCAACATACAACTGGACATTGAAGTAAAAAAGCCACCAGTCTGTTCTGGAAGCAAATAGAGTATGGGATATCTGGGATATCTCCACTAACACAGCAAGTGTACATATAAAATAGTTAAGAGAAAAATCATGCAAATATACAAAGTATTTAAACACAGCTCCCCACATATCTGTCATCTGACCTTGTCCAGCACTGTGCCCCTGTTATTCCAGTATCTACTTAAGAGATGGACTTGAGCCAGATGAAATCCACTCAAAACAACAGTCCTTTAAGACTATACCAAGACTGCACAATATGTTGTTAAATTTGTGATGACATTAGAAAAATATTTTAAAAATTCAATAGAATGAGGCTTGTGCATAAAACATAGGCAATCAGAGTGCTTCAAGTTTCCACACTTCCCCACTGGACCTTCTCCATAGTTTTAAAAATGCCTAGTTAAAAACACAGATAAAAACCAAAAGACGCAGCACTGAAAATTATTCCTGTACTATGCCTGAACGTGAACAACTCCTGCAAATCCATTCTGTTTGTTAAAAGGTAGTACAATGCTGTTGCTCAATCACAAAACTTCTTATACTTGTACAGGCATGTAACATGAGCTCTGCAAGCAAGCTACATGGACAATTCAGGTTGTACAGAACTCCGGATTAAGCCAGTATTCAGCGATGAATGGTCAGATCTTTACCCATTTAGCCATGTTTTTATAACGTGCAAATATTAGAAAATCCAGTTATGCACATGAATATAGTGTTTTATTTTTAAAAACAGTTGCCTCAAAGAAATAACCACATGGGAATACGTATACATGCAAGTGTGCTACAGGGAAAGCCAACATGAATGATTTTAAACTCACATTTTCAATTAGGTTTCAAATATGTTAAAGATTCATCTTACAATCTGGGTACTATTTTTGTCTACTTTTTTTTTAAAGAAAGCCTTCCATCTACCTTCATTATATAATAATATTTACATATACACATAGTGATGGTGGATGGGAGGCTGTCTGGGTTAACCGGACTCCATGCATCTGAAGAAGTGAGTTTTTTTACCCACGAAAGCTTATGCCCAAATAAATCTGTTAGTCTTTAAGGTGCCACCCGACTCCTTGTTGTTTTTGTGGGTTAACCAAACATATATACACATATGCATCCATGTATGTGACAGAGACAGGCAGCCACAGATTTGGAGCTGCTCTATAATAATTTGTCTGAACACTATCTGTTGCCTGGTTATTGGGGAGTTTTCTGTCTGACTATGTTGGTTTAATCTCAGCAGGAGTCTTTCTGGGGAAAAAACCAAGCAAGCAGGAAGGAAAAGAATGGCTCAAGACAGCCATCTCTCAAACACTTAGGCTTTGGCTACACTTGCATTTCAAAGCGCTGCCGTGGCAGCGCTTTGAAGCGCTAAGTGTAGTCAAAGCGCCAGCGCTGGGAGAGAGCTCTCCCAGCGCTGTCCGTACTCCACCTCCCTGTGGGGAATAACGGACAGTGCTGGGAGCCGCACTCCCAGCGCTGGGGCTTTGACCACACTGGTGCTTTGCAGCGCCGCAATTTGCAGCGCTGGAGAGGGTGTGATTTCACACCCTGCTGCAGCACTGCAAATTTGCAAGTGTAGCCAAGGCCTTAGTAGTTGTTAAGGAACAGCATGAGAACTATTAGCTTTGATGATTTTGCCTCCACCTCAAGCCAACCTACAAAGCTGATTTTGACCAGGACAGGAAGAGGCCCAGGAACATATAACTGTAATGGGATTTAAAGGGCTGCTGTCTCAAGAAATCAGTTATTTCGGGGAACCTGATAAAGACACAGGGACCCATTGTCTAGGTCACCATCACGGAATGGTAGTGTGCTAGGTCAGATTGACCTGCATGTAGCCTGATTGAAATCCTTTTTTTCCTCTAATATTTTGTTCCTACTGCTAAGATAAATAATACTTTGGCTTTAAGGAAGCTGTCTGATCATAGTATACCCCTGGCCACAGACTCCCGAAGGGAAGAAATGCACATGTCCAAACTCAAAGGATCTGCTTGGTAAAAATGCTGGATACTAAGTACTGTAGCCCAGAGCCTAGTCTAAGAGTGTGAGACTTGTGCAATTCCACCATAGGATAGGTAAACACATTAGGCTAAATTCATGAGAGGGTGCACCAGAGAGGCCACAAAGGAGCAGCTAGCCCTGTAACTGTGTGCATGAGAAAGAGAGAAGACACACACACACAGAGAGGGAGAGCATTAATAAAAGGGATGGGGAGGGGAGGGTGTGAGAATGAGCGGCCCGCGCACATGGAGGGAGAGCATTAATAAACGGGGTGGCAGGAAGCCTTTTGGGAAAGCATTTTTGTTTAATATTGGTGTTGGTTTGGTGTTTGACACAAAAAATGTGGGCTGCAATCATTCAAACTGTCATTATCAGAATGTTTTTGTTTTATCTTATGACTTGCGGTGGGAATGGCAAATGATAGATTTTAATTTGGCACCTCCCAATGCCTGTCAAAATTCTTTGTTCGTTGTACATTTTGCAATTTGGGTAGGGGGGCATATTGTACCTCAAGTCTTTTCCCCCCTCCCCTCCTCCACTTCTCCCTTTCTCTCACATATGCAGCAACTTTTAGCCAGGAGAGTGAAACAATACATTAAATGCTCTGTTGACTCATAGATAAGATTGCACACCAAGGAGACAGATGGCTCATTTTTGAGAGTTAACTCATTTTGTCTTCTGCTTGAATGAGTATCATCGCTATAATTTACTATTTACATGGCATCATAGATTTGCCTGACACTTGATAACAAAGTCCTTATATTCTATGTATATAGGTTACATACAGAGTAAATGCATAAATGGGCAAAGGAGGAGGAAATAGTGGGGTGAAAAAACAGGAAAGTTCTTGCAGGAATAGCTATACTTGTATTTTGTGTATGTGTTACAGACAAAGGAATTCAGAGGGTGCATTCACCTTGAGTTGTCTTAGGTTAACTTCCTGGGATGTTCAGTTTCATAATACAGTATTAGCATGGTTGGAAGACAGACTCAATGGAGAGTGACAGAATGAAGAGTGGCAGAAAAGTGGTGGAAAGTAGTGTTTTGAAGAAGGATTTGAAGAATGTGGATCAGAGCACTGGGGTAAGCCAGGGAGAGGCGGAGTGGTGTCCTGAATGGGAAGTGACAAAAGGAGCATTAATTAATAGAGGTGTAAGTTAGTAGTATGAGAGATTCAGAAGGAACAGAAGAACAGTTATGCCTGGGATAGGGAAGCTCACGTACCCTAAGGTACAAATTCCTATTATATGGATATCTACCATTTTTAAAGAAGGGATAGGAAATGGGGGAAATGGAAAAAATGTGTCTGAAATAATTACTAATATAGACAGTTTGCATGGATGATATAACTAATATGAACAGTTGCAGTTTTGCCTGAGATATTCTATTCTGTCTGTATGTGAATGGTGGAACATTCCAAAGAAAGAGACATTAAAATGGATACAGATGGCAAAACCCAAGTAGGCTACAGTAAGATATGAAGCCATTATCACCATATGCTCGTGGCTTGTGCTTTTTCTCTTCTGCCCTATCATTTAGGGGCAATTGGCAGATATCTTGATCTTGTGGGGTTCTCTGGGAACAATTCAGAGAGAACCTAGCACTCAAAAATTCATGCTGCAGTCTAGAAAAAGGGAGACTTCCCCTTTCAAAAGTTTAAAATACAGAAAGTGAGAGTCCCATATTACAAAATGTCAGTTACCTCCTCCAGAATGTATATATAGTTGAACATAAAAGAAACAACTTAAAATTTGCCTATAATTAGGCAAAAGGTCAATGACCACATGGGGACATCAAGGAAAGAAAGACATGTTTGTTTCAAGTACTCCTCTTGAAAGATTTTTGCCCCATCCCTGCCCCTAACAGCACACAATGCGTGTGAAAGTGAAAGGAATTGAAGGCTTTTTATTTTAGAAAATATGGGTGAATGTTGTCAATTCTACAGGATTACAAGTGTGCCGTGTTTCTATATGCAAAGGGTGGTGGAGCAGGAACTAAAAGTAAAAGAAGTGGAGGTGGCTGGAAAATTTTCGAAGTATTTTTTCATCAGACTTTGCCAATTCATCAAAATCTAAATGTCTTACAGAGTCCTTTTGATTTCAATGAAGCCATTTTGGAACTAAGCAAAATAAAAACAACGTATTTCATTTAATTTAGACTTTCCTGTTTCATTTTACTTAATGCTGGAAAATTCCATTTCAGTGCAGGACAAGTGCTGGTCACACTTGGCACATGTTCTTTCTCTCAATGAGTGCGTATCAGTTCAGTTTATCTACATGACCTCATAAGTTTGTTAAAAATGATTAACTGACTCCAGAAGGGTTTCTTTTGAAATGTAACAAAGGTCTGTTGATCAGGAACACCCCATGCGCACCCAAAGCAGGAAAAGGAGGAAATGCTAAACAAAGCACAGCTGTGGTGTTGTCGGTATCAGTAATATAACACATGGAGATGTGTACTATGTGCAACCGGGAGGACTGCGCGGTAGTAGTAAGGGAAGTGGCGTTATAGGCCCTGGCTCCCATGTAACAAAGAAACAGTTACTTTATTACTTTGTGTTGTTATTCTAACAGTAAACAAACAACTATTTTGGGGACTGAAGGAGTTGGGTGGAGGTACATATAAACCAAACAACCAACTTTAAGAAAAGGAGATTGGCTAGGATGCCTGGAAATTTCCTCCTCTTCCCTGGGTGGAACCAGGGGAAGATTGTTCAGCCAGACTAGCCGTGGGAACCAGCTGGCTGTAGCATCAGCCCATCACTTCAGGAACCTCTTCTGCTGTTCCTGAAGTGGCTGTGGAAGTGCTCCCGGGCCTCCACTTTCTTGGACTACGACCACCTACTCCCCCAGTACCCCAGTGTGAGCCTGCAGCTCCTCCCTCTCCTGCCCCACTGAGAGAAGCTCACTCACCTGCTCCCTCCCAGCTTGCAGGCATAGCCACAGCCAGTACCACACCTCCAGGAAAAGACCTGAACAAGGTACTGACAGCTGTACCTGGGCACACAAGGAAGCCGGGTCTGTGGAGTCAGCCCAATGTTGGGATAGCAGTATGGGGCTGGCAGTTCAGGGACAGGACCTTCGAGGCACTCCCTGCCACCTCTGGCTGCTGCCTCCTTCAGGTGGACCACAGGGCACGGATCCCAGACTCCCTCCCCTGCTGAGGTGCCAGGATCCCCTGCCCCTACCACAGAAAAGTGCTCCCATACACTACTCCAGGCACTGCTGCCATTCCAATGAGGCACTTCCCCCTCCTTCCCTCTCTCCCACCTCACCCTCCCCACTCTTTTTACCCATCCTAGGCAAAATTATTTTTTATTCTTAAAGTCAGACAGTCCTACCATTAACATTTCCAACAGCGGAAACATTAAAAGAACACTAGGGAACTTTTAGTTCATGCCAGCAGGGTTTACATGGACCAGTCAGTGTGCAACACGTGAGTGCACTTCAGAAATCACACTCCTGTAGCGTGCAGTGCGGCTTCGTGTTGATGTGCCCTAAGTCAAACGCCTTACAGAAGTCCAAGTCTGCTATGTCAGCAAATAGCAGACTTTACTCCCACCATTCCTGTTATTTCCTTATGTGTTCTCCCTTAGAACAATAATATTGTAAGTAAAATCTGGACAATTAATACCACCACTCAGATACCACAGCAATGGATGCAATATAAAGACCTAGATAAAGACAGATAAAATTAGATATGTAGTTCTTACAAAAACATTAACTAAACTGCATTCTACTGTTTAATGAATATTTGCTTCTCTTGACAGAAATAGCATAAAGGAAAGGTGTGTCTGTATACAACTACTAGATTATATTGCCAAAGGAAAAAAAAATCTTGCTTTTCACAACAGTGCTTTGTGAAACTAGTGGATTTGTTACTGACACCATCAGCTGCAGCTTCTGGGGTATTAACCCAACTAGCTAATCTGGAAGTTTCATATACGCACAGCACTGTATGTATTTTTTGCAAGACATCTAGAGTTGAGCACACGCAGTGCTTACTTAATGCCAGGCTGAAATATATAAGTGGCAAAAAAACTGCTTAACATTTTAAGATGAAGGTCAACAGTGACTAACCCTCACTGAAGCATTTACGGATCATCATAAACCTCTGTAAACTCTCTGAGACTGAACTTTACATTTTTAAAGCCTGTCTGGGCCTAGAAAAGTATTTGCTTAATCCCGAAAATGCAAATTGACCTCAAGTTGGAAAGTACAGTAAACAGGGTTCTTTCACAAGCCCATGACAAAACAGCTAAAATAAAAGTAAAACTAATTATTTTGAGGTTAAGGAAGAGAATTACTCTTATTTATAAGCACTTGCCACTGGTTGGTTAATCATAGAAAATACTTATATAAGGGGAATTTTCAAATCAAGGATTCCAAGAATGGCACTATACATAGTAAACATTTCACAAGGGAATGGGGATGGAAATTTAAAACTGACAAGTGGGAACACTATTTTTCACATTTTAAACCTAATGCAGGGGTGGCCAACCTGTGACTCCAGAGCCACATGCGGCTCTTCAGAAACTAATATGAGGCTCCTTGTATAGGCACCAACTCTGGGGCTGGAGCTACAGGCGCCAACTTTCCAATGTGCCAGCGGGTGCTCAGTGCTCAACCCCTGGCTTTGCCACAGGCCCTGCCCCCACTCCACCCCTTCCCGCCTCCTCCCCTGAGCCTACTATGCCCTTGCTCCTCCTCCTCCAAGCCACCTGCACGCCACAAAACAGCTGATCAAGAGGTGCAGGGAGGGAGGGGGAAGGCACTGATCAGCGGGACTGCCAGTGGGTGGGAGGCGCTGGGAGTGGGGCAGGGGGAGCTGCTAACATATTACTGTGGCTCTTTGGGAATGTACATTGGTAAATTCCGGCTCCTTCTCAGGCTCAGGTTGGCCACCCCTGACCTAATGCGTAACCAACTTGTAAAACTAACTGCCACAAGCCATAATGAAGGCCAAGAGTTTAGTGGGATTCAAGAAAGGATTGGACAGATTTATATAGCCAAAAAGCATTTTTACAGCAGCACGAGACTTATTAAAGTAATATAAGTATTCATGCTCCAGTAAATTCCACCACCTGTAGTTGACCGGGATTAGGAAGAAAACCTGCTTAGATGCAATTCCAGGATTTCATATGAATTTTAGTACAGGCATTCTTACACCTTCCCCTGAAGCACCTGGTACATGTCACAATCAAAGACAGGATATTGGATTAAGTGAATGTGAAACTCTTGATTTTTACATAGCTTTTAGGATGTACAATTCCCTACAAGGTGGCAAATTCCAGGACTCTAATTGAATCTTCTGACACTCCTGTCAATTTAACCTAAGTAACTCCAGTGAAAACACAGAGAGAGGTACTGTAGGGGAGAAAACTTAGGTTAATATTAGTTTTGTTGTTTAAGTGAGCAATAAAGGCAAACTTCTGAAAGGGAGTGAGTTTGCACTATTCTCCAGTGAGCATCCAACACGCATATCCTCCATCTGGAGCACGGTGGGAACTCCTCACCTCAGAAGTTATGTGTGCATGTGCCCAATGACAGGCATCTGTCCAACTGAACAGTGAAAAGCAAGTTCCATTAGCACCACTAGCATGTTTGGAAGATCTCAGTCAGGAAGAAAGAGAAGATTCAGTGAAACTGCTTTTGGAAATGTGAATTAGAACCAACACTGGGTATGCCTAGGTCAGATGCACTATAACCCAAACCCTGACCTGCAGGAACTATTCTCTCTCTACATACAGCGTTGAGAGTAGTACCCGTGCTAGCACAACCATAGTTCTCTGAGCTCAGCCTATCACCGATACAGAAACAAAGAGGGGTTCATGCTAGAGTTTTGTTAGAATTAAAATCCAATAGTGCCTATGCTGTGCTGAAGATATAAAGTGCTATCTGAGTACTGATATTACCGGCTGACCTACTGGCTTTAAAAAAAAAAAAAAAAAAGTACATACTTCAAGTCAGACTGAAGACTGAGCTTCAGGGTAAATGATGTCTAAAAGATGTTTTTATAGCTGGCTGTTTAAGAATTCTCCCCACAAACAGTTCTGTTGCAACAGTTCTGCTTCTCCATTAGTCTTCAGTTCTGCCTATAAATACAAATATCTTTATACACCTCTACCTCAATATAACGTGACCCAATATAATACAAATTTGGATATAACACAGTAAAGCAGTGCTCCGGGGGGGACGGGGACTGCACACTCTGGCGGATCAAAGCAAGTTCGATATAACGCGGTTTCCCCTATAACGCGGTAAGATTTTTTGGCTTCCGAGGACAGCATTATTTCAAGGTGGAGGTGTACTAGATGGGAATGCTCACCTTGAGAAATCTTGTTCTGCACCAAGGATTTCTTGGGCACAGTTCCCTTTCAGGCCAACTTTCTCACTCCCTGCTTGGAAGGGAGTGATTTTGTCAACTGTGATGCCTTTTGGACAATTAAAATGCAGTGTCTGAAAAGCTCTAATGAGAGAGTTTTTTCCAGTCCTCCTAGGATGGATGTTTCTGCTCATGCTAGAATTATGTGGAAGGCAGGGAATTGAAAATTGGTGGGTGATGCTACGAGCCTTGCTGGGCTGTTGGCAAAAACTGTAAGTAGAGATCCAGTTAATTGTAAGCTATTTGGCACAAGGATTGTATCTTCATATTGGTTGGTACACCATCTAGCAAAAAGGTGCCCCAGGTCCTGGTTTGGGCCTCTTTGCACTAATGTAATACTACAATAATAATAATTAATAACGGAACAAAAATGCTGAACTGGCAGAGTAAAAGAGTTGTACTTTTAAAAAAAACAACAACACATTTTTAGATTATGAACCACCCATTAGATTATTAACAGAAATCAGTTGAAAAGTTTACTATTTGCAATTTTACTCTATCTTTACTTTCTGAATCTCTCTTCTAATTTGGACAATGAAAATATACAAGTTAGTTTTATTTTTGTCTCTTGCCAGTTTCTAGTCAATTTCAGTTTCTGGTTCTCTCCCACTCACATAATGCTAAAATGCCTATGTTAAAATACTGCAGAGGAATATATATCATCTTACAAACTGTTTCTGCTAGGATTAGAATAAAAGAAGCAGAATTTCACAGAAAGATTTCTACCAGTCTTAGGTTTTTTTAAAAAACTGAATTTTACTAAACCTAAATTTGTGACCAAATTAGACCTGATGCTTTCTCAGTAAACAATCACTTCTTATCGAAAGACAAAATGATGAGAGAGTTTTACAACGGATACTAACTGTAGAAAGATGGGAATTCTTTGACCTGAGCACAAGCTGCAATGGAGAAGAGCATAGTCCAAAAATCAGCATACAAAAACACAAGATGAGCAAAAAAGCACTCCTCCTCCACCAGTCATAGTTGAAATCCTTTGGGAAAATGAGGAAAGTAACCTGCAATGCAAGTGTTTAAAACTAGAGTATCTATTCAGTGTGCTGCACGATGCAAAAATAAAAAGTCAACACCTCAGAAAGCATTTGATGCTACATTACGTTTCTTGTCACTTAAATGTTAGTGATTACCACAAATAACTCTCCTGGCCATAGAAATTAAATCATCCACAACAGGCATCACTACTGTGAATCACTGAACCTCTCAAAGTATTCCTACATCTCAGACCGATGACATATTTGCCCCTATGGTCCAGAAGATTCAAGAAATGTGAAACTGAAAAGAAATAATATTACAGACCATGTTTCACTGCTTAGAGCAGTAGGAACAATGTCAGGATAAAAATCTTTTTAAAATTACAGTACTGTATCTATTTAATAAAACCACCCTGTCACCAAGCTATCTAGGCAACAAATGATACTAACAGCAGATAATTAACAACAAAAGAATTTTAAAAGTCTCATGCCCATTTTTCATTTGTTATGCTGTCTGTTAATTTTTGCTATTCAATCAGCTGCATAATTAAACCAGGCTGGTCAATTTTTCTTTCTGGTTGTCATGTATTAGCAAAGTGTCTGCCATTATGTATTAACAAAACACTTGCAACTGATTGGTCTGTGGAGCATTTGCTGGTCATGTGGTGCTAGTTGTTCCAATCCTCTGCCTTTACAGCTGCCCAAGTAGCAAAGAAACTGTGCTCCTGCAGAAGCAAACCTAGCCATCTCCAATAAGGGCTGCGGCAGTCTTCCGAAGAGGAGGGAAGGGGAGTTCACAGATGCCAGGACTAAAACCACCACCAGAACCTGAGTTAAGAGCTGTGAGTGAATACAGAGCCAGGAGCTTCCTGACTGAGGTTTTTCTCTGAGTGAAAAAGTTTTTCCTAATATCCAACCTAAACCTCTCCCACTGCAACTTGAGACCATTACTCCTTGTTCTGTCATCAGGTACCACTGAGAACAGTCTAGATCCATCCTCTCTGGAACCCCCTTTCAGGTAGTTGAAAGCAGCTATCAAATCCCCCCTCATTCTTCTCTTCTGCAGACTAAACAATCCCAGTTCCCTCAGCCTCTCCTCATATGTCATGTGCTCCAGCCCCCTAATCATTTTTGTTGCCCTCTGCTGGACTCTTTCCAATTTTTCCACATCCTTCTTGTAGTGTGGGGCCCAAAACTGGACACAGTACTCCAGATGAGGCCTCACCAATGTCGAATAGAGGGGAATGATCACATCCCTCGATCTGCTGGCAATGCTCCTACTTATACAGCCCAAAATGCCATTAGCCTTCTTGGCAACAAGGGCACACTGTTGACTCATATCCAGTTTCTCATCCACTGCAACTCCTAGGTCCTTTTCCGCAGAACTGCCGCCTAGCCATTCGGTCCCTAGTCTGTAGAGTGCATGGGATTCTTCTGTCCTAAGTGCCCCATTACCACCATGATGTCCAAATTGTGTCCATGTCCTCATCACTATTGTGATCGCACTGTCATCGCCTCCTCGCTTGCTTTTGCAGGTTCTGCACATACTGCAGGATAATGCGCGAGGTGTATACAATGCTCACAACAGCTGCGGTGAGCTGAGCAGGCTCCATGCTTGCCATGGTATGGCATCTGCAGAAGAGCAGAGTTGCAGCGGAAGCGGTGGAGGATGACAGTTAGCACCACACACATTTCCCGATGAAGAACACACATTCCTGGGAGCCCATGACAGACAACATGGAGAAATTCACTATCAAGACACGAGCAGGAGAGCAGAGTTGCAGCAGAAGCAGTGGATGACAACGGGATGCCACGAGAATAGATATTTATAAAGAACAACAAGAGGACCTACAAGATCGATTCATGGCACCAGAAGAGCAGAGTTGCAGTGGAAGCGGTTAGCTGTCCTACTGCACCATCTGCTAAAAGCAGTATGGTGTCCGCATGGAAAAAAGGCGCAAAACAATTGTCTGCCTTTGCTTTCATGGAGGGAGGGGCGACTGATGACATATACCCAAAACCACCCGTGACAATGGTTTTGCCGCATCAGGCATTGGGAGCTCAACTCAGAATTCCAATGGGCAGCAGAGACTGCGGAAACTGTGTGATAGTTACCCACAGTGCAATGCTCCAAAAGTTGACGCTAGCCACGGTACTCTGGACGCACTCCGCTGACTTAATGCGCTTAGTGGGGACACACATAATCGACTGTATAAAATTGCTTCCTAAAAATCAACTGCTATAAATTAGAAATAATTTCATAGTGTAGACATAGCCTTAGAAGTTTTAATTATTATTTAGTTTATCATTGTTGTTCTAATCCACAATACTTGCATAGGTATTTTCAGTAAATTCCTCAATTAAGGGACCCTAGAATGGTAGATTAGATATATTTATATAAACTGAAAAGTAATAGGAGCATTGGCCAAGGCAAAATTACAACTTGGTAATTATGTACATTCCTCCCATCAGGAACCACATTCCTGAATCTCATTATTTATATGGGGAGTTAGGGTTTGTTTTAGGGCTGTCGATTAACTACAATTAACTCAAAAAAATTAAGACTGTGATTAATCACAGTCTTAATCACACTATTAAACAGAATACCAATTGAAATTTATTAAATATTTTGGATGTTTTTCTACATTTTCAAATATACTGATTTCAACTACAACACAGAATACAAAGTGTACACTGCTCGCTTTATATTATTTTTTATTACGAATACGTACACTGTAAAAATGATAAACAAAAGAAAGAAAACCTCATACACATACTGTAGTGCAATCTCTTTATTGTGAAAGTTTAACTTACAAATGTAGAAATTTTGTTGTTACATAACTGCACTTAAAAACAAAACAATGTAAAACTTTTGGCTGAATAAGAAGTAGGACTGAGTGGACTTGCAGGCTCTAATGATTTACATTTTTATTTTTAACACAGTTTTTTTGTAGCTAATTCTACATTTGTAAGTTCAACTTTCATGTTAAAGAGATTCCACTACAGTACTTATATTAGGTGAAGTGAAAAATACTATTTCTTTTGATTTTTAAAGTGCACATATTTGTAATAAAAAATAAATAAAAAGTGAGCACTGTACACTTTGTATTCTGTGTTGCAACTGAAATCAATGTATTTGAAAATGCAGAAAACATCAAAAATATTTAAATAAATAGTATTCTATTATTGTTTAACAGCATGATTAATCCCAATTAATTTTCTGACTTGTTCGATTAATCCTGATTAATTTTTTTAATTGGTTGACAGCCCTAGTTTGCTTGTTAGGTTTTTTTTAATCTGACCTGAGAAAAACTTTAATAGTATCTATCTCTGTAAAGCATTTCGGGATACAATATTTTTGTACAAATTGTCCCATAAATCAAGTCGTCACAACAAAGCACAGAGCTCCTTAATACTGGCAACCGTAGGCAACCATACACTTGGAAAAATTGATTTTTTTAATGGACTCATGAGTTTATTTTATAAAGTAATAAAATAAGAAAGAGGAAAACTCTTTCCAGTATATTAACCTTTCATATGAAGTACATTAAATATTCCATTTCTCGAATGGACAGTGAGCCTAACACTGATTTTCAGGTTTCCTTTTGCTTTGTTACAGTACAAGCAATTTGTTATGAATCAGCAGCTAGTTAGCTCTACTTTATGTTATAAAAGAAAGGAATTTCAGGGGTGCCAACTTCAAGCATTCAAAAGTATGAGTCAGGCTCCAAAACACACAAGACTGGCTTGAAAAAAAATGTTTAATGATAAATGTTGGGGGTTTCCTGAACCTTTAGGGTGCATTCAAGTAATTTTTTAAGGCTTTCCTCTGCATGCATTAGAACTAGAAATTTATTTTCTTTAAATGAAAACAGTTTCTCATGCAATCTTTTGATTCCAGCACCTGGGATTCTGAGAAACCAAATATTGCAAGACTCACGATAAAAAAATGCAAGAATTAACGACACTGGAATTTTATTTTAAAAGCCTGGAGGAAAACTCAGACACATCTCCACTACACACTTTAGAAGTCTCTCTTCCATATTAGATTACAGACAAATAAACTAATACTCTCTGTTTCCGTTACCTTAAAAAATATATGTCCTTGCCCACATGATAACTGTGTCCAGTATCTTTACTATCACCACAATTTCTTTCAGACATAGAAATCAACATTTATTGAGAAAAAGTAAACAAAGTCAAATAAAATACTCATAAGTGGGAGCATAAATTGTACATGAATATAAATATTTTAAGACATAGACAGCATATATCTTGAAAGGATAATAAAATAGATATTTTAAAAATTGGAGAAGGGGTGTATTGAAGCATATAAAAAGAAAAGGACAATATTAATTTAACTGCTCATATAGTACAAGCCTCAACAATTATAAGATCACAATTTCAGTAAATTTAGAAGAGATGATGGGGAATGAGCCCAGCCATTCTAGCGTGAGAACTGGAATTTTCTTTGATCTATCACAAAAATGAAGGTGAAGAATGATGGGGGTGGGGGGAGCTGCCTCTTTTGAAACACTTAGCAGGGCAAGTTTACAGCCAGCTTTCATTGTATGTGTATTCTTGTGTGTGGAAAGTAGCTATTGTACTGAGGCCTGTCATCACAGTATATTGATGAGAACCTGCAGGAAAATCGGAATCAGACAGTGTAAACTTTGGCCCCTTCACCTGACCTTTCATTCTGTGTTACACTGTCCCTACCCCTTTTCCCACACCCCACCCTTTCAATATACAGTAATGCACTTCCTCAGAACTGTAATCCTTTCACTTTTAACTGGTAAACCAGACAGCTTCACAGAGACTGAGACACAGCTTCATGAATCATAACATATTTTGAATGTGTCCTCGAAATGTCCTCCTTTCTCGCAAGCTTATTAGGATCAACCCCACAGTGCTCTCTGTCATTTAGATCAGAGAAACCCAAACTCCTACATAATAATATTGGTGCAAGGGAGTATCAAGTGGAGTTTATACTGGAGAATTTTTTTATAAGACTGGATTAGAGGGTTAATTCTGAACAGCTATACAATGACAAATATTAGCCAACAAATACGTGAAATTCAGTAATATAAGAGGTTGTACTGTACCATGTAAAATACCATGTTATTGCAAAAACCTTAAAAGAACAAGGGTAGGTGTACCAGGGACAGATATTATTTAGTTTCTGAACCTTGTCTACAATGAAACAGTAAGATTTTGGCAAATAAATTTTAACCACAATTGAACAAGTAAAACAAAACTAAGTACTTCTTTGGTAAGTGTGTGTGTGATGGTCAGTGCCCCCCCATAAGGCTTTATGGAAGTGTGTGTGTGTGTGTGTGTGTGCGCGCGTGTGTGCGTGTGTGCGCGTGTGTGTGTGTATTATATAACATAACTAGAATGTGTTGTATGCAACATAGGCCATATAACATATCCCTGTAAAGGTTATGATCTACTGAATCTATTAATCCCATTTGTAGGCATGTATCATTTTTGTATTCGAAGTTATGAATATTGGCTGCATACTTGGGGGCAAACAGCTGTGCATATCTCTCTATCAGTGTTATAGAGGGCGAACAATTTATGAGTTTACCCTGTATAAGCTTTATACTGGGTAAAACAGATTTATTTAAGTTTTAGACCCCATTGGGAGTTGGGCATCTGAGTGTTAAAGACAAGAACACTTCTGTAAGCTGCTTTCAGTTAAGTCTGCAGCTTTGGGGCAAGCAGTTCAGACCCTGGGTCTGTATTGGAGCAGACGGGCGTGTCTGGCTCAGCAAGAGATCCAACCCATCACAGTGTGCAAACTGGAATATTAAAATCTAACGTTGGAAGGCACATTCTCAAAATCTGTCCAGAAGCTGTGCACACAGACTCAGCTATGTATATGTCTTACATTCAGATATCATGTTTAGTATATTAAAACTCTTAACAGAATGCATTGTTACCTTTCTGTCTCTTCATTTGGGGAAAGTTGCTGATTGTGGTTGCTTGAACTATTTCCACTACGATTTGATACCTAGTTTTAAGAGGGGAGAAAAAAATAAAAGATAGTCTTTTATAAATTTGCTGTTTACATCGCACACTTTTAGAAGTAAAAATGCAGAACAAACTCATATTCCCATTCACAGGGAGAGTATGTCTGGAAACAGAGTGGGAGAGGAGAATTCTCAAAGATGGAACAAACAAAAAATGAAAATCATCCAAAAAAACAGCAATAATTCGGATGTCTCCTTGTCTCCACTGAAACCCTTGGAATACTGTATGACAGGTTCTTAAAAAACTCAATAAAATTAATGAAAGTGTAATACAAAACCATGGTCTTAAAATTCAAAGGTGAAACAAAGTAATGTTGGCAAACCGAGTGAGATTGAAATGTAATAAACTTGGCAGAGTGATGAAATTAAAAACATGCCTGAGGGAATAATTAAGACTTCATTGTAAAACTGAGACAGATTTCAGGAGAGAGTTCCACGTGCAATGGTCTCCTACAGCAAAGGCAGACTTGTTTGCTGATGTAACATGCAACTGTAGTATTCAAAGGGGAAGGAATTCAGGTAGCTGTAAGGATGATGCAGTCAGGGTATGTATCTTTTAAGGCTTTAAAACCAAAATCCATTACTTTGTACAAAGTCAATGTACAGAATGAGGTGTAGTAGACTCAAGGTTACTCAAATCAGCGAGTAAACTGCAAGTCCCTGAGAAACCCTGCTGAAAAGGGAAATACACTGTGCTGTCCATCCCTCCTCCCCCCTCTCCCCTCCCGAGACAGACATGCTCAGAGTGGCAGAGTAAGGGAAGGGAAGGATGGGGTTTCCTCTGCCATCCCTTTTCCTACCCCAGAAAAAGCAAGAGAGTAAGAACCACAGTTAACCAAAAGAAGCAGTCACTGAAAGTTATGTCCTTATAATTAATAACCTGGCTGCTTGGTCATTTGTCCTTGTTCCTGACCTGAGTTACACAAGACCTATATCTGAAGCTTGGGAGGTAGATACATTTATACAGAAAGCAAAAAACAGACTGCACACAGCAACAGCAGTTGGAAGATAACATAGTTAAGAAGTGGTGATATTTTTATTCAAGATACTTCTACTGTTCATTCGTCTTTATGGCTTTCATAAACTCCTTGGTTAACTGAAACTTTAATTATTCTGTCACACAGAGATATTCAACACTTTTCCTCTGAATATATTAGTGAGGAGATGAGGATTAACTAATAGTTTCTGAACTTTTCTAACAGTCTCAGAAAATGTGCCGAACCAGTTTTTATGGCTACTGTAAATTTACGCATACGTTTGTTTTTGAACACCTTCCATATTGCATTGGACTTTTTCTGCCATTACTTTATCCCAGTTGATTTCACCCAACAGCACATGCTTTTCAAAATACCTATGAGGATGAACGGCCCACTGGTCACCGTGCTAGCCTGGAACTAGAGTCAATTCCTTGCTATAAAACACAGACTTCCTGTGTGCCCTGGGAAAGTCACTTAGTCTCTCTCTGTGCCTCAGCTCCTCCTCTATAAAAATGGAGGTAATAGCACTTCTCTACCACACAGGGGTGTGGTGAGTATAATTACATTAAGCATTGTGAGTGCTCAGATACTATGGTAAAAGGTAGCCAAATTAGTACCACAGATAACATACTTGGTTCCCAATTACCCAGATAAATTATTTATTTCTTGCCACTCTAGTCCTAACTATTAGAAGTGCTATGATGCCTAGAATATCTAAACTGTGAACGCATTTAAGCAATCCTAATAGGACTAAAGTGGCAAGAAAAAAATTAAATTATCTGGGTAATTGGGAATAAAATAAACTAATGCATAAGTGAGTCCATTATTTTTCAGTTCTTTTTAGCTTACTCCATTTCATTTTTTTTTAAAAAGAGCTGTACACGTTGTAAACTGTGTGAACACAGGCTCATGTTGCTGGTACCCCTGTCTTTCCCTGCACCAGTCCCTTTTCCCTACTGTTTGTTATCCTTACTCTTCTCATCACTTCTAAAGCAAGAAAATAAGCTTTGTGGCAGGGGTTGTAGTCTATGTTTTACAATGAAGCATCTAGTAGCTGTGGTGCTACACAAATAAATAAAATAATAATTGTGATACTGCTCTACCTACATCACAGCTGCTAATCAGAGGGAAAATTAACCATCAGCTTCCTCTCTTTATCATCTTTCATTCTTAGCCATTTCAACCTCTTTATCTCACAAAAACTTATGACACTATATAAAACTACTACCTCTGGTTTCAGACCTCATATGTAAGGATTCTCCTTTCCTTCCCTATTCTCTGCAATCTCATTCAACTTTCCACAATACCTTAAATTTGGGAAGAAGGGAAGTTCAAGGATTGCGGGTCACATTGTCATGATCTCTCTGTATGTACACATTTTATACAACAAAGAAATTCAAGGCCTTCGAAGGATAGCTACCTCTCTCTTGCTGGGCAGACACATCCCTTTGGTTTCCCTAAGTGAAAAACGTAAGAATGGCCATGCTAGGTCAGAACAATGGTCCATATAGCCTACTTTCTTGTCATGGATTTCTACATAAAACCTATGGCCTGCTGCCATTATAAATGGAGACCCAGTTTGGGAATATTTGAATGAAGTTCTTCTATCTGTGGGTAGAAGACAGGCGTATGTGCAAAATGCAAACAGTTTTCTCTTAAGGTTTTCACATCCTTATGAAGAAAATTTAATCTGTAAGACCCTTTTCCTTGATGAAAGGAAATAAGGATATAAATATTGTAACTACTTCACAAAAACAGGAGTCAAAACTTTCCCCAAAATAACGAAACAGCACTGAAAGGTAGCAAGAGAACAAGTTTTCACTAGGGATCCAATTATGAACTAATTGGATTTATATTATTAATACTAATAAACTATGACTTGAAAAGTCTCTCTCAAACACTAACAACAAGAAACAAAGTTCTTCTATTGTTTAAAAAGAACTCTAAAGAAAATATGTACAGACAACACACAGAATAATGTAAGACCTAAAACAGGACAGATGATAAGTTGAAGGGAGCAGGGGAGGGGAGAGTTGGCCTTCTCAACTTAGACTCCTTCTATCAAAGATAAGCCAATAAGGAATTCTTGTCAAGATGTGAAGTCTCAGCAATAAGATTTAAGAATGATAGATATTTCACATAGAGGATGTGGAAATGTTGTGAAGGGCATGGCTTTGTCGTGTTGGCTATTGTCAACTACACACGTATAGAGAAGGATTTAACATAACCTTCCAAATCAAGGCCAATTTACGTAGGCAGTGCAGGAGAATACTAAGGAAACAGTCCAAACAGTTCTAATTGGATAGTTTCCTAATCCACAAAATCCATAGTTGCCTTTAACATAATAAAATAAAATAAATAATAAAAGATACCCCGCTCCCACTTTAAAAGCAAAAGGCTATGGCCATGAAATCTACCACTCCCTACAAATTATATCTAACTTTGTCTATACACTTGGCTTTAAAACAATGTAACTCCAAAAAACAAAACAAAAAACAAACAAACCAACCAACCAACCAAAAAAACAACCCACTAAATGAGACATTTAAACAACTACTTTCCACCCTCATATTAGCACTACTGTGCTCATTGGTAAATATTAGGGAAGTGACTGTTCTTTAAGAGATTTTTAAAAGTTGCTGTTATATTTTTAATGCCACTTCTTAACCTTTTGAAGAGTTGAACAGTCTACCTACCCCCAAGCACTCTCGTGAGGTAGACATTTTTTTAAGAGGCTTTTATAAGTTCTTATGAAATCTAGCTATATTATATATAAATCTAGTTATATAGAATTATAACACTGCACTCTGCTCTCTGGGCTTTTGTTTTTGTCCCAACAGGTTACTAATGGCCTGGCAAGTATGTCTGTTTGGCATTTGATGGTAAATCCCATCCTGAAGGTTTTGAATGTGGAATGACCCATCTTAGTTTTAAACTGTCCGTAATATCTTTCACTGAGGGGCCATCAAGGATTTCTCTTTGTCCATCCATTCTTTAGGCAGAGGCTGACCAAGTGTACCACAAGAAAAGAACTTTGACAGGCCTCTATGAAGGGTGGGCCAGTAGGGGATGCACGTGCAAAGTTTCTCATGCCCTGATATTTTGAAAATCTGGGAGATGCGTTTTATTGTAAAGAAAAAAATACCCTACTCTTTAATGGCCACGTATAAGTATTTTTAGGCATTCTATAGCTACATAATCCCAAATGGCTATATGACCTTCAGAGAATTCCAGCAGGAACAAGGAGAAAAGCACCTGGCCTCAGTGTCTGTCTCCCCACCTCCTTCAAACCACACTTGCTTTTTTTCTAGTGTCCCGGGAAATTAACTCTCCACAGTGGGGCCAGCCCTATCATCCTGCACATCTCCACAGTGTGGGCAGACAGTTATGATCCCATCTCTAAGGACGTTACACTTTCCCAGTCAGCTCTGGGTTAGGGCATGTAGGCCCAGTCACAATTTCTGTATGGACTTGTGTCTTTTTGGATAGAAAATAAGGTTCAAGGGGCCTTGCTGTGAATGAATTTGTGCATATGCTATTGTCCATGTTGAATAATTAAGGAGTGAAAATACTAGTAGCATAAACTGATTTATTACAAGGGAAATCCCATCAGCTATGTGGAACCATGAAGATTAGCACACTTACCAGTAAATGATTTCAAGCCCATCCAACCCCCACCCAGCTTTTAACTCTCTTGCAAAGAACATAAGAATGGTTCTACTGGGTCAGACCACATCCCAGGCACTATGATCCCCTTCCCAACTGCTTGCCTCATTTTTTATCTTCCCAGCTCTTGATCCTTCCACCTACCCAAACAAGAAGTACCCAGTTCCAATCACCTTAAGTCCTATCAAAACTTCGTTAATAAAATCAGTCTAATAGAAAGCCCAGAGAGATTTCAGAAAAAGAAAGTTGTGTATCCATATATATTATGGAGGATTTCACTTTTCTTAGGAATTGGAACTACTTTGACTGCAGTGAGAATCAAGAATCTGAGGAATTATCTATCAATACCTGGAGACTTCCTTCAGTGCAGTGATATAATATCTTGATCTCAAGAAATGGGAAGTAATTACATTCTTCTCCAATGACAAACCACCATTTGGATGTTTCAAAGGAATACTGAGTTTCACATTAACTATAATTTCTTAGGATAATTCTCCTCAATAGCCAAATAGTCTGAACTATAAAACTGTTACTATCTAAATCAGATGGCTTAGAGGTTACCAAGAAGCGATCTCAGTTAGCTTATTTTCAATATAAACAAAATTAAAATAAAAAGTTTGCCATTTTTGACTTTTGTGGATTAACAGCCTAAAAAAAAAAGTGCACAGAAATGCTACACATCATTCTAGGACAAGGAATGAAGAGTGTCCTCCAACTAAAATTATGGGATACAGGGAATTTTAGGTAAGCAGAATGCTATTACCCAGATTGGAATTTGACCAGGAAACTAGGGTTGATACCTGTATGCCAGAGATTTATTTGTAAGAGGGAGGTAATCAGAAAAATTCTCCCCACTGCAAAGTAACTTGTTCCCAGTTGTAAGCATTCAAGAGCTTATTTTCCCTTCTCCTCTATACTTTCCTGTGGTTTACTCGCTAAATATAACATGAAATGTCATTTACTTTGTTCATCCACAGACACACCTTTGTGTGGTTTCCCCAACCTCAACCCTTAGTACATTCACAGACAAATCACTACCCTACTTTGAAAAATGTGCCACTGAATCTTTACATGGCCACAAGAGTCTCTTCCACAGATGCTCATACACCACAAGGATGGGAACAGACAGATAAATTAAACATAGCAAGGAGACTGCACTTCCAGCAGCACAGCGCTACCTGGACACCAAGCTGGGATACTGGTATTATACAGATCCTGAGGAAACAGTATCACCTGCTGAATCACAAACACCATGTCCCTGCAAGAATCCTGAGATTTCCCTGGAGACTTTCCATTCAAGTTCTGATCAGACCCAACATTGCTTGGGGCTTACGATATCACAGCTCGAGGTAAGTCCACCACTCTGTAGACTGGAAAGTGAACATAATGATATAAATGTAGCCAAAAAACACAGTACTTCATACAGTGAGTTTGCCTTCTAATATTACAATTTAAAGAGACCTAGAGAGCTAGTAAGAGAATACAGTGCACATTAATTGTACCAGAACAACAACAAAAGGGTTACGTTTCAACTGAAGCAAGCAGCTCCGTTAGTGTTATTACGCTAATAAACCTCATGTCTATTTAGGTTTCCAACAGTCTAATAAGGGGTAATTTATACTGTCAGTAGCACAGCATGCTGGCCTGGAGTAAAGAGCAAATTTTACAGCAGATGAACAATATGTAGCCAAGCAACAAAATCATTTCACTCTCTCACCTAATGCATTTTCCTCTTTGGAAATATAAGCTGTTTCAGAGCAGGGTGTGGAAATGAAGCGAGAACAAAAAAGAAAAGCTATTTATTCAGCCCCAAGCACATGGACTGATGGGGATGGATCTAACAGGAGGTGTGTTTAGTAGTCACAAATCAGGACCCACACCCTCATGGAAACCGCTTCTGCAGTGTTCCAACACTTTAATGCTCTCACGATGGCTCTGCTATGAAGATAAGAGAGAGAGGAAGGATGGTTCAGTGGTTAGGATGCTGGCCTGGGAAGTGGGAGACCCAAGTTCTATTTTCTACTCCTCCAAATGTTTCCTGTGTGACCAGGGCAAACAGCTTAGTCTCTCTGTGCAACATCTCTGCATCTGTACAATGGAGATAACAGTGCTTCCTTACCAGGGAGCCACAGAAGTACCCAAGATAGCCAGACAGCCTGCCCTGGGGCTGCTCCCTAACACCTCAATCTCCATCCCACTCTCATCCTCAGTTGCTGCCAAATCTCCTTGCTCACCTCCACTTTTGATCACTGCCCAGAGACAGAAACACTAGTTCTTCTTCCCCTGCAGAGGGTTCTGTGGGCACAGGAAGATACAGCTGCCTTTGCTGGATTCTTCAGCAACCATCCACCACTCTCCTGAAGCCACTGCTACAAGGCATATGGTGTGTATATGGAGGAACTCCCAAGAATCCCAGCAGAGAAGGGAAGTGGGAGAGGAACCCCCTAAATTTGACAGCCCTAGTAGAGGAGAGGGGGAATCCCTTCAAGAAACCCAGTATGAGGGGTGCGTGCATGTGTACAGCAAGCAAATGGGTGCCTGTGTGCAGAGAGTGGGTTAACTCTGCCTCTCTAGACATTTCATTTCCCCACAAGCTTGGCCCTACTATTGGGTCAAGCAATGTATTTGCCCAGTAGGACCATATCCTCTGGAGGCATCGCCCCTTGTACATTTATAACCCTGCTTTAGTCTTTTCAAAGTAATGCTTCCATTCACGGTGGTTGTCACATGACAACTATGTCCTTATCTTAAGCAGACAGTGTTTGCTCAGTCAATAGAAATGGCAGAGAGAATCTAAAGCACAAACAAAAACAGCTAGCTTCTGCTATAGGAGCACCATTGCAAGTGCAGAAGAAAAGATGTGCTACCCAATATTAAACAAAAGTAATTCAGAAAAAATACATCCAAATTAGGGCAGAAAAGGGTGCAAGAACGACAGGAAAGGGGAGATAATCAACAACAACATGCTTAGACAGAGGAGGTCTGTAGCACCGAGTGTCCATGACCACACATTTTATTCCAGGCATCTAGGAGCTCTACAGGGTATTGCTGAGCTGGTGAAGCCAAGTTAATTTCAGACTGCATGACTGCTGCCAGTCAGTGACTGGGAGGTGTCCTCTCCTGACCATGAAGCTGAACTCTGAAGATAGACGGGCTGGGACTTTGCTTCTGAGACATACAACATGACCAAAAAGACCAGCCAGCAGCAGCCAATGGTGACCTCAGTACTCTGGTGGCCAGTTCTCACTGATACATCCCTATTACTGATAAAGTCAAACCATCTTATACCCAGCAGCTGTCACGGACAATGCATATGAAATGCCTCCAGCCTCCTGATGTCTTGTTTTAAGCAACATCCATTATTTCAGATTCATATAAAAGAATCAAAACTACGCAGGTTTGATAAATCCGTACTTTTGTACCGTTTCACGTTTGGTTTTTTTTGCCATCAGACCCTATGCATGTCCTTCATGGCTAAGACAGCTAAACCAGCTCTCCTTAGGATGTCTGGCTGGCTGCACCCATCAGATGGCTTATAACTACAATATTCAGTGCATGGGTCTTTCCCCTTACAGAGCGGGATAATGATCCCTTCCTCCCACTCCGCTGGTACCTTCCCAGGAGTCCAAGTCTGGACAAAAAGTTGGCATAATGGGCTCAATGGTACACTTTAAAAGTTTGGGTGTTATGCTGTTAGGTCCAGCAGCATGCCCACTTCACAGTTTCTATATGGCTGAGCAAATCTCTTCCAACCTGGTCATCGCCACAAGTTTCAGGGCCAGGGACTGCATCTATTGCTAATGCATATAGATCTGGACATTGAGTTGCTACAGGATAGTTACATGTGGACTCATAATATTCTTTCCATCTTTGCAGGACTATTTGTTGCGTTAACCTAGTTTTACCATCATCCTTGTTCATTGGCGTAGTCAGAGAATCACTTGTAGGCTACAAGTTGTGACAATTGGTTTAAAAATCTGGGTGTTCAAAAAAAAAATATTTTCGGCAACGATGACAGTGATGACACCCTTAGGAAACTTGCTAATTCTTGGTAGAATGAAACCTGGGAACTGGCTTATTTCCGACACCTGGAGATACTGATACACAGCACCACGCTGGGAAAGACATCTGGGCACTGGAAGGTGTGACAGGTTGCAACACTAAAAAGGCCAGAAACACAGCCCTCCACAATGCCAGGAACACCAGGCAGTTCCAACATAATCCATTTACCCTTGCTGTTGGTTCTCAACTCTTTCCTCAAAACAGAAAGCAACAAGAGGGAGGCAAATCAGATGGGGAAGAACTAACACGAAACCTGGAATAGACATTTGTTCTAGGCAAGTGGGAGACTGCTGGCTCTTTCTGGGGATCCCTCTTCTGGTGCTTACAAGCAGGTTAGGAATATGGGAGTTATCTTGTATCATGAAGGAAGAGGGAAGGAATAGGTGAAAAGAGAAGCCATGCTCCAAGTTTTGGGAAGCAGAGGGAGAGAAAAAAATGGGGAGGTATTAAAGATGAACATTACATAGATGCCTTAGTATCACAGCACAGAACACTAAGAAAGGGAATATTCATTCCATATAAGATCTTATTTTATTTAATTCTTTACGAGTAAGAGGATGGCCTCCAAACTCAAAACCTGAGATATATTCAAGAGGGAATGATTGGGAGCCATCTGCTTCTAAGAATTCCTCAAAACCTCCTAGGGGGTCATCACACACACACTACAGCCCAGCCCCTAAATGTCACATTACAGAATCGACCAGCCCAAAAGGAAGGACTTGATGTATTTGTTAGAGATGCAATTTACTAAAAAGACATTACATAATGATGGAAAGTCAACACATTATTTCTCTCTGACTCCCTTGATCAGGGCATGCTGCGTGGAAGGTTCCTATATGTCTTTAAATAATTGAGGAGACTTTAATATACACCCAGGGCCGGCTCCAGATCCCAGCGCGCCAAGCGCGTGCTTGGGGCGGCGTGCCTGCGGGAGGTCCACCAAAGCCGCGGGACCAGCGGACCCTCCGCAGGCATGTCTGCAGGAGGTCCACCGGAGCCGCGGGACCGGCGACCGCCAGAGCGGCCCCCGCGGCATGCCACCCTGCTTGGGGCGGCGCAATTCCTAGAGCCGCCCCTGTATACACCAGCCAGTTATAATGGAGTAATTTTAATATTTCCTGCTGACTAAAGGGAAAGCAGCTTATTTTGCAGCTTTATTAAATGTTAAGGCTTGTATTTCCTCTCTGCGCTTCACTGAAATCATACTTCACTCAGGTCTCAGCAATGGACTGGCAGGAGAAGCATGCTTAGTTTTGAACATTCTATAATTGAACATCGGATACCTTAGTTGTTTCAGGAATTCAACGTCAGAGTTGCTGTTAATGAGCTTGATGAACTCCTCATAAGAAGGAGCATATGTGTAGGCTTTCTTGTGATGCTCATTCACCTGTTCTCTGTACTCCATCTGGCTGAGCAGCATTTGGTTGACATAATCTGGATCACTCAGCAGCTCCACCATTGGCTTCAGTACTGGGAGAAGAAATTTAAGAACAAAATCATTGTGCAAAAGAGCAAATGTCATCTTCAAACTCAAACACAAACTCAGTGTAACATTTTGGACACAAATTGAAACAAAGTAGGTTGATAAAATTCCAAGGAATTACTATGTAATTCCCAGACCACATAGTGTATCACTCATTTTAGACTGAAGTTTATCCTTCTCCTAAACTTTTTATTTTCTCTATTCATTACTATAAACTGTCATTGGGATTCAGGAAACTGGAAATCCAGGTTATTAAAAAGTTTACACATGTTAAAGCAGCTGAACCTAAATTGCAACATTTCCAGTGTCTGTTTCTGCTCTTCTTCCTGTGTATCTCAGAGAACATTACACATTAGAGCCTAGGAAGGTGCAGAACTACGAATTAAAAATGAACTGTACTATACTGAGATTACTTGGGACTTTGCAGCATCAAAAACTGTCCCCAACTCCAAATTCAAAAAAGGACAGTGATTAGTGGTTTCATCATCCAATTAAAAGTGCATTTTATAAAAAGAACTAAAATTCTCAATAAATAAATGGATAGTTATTGGGTTGTTGTTGTTTTTTAAAGATTTTATACCATGCTTCAGTCATGTTCACATCCTTAGTCTAGAATTCTACTTAGCTGAGTAAGGTATAAAAGTCTAGGACCACTCAAATGCTCTCCAGATGGTCCCTCCAGTGTAGAAGGCTAAAGGTTTGGTTTCCTCTAGGACAGAATAAGAGGATGGAATGGCTCCATGCTGCAAGGTGCTGAGCACTCTGACCCTGATTCAGGAAAGCACGTAAGTTTAGGCTTAATTTTGAGCAGGCGAGTAGCCCTATTGACTTCATGTGCTTAAACACATAATGAAATGCCTTGCTAAATCAGCACAAGAGAGCTCAGTGCCTTATCCTTAATTAGCTAATGCTATGAATTTTTAAGTGTCTCGTACGTCTATAAGATACTAACTGTACCAGTCTCTGCATGTGCAGGTTGTGACAGAAGTTTAACTTTAGAACTTAAAATGTGATATCAATACAAGTATATTAAACGGTTTGTAATCTCAGTACTGTAGTAAAGAAGTCATTAATTATCTCTGATCTATAATCTACCTTTTGTTGCAAGTATGTCAGCAAGGACTATGCGCAAGCTGAGAGACTGGGAATCCTTTGAGGGTAGGAGACAATACACCAGAATTTGAGAACATGATTGCAGGAATCTTACTTCTTCGTCAGAGTTCCTCAAGCATGGATGGAGTAAAAATGGTCTTGGCTGCTCCTCCTGCCTATTAAAAAGGGTACCAGCATTTCAGTTGAAATTACAATACATCTTTAGTCATTACTTACTATACCAGAAATGTATAAAATATCAGGGACATAATGTTCAGCAAAGAAACATTTTAAACAGAAACTATGCTTCATCTATTGTTTATTTTTAATTATATTAAGGAAAGCCTACATTTTCCCCATTTCAATCCCTTGCCCTATCTTTTCTCTATACCTGTACAAATAGAAATACAACATTTTTAAACCACAGCCATATAGAATAAGCTATTATAGTTCAGAGCACACCCCTAGGGAGAAGGCTGAATAAAAAGCTTGTTTTCTAGTCATTTCCCTTGACATACACGGAACCTAATCCATTTTTTCCAAAATAATTGAGAAGGCAAAGGATTGAGATGCAAACATACCCTTCTGCTGCAGACTAATTGGTAGACTTGTACTATAATTGTATGACTATTTAAGCAGGGGACTGAATATTACTGAGAAATGGATTTAGCTGTGACACTGAAGGTGGAACAGATGTGATCTTCTACATCTGTGATCAACTACTGAATTGTCACTCAGAAAACTGCCAGCCTCTTTATTCTGACTTTTTGTAGAAAATAACAAACAAGGAAAGGTCAAGTGAATTCTTCCAGACAAAAAAATCACTTAATAGCTAGACGTCTGAGAATTTTCAGTGTTACAATATAACTAGTGGAAAAAATAAAATCAAACAAACAAGTGTGGTATGTATGAAGAATGTGATAGAAAATACTAAAAAATGTTATGATACCATTAAATAAATCACTGGAATTCTCTCATCTGGAACACTGTAGTTCTGAGCACCTTGTCTTAAACAGGTTAGCAGAAGCAGAATGGGCTAAAGAAACAGGGAATGCAAAATTAGCCATGGGGAAACTTCCATATGAGAAGAGATATGAAAGACTTGGTCTGTTTAGTTCTGAGAGGAGACAAATGAAAGGGGGACATGGTAGAGGTGTAACAAAATACTGAATGGTATTGAGAAGGTAAACATGGACTCCTATTTACCCTCTCTCATAATACCAGGACAAGGGGAAACAAAATTGAAAGGCAAATTTTAAAACTGACAAAAAGATGAAAGTGCATGGTTCTTCTGTGGAATTCATTGCCACTAGATATCATTGAGCCCCAAAGTATAATACAATTAAAGCATGGAGATCCAGAGAGAACATCCACAGTTACAATACACAGAATAATTTATTATTTTAATACAGCATAAATTCTCATGTTTCATGGTCTAAACCAAACACTTTACTGATGAGAGTTTAGATGAAATATTCCCTATGGGCAGGTTATTCCATAATTCTCCAATAAAAGGTTTCTTACACCTTCCTCAGAAGCATCTGGTGGTGGCCACTTTTAGGGTATGTGTAGACTACAGCAGGGAGTATGGTTCCCAGCTCAGGTAGACCATAGCAATGTAGCCCAGAGGAGCATGGGCAGGATCTCAGATGAGCTGCCTGAGTACAAACCCACCCAGAACCCCTGGGTATGCACTCAGATGGCTTGCCCAAACTGTCACACATGCTGCCTCTGGCTACACTGCTATTTTTAGTGCCTCTGTCTACCAGAGCTGGGAAGCACACTCCCTGCTATAGTGCAGACATACCTTTAGAGACAGAACACTGGACTCGATGGACCATTGCTTTGATGAAGTATAGCAATTTCTATGTTCCTAAATGGAAACATCCTTTCCATCACCCTTATAGGTCTACTAGAGAGAACAAGTACATAAAGAACATTCTGCTCAGCATGGAACAATCTTTTACAGATTAAACCTTATGCCTGAGATTAAACCTTATGCCTTATAAAAACATTATTGTCGAGAATAACTAATTACCTGACCTCAACTACAGAATAAACTATTTGATGTAGGATCTTTGACACAGCAGTGAAAAATTTCACTGAACTCTAGATACCAGCCACTTCATCAAAATAATTGACTTATGATGAAATGTTGTAAGTTATTGACTTCTTCTCACATATTTCTCTCAACCAGTCATAAATTTGTAAATTTCATGTACCTTATAAGAAGAAGAAAAATATCATGCACGTCCAGTTCATTAAAGAAACTACCATTTTCACTTCAATCAATCAGAACTATAAAGACAATTCCAAAACATCCCGTCTGGGACTTCCGAATCCTGATCGGTACCAAAACACTGAGTTATTCACCTTAGTTAAAGAATCACTCATGGGGGTTTCCAAATGGTGACTGATGGGTGTACAAGGTAACTATGTACCTTGAGGAGAGGGTGCACCTTTGGGGGCCATTGCTAGTGTGGCCAGAAGGCTAGCCACATTGAAGGGAGTTTCAAATTATGTGCATATGCATAAGAGTTGACCACAGAAATGTTAGGTCATCCCATGGCATACCTTGGGTGCCAGGGTCAGTTCTGCAGAGGCTGCCTGTTAGGAAATGCCAGATACCTGCAGAGAGTGGAAAGAGTTTTGGCCAAAGAAACACAATCAAAAGCATGTGATGCTGATGCAGTTTTATCTAATTAAAAGTGTGAGGAAGGGTACACAAAGAAAAATGGGGGGAGAACTGCAAAGATGGATCTTTGAATTAGAAAGAGATCACAGGGGTAACAAAGCCTAGCCATCTTCTGATCATTCCCTGGTGTACCATGGTGAGGTTCCCGCCACCCCCACCAAACCTCCTCCTGCTGGCAGGCAGGCAGGCAGGCAACTAGGCTCTCCCACTCTTGGTGGTAGGGGTTCATTTTGTGGAGGTGGTGGGGTAAAGAGAGGCTGTACAATTGCACTGGCGGCTAGTTATTTGGGAGGTTGTGCTGCCACCAGAGCATGAAGCACTTGCCAAATGTCTTAGGAGTCAACGCTATGCCTGGTGTAATAATTACATCCAGATATACTAACAAACAGCCAAAGAAGTCTGTATTGTTGCGGACTCCCTCAGAATCAGCCACTCTAGCCAGTTCTCTGCTGAAGCATGCAGGGAGCTAGATTCCGTTTTCTGACATTCTGTTCTCAAGGAGACCCAGTTCTTTCCCTGGCAAGTGCCAACTGTTCTTTGGACCTTGCAGCATGTGCATATCCCATTATTCTTACTTCCTCCAGTGACTCTTGGTTGCAAGTCAGCAGCTCCCCCTCTGTGTAAGCAAGCGGCTCTAGGATGCAGGACCAGGTGCCTCACATGCTTCCAGCATTGGTCTGGAAGGAAAGAGACTGTACATAGCTTGGTTCCAGGTGCCCCTCTTGGCAGGTACAGTGGAAGGGTTGTTGTGTCACCTGGGGTTGGGGGGGTTATGGTCATTTTCTCAGGAAGCAGGAATTATAGTCCAGTAGAAGCCTGTCAGATTTGAGTCAGGGCCCAGCTGTGCTTATTCCTCACACAAATGTTTTCTCCCTCATCCTCCACCATCCATTTCCTCTCCAGGGATAGTTTGCTGTTGCAGGTCCTGGCTGGCGGCAACCAACTATTACTCAGGGGGCTGCTCCTGTCCTGCCATTTCTGGGTAAGAAAAATGGACAAAAGTCCCACAAACTCCATACATATTCAAACAGAGGTTTCAGCTATATGCACTAGTCACAAGGAAATATACTTGTTTCTCTTTGTGCACAAAGCAAAGTTGCCTTATAGTGGGGATTAACGGCTGGGAATGCAGATACCCTGCATACTCACCTGGAGAGCACTGGCTCGTGAGGGTGGTGTCCAAGCCCCCATCACAATGGAAGGCCTCCTGCAGCCTGTGCTAGAGCAGGTGTCTCTCCTCTTGGGTCAAACCTCCTCTTCTCTCTGGTCTCTGAATGTTTCGCTGTCTTCTGCAGTGCACTGCTGAGCATTTCCATACTAGTATACTCCAGATCCCCGCCTGGGCTCTCCTTGTAGGTGATCATTATCTATCTACATAAGCCTGCCCCCAGACAGGTTGGCAGAGGTCCTGGGTCATTTAGATAAGAATTTTGATCTTCTCTTGTGAAAGTTAGCCTTCCTCTTCTGGACTGGTCTGATGAAGCAGCCACCCAGAGCTAAGTGTCAACATCCTGAGAGCAGCTGACGCCGAGTATCAGCTAGTATCTTTTAAAAATCCTAGATTGGGAGCAGAATATCTTATACTAACCAGAGATGACCTGTGCCTGCCAACAGTGGGGGGGGCAGAGTGAGGGCAGCCAGCTTCAATGGTGTTATTGCGCATGCTCAGTATAAGCCAAGCAGCAAATCTGGGGGGCTTGTGACCTGCATGCCTCCCCCTCCCCCCGAGTCACCTGTACTAATAGATTATAACATGTATAGGGCAGTAATATATGGGGCCAGAACCACATAATATGAATACTTTAGTTCAAACAGGAATTAATTCAGGGAAGTCCTATTGTGTTATACAGGGGTCAGACTCACTAGATGATCATAGATTATAAAGCCAGAAGGAATCACTATCAGTCTAACACTGGCCAACTCTACCTTCTTTTTGATAAAAGAAAACAAAAAACTGTGTTAGTAGTTGGGCAAGACAGTGATGATCTGGCTCTGAAGACACACATGCGCGCACAAAAAACCCCCCTCTTTCTGGGCACTCAAGCGCATAGCTTCAGATAGTATTAGCACAGGCCTCAACCACTTTCCTTTTAAGGAATGTCCATGCAGTTATTTATGGCTGAGCATACTTTCATGATACAAGCAAGGGATGAACAGCACAGATCAACAGTGCATTCTGACTCCACTGGGCTGAGATTAAATTTGCCTTTTATCTCTCCATACCATCCATGATCAGTGTAGTCTCCACAGGAACCCCATCCCTGTTTGGGACTGCAGCCTACATTCCTAATCTCTCTGGAGCATTAACTGTTCCTACGGTTACATCCTTTCAGAGGAAGTCGTTGCATAGTCTGTCTGCATCTCGTCTCTTACAAATCTGGAATTCACAGTTTCAGCCAATAAATTCAGCTTAGCTGAGTTGGGCCAGTTCCAGGAGTTTAATGGCACACAGTCAAGATGGGTCTATCACCGAAACAGAATGGAAAGAATAAACCAATTGGTAAATATTTGGCCCTCACCATCCTAATTCATCCAGTATGTTGCTGTTTGTGGGGATTACATACACTCTGACATGTACCTAATGAGATGGGTTCTCTCCATTACTCAACCCGATTTGGGTCTTGAGAAGAGGAGACCCTTCCTCCAGCAGATACATGGAGAACATGATGAGGATGTCTTTGCAAAAGTCTAAGGGACAAATCTTCCAAGTCTCTCTCTGCAGGAGTCCTATGCAAGCATCTGTGTATCAGTGCCAGTAACTTGTTCCAACAGAGCCAGGAAAGATAAGGGGGAGACTGAAAACAGGAGGGGAAAAGAAAAATGAACATCAGCTAAGGGTGAACCAATTTGCTGATGATCATATAGACACTGATCCTGGCTTTGATCATCCTCCAAACTTCAGGTAGCAAAGCAGCAAACTTTTCCATAAGCCTATCATCCAGAAGAATGCTCCTATTTCTTGGTAGTGACTGCCCTTTTATATGTTACTATCCCTCTCCAAAGTGGCAAGTACATCTGGATTTATTCTTTTAAACAGCTCCAGTGCATACTTTTCAGGATTTCCATAAAACATATTGAACAGCATCTCTCTTGTTGCAAGAGGACTGATTAACTGAGGGTTTCCATTTCTGTCAGTCTCATTATGAAGTATTCATTAGCCTGTAGGGAAACATACAGTGAATCAGCACAAGGCCTGCCTAGCAAACAGAATTCCGTGTCACTCCTGCTTCCCCTCCCCCCCCCCCACCAATCTACCAACAAAATAATTTAGCAAAAAGCATGCATGCAGTGATGGATAAAATTCTCATCATTGTACAATGGCAGTTGATCCCAGAGCCCAAATTTGGAGTTCTTTTTGCAACTCGTCCACAAGATTTGTGAGAATGAACTTTGGGAAGGTATCAAGAAGGTCTGATGACACACAACATTTTAGGCAGCAAATAAAAATTAGCAGGAAAGTTATCTGAGGCCACTTTCCTACATTTGCAACAAAACTGGAACAAAGTAAAGGCACTGTTTATTTTGCAGTAACCATCAGAGAAAACAGGCAACTTAACTGCAGTATGCACACCCACACATGCACACATAAACAGAGTGCCACTAAATTCTTCTAACATCAACTTTTATAGCTGTATAAATTACTTCCCTTAAACCTTTTGAATATCCCCGTTAGGTGCACATGTATGAGGCAGCCCTCTAGTCTACTCAGCTCCCACAACACACTTTTCAAGATCCATGGGTCATACACATGCCTATCAGAGCAGGTGGTGTACCTCATCCAGTGCACTAAATGTCCCAACAACAGCTATATGAGTGAAAGAAGAGAATCACTGTGCTCCCAAATGAATTCTCACAGGAAAATGACAAAAAAAACAACCAAACACACCACATCACCTGTGGATGAACACTTTTCACGAAGCAATCACTCTATATGTGACCTCTCAGTCCTCATCCTCAAAGGAAACCTGCACAACACCTTCAAAAGACGAGTTTGGGAACATAAATTCATAACTTTGCTAAACACTAAAAATCATGGACTGAATAGAAACACTGGATTTATGGCTTATTACAACAATCTTAAAACCCACTACCTCTCTCCCTCCCCTCAGCTTCGCCCCCCGCAGCCCATGTCAGGAGAGCTGTTAACTGGCAACTTCACTTCAGATGGTCTCGGGAAATATGTTAGCTACTTATGGTAAATGACCTGTTCCATCTTGTATTTAGCTATAACATTGTACAATTCTCAGACCTGAAGGAGAGCTCTATGTTATCTCACAAGCTTTCTTTCTCTCTCACCAACAGAAGCTGGTGCAATAAAAGATATTACATCACCCACTTTGTCTCAACTTCTGAACACACAAGTATCTGTTGTTATGACTACGAGATTGGATTTTCCAAACAGAAAGGCAAACTGATCTTTGAAAATTCCTAACTAAATCTACACACAGATATTTCTAATGGGGGACTTCAATCACCCTGACATCTGCTGGGAGAGCAACACAGCAGGGCACAAACAATCCAGGAAGTTTTTGGAGAGTGTTGGGGACAACTTCCTGCTGCAACTACTGGAGAAACCAACCAGGGGCTGTTCTCCTCTTGACCTGCTGCTTACAAACAGGGAAGAATTGGTAGGGGAAGTAGAAGTGGGTGGCAACCTATGCAGCAGTGACCATGAGATGGTTGAGTTCAGGATCCTCACAAAAGGAAGAAAGGAGATAGCAAAATATGGACCCTGGACTTCAGAAAAGCAGACTTTGACTCCCTTAGGGAACTGATGGGTAGGATCCTCTAGGAGGCTAATATGAAGGGGAAAGGAGTCCAGGAAAGCTGGCTGTATTTTAAAGAAGCCTTACTGAGGGCGCAGGAACAAACCAACCTAATGTGCAGAAAGAGTAGCAAATATGGCAGACGACCAGCTTGACTTAAAAGTGAAATCTTCGGTGAGCTTAAACACAAAGAGGAAGCTTACAAGAAGTGGAAATTTGGTCAGATGACTAGGGTGGAATATAAAAATATTGCTCGAGCATGCAGGGGTGTAATCAGGAAGGCCAAAACGCAACTGGAGTTGCAGCTAGCAACGGATGTGAAGGATAACAAGAAGGGTTTCTACAGATATGTTAGCAACAAGAAAAAGGTCAGGGAAAGTGTGGGATCCTTAATGAATGGAGGAGGCAACCTAGCGACAGATGATGTGGAAAAAGCTGACGTACTCAATGCTTTTATTGCCTCAGTCTTCCCAGACAAGGTCAGCTCCCAAACTGCTGTCCTGGGCAACATAGTATGGTGAGGAGGTGAGCAGCCCTCAGTGGTGAAAGAACAGGTTAAGGACTATTTAGAAAAGCTGGACATGCACAAGTCCATGGGTCCAGATCCAATGCATCTGAGGGTGCTGAGGGAATTGGCTGATATGACTGAAGAGCTATTGGCCATTATCTTTGAAAACTCATGGCAATCAGGGGAGGTCCTGGACAACTGGAAAAAAGCAAATGTAGTGCCCATCTTTAAAAAAAAAGAGAAGGAGAACCCAGGGAACTACAGACTTGTCAGCCTCACCTCAGTCCCTGGAAAAATCATGTAGCGGATCCTCAAGGAAACCATTTTGAAGCATTTGGAGAAAAGGAAGGTAATCAGGAACAGTCAACATGGATTCACCAAGGACAAGTCATTCCTGACCAACCTGATTACCTTCTATGAGGAGATAACTGGCTCTGTGGATGAGGGAAAAGCAGTGGACATGATAGATCTTGACTTTAGCAAAGCTTTTGATGTGGTTTCCCACAGTATTCTCACCAGCAAGTTAAAAAAGTATGGATTGGATGAATGGACTATAAGGTGGATAGACAGCTGGCTAGATTGTTGGGCTCAATGGACAGTGATCAATAGCTCAATATCTAGTTGGCAGCCAGTATCAAGTGGAGGGCCCCAGGGGTCTGTCCTGGGGCCGGTTTTGTTCAACATCTTTATTAATGATCTAGATGATGGGATAGATTGCACCCTCTGCGAGTTCGCAGATGACATTAAGCTGTGGGGAGAGGTAGATACACTGGAGGGTAGGGACAGGGTCCAGAGTGACCTAGACAAATTGGAGGATTGAGCCAAAAGAAATCTGATGTGGTTCAACAAGGACAAGTGCACAGTCCTGCACTTAGGACAAAAGAATCCCATGCACTGCTACAGGTTGGGAACCGACTGGCTAAGCAGCAGTTCTACAGAAAAGGACCTGGGGATTACAGTGGATGAGAAGCTGGATATGAGTCAGCAGTGTGCCCTTGTTGCTACAAAGGCTAATGGCATATTGGGCTGCATTAGTAGAAGCACTGCGAACAGATCGAGGAAAGTAATTATTCCCCTCTATTCAACACAGGTGAGGACATATCTGGAGTACTGTGTCCAGTTTTTGGCCCCCCACTACAGACAGGATGTGGACAAATAGGAGAAAGTCCAGCAGAAGACAATGAAAATGATCAAGGGGCACGTGACTTACGAGGAGAGGCTGAGGGAACTGGGCTTATTTACTCTGCAGAAGAGAAGAATGAGGGGGGATTTGATAGCAGCCTTCAACTACCTGAAAGGGGGTTCCAAAGAGGATGGAGCTCGGCTGTTTTCAGTGGCGGCAGATGACAGAAAAAGGAGCAATGGTCTCAAGTTGCAGTGGGGGAGGTCAAGGTTGTATATTAAGAAACACTATTTCACTAGGAGGGTGGTGAAGCACTGGAATGTGTTACCCAGGGAGGTGGTGGAATCTCCATCTGTACAGGTTTTTAAGGCCTGGCTTGACAAAGCCCTGGCTGGGATGATTTAGTTGGTGTGGGTCCTGCTTTGAGCAGGGGGTTGGACTAGATGACTTTCTGAGGTCTCTTCCAACCCTAATCTTCTATGATTCTATGATTTATGCATAATGTTTTTTTGAAAACTCAGCTGATTATCCATAAATTCTGAAAACAGTGGTTCAGTGAACTGAAATATAAATCTCAAACTGTAGTGAGTAGCTCCCAAAATAGGTACCACACAAGCCTTTTAATCCAACACATTATTTCATAAGCTTCAAATCACACAAACAGTGACAAGTGGCAATTTAACTCATTTGTGTCTTTGCCAACAATTAGGATTTTAGTGACAGTGACATATACTGGTATATCAAGATGCATTTGACTTAAAAGTGATTTCATACAGACAGTATTTGTAACATTTGTGGATTGCACAGCATGCATTACAGATTACTACTTTTTTCTTCCTTGTGAAGTGAAACCAACATCAATCATTCATTAATTTCATTTCAGACATTGTTCCATCTTACAAGTTCTTCAAACATGCATTCAATTCTCTGCAGATAAGTAACAGTGCAATTGCTTAGGAAAGCAAGGGACTTTTCTTTGGCTATCCCAAAATGAGTGAAATATTAGTAAATATAACCTTTAGAGGAAAGATTAGTAAGCATGGGTAGGCAAAACAATTTAAAAAAAACCAAAAACAAACCTATTCCAATTGGTTCATCATTTCTGGACCCAAATGAAATACTTTTTAAAGTTGTACTCGCAATAGTGGCAAGTGATACTCAGTCTAAGGGTGCATTCATCTATTCAGTGCGAATATTGAATCTGTATTCAAATGTCTGTCATCAACCACAATGACCTGATGCTACAAATCCACTGGTTCACCCATTCCTTAAGAGGATTGTAATGGGGAAAACATTACGTTAAAAAAATTTAACAAAAAACTTTTAAGAAAAAAGATGACTATGCATAACTGCAGAATCTCTTTTGATGTGTGTAGATGGGGACGTACAGGACACTCAGCAACCTTACCACAGGTGTTCTTGGCTGTTAAAAGGTTAAAAACCACTTTTGCAGGGAGCTAATACAATTTTCTTTCCCAATTATGAACAAATAATTGTAAACCCAAAACTAACAACACTGGCATTTTAGCAAATGTAACATCTACCACAATCCTCTAGTACTGGACCATTATCTGACACAAGGGTCTCAACCTTCTCCATACTAGGACCCTGTGACACTTTGGGGAATCTATCTGTACAATTTTATGCTGTTTGATATTATGACATTTTTACTATGAAAACTGCTGTATCACTGCATACCTCTCTATATATGTGAATTCCACCTTTGCTGATAATGGCTGACATGTCTCTCTCATACCAAGTACAATGGCAGGTCATTAGAATTCAATGGCCGCCTATTCGGATGGAAGCACCTTGGGAAAATAGGTTAGCTCAAGCCTACAAGAACCATTTTTTCCTACCTCTCTGCAGGGAGCTGGTGAAGGGGAGAGAGTGGAAAATCTCCAAATACAGAACAAAGACAGACATCAATGTACTGATACTAGCTAGCATTTAAAAAACTACAAATGCTCCATGGGTCAGGAAAGACTCGCAGGATATGTCTACACAGCAAAGAAAAATCCGTGCTGGCCCATGCCAGCCAACTCCGGCTCACAGGGCTTTGGCTGAGGGGCTGTTTCATTGCTGTTTGTGGACTTCTGGGCTCTGGAGCTATGGGACCCGCCCACTCCAGAGGGTCCTAGAGCCCAGGCTTCAGCCAGACCCCAGACATCTACACAGAAATGAAACAGCCCCACAGCCTGAGCCCCACGAGCCCGAGATGGCTAGCACAGCCAGTCGCAGGTTTTTCTTTGCTGTGTAGACATGCCCACAGAGCCATACAGGAAGTTTTGGGTAGGAGATGTGAAGGTACAAGCATGCTTTTGTAGCAAGGGATACCCAGTTTAGCTGTGAGACCATCAGGCCAGAGAAACAAGATGATCTAGGGCACAGGTGGACAAACTACGGTCTGCGGGCCACATCTGGCCTGCTGGACCATCCTGTCAGCCGTTGAGATCTCGGCAGGGGAGGCTAGCCCCCAGACCCTCCCCTACTGTTCCCCCTCCCCCGCAGCCTCAGCTCACTGTGCGCTCTGGGCGGCGGGGCTGCGAGCTGCTGACGGGGAGCGCAGTGGCATGGCTGGCTCCGGCCAGGCTCTGAGCGGCATCGTAAGGGAGCAGGGGGTCTCGGGGGGCAGTCAGGGGACAGGGAGCAGTTGGATAGGCATGGGAGTCCCGGGGGGTGACTGTCAGGGGGTGGGGGTGCGGATAGGGGTCAGGGCAGTCAGGGGACAGGGAGCAGGGGGTGGTTGGATAGGCGTGGGAGTCCCGGGGAGCCTGTCAGGGGGCGGGAGGGGGGGTGGATAGGGATTGGAGCAGTCAAGGGACAGGGAGCAGGGGGGGTTGGATGGGTCAGGGATTCTGAGGGGGTGGATAGGGGACAGGGGCCAAAGGCCAGGCTGTTTGGGGAGATACAGCCTTCCCTACCCAGCCCTCCATACCGTTTGGGAACCCGAAGTGGCTCACAGGCCAGAAAGTTTGTCCACCCCAATCTAGAGAGAGAGAGAGGGACCGCACGGCAGAGAAGACAAGCCATGCACTGCAGGAGAAGGAACTTGGATGCCCCAGAGGATCTGACCCCTGCCCAAAGAATGCTTTGGAGTGGTGCGGAAACTAAGGCAGAGAAATGCATGGAGGGTGTGTTTTCTTGTTTTTGTTTTTTAATAGATCTGTGTATCAAGTACAGAGCAATAGTGTTTTCAAATCCTGTGCAAAAACTGAGTTCATGAGCTTGTAGCTACTGGTCATGGGTTACACCTATCACATGCCCCTGAGGAGTTAATCTGTGACACCAGAGCATCCATATGGCTGGAGTTCTGCAAGAAGGTTTCTTTAAGCTACAGGGAAGTCTGAGTGGTCAGCACTAATTCTAGGAGCTTGGCAGTTGGACTGCACGGTCTAAGCTCTCAGGAGAGGGTGCTAGATAGAGGATTTTCACCCTATGACTATGCCTAGAGACAAGCCCCTAACCTCTGTTCAGACTTTGGAGGCTTAAAGCTCACGGAATCCAGTGGATGGCTTCCTCACAGCAGACTGGTGAGTGCCCAGGAGAGTCATTCAACTAGGTTGTGACCCACCCCACTTCCAGTTAGCCAGAATCTAATCAGGATCTCTCTCCTATACAGCAATATGGCAAGGGCACAGTGGCCATGACCTCCTGACACTGGTTCCAGTATTGCCAACTCTCATTATTTTATCATAAGTCTTGCAATACTAGGGGTTTGTCTTTAAGCCCCAACTCCTGACATGTGATTATGTGAAAATCCATTTTCATTAAAATATATACACACACACATTTTATATACGTGTGTTCCTAGCCCAAAAAGCTTGAAAACTTCTGAGAACCCCATAACTACCCTGTAGGGGCTGACTGGAAAACTCACACTGTAAAGATCAGAAAGCCTACAGTGTGAGACAAGTTTAAAGATAAGACAGTGTTTTGTTTATTTGCATGGGAAGTGGGGGCTGTAAGAAAGTTTCCACAGAAATCAGTAATAGCCTTTTCCATGGAAATCTGGAAAATCATTCCTTTTGGTCTTCCTATTTCTTTAATTACAATCCCAGAAGTCCCACAAAATTATATTTAGTTCTTAATCATCTTGACAGTGAAATGGGTGAGCTCAAGTGTGCATGCAACAAATCATAAAAGATTTCCATAGCACATTCTGTATTCAGCACACATTTACAACAAAGCAGCCCTGGGAACTACCAGGGGCAACATGCAGCCTGCATCTCTTTACCTGCATCTCCCTGAGATCTCTAAACTTCTTGACAGTGTAGCAGAATTAAAATTGCTTGATCTGTTTGAAACTTCTAAGAAATGAAATAAGTTGATTTAGACTTGTATATGAAAGCATCACAGTAAAGACAAAAAGTAAACTGTCTTTTAAAGCAGGCAATAAAAAATATATCCACAGTCAGAAGAAAGTCAATCCCAAAATATTCATAGCACCCATTTAATCAAGACACATCATCTAGTGTCTTGAACCTCTTTAACAGCATGTGTTGTTTCAACAAAGACATACTATTCAAACATGTGTTCGAATGTGTTTCACTGTGTAGTTATTAGCTTATGCATTGGTCTTGCAAGATTGAGAACTCTACAATGGACTTTGGGTCTGTTATCAAAGATGGTATGAAATGGATTAAAAACACTATGCTAGTAGAGGACCAAGCACAATGAGACCCTGATCCTGATTGAAGCCTCTAGGTCTACTGTATTACAAATAATAGAAAATTAGAACTTCATGAATTCTTCTTGCAAAGGCTTCATTCACAAAAGCCCAACACTTCAGTGACTGGCACTAGCAAGAGGTACTTTAATAATATACTTATTTAAAGGCTATTTTGTAACTTTTTTTTATCATCCTTTCCAAATATCTGCTCTCATTGCAACAACCTCTCAAATTCACGTTAATCTATTTGATATTAGTTTTCAGAGGGTTAGTATGATAAGCAGTTCTTGACATTTTTAAACTGTGAGATATAAATGGAATTATAAAAGAAAAAGGAAACATTGGGAGCTATATTCCTTAAAGTTGGATGTGTTTGGGGCTTTGTTCAATCTAGTTCTCAAGTTCTCTTTGTACCAGCTCCTGCTGACTTCATGGTAACAATTCTTTCTATTTTACACTGTAATAAGTATAGCAAGCATAAGGACACACATTATATGTAATATACAAACACACAGAGCCACCACAGTTGAGAACCAAGCTACACATTACTACTGAAAAAACCTAACCAATAGCTTTGTAATGAGAACTTGATGTAATTCCTGTGTTGTTTGTTTCCAGGAAGAGACAGCAATATGCATAAGACAGTTTTCCCTTTAAGTTTGCTAAGAGCTAGACACTGCCCTAAAACTCCATGCTCAGCAGCTTCAAGGGATCAATGTCACTAATTCATGACTGGCCTTGTGGATCTAATGGCAAAAACCTGCAACACTGTTTTACCAAAAAGCAGCCCGTCGCGCTCTATTCCTATTTGGGGAAAAAATGTTTTACTCTTAAATCAAGATTCATCACTTTTAATCTATAATTTTATGTAAGAATAAGTCTGCTGTTTACTCACAGCCTGGAGACAATATAAGAAGCCCACAATGCAGACTCCCTCCGATCACACTAACAGTGCATTTACACCTGTTCAAAAGGCACTGCTCTCATTAGGCCCAAGAGTGGGTGAGGGGTAACTATCTCCAAACTTAGAATCTGGCCTTACTCTGCCAAACTCCTACAATCTCAGACTATGTAATTTAATCTAAAGGCATTTTTCCTTTCTGACTTTAAAGCGAAACAAATATTTTATATTATGAGACACAAAGAATGAATTCCAGGCATTGGAGTGCTTTTTGTTCTCTAACATAGTCAGAATTTAAAGTATGCTGCTATGACAGATGGTGTCTCCAACAGATCTATTAGGAAAATTTCCAGTGATTTATTCACCATCCTTTTCAGCTCACGATCCAGCTAAGATAATAAAAGAGCGTGGCTAGCATTCAGCTTTTCTATGCTTTACTCAAACCAAAACCAGCTATTTGGATGAGACATTAAGGGAACAATCACACAAAAACAAGCAGAACACAAGAAGAATTGAGGTTCACCAATTCCCACCCCCTGCAGTTACAGCAAATCCATCATGAAGAACACACTCATCTCATCCTGTAAACAGGCACTTCATGCTCAATGCTTCAGAGAAGGGGGGGGGGGGAATCACTAAGGCCTCAGCCAATATGTCTTGGGCAAAATCTCAAACGTGGAAATCAGTTAACTACATGCATGTGACCAAGAACTGCCACGATCAAACTATCTAACCCCTTTCATACTCTGGGAAAACATTAACAGACAAATAAACTGTAAAAATTTTACAGGGGAAATTAAGAGTGACAGAATCTTTTCCAGTTCCTGCTGGACCAATGTCACTCTCTGGGTGAGTAATGTGAAAGGGAAGAGCTTGTATTGCTCTTTCTACCCCTTTACCCGCACTGTAGCATCTCAGAAGGCTCCATATGGGACTGGAAGAATTAGCCATCCTTGTTTCTTTTATTAGCCAAGGCAGGTGGAAAGGGATGAGTTTAAAAGGTGACCTAGAGTGAAGTGGGTGGCAAAACCCTATGAACTTCACATAGAAGAAATTAATGTCTTTAGCCTCATGGAGATGAGAACACTTCCTACCCTTACTAGCCTTGTCACACAGAGTAAGGGAGCCCCTACGCACGGATACCTGGATAACATCCTCTCTAAAAATGGAACAAAATGTATTTAAAATTCTCTAGGTCACTTACTGAACTTGACCAAAGGATGAAACTCTCTTTGCTATCATAATATGTAACAAAATTACATGGAGCCACTACAATGCACGGGAGGCATTTGTGTGAGTATCACAACAGGAAATGATTCCGTGATTTCACTCACCCAAATTAACAGGCTTGTATCATAGACACAAAGACAAAACATCCAAGTTTCAGTCTAAACTTATCATACTTTTCAAAATTTAGACTCTGAGCCATACTATATCAATTAGAGATATCGATTCAAAATTCTGTAACACAGTTTGTTCCCAAATTTGGTGTTGCTTTTTAAAAATTATAATGTCTCTGTGAGCTGGAAAGATTTTTGTGGTGCTCAAGCTTCAGATTGAGAAGTGAGATAATTCATACTCCCCAAGTTAAGGGACCACTGAGGTATAAGGGATTCACAGTAGTCACAACAGTCCTGGACAATTAATTTAATACAAAAAACTCAGAATGCTCCTAAAACCAAAAAGGATCTTCTAAGAACCAGTATCAGGATTTTATATTGTGGCAAGAGTAATCAACCTCTCCAGTTTTAATCTTTTGTTACCTGCATTTAGGAATTTTTAAATCTGCATGGAATACTGATCTGTAAATTAAGAAATGTGATTATCATTGAGCACATGGATTTCTGGGATGACCCTTTCATTTGCATGTTAATGTCCCAACCTTCACAGGTGTTCTCAAAGATGCATGATCAACTCAAAGCAAAAAAAGTAAATGGAAAATAAGCAAAGGATTTAGTTATTACTGGTTCTCTTAGTGAGTATAGTGAGAGCAAAAATGCCATGACCCAACCCAAAAACAAAGATCCAGTTGAAATGGACATAATTATAAACAGGAAATAAGACATCCAAAGCAAAAAAAAAAAGTCAGAATTTTATAGAAAGAGACAGGAGGAAATGACAGTTTTGAATATTTCCCCAATTTCAAATTGGAGGCCTTTTGTTAATCACAACTTGAGTATTGTGATACCTAAAAAATAGTAACAAAAAAGTCTCCAACTTCTTTTTAACTGAACTAAAAGGAAAGATAGTTGATATCTAACTTTTCTTCTAGACAGAGCTCACATTGTGCTCAAAAGTCAGAGTGACAAACTACAGTAGCACACTCAGAGAACATAGCCAAGAGACATCGACCATTATTGAGAAACAAGTAACATGCAAATATTCTGGAACTGAAATTAAAGGCCAACTGAGAGAATTTTATATATGCCCCACTGCAGGTACATAACGATCACCTGTTTATTTTCTTTTTTTTCCCCTGCAACAGTGACCACCAGTAAATCTCTCTTTGGCTTCGCTTGTTATGTACTGGGGAAAATTCAGGCTGACACCTGCCAGTAAAACACTAAGACTGTCTGCTCAGGGAGACAGAGAAAGTGGTAATATATAGACTGGTCATGGACACAGAGAAAGAAGTCTTTTCCCTGGAGCAATATCAGAAACAGACCTGTGGACGTCACTGTGGGCAAAGAGCACAAATGGATATCACTGTGAGCAAAACAACCTGAAGGTACAAAGTCTCATCACACGAGCCAAAGAATATTTCAATTAGAGTAATTTTAAAAGCAATTTTCTGAAGTAGACAGGCACAAATGTGCCTAATTTTCAAGTTCATATTGTACACTCAGATCAAGGAATGTATATGCATATGGCCAGATAAAAGTACAGCTAGCCATTTTCAAGTATCAGATTGAGTGCAATCAAGGTATTAAGAGGAGAATACCTTATAGTCCCCAGCGCGTATAAAGAGAACTCTCTAAAAGAAAAGACTCGTAATAGGAGAAAAACCTGGCCCAACAACTTGACTAAGAGAGACTTTTGATAGAGAGGAACCATGGGGCTTTGCTTCCTGATACCAGAGGAGAAAGCGAGGGGTGGGGGAAATTATGGAATTAACACTTGCACTTTTCTGGAAAGAATGTACATAGCTTTTTGTTGTCATTTCCAAATCCTGCTAGTCTCATGGCACCCTCAGAGATTACTCACGTACCTTCCTGCATGGTGACTAAAGAACAGGAGTATAAACAGAGTGATGAAGTTGACTTAGCTGAAAAAGAAACATGAGTGTTTCCTTTCCCCCAAGTGCCCAAAAGCATAGTGGGTGTCTCACAATCAACAGTATGGACTATAAATGTTACTTATATGTTGCCTGTCTTTACTGCTTCTCTCTCTCAATTGTAAGCTCTTTATTGCCTCAAGGCAGTTCATCCAAAAGGAAAGAAAGTAACAAGCAGAAAACTCTACTAAAATACTGGAAGGACAGGGGATAAACATTCATGTTTGTTTGTTTTACCTGGCATTGGCTGCTTTAAGGTCACAGAAGTGTGTGAGTAAAGTTTTCACTACATCGCTGCAGACAACTTTCACTACATCAATGTGACTCAGCCTCTGTCGCAGCTGCTTGGCGATTTCCCAGAAATCTTCAGATAGCAGGTGGTATAGCTGTCCTTCATCTTTGCTGAGGTGCCCATACCAGGACAGAATGTAATCTCTGTAGCCGTAGTCAAACACTACAAGGAGAAACAAAACAATAAATAGCAACGTCTAATACAGGGAAAACACACAGGGATAGTACAAAAACTATCTTCTCCTTTGGGTTTTAAATTCTCTCTCTTCAAAGAAAGAAAGCGTAGCAATGTTATATTGAAGAAATCTGATCCTAAGGGAGATTACCAGAGGTCACCATGCAAAACCCTTAAGTGGATTTGGTCAGACAGTCAGGTTACTGGTCAAACAGAAATCTCAAACAGATACCTGTATCACAAAACATGGATTTTATTACATGAACTAGTAAATTATCTGCATCTCCCAAGTCTGCTGAGGACTGACACAATTTGTTCTTTATACATGCATCTAAACAACCTCGATTTCAAAAGCAACAAAGAATCCTGTGGCACCTTATAGACTAACAGACGTTCTGCAGCATGAGCTTTCGTGGGTGAATACCCACTTCTTCAGATGCAAGACTTGCATCTGAAGAAGTGGGTATTCACCCACGAAAGCTCATGCTGCAGAACGTCTGTTAGTCTATAAGGTGCCACAGGATTCTTTGTTGCTTTTACAGATCCAGACTAACACGGCTACCCCTCTGATACTCGATTTCAAAGACACATTTAAAAAACATGTAGAGGCAGCATTTTTCCCCCCCTAGGTGAAGGACAGTTTTGAACCACATTATAACATCATAGTAGTTAGAGAAAGGAAATCACTATTACAATATTTTAAGGAGACACCATAAACTTGAAAAATTAAACATTTCCATAAGTCTGAACCACGGATTGGCAACCTTTGGCATGTGGCCCGCCAGGGTAAGGATCCTGGCGGGCCGGTTTGTTTACCTACCGCGTCTGCAGGGTCGGCTGATCGTGGCTCCCACTGGCAGCGGTTCACCATCCCAGGCCAATGGGGGCTGCGGGAAGTGGCGCGGGCTGAGGGATGTGCTGGTCGCCGCTTCAAGCAGCCCCCATTGGCCTGGGATGGCAAACCGCGGCGAGTGGGAGCTGCAATTGGCCGAACCTGCAGACATGGCAGTTAAACAAACCGGCCCGGCCCGCTTACCCTGGTGGGCTGCGGGCCAAAGGTTGCCGATCCCTAGTCTGAACTATAGTTATAAGCAACAGCTAAGATTACTATAAATGAAAGTAATTAGGGAAAAAAATTGTCAGTATTTTGACAGCACTTTGTGTATAGCTAGTTTCACTATTTTGCTGATGGTCATTTAGGCTTGAAGTGTTATACACTAGTCATCACTGCTCGGGAGGAAGCTCAAAGAAGCCTGCATATCAGCTGTGACCACAGATGTAAGCAAAATACAAAAAAAGTCCATAACAGTCACAGTGATAACTAAACAACAAGGGGGAAAGGGGAATCGAATCCACATGTTCCACAGAATCTCTATGGATAGAAATGTCATGCTCTAATAAAAATATAACATTAGGGATCTATTATCGATCACCTGAGCAGGACAGTAATAGTGATGATGAAATGCTAAGGGAAATTAGAGAGGCTATCAAAATTAAGAACCCAATAATAGTGAGGGATTTCAATTATTCCCATATTGACTGGGAACATTTCACTTCAGGACGAAATACAAAGATAAAATTTCTCGATACTTTAAATGACTGCTTCATGGAGCAGCTGGTACGGGAACCCACAAGGGGAGAGGCAACTCTAGATTTAATTCTGAGTGGAGCGCAGGAGCTGGTCCAAGAGGTAACTATAGCGGGACCGCTTGGAAATAGTGATCATAATATAACAACATTTAACATCCCTGTGGTGGGAAGAACATCTCAACAGCCCAACACAGTGGCATTTAATTTCAAAAGGGGGAACTATGCAAAAATGAGGGGGTTAGTTAAACAAAAGTTAAAAGGTACAGTGACTAAAGTGAAATCCCTGCAAGCTGCATGGGCGCTTTTTAAAGACACCATAATAGAGGCCCAACTTCAATGTATACCCCAAATTAAGAAACACAGTAAAAGAACTAAAAAAGAGCCACTGTGGCTTAACAACCACGTAAAAGAAGCGGTGAGAGATAAAAAGACTTCCTTTAAAAAGAGGAAGTCAAATCGTAGTGAGGCAAATAGAAAGGAGCATAAACACTGCCAACTTAAGTGCAAGAGTGTAATAAGAAAAGCCAAAGAGGAGTTTGAAGAACGACTAGCCAAAAACTCCAAACGTAATAACAAAATGTTTTTTAAGTACATCAGAAGCAGGAAGCCTGCTAAACAACCAGGGGGGCCCCTTGACGATCAAAATACTAAAGGAGCGCTTAAAGACGATAAAGTCATTGCAGAGAAACTAAATGGATTCTTTGCTAGAGGCCTGGTCTACACTAGGACTTTAATTCGAATTTATCAGCGTTAATTCGAACTAACCGCTCAACCGTCCACACCAGGAAGCCATTTAATTCGAACTAGAGGGCTCTTTAGTTCGAATTTGGTACTCCACCCCGGCAGGTGGAGTAACGCTAAATTCGCACTTGCTAGCTCGAATTAGGCTTGGTGTGGATGCTAATCGAACTTAGCAGCTCCGGGAGCTATCCCACAGTGCACCACTCTGTTGACGCTCTGGACAGCAGTCCGAGCTTGGATTCTCTGGCCAGCCACACAGGAAATGACCCGCGAAAATTTGAATTCATTTTCCTGTCTGGGCGGTTTGAATCTGACGTTCTGGTTGCACATCGGGGCGAGCTCCGCAGCACCTGCAACGATGCAGAGCTCTCCAGCAGAGGAGTCCGGGCAATCCCAGACTAGAAAGAGGTCCCCAGCATGGACTGACCGGGAAGTCCAGGATCTGATCGCTGTGTGGGGCGAGGAGTCTGTGCTCTCGGAGCTGCGCTCCAACAAGCGGAACGCGAAGACCTTCGAGAAGGTCTCTAAAGCCATGAAAGACAAAGGATACAGCCGGGATGCGATGCAGTGCCGCGTGAAAGTGAAGGACCTAAGACAAGGGTATCAAAAGTCAGAGCGGCAAACGGACGCCCGAGCCCAGCCCCAGACATGCCGCTTCTACGAGGCACTGCATGCCATTCTAGGTGGGTCTGCCACCAGTGCCCCACCAGTGACGGTGGACTCCGAGGACGGAATAGTGTACCGGGACAGTTCCCCCTCCCTGTTCGCCGATGGGGAAGATGAGGAAGGGTCTTTAGAGGACGGCGCAGGCGACATCGAACCCACTCCCGCTTTCCCTGACAGCCAGGATCTCTTCATCACCCTCACAGAGATCCCCTACCAACCGTCCCGCCCGTTAACCAGGACTCGGAATCAGGGAAGGATCAGGCGGTAAGTGCTACAAACAGGGAAACATTTATTTTTTAAGAAACAGGGATTTATATAAAAATAGAAATACTATATAAACATTTTTAAATATGAAACTAAACAAACAGCATGTCTACACAAACAGCAATGGAGCAATAGTCCTCTGGGGATATTTCAAAAAAGATCTCAGAGAGCAGCTGGAAAAGCCTCAGCAAGAGGTTTCTTGGGAGAGGTGCTTTATTGGGTGCTCCGTTGAAGCACACTCTTCCGCGCCATGCCATCCTCAGGTAGAGGGGACCATCGCCTACGAGCATGGCAGCGTAGGGTCTTGGTCTGTGCAGGGCTTCTATTAACATCCGCTCTCTGTGTGCGCCTGACACGCCTCAGGGTGATGTCGTTGTGGAAGTGCTGCATCTAATTAGTGGAATTAGTGTACTGTTACTATTGTGCATGGTAGACTTTTACTTTGCATAAGAATGACCTCGCTAACAGAGTTTTACTTTGCATAAGAATGACCTCGCTTAACAGAGTTTTACTTTGCATAAGAATGACCTCGCTTAACAGCCACTTGTGGCAGGCCTCAGAGGAAAAGCATACAGGGTCTTTCCGTTCACTGGCGGGAGATGCCGCATAACGCTCATCTTTTCTGCTTTGCACATTGCCTCCAGCAGGAGAGCACAGCTAAGCACTAACTGATAAGCACTCTGTACTGTAAGGCTTACCAGGACTTTGTGCAAGAGGGATGCAGCTGTCTCTCTCGCTGTGCGCTCTCCAGTGCAATGGCGCCGCCAATGAGAGCGTATTCGAAATCTCGGACTAGTTCTGAGATCTCCTGAGACTTGGTTCCCTCTTTGGTCTTGTTCACTGAAACTGACTAGACTGTGTTTACTGTTGGCAAACATGTATGTGTTCAAGGAAATCACCTACTTTTTCACATCACACAGCTTCGCTCCTTCCCGGACTGCCCGCCATCCCCTCGCAGAGGCTGGCTCGGATTAGACGCAGAAAGAAAAAGACAAGGGACGACATGTTCCAGGAACTGATGGCCAGCTCCAGAGCGGAGGCGGCAGAGCAGAGACAGTCGAGGAGAGCCTGTGTCAGCAGCATCGCACACACCTGGAACGGGAGGATAGGTGGCGGCAGGAAGACCAGCAGGCGACTCAAACGCTGCTTGGTCTAATGAGGAGCAAACGGACACGCTCCGCGCCTTGTAGATGTTCTGCAAGACCGCAGTCAGGAGGAGAGAGCCCCCTGCAGTGCATCTGCAACCGCCCTCCAACGCCAAGAAGTCCTGTCCCCTCACCCAAAGTGACAAGACGGAGGGGAGGTAGGGGCCGTGAGAACTGTCCCTGCACCGCAGCACACCGATAATGTTAGAGACAACTGTCGCGCTGTAAATTTGTACAAGCTCTTTCTTTACAGCATCAACCAGTACCAACTCCAAGTTCAAACCCCACTGTGTATTACATTATTAAAAGCGGTTTGGTGTTACTGACTGTTTCCGTCACGTTTCTGGTGTCAGAAGACTTTCTGTTGTTCTGTGGGGTAATTGTAATGTCACTGCATAGCCCACAGTGCCATGCTACAGACTTGGCTGCAGGGTCAACTGCAGGGCACACACAGACTGCAGTCACTAGGCACCAGGGACAGTCTGTGTGATGTATGCTGCCCCGGTCTTTCCTTGAGGTGTATGCTTGTGCAGGGTCCTGGTGCCTGACATCCCGAATGTAAAGGCAGGCTTCCCTTCACATGCATTTGGACCGTAGTCACGATCCTCCCCGGTGCCCCGAGCCCCAAAAATAGACCTCATCCAGGGGCAGATACTCACCCTTCCCCACACCCTCACCTTCCAACGCCCAAACCCACAGCCGTCATGGTAACCCCTATCCAAGGACGGCACCCTCGCCTTCCTGCAAACCCACCCATCAGTGCACACCTTAACCAGCACAGAATGCTTCCATGTTTCAACGAATAAACAGAAATGAAAAGTCAACGAAAGATTTATTATTAATTACTAAAACATGTCCTTAGTTTTAAAACGTCCTTGGGAAGTGGGGAAAACTTGGTTTATGATCAGGCTCTCTTAAAATCAAGTGGACAGTCACAGGTTACCCTGCTCTGCAGGAAACTCGCTTTCAAAGCCTCCTGATGCATATCGCTTCCGCTGGGATATTCTCTCAGCACGGGTGTCTGGCTGATCGTAAACAGCAGCCAGGCGATTTGCCTCAACCTCCCAAGCGGCCAAAAGGTCTCGCCTTGCTCTCACAGAGATTGTGGAGCACACAGCAAGCAGCAATAACTACGGGATATTCTTTTTCGCTGATGTCCGAGCGAGTCAGTAAGGTCCGCCATCTCCCTTGAGACGTCCGAAAGCACACTCCACCACCATTCTGCACTTGCTCAGCCGGTAGTTGAAGAGTTCCTTTTCAGTGTCCAAGGCGCCTGTATAGGGCTTCATGAGCCAGGGCATTAGCGGGTAGGCCGGGTCCCCGAGGATCACTGTAGGCATCTGCACATCCCCAACCGTTATTTTGTGGTCCGGGAAGAAAGTGCCTGCCTGGAGGCGTCTAAACAGACCAGAGTTCCTGAACACACGCGTCATGAACCTTGCCCGCCCACCCGACGTTGATGTTGGTAAACGTCCCCTATGGTCCACCACAGCTTGCAGCACCATTGAAAAGTAGCCCTTCGGTTAATGTACTCGCTGGCCTGGTGGGCTGGTGCCAGGATAGGGATGTGAGTCCCATCTATAGCCCCACCGCAGTTTGGGAATCCCATCGCGCGAAGCCATCTATGATGGCCTGGACATTTCCGACAGTCACTACCTTTGAGAGCAGTTGCTCAACGATTGCGTGGGCTACTTGAATGACAGCAATCCCCACGGTAGATTTGCCCACGCCAAAGTGGTTCGCTACTGACCGGTAGCTGTCTGGCGTGGCAAGTTTCCAGAGGGCTATGGCCACTCGCTTCTGCACAGTCAGGGCTGCTCGCATCCTTGTGTCTTGGCGCTTCAGGGCAGGGGACAGCAAGTCACACAGTTCAAGGAAAGTGTCCTTACGCATCCTGAAGTTTCGCAGCCACTCTGTGTCATCCCAGACCTGCAGCACTATGCGGTCCCACCAGTCTGTGCTTGTTTCCCGGGCCCAGAATCGCCGCTCCACACCATGAACTTGACCCATTGCCACCATGATCTCCACTGCCCGGCGTACCCTGCTTTGTGAGAGGTCTGCGCCACTCTCCTCACCGTGCTGCCGGAGCCTCCTCGCCCGGTTTCTCAGCATCTGACTGTGGAAGAGGTGGACGATAACGTGCGAGGAGTTGACAACGGCCATAAGTGCAGCGATGATCGCAGCGGGCTCCATGCTCGCAGTGCTGTGGCGTCCGCGCTGTAACCGACCAGAGAAGGGCGCGAACAGATTTCCGCCGCGCTTTCAAGGAAGAGAGGAGGGCGGGATTGACGGTTCAATGACGACACATTTTTCCCCCCAGCATGCATTGGGGTGAAATCCCACAATTCCAATGGGCAGCGGGGAGTGCGGGAACTGTGGGATAGCTTCCCACAGTGCACCGCTTCCAAAGTCGAAGCTGGCCCCGTGAATGTGGACTCAGAAGTTCGAATTTGTGTATTTAGTATGGATACACAAATTCGACTTATTAAGGTCGAATCCACAAATTCGACTTAAGTAGATTCGAAATAGTCCTGTAGTGTAGACAAGCCCTCAGTCTTCACGACTGAGGATGTTAGGGAGATTCCCAAACCTGAGCTGGCTTTTGTAGGTGACAAATCTGAGGAATTGTCACAGATTGAAGTGTCACTAGAGGAGGTTTTGGAATTAATTGATAAACTTAACATTAACATGTCACCGGGACCCGATGGCATTCACTCAAGAGTTCTGAAAGAACTCAAATGTGAAGTTGTGGAACTATTAACTAAGGTTTGTAACCTGTCCTTTAAATCAGCTTCGGTACCCAATGACTGGAAGTTAGCTAATGTAACGCCAATATTTAAAAAGGGCTCTAGGGGTGATCCCGGCAATTACAGACCGGTAAGTCTAACATCGGTACTGGGCAAATTAGTCGAAACAATAGTTAAGAATAAAATTGTCAGACACATAGAAAAACAAACTGTTGAGCAATAGTCAACATGGTTTCTGTAAAGGGAAATCATGTCTCACAAATGTATTAGAGTTCTTTGAAGGGGTCAACAAACATGTGGACAAGGGGGATCCACTGGACATAGTGTACTTAGATTTCCAGAAAGCCTTTGACAAGGTCCCTCACCAAAGGCTCTTACGTAAATTAAGCTGTCATGGGATAAAAGGGAAGGTCCTTTCATGGATTGAGAACTGGTTAAAAGACAAGGAACAAAGGGTACGAACTAATGGTAAATTCTCAGAATGGAGAAGGGTAACTAGTGGGGTTCCCCAAGGGTCAGTCCTAGGACCAATTTTATTCAATTTATTCATAAATGATCTGGAGAAAGGGGTAAACAGTGAGGTGGCAAAGTTTGCAGATGATACTAAACTACTCAAGATAGTTAAGACCAAAGCAGATTGTGAAGAACTTCAAAAAGATCTCACAAAACTAAGTGATTGGGCAACAAAATGGCAAATGAAATTTAATGTGAATAAATGTAAAGTAATGCATATTGAAAAAAATAACCCCAACTATACATACAATATGATGGGGGCTAATTTAGCTACAACAAGTCAGGAAAAAGATCTTGGAGTCATTGTGGATAGTTCTCTGAAGATGTCCACGCAGTGTGCAGAGGCGGTCAAAAAAGCAAACAGGATGTTAGGAATCATTAAAAAGGGGATAGAGAATAAGACTGAGAATATATTATTGCCCTTATATAAATCCATGGTACACCCACATCTTGAATACTATGTACAGATGTGGTCTCCTCACCTCCAAAAAGATATTCTAGCACTAGAAAAGGTTCAGAAAAGGTCAACTAAAATGATTAGAGGTTTGGAGAGGGTCCCATACGAGGAAAGATTAAAGAGGCTAGGACACTTCAGCTTGGAAAAGAGGAGACTAAGGGGGGATATGATAGAGGTATATATAAAATCATGAGTGATGTTGAGAAAGTGGATAAGGAAAAGTTATTTACTTATTCCCATAATACAAGAACTAGGGGTCACCAAATGAAATTAATAGGCAGCAGGTTTAAAACAAATAAAAGGAAGTTCTTCTTCACGCAGCGCACAGTCAACTTGTGGAACTCCTTACCTGAGGAGGTTGTGAAGGCTAGGACTATAACAGCGTTTAAAAGACAACTGGATAAATTCATGGTGGTTAAGTCCATAAATGGCTATTAGCAAGGATGGGTAAAGAATGGTGTCCCTAGCCTGTTCGTCAGAGGATGGAGATGGATGGCAGGAGAGCAATCACTTGATCGTTGCCTGTTAGGTTCACACCCTCTGGGGCGCCTGGCATTGGCCACTGTCGGTAGACAGATACTGAGCTAGATGGACCTTTGGTCTGACCCGGTATGGCCGTTCTTATGTTCTTATGGGAGAGAAGAGTATGTGAAATTAAATTTTATGGAAATTTTGTTCTATAAGAAATTTCAAAATTTTGACTTTTTGTTGTGATTTGAGATTAAAGGAAATTTTGAAGTGTCAGAATTTCCCATTGCACAGAACATAAAGAGTTCTAACCAGCTCTATTTAAGAGGCTTTTCTGAGTATCTGAGCATACTATATATATTAATGAATTTAGCCACACTCCTTCTGAGGTAGGTATTATTATTATTATTCCCATTTTACAGGTAGGATTTGAGGCACGGAGATTAAAGGTCTTTCCCCTGGTCAGACAGGAAGTCTGAGGAACAACTTGTGTCACACAGTCCTATGTTTTAATCACAAGACAATCCATCCTCTCTATTTTATATGGAATAAAGACTTTCATGGAAAGATATTAAACTTAAACCTAGTATTCTTGACTAGTATCTGGCCCATCAAATACAACAAAAAGAAAAAACAGAAAAAAAGTATATTATAGTGAAACCTGCCTTAAACAACCACTCCAGAGCATGACAACAATGGTTACTCAAAGATGGAGGCCTTCTGATAAAGGTGGTAAAGAACTGTCCTCAGTACATGTGAGGATAATTTGGGGTAATATAACAGGATTCTGACTGATATAGGGTAATTTCAGATACATTGTTCTACCATGACAATGTGCGCTTGTATAAGTAACTATATTTGTTTCACTGTCACCTCTTTCGTTCCTCAACCTTCCTCCTCTTACTGTTTTGTTATTCCTCTTTGTAGTGTCATTTCTGAAATTAGATTGTAAGCTCTTCAGGACAGGGCTCTTTTCTTTTCTTCTAGTAAGTAAGACACCCAATACTTTTAGGGTGCTGCAAAATAACAGTAGTGCACCGTGTTATGATATTTGTGGTCATTGTTTGTAACTGGCAATGTCTTACTTCTTGTTCTGAACCATGTGTGAGAATTCTCTTGTTGACGCATTTCTCTGTCCCAAAATTAACACAATGGGTCAAAGTATTGTATTCTTCAGGAACCTGCCTTTGAGGCAGAGTCGCAGTAGTGAAGAGCGATGGCTAAGTTTCCCTACATACATAACTATAAAATATGAGAAACACTATCTCCTTCTAATACCCTAACCGCTTTCAAAAAGAAGGGTGCATTAGTCCTTAGTTCACTATTACCCTCATGGCAAAACCTTTCTAAAATGAACTTGGGATCCTAGTTTTCTCCACAATCATAAGAATCCACAACATTCACTTTCTCCTTCTATTTACAGCAATTTGGCACAACATTCAAATGTACAACAATGCTGAGCTCTACAGTATTTTGAGAGCAGAATTTTTATAAACATTACTATCTAAATGACTCACAAGAACATAGAAATAAATAAGTCAACAGTATATGTAACACACTAGATATTTGTCACTATTTCTCCCCCCAAAATAAGCTGTTTAAAACCATCTTCAAGTCACATTAAAACATTCTGTTTTTTCTTTTCTCTGTTAGATCTGTATCAAACAGATGCTCAAGGAGGATAGCGGAAAATTCTGAATATGTAAAATTGTACCCTCCCAGAGGATTTATTTTTACATTTAAAAGGGTGCATTCTAATATTGTTTTTATTGTATGTTAGAATTTATTGTATGTTCCTCTATAGCAGAGGTTCTCAACCTTTTACTTTCTAAGCCCCCTATCCTCCCCAACGTGCCCCCATGGCCTACCTGTGCCACAATGTTTTTCTGCATACAAAAGCCAGGGCCAGCATTAGGGGGTAGCAAGCAGGGCAACTAACCAGGGCCCCAAGCCACAGGGGGCACTGTGAAGCTAAGTTGCTCAGGCTTCGGCCCTGGGACGGGGCTTGGAACCCCAGGCTTCAGCTCCATGCAGTGGGGCTTCAGCTTTTTGCCCTGGGTCACAGCAAGTCTAATGCCGGCCCTGCTTGGCAGACCACCTGAAACTTGCTCGGGGCCCCTCAGTGGGCCCCAGGCCCCTGGTTGAGAACCACTGTTCTATAGCCTAAAAGCAATGGCTTATAATTTTTAGTGTTTCTAAAGCACATTGGATCTTCATCTAGAGCTTGATTCAAAGCCCACTGAATTCAATGAAAAGACTCACAATGACTTCTACAGGCTTTGGATTCAGTCCATAGTTATCTGCGACATCGAGAGTGATGTTAGATTTTGATTATCTCTTGTAAAAAAAATTGTGCCTCAAAAATTATCAAAGGTTCTGTGCTTGCTCACATTCTGCACTGATCAAACTCTGCCAAGTTATTGTTTCTCTTCAGCACTATAAATATGACTATTGTGTACATAATTAAGATGATCCAGGTACTCTTTTTCTAGCCAAGAGCTGTTAGTTGTGGGTTTAAGAAAACCCCAAATAGCTGAAAACCATGTTTATCCCAGTTGAGTCTTGCTGTAATGTTGTTTCTAAACTACTTGCATTGTCTTTCGCCCACATTTTGGAGTGTTGTGTTAGTGGTTGAGAATCAGCCAGTGAAAGAGACTAGAAAAAAAAAGGTCTATAATTAGTAGTGAAACTAGTCTTTTCATTGATAAGATGAATGAAGTGCAAACAAAACAATCAGTATCAATGGTAAAGGCTGAAAAATCATTTCAACGTTAATGATCCAAGGTATTATTAACTAACAAAGTCTTATAGAGATTGGCGTAGTTACAAAAATGGTCAGCATTTTGGGGTTGAAGAGCATTTTTCCTGTTAACAAGGACAGTAAATTTCCTTGTTATTATGTATATAGTTTAGTTCTTGTTCTCATTTTGAACACCTAGCACACAGTATTTTATTTTAATATCTAACAAGCTTGTTTTGTAATTTTCCCTCACCTTGTTTCTGTTACTTGTAACAATAATCTGTAATTAAGGATGGAAGAAAGCATTCTGAAGAGTTTGTCTTCATGCTATTGTATTAGAGAGACAAGGTGGGTGAAGTAAAAATTTTTACTGGACCAACTTGCAGTAGTCCTGATCTGAAGAAGAGCTCTGTGTAAGCTCAAAAGCTTGCCTCTCTCATCAACAGAAGTTGGTCCAATAAAAGATATCTCACCCATCTTGTCTCTCTAATATGCTGGGACCAATATGGCTACAGAGCTGCACACATGCTACTACTTGTCAGGGGAGATCAGGAGACAACTTGGCCCTGAGTACTGAATATAAATAAAACAAGATTTAGTTTGTGACAGCATATGACTACACTGAAGCTGGGAGGTGTGATTCCCAGTGCAGGTAGACAGATTTGTGATAGCTCCACTTGAGGGTAGCGCACTAAAAAGAGCAATGTGGATGTTGCAACACCAGTTCTTTTTAGTGCACTAGCTCAAGCTGAGCTAGCACAAGTCTGTCTACCCACACTGGGAATCACACCTTTCAGGGGCAGTGTAGACATTAAATACCTAGTTCTTTTGTTATGCTTGGCTTTGGGGTGAGATGACACTGGCCAAGCCAAATGTAACTATTAGTTATTAGCATGTTAGTATTGCAAAAGATACATCTCAGTACTGTAAGACTTTTTTTTTTTAAAGATATTAAAATTAGACTGATGCCTGAACTGGTACTGAAAATAATAATACAATGAACTACAACCAAGTAGTAGCATCACTGGTGTATTAGTTGGGAGGACAGAAAAAATTGTGAGTTGAAATTTAAGCTAGTTGCCAAAGTAAGGGAAACATAAGTGGACACTATACAAAAAGCCATCAAAGAAGAAAGAATGAAGTTAGGGTGACCAGTTAGCAAATGTGAAAAATCGGGATACTTTTTTGGGGGAGAGTGGTGTAATAGTTGTGTATATAAGAAAAAGCCTCTAATATTGGGATGTCTGGTCACCCTAAATGAAGAAGCTAGAATAAATTGGGGGGTGGATTAAAAAAATACAATGCTGCACAGGATATGTGGTCATGCGAGACAGAAGAGATGCTCAGGAAATAGTGGCAATAGTGTAATCAAAACAAAGAAAATGGGAAAAGCACATGTAGAGTGATTTAAAACCATAATATACCTTGGATGAACTTTATATAATATAAATCATGTAGAATCAAATACTCAAAATTAAAGGAAGAGGCTGGATTCTGTTTTCACATCAGTGTAAACCAGGAGTGGTTTCACTGAAGTTACACTGATACACTCCTTCACTACAGGTTGATCTTAAAGTTTTAGAATTGTATCAGAGGTCATGATTCTAGCTCAGTGAAACATGGAGCTGAAGAAGTGAGATTTTTTTACCCACAAAAGCTTATGCCCAAATAAATCTGTTAGTCTTTAAGGTGCCACCAGACTCCTAGCTGTTTTTGTGGATACTAACATGGCTATCTCCTGATACATGGAAGTTAAGTGTATCTATCACCCTATTATAAGTCTATGTATATTACATCATGCACCTGCACACAACAACATGTTATTACTTTCAGATTGTAAATTCTTTGGGACAAGGATAGTCTGTCTTGGGGTACTGTACAGCATCAGGCACATTATCAATATTATACAGAAGCAAATAGAAATTTAAAGAGGGGGCTTTCTATCTTGAGTCCATTATATACAAAATATTGTTTTTGTGGAACAAGACATAATAGCCTTAAGCATGTCTTAAATTCCTTTTAAAAAAATATTTTTAATCTTTTTCAAATATTGTTTTGAATGAACAATATATACATTTGGTATTTAACAAAAGTGTTTCTAGAACTGTACCTACTGCTGTATTTCAGTGTCATTACTCTGATTATAATCAAGGATCCTATTTAAGTATTGTGGACTAAGAATAATCCATCAGGAAAAAAACCCACCAGTTTCTATTGCTTAGTGAAAAGCAAGGGTTTTTTAAGTCCTTTTAAAAAGGCAGGAATATTTATTTTAATAACTACATGTGGTAGCAGGAGAAGTGATGACTTCATATTTGGAATCTGGAGTTAATACATTCTCTGAAACATTCAGTGAAAACTGGTTCCCAAAGTTGTTTTTTGAGGGAGAGGTTACGCAGGAGTTTAAATATAGCAATCTTAATTGTATTACTGTCAGTAGTCTTGTTTAAAATAACTTGTCAATGAACAAACCTTATACATGTAAAAAATACATGCAGAGTTAGTGGGATTAATTCTGAAATCCAAATTTCATAATTATGTCATACGGCAAGGATTGTGTCTCTTCCATGTTCAGATGACAGATCAGTCCCCTCCTCACAACAAAAAAAAGCACATTTTTTGTTTGAGTCATCCTGCTCACATATATTCTGGGTTTTCTAGATAAACTTAGGCACTTTCCAGAGATGGGATATGCTTACATTTAAATGTATCCATGTTGGAATGAACCGTTGGAGGGAGAAGTGCAAGTGACAAGATAAGAAGGTTGGCTTAGTCAGTAATTTACCTAAGTCTGAGGAAAGCATGATAAAAATATGATAAATCCTGGCTCAGCTGAAGGGGCAGCTGAGCCAGGATTGGCTGAGCCCTGAGTAGGGGGAGGAGCCAGGCCAGGAGGGGCCTATAAAAGCGGCCGCCCAGCCAGGCAGCGGCACAGCTGCGAGCAGCGGCACAGGAGGCAGCAAACAGGGGAGTTAGCGTGGGAGTTGCCATTGGAGGAGCAGGTGAGTGTCTTTGCGTCTGTTTGTGTAGTGTTTGTATCTCGCTGTAGAGGCCCAGAGGGGCAGGCTGCTGAAGGGGCAGCTGAGCCAGGATTGGCTGAGCCCTGAGTAGGGGGAGGAGCCAGGCCAGGAGGGGCCTATAAAAGCGGCCGCCCAGCCAGGCAGCGGCACAGCTGCGAGCAGCGGCACAGGAGGCAGCAAACAGGGGAGTTAGCGTGGGAGTTGCCATTGGAGGAGCAGGTGAGTGTCTTTGCGTCTGTTTGTGTAGTGTTTGTATCTCGCTGTAGAGGCCCAGAGGGGCAGGCTGCTGAAGGGGCAGCTGAGCCAGGATTGGCTGAGCCCTGAGTAGGGGGAGGAGCCAGGCCAGGAGGGGCCTATAAAAGCGGCCGCCCAGCCAGGCAGCGGCACAGCTGCGAGCAGCGGCACAGGAGGCAGCAAACAGGGGAGTTAGCGTGGGAGTTGCCATTGGAGGAGCAGGTGAGTGTCTTTGCGTCTGTTTGTGTAGTGTTTGTATCTCGCTGTAGAGGCCCAGAGGGGCAGGCTGCTGAAGGGGCAGCTGAGCCAGGATTGGCTGAGCCCTGAGTAGGGGGAGGAGCCAGGCCAGGAGGGGCCTATAAAAGCGGCCGCCCAGCCAGGCAGCGGCACAGCTGCGAGCAGCGGCACAGGGCTGCCAACAGGGGAGTTAGCGTGGGAGTTGGAAGGGGAGGTCCCGCGCCCCCCAGGGAAGAACACCAAGCGGAGCCAAGACAGCAGCAGCCAGCAGCCATGAGCCAAGCTGTGGAGGACACACCAAGGATGAGAGCATGCAGCAGCTGCGGTATGTACCTGGTCCTAGCAGGGGACCCTGACCAGTACTATATATGCATGAAGTGTCGCCTAATAGAGCTGCTGGAGGAAAAGATCCAGGGCCTAGAGCTGCAGGTAGAAACCCTGATAGAGAATAGAAGGGGGTTTGAGAGGCTGATGGAGCAATGGCAAGCAGTAACTGAGGGGGAACGCCCAGGGGCACAGGGGGAAGCAGGGGCTGAGGCCAAGGAAGGGGGACCACCAGAGGAGGAAGATGGGCGGTGGAAGCATGTGACCGTGAGAAGCAGGCCAAGGAAAAGGAGAGCCAGTGAGGGGGAAATTGAGCTAAGGAACAGGTTTGAAGGTTTGGAGAATGAGGAAGGGGTACAGCAAGTGGTAACTGACAGTGAGAGGCCAAAGAAAAAGAGGCGAGCGGCCAGTCCCATAGATAAAGGGGAGGAGTCGATGGAAGTAGCACCGAGTTTGGGCCCAGGGAAGATACAGGATGGCTTAAGGGGAACCACAAGGGACGATAGGAATGGAAGGAGCTTGCGACCAGGGGGAACGGGGGATAGGTTAGAGGACCGTGCTGTCCCCAGGCGAAGGCAGGTCTACGTGATTGGGGATTCCATACTGCGAAGGTTGGACAGGCCTGTGACCAGGGCCGATCCAGAGAACAGAAGGGTGTGCTGTCTACCGGGTGCTAAAATACGGGATGTGGACCTGAGGTTGAAAAGGATCCTAAGAGGAGCGGGTAAGAACCCTTTGATCATCCTTCATGTGGGAACGAATGACACAGCTAGATTCTCGCTAGAGAGGATCAAAGGAGACTATGCCAGGTTGGGTAAGACGCTCAAGGAAATTGAGGCTCAGGTGATCTTCAGTGGGATTCTACCTGTCCCTAGGAAGGCGCCAAAGGGGTGAGAGGATCGTGATGGTTAATAGTTGGCTGAGGGAGTGGTGTTACAAGGAGGGCTTTGGGATGTATGGGCACTGGGAGGCTTTTGGGGACAGACAACTGTTCTCAAGGGATGGGCTACACCTAAGTAGGGAAGGAAGTAGACTTCTAGGAGGGAGGCTGGCTCATCTGATTAAAAGAGCTTTAAACTAGACACTGGGGGGAGACGGTCGGGAGAGGTCCTGGTGCTCTCCACGCCAAATTTTCACATTGGGAGTGAGGACAACAAGATAACAGATATAGCCAGAGGGGGGCAGTTACATGTAAGGAAGAGTGGGGGGACAGATTCTAGATCTACAAGTCATATTGGAAGTACTGTGTCCCTACCGAGTTGGGTAAAAAGAGTGAGAGGAGCCCAACAGGAAAAATTAGGATGTTTGTTCACCAATGCGAAGCTTAGGTAACAAAATGGAGGAACTGGAGCTCCTGGTCCGGGAATTGAAACCGGATATCGTAGGAATAACAGAAACATGGTGGAACGGTAGCCATGACTGGAGTACAGGTATGGAAGGGTATGTGCTGTTTAGGAAAGACCGATGCAAAGGTAAAGGTGGGGGAGTAGCACTGTATATCAATAATGAGGTAAAAAGTAATGAGATAACTAGCGCTGCAATGGACAATACAGAGTCTGTTTGGGCAATGGTCACATTGGGGAAGAAAACTACCAGAGCCTCATCCAGGATAGTGATTGGGGTGTGCTATAGACCGCCGGGATCTAGCTTAGAGATGGATAGGGAGCTCTTTAATGTTTTTAAGGAGGTAAACACTAATAGGAACTGCTTGATCATGGGGGACTTTAACTTCCCGGATATAGATTGGGAAACAAATGCTAGTAATAATAATAGGGCTCAGCTTTTCCTAGACGTGATAGCTAATGAATTCCTTCATCAAGTGGTTGCTGAACCGACGAGGGGGGATGCCATTTTAGATTTGATTTTGGTGAGTAACGAGGACCTTGTTGAGGACATTGTTGTAGGGGACAACCTTGGCTCGAGTGATCATGAGCTAATTCGTTTCCAAATAAATGGGAAGATAATCAATAGTGCATCTGAGACTAGGGTGTATGATTTCAAAAGGGCTAATTTTACTAAATTAAGGCGACTAGTTAGGAAGTGGACTGGGCTAACATATTTAGGGATCTAAGGGCAGATGGCGCCTGGGGTTACTTCAAGTTGAAGTTGCAGGAGTTGTCAGAGGCATGTATCCGAGAAGGAAACGGCTCGTAGGTAGCAGTTTTAGACCGAGCTGGATGAGCAAGCGTCTTAGAGGGGTCATTAAGAAAAAGCAGAAAGCGTACCAGGAGTGGAAAATGGGAGGGATCAGCAAGGAAACCTACCTTATTGAGGTCAGAGGGTGCAGGAAGCTGTGAGAAAGGCAAAGCGACGAGTGGAGATGGATCTAGCGAAGGGGATTAAAACCAATAGCAAACGGTTTTTAGCCATATAAATAGGAAGAAAACCAAGAAAGAAGAAGTGGGACCGCTTAAAACTTTAAATGGAGTGGAGATTAGGGATAATCTTGGAATGGCACAATATCTGAACGAATACTTTGCCTCGGTCTTTAATGAGGCTAATGAAGGGCTAAGGAATAGTGATAGAGGGACCGATGGGAATGTAGATATGGGGGTAGACATTACGGTAGCTGAGGTAGAAGCCAAACTGGAACAGCTTAACGGAAGTAAATCGGGGGGCCCGGATAATCTTCATCCTAGAATATTAAGGGAATTGGCGAGGGATATTGCTAGCCCGTTAGCGATAATCTTTAATAAATCCTAAATTCGGGATTGTACCGACTGACTGGAGATTAGCTAATGTAGTTCCTATATTCAAGAAGGGGAAAAAAAGTGACCGGGAATTATAGGCCTGTTAGTCTAACATCTGTAGTATGCAAAGTCATGGAAAAATCTTAAAGAGAGAGTGGTTCGGAGCATGAGGCGATGGCAACTGGGATAGATTACAGCATGGATTTACGAAGGTAGATCGTGCCAAACCAACTTGATCTCCTTCTTTGAGAGAGTAACAGATTTTTAGACAAGGGAAATGCGGTGGATCTCATATATCTGGATTTCAATAAGGCGTTTGATACGGTACCGCATGAAGAATTACTGGTTAAATTGGAAAAGATGGGGATCGGGTGAAAATCCAGAGGTGGATAAGGAGCTGGTTAAAGGGAGACTGCAGAGGTAGTATTGAAGGGGAACTGTCCGGTTGGAGGGTTACCAGTGGAGTTCCTCAAGGCTCGGTTTTGGGTCGATTTTATTCAATCTATTTATTGCTGACCTGGGAACCAAGAGCAGGAGTGGGCTGATAAAGTTTGCGGATGACACCAAGTTGGGGGGTATTGTCAATTCGGAAGAGGATCGGGATATTCTCCAGGGAGATTTAGATGACCTTGTAAACTGGAGTATTAGTAACAGGATGAAATTCAATAGTGAGAAGTGTAAGGTTATGCATTTAGGGATGTCTAACAAGAACTTTAGTTATAAGCTGGGGACGCACCAGTTGGAAGTAACGGAGGAGGAGAAGGACCTAGGAGTCCTGGTTGATCGCAAGATGACTATGAGTAGGCAATGTGATGTGGCCGTTAAAAAAGCTAATGCGGTCTTGGGTTGCATTAGGCGAGGTATTTCTAGTAGGGATAAGGAGGTGCTAGTCCCGTTATATAAGGCGCTGGTGAGACCTCATTTGGAGTATTGTGTGCAGTTTTGGTCTCCCATGTTTAAGAAGGATGAATTCAAACTCGAACAGGTACAAAGAAGGGCCACTAGAATGATCCGAGGAATGGAAGGCCTTTCGTATGAAAGGAGACTTGAGGAGCTCGGTTTGTTTTCCTTAACCAAAAGAAGGATGAGAGGAGATATGATTACACTCTTTAAATATATCAGAGGTATAAATACCAGGGAAGGAGAAGAATTATTTCAGCTCAGTGCTAATGTGGACACGAGGACGAACGGATATAAACTGTCAGTCAGGAAATTCAGGCTTGAAATTAGACGAAGGTTTCTAACCATCAGGGGAGTGCAATACTGGAACAATCTACCGAGGGAAACAGTGGGGGCGAAGGACCTCCACGACTTTAAGATTAAGCTAGATAAGTTTATGGAGGGGATGGTATGATAGGATAACGGGCTTAGTCAATAGGTCAATTATGTGCCTGGTATGATGTAACCTTTTCAAGAGGGTTTGGCTGTAGAGTCTTGCCCGCATGCTCGGGGTTCAGCTGACCGCCATATTTGGGGTCGGGAAGGAATTTTCCTCCAGGGAAGATTGGCTATGGCCCTGGAGGTTTTTCGCCTTCCTCCGAAGCATGGGGCAGGGTTCACTTGCTAAGGAGTGGGTGGATCGGCTTATGTGGCCTGCATCTTGCAGGAGGTCAGACTAGATGATCATAATGGTCCCTTCTGATCTTGAATTCTATGATTCTATGATTCTAAATTTGCATTCCAAAATTCAGAACACTTTTTCAATTAACAGCTATCATAGAATCTCAGGGTTGGAAGGGACCTCAGGAGGTCATCTAGTCCAACCCCCTGCTCAAAGCAGGACCAAACCCAACTAAATTATCCCAGCCAGGGCTTTGTCAAGCCTGACCTTAAAAACCTCTAAGGAAGGAGATTCCACTACCTCCCTAGGTAACCCATTCCAGTTCTTCACCACCCTACTAGTGAAAAAGTTTTTCCTAATGTCCAACCTAAACCTCCCCCTCTGCAACTTGAGACCATTACTCCTTGTTCTGTCATCTTCTACCACTGAGAACAGTCTAGATCCATCCTCTTTGGAACCCCCTTTCAGGTAGTTGAAAGCAGCTATCAAATCCCCCCTCGTTCTTCTCTTCTGCAGACTAAACAATCCCAGTTCCCTCAGCCTCTCCTCATAAGTCATGTGCTCCAGCCCCCTAATCATTTTTGTTGCCCTCCGCTGGACTCTCTCCAATTTATCCACATCCTTCTTGTAGTGTGGGGCCCAAAACTGGACACAGTACTCCAAATGAGGCCTCACCAGTGCTGAGTAGAGGGGAATGATCACATCCCTCGATCTGCTGGAAATGCCCCTACCTATACAACCCAAAATGCCATTAGCCTTCTTGGCAACAAGGGCACACTGTTGACTCATATTCAGCTTTTCATCCACCATAACCCCTAGGTCCTTTTCTGCAGAACTGCTGCCCAGACATTCGGTCCCTAGTCTGTAGCAGTGCATGGGATTCTTCCATCCTAAGTGCAGGACTCTGCACTTGTCCTTGTTGAACCTCATCAGATTTCTTTTGGCCCAATCCTCTAATTTGTCTAGGTCCCTCTGTATCCTATCCCTACCCTCCAGCGTATCAACCACTCCTCCCAGTTTAGTGTCATCTGCAAACTTGCTAAGGGTGCAGTCCACACCATCCTCCAGATCGTTAATGAAGATATTGAACAAAACCAGCCCCAGCACCGACCCTTGGGGCACTCCACTTGATACCGGCTGCCAACTAGACATGGAACCATTGATCACTACCCGTTGAGCCCGACCATCTAGCCAGTTTTCTATCCACCTTACCGTCCATTCATCCAGCCCATACTTCTTTAACTTGCTGGCAAGAATACTGTGGGAGACTGTATCAAAAGCTTTGCTGAAGTCCAGAAATAGCACATCCACTGCTTTCCTCTCATCCACAGAGCCAGTTATCTCATCATAGAAGGCAATTAGGTTAGTCAGGCATGACTTGCCCTTGGTGAATTTCATAAGCGGTGTTGTTACAGTATTCGGTCCAGAATCAGGAAGCAAAACATTTAAGCACATGGTTACCTTTAATTCAGCTGTGCTGAACAGGAATGGTCTTAAGGAGGTACTTACGTGCTTTATTGAATCAAGGCCTTAGATTTCAGGGAACAAACCAAATTATTTCGGCATGCTTGTACAGTACATGCTGTGGTCTTTGTTCCACTGTGCGACATTAGGAAACCCTAGGATCTGACAGACCATTAAACAGTCTCATGGTAGCAATGTTGCCTGAAAATAAATATATTGTGTAACATCCTTTGAATACACCTTAGCAGAAATGGGAATATGCTATTGCATGTAAAATATACCCATTTTAGATTTTTAGGCACCTATTCTGCAAACATTTATACACATGCTTAACTTTAAGCTCAAGTAGTGCTAAGTGAATTTGATAAGACTATTAACACATATAAATTTAAGTATGTGCATAAGTGTTTGCAGGATCAGGCCCTACTTTGTAAAATATTGTATATGAAAGAGAACTAATGAAGAAGCACAAAATAGATAGGTAAGATGTCATGTCAGTGAAACTATTTCGCTTAACAAATTGGATGCAGTCCCCATGGCATTTCAGATTACCAAAAAATTGTTAGAACTTGTATGCTAGCATGGTTCAATGTTCTAAGTACATTCTTTTCTATATATTATAGAAATATATATTTAAAAGAAAAAAAGATTCCCTTCTCCCGTTCCAGACTAGTATACCACTTTGAATGACACATCAAAAGCATTTTGTTTCTGACACTGACAATATACAAAGTTGCAAAAATACATTTTTGCACCACCCTTACGTGCTTACTTATACTATTTGCAAAAAGATGTAGTTATCCTCCTTTATTTTGCACAGATTAACTAACTAGTTTAAAAATATTTTCATTCAATTAATGTAATTTCAAGGTCCCAGCTTATATATGATCACTATTTATTTGACATTTTATATACTAAAATATTAGTAAGTGTGTTTTGTGATCCACAGTCAAATTCATATAGATTACAGCAGCTGGGAGGAAGTGCGAAACCATAACTCCAGGTTTCATTTTGATGGGATGAAATGCACTAAATAGGAAGACCAACGTTTACAGGAGTCAGTGTAGGACTAGTATGATCTGAGGGAGTGAATAGAGAACTTTTAAGTTTTGCTTATAAGCCTAACACAAATCAATTAAAGCCTCATTTTTTAAAAATGACTAGTGATTGGGAGTGCTTCAATTTTTGGGTGCCCAATGAGAGATACCTTTACCAAAAAAAAAAAAAGAGGAATTAAGACTAATTAGTCATTTGGAAACTTGCCAGATAAGTCTTTCAAGTGCATAGAGGTTTATGTGGGTAAAATTTTATGGCTTAAGTCTAGATATGTTCATTATACCATAAGATATTTCTTAGAAATAACACATCAAAAGTTGACAAGTCTTGGTCAACTTTAAATTTAAAAAGTTGATACTGTAGGTAACATAGTCAAACACAGATAAAGACATTCCCAATACAGCCTTAACTCTGACCTTTACACTCATTTCATAGAACAGTAGCTGAATAATTTGTCTAATAGCGATGATATTTTAACTAAGACAAACTAAACTAATAGGTTGTCAGTATTATTTTTAAAATGAAACTAAGTTGGGAATCATTAAAATGAATGGGATAATTATTATGGAGGCAATGATATGGCCTCCATAGTTAAGGCTGCAACAAGATTTTGCTTTGAAATATAGCATAGTGAAACAAAATTAATTTGAAATAGAAGGGTTACCTTGACCACTAACAAAGAAAAGATGACTTATTAAAGTGTACCTTATTGTGTACTGCTTTGTAATAGACAAAAAGAGCCTTTTGTTTGTGATTTCACCTTAGGGAATAAAATTATAATTTAGTACATTACAAGGCACTATTAACATCGAGCATGGGGAGGAAAGGTAAGAAGGGAAGCAAAAATGAACTATTTGGGAGCAAGTGGAAAAGTGATGGAATTATCAGCTCTACTGTCACTGTATTAGTTTGTTCCTTACAATTTTATAGATTCTGTATATCCAGTCTCAAGAAAACTGCAGATACTGGAGCGATTTATTTATTGCTGTTTGCTTTTCAATTATAATACTTCATGATGTGTTTAAAGAAGAAATCAGTCTCTGGCCCAATTTTACAGAGAATCATGCTAAGATGATATGAAATTAAACTCTCCATCCCAAACTAGAGAGTCCATCTAGCTCACACCAGCGCCACACCCACAAGCCCAAGTGCACCCGCTTTCTGTTCAACATTATCACACAGTCATACAAAGGACTGGACTAAGGATTTCTGAGGTTATCAACCGGGTTCTTAAGGATATACCCAACCATAACTCACTAATTTTACAAAGAAAGGATAGATGATAGGCAAAGCATATTTAACTCCCCCTTCAATCTCCAGCTGCAGAAGTAGAGACCAGCTACTTGTTAGTTTTAAGTTTGATGATCAGTTTACAATTGCAAGACTGCCTCTCTCTAATTAAAGTGCCTCAGCCTCACCTTTTAGGCCATACATAAATATAAGGGTAACAGGGTTGGCCACTTTCTGATGCCCCCTCATGGCCAGAAATTACTTTGCAGTACCCTGTCTCTATTTTTCCCCACTTCAGTGCCCCTCTTCAGAACTGACCACCACCAATCCAAAGGGAACTTAAAACATTCTCCTCCTGGGGTCCCATTTATTTAGTCCTTACAAAGTCTTCAGTGTCCATCTTCCTGAGGTAGGGGGTCCCCAGATTCCAATTCCATCACCACCCACAGGGTTTACCTGGCTGGAGTTCAGCCTTCAGGTTCTGACTTCCAAACTCCCCCGGTGTTTCCTCCTACCTGCAGCAACTCCTCTGGTTCCAGGGTCTTCCCAGCAGGTGCCTTTCCTTGCTCTCTCTCTAGTCTCTGCCACAACTTCCTAGATTCCCCCTCCCTCTGCAGCTTCCTGGTGCTCTTATAATGGAAATCACCTGATTGCTCTCTTTACCAATCAGGATAGGCTGGCCCCAGGACAGGCCTCTTTCCCTTAGGATAAGCCACCCTGTTACAGTAACTCTGTCTACCCCTCTGTTCTCATTGCCTCTCACTCCCCTTCCCCCACACTTGTTAATCCCCACTCTTTACTGCTTTCTTCTCCTTCTCCCATTGTTGTCTTTGCACCTACAGCCTGCAACCAACTCCCACTTTTACTCTGCTAAGCACCCTCCTTCTGCCCTCCCCTCCTTGAAACTTATTTCTCCAAGGCATTTATCCTATCTTGCTCTCCTCATAATCATCTCTACATCCCTCCCTGATTTGCATTACTGCCCTGATTCATCTATCTGAGCTTGTGAGCTCTTTGGGATAAAGAGCACATCTTACTCTGGGTTTGCAAAAACACAATACATTTATGATGTTATACAAATAAATTATTACTAAAAAGAAATAATTAAACTAATCTTCCTCATTACTCCACAGCCCAAGAGCCTATCACTCTAATTGTCTTACACAATTTTCCCCTTTCAATTTTCAACAATTTTTTTTATGATTCAATATATAACAATAACATTTGTATAGAAAACCTAAATCCTAATATATAGGTAGCCATTAATTAGTACTATTTTTGAGCTACAGTGCACAATCCTCCAGGCATTACAATGTGAAGTTAAAAAGCATCCATCTGATCAAATCCCAAAGGTTCCACATCAGAATTATGTTGTCAAAGAGAAAGAGAGAGAGAGGGGAAGGAATAGAACAAACACTGACACTGTTTAATTTCTGGGGGAAGATGGAGAGAAAGCATGGGCATAATAGCTCTTGGTAGCTCATAATCATTTCCTGAAGACAGAACCTATCACATCTGCTTACAAATATCCTTAAAATTTGAAGTTTGTGTATCGATACAGATACAGGTAGTAAACAAATGTCAGCACTAGCAGAGATCATTAGAGGTTTATTACAGTTAGTTTAACACCACTGAAGAAGAACTCTGTGTAAGCTCAAAAGCTTGTCTCTCTCACCAACAGAAGTTGGTTCAATAAGATATTATCTCTCCCTCATCTTGTCTCTCTAACACTCAAATCTGTAATTCAGCTAAGTATCCTGGTTGCTCAGGATGTTGCAGAATTGGGCCCAATACTGCTTCCAACTGTTTTCCCACTAAATGTAATGAAGCCAGCTCAGACCCTTTGTGCGTACAATCATATCACTAGATCTTTGTGCCTTTCTTGAGATGTTATGAACACCTAAAGCTCCTGTTTCAATCAGTGGAAGTTGCTGATGCCTGGTGCCTCCCAGGACCTGGTCCTTTGTGTTCCAATTGCTCATGAACAACTGTATGTGCTGTCTGCATACGTATTAACAGGCAGCATAAAAATGAGCATTAATAATCCTTAATTTTTCATTCATAGATTACAAGGTCAAAGGTGTCAAGTATCAGAGGGGTAGCCGTGTTAGTCTGGATCTGTAAAAGCAGCAAAGAATCCTGTGGCAACTTATAGACTAACAGACGTTTTGCAGCATGAGCTTTCGTGGGTGAATACCCACTTCGTCGGATGCAAGACTTGGGTATTCACCCACGAAAGCTCATGTTGCAAAACATCTGTTAGTCTATAAGGTGCCACGGGATTCTTTGCTGCTTTTAAAGGTCAAAAGGGACCACTGTGATCTTCTAGTCTGACCTCTTGCGTAATTAATTCCTGTTTGAATTACAGCATCTCTCTCAGAAAAACATCTATTCTTGATTTAAAAATTTACAGTAATGGAAAATCCACCACAGCCCTTGGTAAATTGTTCCAATGGTTGGTTAACCTTTATTTCCAACCTAAATTTATCTAGCATAAACTTCCAGACATTGGATCTTGTCATATCTTTGCTAGCTTAATGGAGAACAGAAATTTGATAATAGAGGGCTCTTCAAAGTACCTAAAGACTGTGATTGAGTCACCCCTTAACCTTCTCTTTGATAAACTAAATAGATTGAGCTCTTTCAGTCTGTCATATAATGCAGGTTTTCCATTCCTTTAGGATTTTTTCTGAACCTTTTCAAATTTACCTACATCCTTCTTTAATTGTTGACACCAAAACAGGACACAGTATTCCAGCAGCTGTCACAACACTGCCAAATACTGAGGTAAAATAACCTCTTTACTCCAACTCAATATTCCCCTGATATGCATCCAAGGATCATATTATCTCTTTTGGCCACAAGATCGCACTAGGAGTTTATGTTCAGCTGATTGTCCACCATGACCCTCCAAATCTTTTTCAGAGTCACTGCTTCCCAGGATAGAATCCTGAGTCTTCTAACTATGACCTGCATGTTTTGTTCCCAGATGCGTAATCTTACATTTGCTTGTATTGAAATGCATATTGTTTGCTTGAGCTCACCTTACCAAGTAATCCAATTCGCTCTGTATCAGTGACCAGGTCTCATGGCTATTTATCACTCCGCCAATGTGTGTGTCATCTGCAAACTTTATCAGCAATTATTATATGTTTTTTCCAGTTCATTGTTAAAAATGTTAAACAGTGTAAGGCTAAGAACCGATCCCTTATAATCCTACTAGAAACACACCCTCCTTGATGACAATTCCGTTTACAACTACATTTTGAAACCTATCAATTACGACTCTAATTTTCAACAAGTTTGCTGAAGATGCAGAATAAAATCCAGCTAACTCCCACCAACCTAAGCACTCTAATGAACCAATACCTGTAGCATCTAGTTCAAGAGTAGGCAACCTATGGCACGCATGCCAAAGGCAGCATGTGAGCTAATTTTCAGTGGTACTCACACTGCCCGAGTCCTGGCCACCGGTCCGGGAGGCTCTGCATTTTAATTTAATTTTAAATGAAGCTTCTTAAACATTTTAAAAACCTTATTTACTTTACATACAACAATAGTTTAGTATCAGAGGGGTAGCCGTGTTAGTCTGGATCTGTAAAAGCAGCAAAGAACCTGTGGCACCTTATAGACTAACAGACGTTTTGCAGCATGAGCTTTCGTGGGTGAAAAGCTCATGCTGCAAAACGTCTGTTAGTCTATAAGGTGCCACAGGATTCTTTGCTGCTTTAACAATAGTTTAGTTATATATTATAAACTTATAGAAAGAGACCTTCTAAATACATTAAAATGTATTACTGGCACGTGAAACCTTAAATTAGAGTGAATAAATGAAGACTCTGCACACCACTTCTGAAAGGTTGCTGACCCCTGATCTAGCTCTTGGGCTCCTCCATAGCTGAACAGCACCAATAATAGTAGAAACTTGTTTTGGTCAATAGAGCAGATGTATCTCAATTGCACACAAGGAAGCAAGTATAAAGACCAAGAAAGCAACATGTATTATTGACTATAACAACCTCAAACATCATCATATTAGATCATTTCTATCTACTAATCCTGTTGAAATTAACTACATTTGAGTTTTCCTTTGTCTTTTACAATGGTTAAAATGAAGAGCTGCCAGTTATAGTGCAACATTTACATGATGCGACTTACTACTGTCTATAGAATTATTACATCTTGTGAAGATTCCCTTCCTTCCACCATTATTTTAATCCAGGACAAAATATGTTGTATCTGAAGAATTTTGCATCATATTCTGATATCTTTACACACTGTTGAGTAGCATCTCACTTTGCAAGAAGTCCCCTAAATGTAAATGGGATTACTTTTGCAAGTAACTGTTCTCCAATCTGAGTAGAGGTTCACAATCTATCAACTCATGCTCCCAGGTAAGACTTACCTTCTTTCAGAGCTTTATCCATGTTATGAGAAATGACCACCCTCCTAGACTGGAGCGATTCATGTGCATTTCCAGACAAATGACTCTGAAATAAAAGAACATCTATTACCAAAGATAGAGGAATAAGCTGCATAAGAAAGAAGAGAAAAAATAAAGCCAAGATAATAGTAAAATTGCCGGCTTTTTACAAGACACTCCTGCTATCCAAATTATTAAAACAAAATCAATGGCATTTTCCTAAAAGGTTGAAATGGGCGCTTGAAGTGAGAATCTTATGACATATTGGGGTTTAAATTCTCTGATTTGCAATAATTCCATTATATTTGGTAAAGGGAATTGTCTCCTATTTACAATCTCATCAGTCAACAGTCGGACACTTGCCAGGTCCAGCACTCTAAGCAACTAAAAAAATGTTCTAGTAAACAGTGTAACATTTTTATAGATTTACAAAATCTCAGGAAGCAAAATTCCTGGACCAGAAGTTCCCTTGGATACAAAGATAAATGTTGCACCTTGGTACACCTCAGTGAGAGGCCAGTAGCAAACATTAAATCATTAGAACATTCTGTCAAACAGGTTTTGCTCAGCCCTGTGAAGCATTTTAAAACGTAAGCCCTTTAAATTTTCCAAAGCACTTTACAATTAAGTAAAGTGCTAGCCGTGAGCATCCATGACTACTTATTTTTAAGCTGCTTACCTAAATAGGCATTTTTTTAATTTTAAGATATTCGCCTCCATAGCAAGGATCGGCAACCTTTGGCACGCGGCCCACCAGAGTAAGCCCCCGGCGGGCCAAGCGGTTTGTTTACATGCAGCGTCCACAAGTTCGGCTGATCGCAGCTCTCACTGGCCATGGTTCGCCATCCCAGGCCAATGGGGGCTGCGGGAAGCGGCGGCCAGCACATCCCTCGGCCTGCAGTGCTTCCTGCATCCCCATTGGCCTGGAACAGCGAACCGCAGCCAGAGGGAGCTGCAATCGGCCGAACCTGCAGACATGGCAGGTACACAAACCACGTGCCAAAGGTTGCCAATCCCTGCTCTACAGCACCAAAGCAGGGATGGAATAGGACGTCCTCACTAGAGCGTGATTCTAAAAGTATGTCCAGAAGGAGCAGGCAGGATCTGCAATTCAGGCCTTGACTACATTGGAAGTGGTATGCAGCCACATTGCTGCCAAACTGACCTAACTCCAACAGAAATGGAGTTGCATTGATTGCAAACCAGACTAATTATGTTGACTTAAGCGCACAGATCTGTTAATGGGAGAGAATTTGTACACGGATGCAAGACAAAATATTTGCATTTGAGTCCCATGTTATTCCAGTACAATTTTTAAATACAGAAAAGGGTTCAGTCCCTTGCTGAAGACATAGCTCTTTAAAAATGTGCTACTGGTAAATGTAAAAGTTATTGAAGGAAGGGGGAAAATGTGCTAAAATCTTTCCTCTGAATCTGGGGAGAAGTCTCCCTTCCAAACACAAATGAAGTATTAGAACTTCTATCTGCCAAAACTGTAACCTGATTTTAAAAAAGAGTCCGACAGGTCAGTGCATTTTAGTGCAATTAATACACTTTTTTTCTTATGATGCATGTACCGTGTCTAGCACAACACACTTTTAATGGGTTCTTGATCCCCAATCAGAGCCTTTAGGTGCTACCATTATACAGTAATTCCTCGCTTAACATTGTAGTTATGGTCCTGAAAAATGCAACTTTAAGCAAAACAATGTTAAGCAAATCCAATTTCCCCATAATAATTAGTGTAAATAGAGGGGGGTTAGGTTCCAGGAAAAAAAATTTCACCAGACAAAAAACTATATATTATATAGATATACACACAGTATACGTTTTAAACAAACAGTTTAATACTGTTCACAACTATGATGATTGTGAAACTTAGTTGAGGTAGTGAAGTTAGAGGGTGGAAGATGGAGGGATATTTCCCAGGGATTGCCTTGCTGCTAAATGATGAACTAGCACTTGGCTGAGCCCTCAAGGGTTAACACATTGTTGTTAATGTAGCCTCTCATGAAGGCAGCACGAACAGGAGGGAGGAGAGACAGCATAGTAGACAGAGACAGACACACACCTTGTGCGTAGGAGAGAGAGAGAGAGAGAGAGAAATGCACACTGCCCCTTTAAGTAAGCTGATGCACTCTTAAGTGCATTGTCTTTTTTAAGTGGGTCAGGAAGTTGAGACAGCAGCTGCTGCCTCAAGTTCTCGCTGTCTCTCTCCATCCGTGTCCCCTCCCTGCTCTATATGGAGAACAAGCAGGGTGCAGGAGCAGGGGGGAAGGGGACACCCTGACATTAGCCCCCCTGTGACGGTGCCACCCATAAGGCTTTATGGAAACGTGTGTGTGTGTGTGTGTGTGTGTGTGTGTAAGTAACATAACTAGAATGTGTTTTATACTACATATGCCATGTAACATATCTCTGTAAAGGCCCTGATCTACTGAATATATTAATCGTATTTGTATGCATGTATCATTTTTGTATTAGAAGTTATGAATATTGGCTGCATTCTTGTTTGACTAAGTAGGCTGTAGTGAAGCAGTTGGTCAGCTTCCTGAGAAAAGACTATTCTCAGTATGTGCCCCATCAAGAAATATTAAGCCAACAATTAACTTGGAGACACCAGTCCACATCTGGACTTTCCCAGGAATGTGGCTTGGCTGGTAAGGAACTCAGTCATGCATGGACAGGTGACTTGCCCAGGTGACTCCAATACTCCATTTTGTAGCTGGAATTTGCACAAGAGAAAGTCTATTTAAGCCCAGGGGAGACCCCCTCCATTTTGTCTTCAGCTGGCTAAAGAGAGAGCCTCTCCAACCCCAAAGATACCTGAAAGAAACTGGAACAAAGGACAGTGACTGCAAGGGGTGTGAGTGATTGCTGGACCCAGATTAAAAGGAGATTAGTCTGTAAAAGGAAGCAGTCTGGAATTGGTGAAGATCTTATCTGTATTCAGTTTCTTACTGTATTAGACATAGACTGGCGTGTTTTATTTTATTTTGCTTGGTAATTCACTTTGTTCTGTCTGTTACTACTTGGAACCACTTAAATCCTACTTTTTGTATTTAGTAAAATCACTTTTTACTTATTAATTAACTCAGAGTATGTATTAATACCTGGGGGGGGGGGCAAACAGCTGTGCATCTCTCTCTATCAGTGTTATAGACGGCGTACAATTTATGAGTTTACCCCGTATACGCTTTATGCAGGGTAAAATGGATTTATTTGGGTTTAGACCCCATTGGGAGTTGGGCATCTGAGTGTTAAAGACAAGAACACTTCTGTTAGCTGCTTTCAGGTAAGCCTACAGTGGTTAGGGGATGTGATTCAGACCTGGGTCTGGGTCTGCAGCAGGCTAGCGAGTCTGGCTCAAACCAGGCAGGGCACTGAAGTCCTAAGCTGACAGGGCAAGAAGGCAGGGGCAGAGGTAGCCTTGGCACATCAGGTGGCAGCTCCCAAGGGGGGTTCTGTGATCTAACCTGTCACACACACACACCCCTTCCCCCCTACACAGCAAGCAGGAGTCTCTGGGAGCAGCTCCAAGGCAGAGGGCAGGAGCAGCACATGGCAATGGGGGGAGGAACAGTTGAACTGCCGATCGATAGCCTGCTGGTTGGCTGCAGCACAGGGAACTTAGGGGAAAGGGGAGCTGATGGGGGGCTGCCAGTCCACCCTGGTTACAAGCCCCCACCAGCTAGCTGCAATAGGCTGCTCTTCCTGCAATCAGTGGACAAAGCAGGTGGCTGCCAAACGACATTAGAAAGGAGCATTGCACAACTTTAAACAAGCATGTTCCCTAACTGATCAGCAACGTAACAATGAAACGTTAACCGGGGTGACTTTAAGCAGTGGTCCCCGATGCGGTGCCCGCAGGTGCCATGGCGCCCGCCGGGGCTTTTATGTGCACCCGCCTAGTGCCCAGCAGGGGAGAGAAGCTGCGGCCCCGCGCCTGCCGGAGACAGAGAACTGCAGGACTGCAGGCTGCGGGCGCTGGTGTTCTCTGTCCCCAGCAGGCGCGGGGACCACCTAGTGCCCAGCATGGGAGAGAAGCGGCTTCTCTCCGGCTTCTCTGGGGCTGCAGGCGCTGGTGTTCTCTGTCCCTGGCAGGTGCCGGGCCGCGGCTTCTCTCTGGCTTCGAAGCCGGAGAGAAGCAGTGGCCCCGCGCCTGCCAGGGACAGAGAACACTGGGGCTGCAGACTGCGGGCGCTGGTGTTCTCGGTCCCCGGCAGGCGCAGGGCCACAGCTTAAGCCGGAGAGAAACCGCAGCCCCACTCCTGCCGGGGAAAGAGAACTCCAAGGCTGCAGGCTTCATTCTATATTAAAGTAAGAATAATAAATATATTTGGACCAGCAGTTCAACAATGTTTTACTTTTTTAAAATAAATAAGATGAAAACTGTTTATGATATTTATTTTGTAAAAACTCCTTAATTTTTCTTACAGGTAGATAAAAAAGAGCAAATTCACATGCTAAGGTGAAAGAGTCATTGCTGAATAATTTAATTAATACCTTTTGCATGTACAATTACCCTTTTTATCTTATGGATTCATATATTATGTAATATTAAATATGATGTTTTTCATATTATTTAATGTACAAATACAAAATAAGCCTTGAAAAACTGTTGGTTGCTGCCACACTCTTCTGAAAACATGAATGTGCTACTGGCCACAAAAAGGTTGGGGACCACTGACTTTAAGTGAGGAGTTACTGTAGTAATAATTATATAAATCATAGCACCATCAATGAATTAACCTTACACTATTTCATAGAGTTCTTTCATATGAATGTCTCCTAGCACATAAAAGCTAGAATCATAACCAGGTAAGACGTTCCACAGATTTGGAACACCATATATAAGACGATTTCTCTTTCCCCTCAAGCAAAAAGGATAGTTTTGGACAGCTGAGGGTTTTCTAGACAGACATTCTCCTGAGCCTGAAAAATACTAACAAAAATATTTTTAGGATTATGACTTGTCACTTTTGAGACCATTTGCTTCACACAGCAAATTCATAATGCCAGTCATGGGATTACTTCAGGATTTCTGTGCCTTATTCACAGGAGGGAAATAAAATTATGCACAATCTCTCAATTTAAAAAGAAATGGGGAGAGAGTCCACTGCATAAAATATTCTACTTAAATTTCTAAAGAAATTTAACAGAGTGATACTTCAGAGGGTTCTGCAAACAAAAGCCATTCAAGTCTTCCACTAGGATCATTCTCTGACACACATACTTGCTTATATTAAATATTTGCATTGAGTATCTTTTTCCCTGTTCTAGAGTAGTAAGGATTCCAATGAAGCATTTGCCACAAATTTCTACATTCAAAACTAGTTTTAATGCAATCCAGAACAAAGGAACTAAAAATATTAAACACTTATTTTTGCCTCATATCATAGGACTTTTTCCTTCTTTTCAACTCAGTGCCTCCTTAACAAGGAGAGGAAAAGACATCAGCTCAATACTTTAAGAGTAGATCCCTTCCTGTAGCACGAATTACTCCGTATCACAGGCACTATAATCCAATATACACAATTCTACAAAGTGAGTTCACTGCACAATTTGATCCTTTCATATTTCAGTCTTAAAAGTCCTATGCTTAAACAGAAAGAGCAGTGCCTCCTTATTGACTGAGGGTAAGACTTCTGTTTGACAGGGTTTATTAATTTCATTTAGGTGGGGGGGGAGAATTTTCAGCTTTATGTAGATATCCAAAAAAAGGATCTCATTGTATGTACAGTTGAACCCTGTTATGTCGCTGGCCTAGGGGTTTGCCAAAAAGCGTTGAGATAACCGATGATCGAGATAAACAAAAACCAGGCGAAGCGGGGACCGGGTATGCGGGCCAGGCGGCAGGCGAAGCGGGGACCGGCGAAGCGGGGCCGGGCGGACGGCGAAGTGGGGACCGGGTAAGCGGGGCCGGGCGGGCGGGCGGCAAGCGGCGGGGACCGGGTATGCGGGCGGGCGGGCGGGCGGCAAGGCGGCGGGGCGGGCGGACGCGGCGGGGACCGGGTATGCGGGGCCGGGCGGGCGGGTGGCAGGCGAAGCGGGGACCGGGTATGCGGGGCGGGCGGGCGGGTACGCTGGGAACGCGGGGCTGGGAGCCGGGAGCGGGCGGCTGGGGACGCGGTGGGTCGGGGACGCGGGGAGCCGGGCGGCTGGGGACGCGGGGAGCGGGCGGCTGGGGAGCCGCGGCTGGGGGCAGCGGGAGCGGGCGGCTGGGGGCCGCGCGGCTGGGGACGCCCGGGAGCGGGCGGCTGGGAGCCGCGGCTGGGGAGCCGGGAGCGGGCGGCTGGGAGCCGCGCGGCTGGGGAGCCGGGAGCGGGCGGCTGGGGGGAGCGGCCGGGAGCGGGCGGCTGGGGACACGGTGGGTCGGGGCGCGGGGAGCCGGGCTCGAGATATTAGGGTTCGGCGAGATTAAAGAATCGACATAACGGATGAGAAACCCATAAGACAAAGAGGGAGTTTGGCGGTTCCACTTCTAAAACGTCGACTTAATAGGATTGGCAAGTTAACCGAGGTCGAGATAAATGGGTTCGACTGTACTTTACAGAGTAACATATTATATACTGGTACTTCACTCATTACAGTAATGAGTAATGTTCCCTAGTACACTTTAATATAGTACTGTTTCAAATAGCACTATGTTAAAGCACTTTAGGGAATCTTCAGTGTTCACCAGCAGGGTCTTCACCGACCAACATGTTAGTGCACTTTAGAAATCACACCTAGTAGTCTGCATTACTGCTCCACGTAGACAAGCACTTAGATACAAGTAACTATTTCCAAAGTTTTTCCAGTGTTTATTGGATAAAACATCAATTTGATTTTTTTTAATTAAACTGTGGTGTTCTATCTGTGTTTAGAGTTAAAACCTAGAAATCAAAAGCCCTTATTGTGGGGTACTTTACTGAAGCAACTGCAAACTCACTGTTTAATTCATAAAAATATATTTTACAGAATGTTATTGTTTATAATTTGCAAGTTTTATCTTCTAAATGGTAAGGAGTGCTTTGTTGAATCAAACATGGCCAACAAGAACTGAGAGACAGCGATATTCAGCAGCAAAATGTCTGAACAAAAGGGGTGATCAGGAGGAACTGGGTAAGAAATCACAAGTGACAAGGATGATAAAAAAACTTTTAAAAAATTATCTATTTGGTGGCACACTACACAACTATTAAAGGATGCAATGTAGATACATTGTATGGAAGCTGCACAGTATGCTGAATTTTCTTAGAAATACTGCAGAGTGACACAGGAATCTGTGTAGAAGGTCATCAACAATGCAGCAGTGCCACACCACACGCACAGGAAAATTAGCAATTTTTTCTATTACACTCATGCAATAAAATAAAACTAGTACAGAACTCAGAATACAATGTACATAATATACCTATACTTTGTGCAAAGCATTTTTCAATTTTAATCTATGAGGCAAAAGACTAATACACAAAAACCAATATCAAATGACTCATACCTGTTTGTGCTATCCAATATTGTAACTATTAACAAATCTTAGTTGTCAGTCTCATGATGTACATGAACATTACTACACTAGTACTGAACTGCGGTAATCAAGAGTTGTTGCTTCTAATAATGTTTTAGTAGATTTTCCGTGAGTTCAGCTTTAACTGAGAAGGATATATAATTTTCCTACTAGAAATACCTTATGAACAGTACTGAAGCATTTTTTCAGTCACAAAAGACGCACACAAACTTCTAAGAAACTTAAGATATTTTAAAATCAATTTTAGATGTTAAAGAAGTTATATATCAGTCACACTAAGGACTGGTCTACACACAGTTTTTGTATCACTTTAACTTTCAGTTTAGAAACAAACAGAGTTAAAACAGTGTAACCCCCTAGCTTGGTCACAGTTTGTGACACGGAGGCCATTTGACAAAGGGTCCCCTGTTCTTTGCAAACAACTCTAGCCTCAGACCCAATAAACCCATTACACCAAACAAACGTCTTGCAGGATATTCATAGGAGCAATATATAAGGTATCTACAGAACACTTGTAACTTGTCAAGATTCATAACCATTGCCAGATGTATGTACGTACAGGTAATATTTAAGAAATAATGTAATTATAGGGAAAGTATGCTTTATGGGCTTGGACTAAAACTTAAGTCACCAGGGGATAATATGCCTCAGTGATGGCCCACTCAAGTAGAGGGGGAAACCACCCCACCCTGGTTAGTCCGAGATGTAATCCATGATTCAATTGTCTACCCTTGTGCCATCCCATGACTTTCAGTGGAAAATCTTCATAGACAATTGCAAATAATTGAAACCACTTAGAAGTTCAAAAGGAACATTAAAACAGACAGGGAATTGGCCTGCATGTGAATAAAGACAACAGATTGTTTCACTATAACACCAAGTGAGGAAATGTACTCTGTATCCATTCACTGGGGAGACAGTTCCCACCCCTCAAGAATTCTCATGAAAATTTGGATCCTGGTTCCTATAAAGCCAGCCAGCTAGCTCTGCAATAGACTGAACTTTGGGAGGAGGGGACCTATTTTATTAGACAGAAAAGGTAACTATTAACAAGTATAGATTCAGATTTGCATCATATGATTTTGTTTTGTGTTGTAACCATTTGTTTCCATCACTCTCTCTTGTTTCAGGTTGAAGCTCTATTCTTTCTTAAACAAACCTACTTTTGTTTTATGTTTTAAGTGCTGTGCGGTTTACTGGAATGGTGGTTTAAGGTAAAACTAGTAAACTGGGCTACACTGCCCCCTTGGGAGCAGAGGATCTGAGATTTCTGTAAATAGCCAGTATCAGGGGCTGCATATCACAGGGGAACATTTCAAAGGGACTCAGGGATTGGGTGCACCTATTGTTAACCTGCAAGGCAAAGACAGGGCTGCCACAGCCCCAAGGAGAGGGCACAAAAGGCTGTTGGTGTTAGGGAGCTGACACCCAGCCAGACACAAGCAAGACTCCCTCACAATAGAGGCAGGAGGTAACAAAGTGAATCACAGGCCTGGGTGCTCCGAGAACAGCTATACCAGGGAAAAGAGTGCTTATATTGGTATATCTTATTTCCATACATTTACAACATAACTGTGTCCATGCTAGGGGACTGTACTGTTTTAACTGTATTGGTTTCTAAACTGATGGAGCTGAAGTGATACAAATAAATAAATAAAAGCAGATAACCAAGCCCTAGCTTCTACAACTAGGAGTTTCCAACAATAACAACTTTATAGAAAGTTTAATTAAAATTGTATCAAATTAGACAGACAGGACTACTCAGTTTGAGAAAAAAAAATGTTTTGAATGTACTATCTTTCCCCATATCCTGTGATTATTTCTAATTTGTCTAAGTAATGTTAGCATTTCAATGCTTGTTTACAAAGCAATAATCCTTTTTCATCCATTAGTGGTTCTATTACATGTTTAATATGAAAAAAAAAGCCCTCAGAATCAGAGCAAATGTTTGTGCACAATTTCATAAGAATAACGATGAGTTAACAGAGGATTCCCTGCCTACAGAATAGCCCCATGCTCATGGGCGCCAACTTATATGGGCTCGTGGAGCTAAAGCCCCAGGAATATTCAAAATCAGGGGCTCTACTCCACCAATATTTGGAGCTAGGTTTCGCCCCTTTAAATCCCAGCCGCCGCCGGGAATCAGAGGGCTCTGGGCTGCCTGCAACCGCGGGGAGCCCAGAGCCTTTTAAATCCCAGCCGCGGCAGGGAATCAGAGGGCTCTGGGCTGCCCGCTGCGGCGGGGAGCCAAGAGCCTTTTAAATCCCAGCCGCAGCCGGGAATCAGAGGGCTCTGGGTTGCCCGCTGCGGCAGGGAGCCCAGAGCCCTTTAAATCCCAGCCGCGGCTGGGAATCAGAGGGCTCTGGGCTGCTGGCAGCAGCGGGGAGCCCAGAGCCCTTTAAATCTCAGCCGCGGCTGGGAATCAGAGGGTTCTGGGCTGCTGGCAGAAGCGGGGAGCCCAGAGCCCTTTAAATCTCAGCCGCGGCTGGGAATCAGAGGGCTCTGGGCTGCCCGCTGCGGCGGGGAGCCCAGAGCCCGCTGATTCCCGGACGGCTGATAAAGGGCTCTGGGCTCCCCGCAGTTGCAGGCCGCCCAGAGCCCTTTAAATCACAGCCGCGGCTGGGAATCAGAGGGCTCTGGGCTGCCTGCAACCGCGGGGAGTCCAGAGCCCTTTAAATCCCAGCCGCGGCCGGGAATCAGAGGGCTCTGGGCTGCCCGCTGGGGCAGGGAGCCCAGAGCCCTTTAAATCTCAGCCGCGGCTGGGAATCAGAGGGCTCTGGGCTGCCCGCTGCTGCGGGGAGCCCAGAGCCTTTTAAATCCCAGCCGCGGCCGGGAATCAGAGGGCTCTGGGCTGCCCGCTGCGGTGGGGAGCCCAGAGCCTTTTAAATCCCAGCCGCGGCTGGGAATCAGAGGGCTCTGGGCTGCCTGCAACCGCGGGGAGCCCAGAGCCCTTTAAATCTCAGCCGCAGCTGGGAATCGGAGGGCTCTGGGCTGCCCGCAGGGGCAGAGAGCCCAGAGCCCTTTGAATCCCAGCCGCGGCGGCTGGGATTTAAAGGGCTCAGGGCTCCCCGCGGCTGCCAGCAGCTTAGAGCCCTTTGAATCCCAGCCCCTGGCTGCTGATTGCCCCCTCCCCGGACCCCCACCCCCTATCTAAGTACCACTGGTCCTTGTCCGCCATTACCCACTCCCGAGACAACTGCCCCTTGGGACCCCAGCCCCTATCTAAGCCTCCCTTCTCCTTGTCCCCAACTGCCCCCTCCTGAGACCCCACCCAACTTCCCGCCAGGACCCCACCCCCTACCTGTCCCCTGATAAACCCCCTGGACTCCCATGCCTATCCAATTGCTGCCTGTCCCCTGACTGCCCCTCCGAACCTCTGCCCCATCCAACCCCCCCTGCTCCTTGTCCCTTGACTGGCCCCTGGAACCACCTACCCCTTCTCCAACCTTGTAATCTTGTGGCACTGACGCATTGTAGCTTCATTTTATATCGGCTTACAGGGCGGGAGTGGGAGGGGCACCACCATTTTGGGCCCCACCAAAAATTATACAAACCTGCCGCCTATGCCCATGCTCTCCTCCTTTATGAGAATGTATGGAAAGAAACGATCAGCCCTCAAACCCAAAGGTCCCAGCAAATTCAAGACCTGAAGGATCTGAATAGGTTAAGGTTTGGGAAAAACCCAGGCCTCAACTCCACAGATCATGGACCCCAGCTTAACCTACTACAGAGAAAATCCCTCTGCATTTATCTCCAAGCCTTTTGACCTCAAGCCTCCTTCTACAGCAAAGACACTGTGTTCTGATTCCTTTAATGGGAGGGACAGAAGAACACAGAGAAGGAATTCTGCTTTAATCAGCATTAATTCTGCTCCTTTTCCACTATGCTGGGTGAGCATTCTCTTTGGGGAAATACAGTACAGAATGGCTGCCCCTAGGATCCTCTGCTTCCATCATCACACCTTCTTTATCCACATGACCCATGGACCATGCAGCTATTTTGTGAATAACACATAGCCAGCCAAGCCAGACCAGAGGAGAAGGAGGAGGGAGAAAGTGTGTAATTGTCTTTTCCGCTGGTAATTTCTTCTGTGGGTTTGCTCCCCTTTGCAAATCACAGGGTGACAAAAATCAAGTAATAATAAGAGGCCCAAAACAAGTTTCTCTCTAGAACCTTTATGACTGATCAAGTGTTTCAGAGAGAGCATTCTAAATTCCAAGGCATATCCTGAATACACAATCCAAATGGGGATTGTTTTTCACTGGGCTTCCAACAGAGTTTTGGTCCCAAGTTTGTGACTTCCCTGCCAAAGATCTGGATAGTGATAATCTGGCCATCCCAGCACTTGGCCTCCTAAATTACTGAAGCAATGTGGCTTTCACTTGTCAAGAGAGAAGCTGCTCTTTCCTTATGTTCTCTCTGTCAGTCATAAAATACTTCTTTTAAAATGAACACACACCCCCAAAACCAACATGATTTCTGAAAACAAATATTAAATGTCTAAATAATATTATCCAAATGAACTGCCAGGCAAGCTGTGAGACAGAGATAAAGATGACAAAAGAGGATACATGAGATGGCAAAGCAAGACAACAAGGAAGTCTTTCAATGTGTCTAACACAAGAAAGCTGCATGCAAGTCTGAAGGCCACTCTATCACCAAGGAGTCATGGGAGCAAATAAATAAGATGGAGTTTCCAAAAGAATTTAATTTCGTTGCATCAGCCTTCACTGAAGAAGAAGTTACGATCCCAAGGTTACATTTTGCAACTCATCAAGGCATAATCCTGTCAGATTTTTAGTTCTAAGGAAAGTGCCATAAATCCCCAAGGGCAAAGAGTATTCAACAGAGCTGTAAAAGAAAATAATAACAATTATTACTTAGCAGAGCTATCAAAATCATAGCCCCAATTCTGCAAGTGGAACTCCCATTGCAGGACTGGATCTATGTAATATAACCTTAGAAATCTAGAAATACTTCTGAAGATTGGCAGATGGTATGATGGCAGCTTTTTTTTTTATTTAATGAATTATGCATTAATAAGATTCACTTCAGCATTAGGAAAGTTAGCTGACTGCATCATTAAAGGGAGATTAACAAATCACTTAAATAAGGACAAACTAGCACATCTCCAGATGTCAAAATGCAGAGGAGAAACTGGTGAGCAATCTTGAACAAGGACAGTCCAGAATTCTTGGTTTCTGAAATCAGAAGTCCTATGATCAAAAAGCAGTGGTGACAGAACAGCAAACGGCATATTCTCAATATGGACAGAAGTGGATAGAAGGACACCTTAAGGATCAGTGATTTTCTATATCTCTCTGAAGGATCAGGGGGAGGGGGGATAAATTAGGCTTCAGCAGGTAGATTTTGCAGAAAAAACTAATTTTTAGGATAAGTATGGATGTTTCTGAATAACATATACGAACCTAACCAAAAGATGCATAGGATGCTGTTCCTGCCATTCCACATTGTGCCCAGCTCTCCCTCCCCCATCTAGTGACTGTGATCACATTTTAGAAAAGAGACCTACACGCAAAGGTGTACCTCTTCTGATGGCTGCTGTGGCTCCTGCCATTTACCATTCCAACCCCCACATTTGATTCTCCCCATCAGAAGAGGGAAGAATGCTCAGCTTTCTACACCATATCAAATGATTGGTCTAGGGCGGCTGCCAGCTATCCTGTCTGATCCACAAGGGACTATTCGCTATTTTCCAATAATCTCTCTACTGATTTTTCTACAATTTAAGTAATAAAACTCATCTTCCCGGACCCCAGAAGCTCCAAAGACTGGGCGGTAGTTAGGTAGTCTGGGGAGGAAGAAATGCAATTCTTCTTTTCTTGCACAAGGGACGCATGTGCATAACATTATCCATTATACCTAAATTCCATATGGACTGAAAGAAAAGCTGACCACCTCAGAATGTGAAACAGAGCCATGTAAATCTCAGCCAGAATAACTGTATGAAAATAGTTTTGAAGAAGGAAATCCTGCTAAGTATATGTGAACGATATTTTCCTAAAATAAGTTCAAAACAAAAAAAGTGACTAACTATATCAGGTTTAAATTTTCAAGAGACGCTCAATGCTGGGCATGTGTGTACATGAGAATATTTTTATGTGCTTTAAAACTGTAAAACAACTAATCTCCAGAATCTGGGGGTGATGTTCTGATCAATACATATTTTTTGCTGGAAAACATTTTTATTCTCCTTTCTGTTAGTTCAAGTTAGATTAAATAAACCACTCTCTATAAAGGATCGTTCATATCAACTAAATGTACAGTCACTGACTCTAATAAGCATCTCATCCATCTTAGTTTTGGTATTTCTCAAAGTGAGTGTGGCAACTCAACCCACTAATTAAGAGTCATTAAAGTGACTCGGTATCAAAACACAATTTAGAAAGGAAAAAGAGCACTACTGTGGCCTCCCAGTTCCTGGCAAATAGTTCACAGAGCTACATTAAGAGAAACCTGTGAACACACAAGTTTATTTTTCCCCCTTTCAGTTATCCATTCAAGGGACTTTTTTAAAATCAGTCAAAATTATCTCTTACACTATTAACACAAATTAGTACATCTGATTAACCCAAGGCATTGCGAAATACAGGGCATGTTTGTGTTTGGTAAGTAAATATCCCCAGGGAATTTTAAGAGTTTTGATTAGAAGAAAGTGACACAGAGTCCTGTGGCACCTTACAGACTAACAGACGTATTGGAGCATAAACTCACAAAAGCTTATGCTCCAATACGTCTGTTAGTCTATAAGGTGCCACAGGACTCTTTGTCACTTTTTACGGATCCAGACTAACACGGCTACCCCTCTGATACGTACCGGTACTTGATTAGAAGAGAGTACAATTAGGACATTATATTTCTTTGTTGTCCTTTGGCATCTTGTCTAGCACCAATTCCTGCTAAGTGTTGGGAATATTTCCTATTTATGTTAAAAGGACTGAAAGCCAAATACAGCCTAGAACCATACATGTTACAATTTGTGAGAAAGGACGGTATGTCTATACATATTAGCTCTTATTACTAAATGTTTACTATTGGTTTTATTTATTGTATTACTGCCATGAATGGTCTGCATGTTTTTTTCATCCATTATGGAAGTTAATGAAAATAGAAAGAGAGTACAGGAGAAGGGGAAAAAAACTGTCTTCACAAGGCCTGGTAATTTATTTCTAGTCACAGACTAGCTCCTTCCTACTACTCCCTCTTTAACGACTAATAGGTCGAAGAAACAAGTCCTCTCCCAAAAGTTGTGTTAGCTTGTTTGATGGGAAAGGTGAAAGAATGGCACACTATGCTATTGAGTGAATTATAACAAGCTTTCTGCTCTCTCCCTTTCAAAGGCCCTTGGTGTCAAAAGCTGAATCAGACATCACCCTGGAAATTCAGAAATGACAACACTTTCAAGTTGCCATTAACACCAAAGTTAAAGCATTAAACATGACTAACGATCCTATTAACGATTACGTTTTATACCAAAATGCGGCTAATAACGCTTACCCTTCGTTTGTAAAGCACTTTGAGATCTATTAATGAAATGCATTATATCAAAGTGCATTATTTATTATTGTGGTATTTCACTTACCTACACTATATTTTCATGGAAATATGAAGTTCACAAACATGCGTCTCCTATCAGCTATACTGAGCTTACCTGGGAATGTCAGATGCAGGCTACACATCCTTTATATCTGTATGCAGTATTGGAGTGAAAACATTCCTCTTGTCAAGCAATAGTTTTCTCAGTCCTGTGATTTTTTATTTGGGGCAGGAAATGCTTAAAATAAGTTACTTTGACTAACATTTCTCACTAAGTCTGCAAGTCTACAGATGTGTTAACACAGGATTTGCCTCTACACTACTGGCCTTTGGAGTTCAGCAGGGAAAACTGTTATATTTGGGGGTCTTAACCTTGGAGGGTAAACAGAATATAAAGCTGCATGTCTTTCCCAAAAAAGAATCCTGTGGCACCTTATAGACTAACAGACGTTTTGCAGCATGAGCTTTCGTGGGTGAATACCCACTTCTTCGGATGCAAGTCGGTATTCACCCACGAAAGCTCATGCTGCAAAACGTCTGTTAGTCTATAAGGTGCCACAGGATTCTTTGTTGCTTTTACAGATCCAGACTAACACGGCTACCCCTCTGATACCTGTCTTTCCCAAGTTCATCTTGCAGGTGTGTAAGAGTTCAAGGAGGTATTATGAGAAAGTTTACTGAAGGACAGTTCTTTGGCACTCCCTGCAGCTGTATTTGCATTGAAGCAACATGAATATCTTGTATCTTATTCCCCCCCATCACCTAATATTTTTTTAAATAAAGGAATGGCAAGAAGACTGACATGTGCGCCAGTGTTTTTAATACATTGTCACGAATTTGTTCCTGAATGCTGGATGGCTACCTAAGGGCACTCTCGATTTAAATATACCCTTTAGCAACTTGCATAACTTGTGCCAGTTAAGCAGAGCTAAACTGACCTGAATAAACATCATTTTCAACTGTTGCAGGAAAACGGGTCAGCATACAACGTTTACCGGGGACAAGTTTGCATGATCAGGAGCAAGCCCCTGACTGAGCTGTAGCCAACAACACTGAATTGCAGCAGCGCTGTCAACGCAGAGCATTTGCAACGTAACATCTGTCAGAGACGAATCGTAAGATTAACACCCAGCAAACTCCACAGCAGCCCCCCCCCCCCGTGTGGTTTCGGGCACACACAATCCCCCCGGGACTCTGTCTGCGCTGGGAAGGGGGACAGGAATCGCAGCCCCTCCCTGTTGCGTTTTGAGGGGATTTAATCCAAAGCAGGAGGGAGCAAGAAATCGCAGTTCAAAATGTGCCCGGGGCCTCTGTGCTGCCGGGCCCAAGGCAAGGGATCGGCGGGAGGGGCTGGCCAGCAGCCAGAAGAGGCTGGGGTGTCACTTACCGTGGCTGCCCGCAGGAGCGGATTGTCCCCCCTCGGCTCGCGGCTCCAGGCGGCGGGGAAGTCCGGCGGGGGCCGGAGGCGGCCGCGCGTCGGGCAGCTCAAGGCGAGCAAGGTGCCAAGCAGGAAGGCGGCCGCCGCGCAGCCCAGGTAGAGGGCCAGCCGCAACAGCAGCAGGGCCAGGCACGGCTGCCCCCCGTCCCCCGCCTCCGCCCGCCCCAGGTGGAACACGGACACCGCCAGCAGCCCCAGCCCGGCCGCCAGCATCAGGCGGGACGAGCCGGGATCCTCCTCCTCTTCCTCGTCGTCCGCCTCCTCCTCCCCGCCGGCGACGGCGGCTGCCGCGGGGGCGCTGCTGCGGCAGGACTGGCCGCCGGGGCTGTGCGCTCCCGGGGCGCCGGAGAGGGCGGCGCCCGCCGACTCGGGCTGCCCGCTGCTGCTAGTGCTGTCGGCATCGGGGAACATAGTGCTCCTGGCGCCGCTGGGAACAAGCGCATCTCCCGCCCCTGCGGCCTCCTCGGAAGGTCGCCTCTCCCCGAGCCCCGCGGCTGCTGGCACCGCACCGGCAGGAGAGGGAGCCGGGGCTCATGCCCGGCACCAGCACAGGAGCGGAGCGGGGCCGGCCACTTCTTCACCAACCCTCCCCGCCGACTCCGGCGGCAGCAGCGGCAGCTCCTCCCCGCTGGTGGCCCAGCGCTCGGTGAGAGCAGGGGGAGGCCGCGCCGTGCCCGCGCGTGTCCAGCAGGAGGAGGAGAAGGAGGCGCCTGAGTGACAGCTGCAGGGGCCATGTGCTCTCGCCGGGCAAGGAGGGGCAGCCACACTCTGAGCGGGTCTGTCTTCAACGCTTTGCTTCCACGCAGCAAGGCCTCGCGGCCTGGCCCCCCCAGCCCGAAAGCCTCGCCCCCTGGGGAGTGCTTTAAGGCATCGCCCTATGCTGGGGATGGATTTTACTGTGTGTGTTCAGGGCCGCCGGGGGGGAGGGGCAAGTGGGGCAATTTGCCCCAGGCCCTGCAGGGGCCTCCACATAATATAGTATTGCAACCTTTTTTTATGGAAGGGGCCCCCAAACTTGCTTTGCCCCAGGCCCCTTGAATCCTCTGGGCAGCTGTGTGTGTGTGTTTCAGTGGGGTGTTTACGTAACACTCTGTTTGTAATGGAACTCTTTTCAGGTAAGTAAATACATGAATAAAATCGAACCAAAAAGAAAAATATTTCTCTCCCCCCACCACCATAATTGTTTTCTACTTTGATCTCATTTACACTCATATAAATCCACTGAAATCAGTAGGGTTACTCCAGATTTACATTTGTATAACTACAGCCATCATTTGGCACTTAATGCCCTAATCTGCAAATGGCTCTGTCAGCAGGGAGGACGTAGAGCGCCACCAAAGACACAGGAGTCCAGCCTGGAGCATCTCATTGCAGAATTAGAGTCTTAAACCTTGGCTACACTGGCACTTTACAGCGCTGTAACTTTCTCACTCAGGGGTGTGAAAAAACACACCCCTGAGCGCAGCAAGTTACAGCGCTGCAAAGCGCCAGTGTAAACATTGCCCCAGCGCTGTAAACTAATCCCATGGGGAGGTGGAGTACCTGCAGCGCTGGGAGAGCTCTCTCCCAGCGCTGGCACTGCGACCACACTCGCACTCCAAAGCGCTGCCGTGGGAGTGCTCCCGCAGCAGCGCTGTACAGCTGCAAGTGTAGCCATACCCTTAGTCTGTAAACTCAGTGCAAGGACCTTGACTTCCTACAGGTCTGAACCCACCAAGTACACTTTGGGCACTGTACAATAAATAGGATTATAATACAAAATACATAGTCTCCTTATTGTCACACCCTTAATTATCATCATAAAGTTATAAAACAAAACATAAATAAATCACTAATAATGTTTTTAAAAAAGGTTACACACAGAGTAAAAGGCAATCCCTGCCCTAAAAGGTTTATAATCTAAGCCCTTATTTTACAAACATGCACATGCTTAACTCTGCTACTGTGAGTAAACACATGGGACTAGTGTGTGAAAAAACACCCCCTTGACCGATACAAGTTTCAGCACTATAAAGTGGCAGTGTAGACAATGCACCAGCTCCAAGTGCTGGTAGCTACTCCCCTCATGGGGGTGGTTTTTTTACAGCACTGGGAGAGCTCTCTCCCAACTCTGGTGCCTCAACTACACAGCCACATTAAAGTGCTGTTGGTAGTGAAGACATACTCTGCCTGCAGGATCTGGACCTAATATAATTGAGCAGCAAAAAACATTAAACCTTTTAAAATGTCACTGTCATTAAATCTTCACCATTCTCATGGTTCCAACTTTTAGCAACATGGTTGTGCCGCTGCAGCCATGCCGCTAAAAGGCATTGCAGTGTAGCCTCTGTTTGTCAGCAGGAGAGAGCTCCCTGATGACAAAAATCTTCCACCCTCAACGAGTGTTGTCAGCGTTGTCCGCAGGACAGCACTCCTGCTGACAAAGTGCTGTTCACATCAGCACTTGTCGGTGACAAAACTTTTGTCTTTCAGAGGGGTGCGTTTTTTTAACACCTCTGAAAGACAAAACTTTTGTCTTTCACTTGCTAGAGAAATACAACCTAGATGGAGCTACTATAAGGTGGATGCATAACTGGTTGGAAAACCGTTCCCAGAGAGTAGGTATCAGTGGTTCACAGTGAAGCTGAAAGAGCATATCGAGTGAGATCCCACAGGGATTATTCTTGGGTCCAGTTCTATTTAATATCTTCATCAATATTTAGATAATAGCATAGAAAGTAGACTTATAAAGTTTGCAGACAATACCAAGCTGGGAGGGGTTGCAAGTGCTTTGGAGGATAGGATTAAAATTCAAAATGATCTGGACAAACTGGAGAAATGGTCTGAAGTAAATAGGATGAAATTCACTAAGAACAAATGAAAAGTACTCCATTTAGGAAAGAACAATCAATTGCACACATACAAAATGAGAAATGGTTGCCTAGGAAAGAGTACTGCAGAAAGGGATCTGGAGGTTACAATGGATCACAAGCTAAGTATGAATCAATCGTGTAGCACTTGTAAAAAAAAAAGTGAACATCGTTCTGGGATGCATTAGAAAGAGTGTTGTAAGCAAGACATGGGAAGTAATTCTTCTGCTCTGCTCCCCACTGATAAGGCCTCAACTAGAGTATTGTGTCCAGTTCTGGGTGCTACATTTCAGGAAAGATGTGGACAAACTGGAGAAAGTCCAGAGAAGAGCAACAAAAATGATTAAAGATCAAGAAAACATGACCTATGAGGGATGATTGAAAAAAACGGGGTTGTTTAGTCTGGAGAAGAGAAGATGGGGGGACATGATAACAGTTTTCAAGTATATAAAAGGTTGTTACAAGAAGGAGGGAGAAAAATTGTTCTCGTTAACCTTTGAGGATACGACAAGAAGCAATGGGCTTAAATCGCAGGAAGGGTGGTTTAGGTTGGATGTTAGGAAAAAAATTACTAACCATCAAGATAGTTAAGCACTGGAATAAATTGCCTAGGGAGGTTATGGAATCTCTGTCGTAGGTTTTTCAGAGTAGGTTAGATAAACACATAGGAGCCGACTCCATGGGTGCTCCAGGCCTAGAGCAGCCACGTAAAAAAATTAGTGAGTGATTAGCACACACTGGCAACCAGCTCCCTCTCTCCCCCACCAGCACCTCCTGTCCGCTGGCTGTCCTGCTGATCAACTCTTCCTCTTTCTCCCAGCACATCCTACTCACCGCAGTCAGCTGTTCCGTAGCCTGCAGGAGGTGCTTGTGGGGTTGGAGTGGGGACAGGGCACACTAGGGGGTAGGGCGGAACTGGGCAGGAAGAGGTGGGATGGGGTGCAGCAGAAGTGGGGTTGGGGGCTTGGGAGAAGGGGTAGGGGCGAAGCCTGGGCAGAGTGGGGTAGGAAGAGGTGGGCCAGGGATGAGGTCTTGAAGGAAAGGAGTGGGGAGGGCCTGTGGAAGAGTGGGGGCGGGGCTGAGCACCCCCAGGGCCTGGAGGAAGCTGGTGCCTGTGGCTAAACACCTGTCAGGAATGGTCTAGATCAGGAGAGGGCAAACTTTTTGGCCACATTGGGTTTACGAAATTGTATGGAGGGCTGCTTAGGGGAGGCTGTGCCAGGCCCCTGCTCCGTGCTCCCTTACCACGCTGCGTGGAGCACTGATGATTGGCGGCGATACAGCCGCACCGCCCAGAGCACCAGGACAGGCAGCCGTTCTGTCTAGCTGGAGCCAGCCATGCCCCTGCGCAGCACAGAGCATCAGGTCAGGCCGTGGCTCTGCGGCTGTGCTACCTGGCAAGAGCTTGCAGCCCCACCACCCAGAGCATTGCGCTGGTGGCACAGTGAGCTGAGGCTGCGGGGAATGGGGAACAGCAGGGGAGGGACCAGGGGCTAGCCTCCTGGGCCAGGAGCTCAGGGGCCCGGCAGTGGCGTAGCCAGGTGGAGAGAACGGGGAGGCGGACATAAAAAAAGGTGCCACCCGCTGCAGCGCTTGTACTCACCAGGCGGCACTCTGGGTCTTCAATGGGCACTTCGGCGGTGGGTCCTTCATGCACTCCGGGTCTTTGGTGGCACTGAAGGACCTGCCGCCGAAGTGCCGCCGAAGATCCAAAGCGCCACCCAGTGAGTACAAGCGCCGCAGTGGGTCCAAGCGCTTTTTTAGGTCCGCCCCCCTGTTCAGAGTAAAAATTAAAAAGGCGCCACTTGTGCTCATTGGGGGAGCTGCGGCTCCCCCTGCTCCCACCCCCAGCTACGCTACTGACCAGGCAGGTGGGTTCCACGGGCCAGATGTGGCCCGCAGGCCATAGTTTGCCCACCTCTGGTCTAGATAATACTTAGTCCTGCCTTGAGTGCAGTCCTACCCTTCTCTAGTTCTAAAATACTGTGAAGAAGGGTGAGATCACCTGTGAGTTTATGGTACAATGCACTAACAGAAAGCGACTCAATGAAGACAGGGAACACCCTGGCAGCTCCTGGCAGCACGGCAGAGCAGGTTGATAAAAGTCCGGATGGTGGTGCTGCGGGGCTAAGGCAGGCTAGTCTCTACCTGTCCTGGTGCAGGTCCCTGCAAATGGGAGAAATGGGAGCTGGGGGGCGGCGCCTGCAGGCAAGAGCAGCGTGCGGAGCCTTCTGGCTCCCTCGCTTAGGTGCTGGACCTGCTGGCCACTTCCAAGGTACAGCATGGAGCCAGGACAGGCAGCTGCGCCGCTGACCTGGAGCTGCCCCAGCCCTGAGCCCCCCCAATCTGGAGCCCCCTCCTGTATCCGAAACCCCGGACTCCCACTCAGAGCCCTCACCCCCCTGCACTCCAACCCCCTACCCCAGCCCAGAGCCCCTCGACATCCTGAACCCATCATCTTCAGTTCCACCCCAGAGTCTTCATCCCCTCCTGCACCCCAACCCCCGCCTCAACCCACAGCCCCACCTGCACTCCAAATCCTTTGCCCCCCCCCCAGCCTGGAGCCCTCTCCTGCACCCCAAACCCTTCATACCCAGCCCCACCCCAGAGCCCACACCCCCTCCCACAGCCAGGGCTGGCACTTCCATTTAGGCAACCTAGGCCTAGGCGGTCGCCTAGGGTGCTAGGATTTGGGGGGGGGCATTTTGCTGCCCTTGGCGGAAATTTGGCAGCAGGGGGGGGTCCTTCCGCACTCCGGCTCTTTGGCGGCAATTCTGCGGCGGGTCCTTCACTCGCTCCGGGACCCGCCACCGAAGTGCCCCAAAGACTGGGAGCGTGGAAGGACCCCCGCCTAGGGCACCAAAAACCCTGGTGCTGCTCCTGCCCACAGCACAGTGAAAGTGAGCGAGGGCAGGGCCTCAGGGAAGGGCGGGGCTAGGATGTTCCATTTTGTGCAGTTAGAAAGTTGGCAACCCGACTCCCAGGGAAAGGGACGTGCTGGCAGCAGGGCCGAATGGGCCATTGTGCATCTGGCAACTGCCCGCTTGTAAATCGTGCCCTCGCCCGTGACGCAGCTGGTGTTGCGGGGCCCCCTACCATGCCCCTGGCCGGCCCCTCGCTCCGGGGACCGACCCCCGCGCCATGCGCCACAGAAAGTCAATCCAGTCCTTGCTCTCAGTTACTTGGCTACAAAGACAAAGGCCAAAATTACTCTAATAAAAGACTCGATTCCCTTCGTGCTAAGTCGCTCCCAGCGCTCTGCACTGACGGGCGCCGCTGCCCAGTCTGGCCCCGCGGCTCCGCGCCGCAGTAGGGCCCCGCGGTATTTACACAGCGCCAGTCCCGCCCGCGAGCATCTCCCCGCAGGGCGCCGGGCCCGGCCTTGCAGCACGTTGACAAGGCGCGTTGCCAAGGGCGGAGCTGCCCTGCCCTGCCCCAGCTCTCCCCACGCCGGAGGCAGCAGTAAGGGGCTCCAGGCCGCCCCCTAGCGCCCAGCGAGCGGGAGCTCCACCCCCTCCCCGGCGACGCAGGGGCCGGGCTTGTTGCTGGCGCCGGGCGAAAGGCGCGGGGCCCGGAGCTGAGCTGCTGCAGCGCAGCTGTCTCCGTGAGTATCCGCCCGCGGGCCCGGGCCGGGGGGAGGAGGCTCCTGGGCACCGTCCGCCCGGCGCTACGGGCGGCTCCGGCTGTGCCGACCACAAAGCTCAGACCCAGGGTAACGGCGACGGGAGCTTGGCTACTGCCCGGGGCACCCTGGCGTCAGGTTCCCCGGAGGCGGCGGGGCTGGCGTGCACGGACGGGGGCGGCCCTAGCGGCGGTGTGGGACTGGTAAACCTGCCGCCTGTACGCCCCCCTCCCCCGAGCATCCTCGCCGATGCCTGCGGCTAGAGCCCCCGGGGGCCCTCGCCTCGCTCCGCCTCCCCCCTGCCCTTGTCCCCATGCACCCAGGCTGTTCCTCCGGGTGTGCCTGCCCTGCCAGGGGCGAACGATAGCTGCAGGCGGTGCTCTACTCCAGCACCCCCGAGTGGGCAGGCAAAGGCACCGTATAATTAGCAGGCCTTGGAAAATGGGAGATTTTAATTATATATTTTGTATTATATTTTAGTGAGGTTGCTTTCCCCCCCTGCACCCTCGACAAGGATTTTACTGGTTTGCTACTTGAGTCCCTGCCTGAGTGACACCTATGTAGGTGTCTGTTTAGTGTGGAGGTTGGTTGAACTATATTTGGAGAGTTTCTTCTTCACTGAAAACCTGAATTAAATCATGTTTCAATTAAATATCCATATTAACCAACTTTCTGTGTCTCCCCCTCCCCACCTGTGTTGATCAGCAAGGTATTTGTATGGAAATCAAAGTCCTTTCCTTTAAATAATGTTTCATCCAACTACCTTATTCATCTGCTGGTACCTCAGTTTAATGTCCGTAACAGGATTCTTTATGTAATAGTTGACCGTTTTTTGTGTCAACCACTGGACTGCAGTATTGCTGAATTAATTGGTCTAGAAAAAGAGATAGGAGTGATAGGATAGAAAATACAGAAGAGTGACATTTTAATAGTGCTTAGTAAAATATGTTGTAAAGATATTAAAACATTATGCTTGTATGTAATGGAGTTTGGTCATTGGGTCCAAGTACTATACATTTGGCAAAAATGTCTTAACTCAGCAAACTAGAACATAATTGTAGTATAACACTTATGAATGAATTATACTATCTCAGTAATATTATACATTTGGCCAGGGTCTTTAAAGTGTCTTCCTTGGAATTAAATAATTCTAGCCATTTGTTTTACATAATTCTATTTTCTTTCCTGTTATCAATATTAATACAAATCTGTATGACAACTAACTACTCATGTTTTGTGTGGGATCTATAAATCCATTAAAGTAAGTTGTAACCTGCTCAAACTTTGTATACATTGGAAGTATGTATACTCTTTCTGCACCAAACAAAATAAAGAACAACAATACAAATTGTGATCTTAGATATGCATTGCTGGGCATCTCAGGGGATATTACATAATATAAGGCAGTGCATACCACACATATGAAGCACTGTCTATACATTCTCAAAGCCTGTTAAGGAAGCTATTATGGTTTAAATATGGTCAACATGGTTTGAATTCACACAGCAACAACTAGGTTTCTAACCATTAGAGGAGTGAAGTTCTGGAACAGCTTTCCAAGGTGAGTAGTGGGGGCAAAAGACATATCTGGCTTCAAGACTAAGCTTGATAAGTTTATGGAGGGAATGGTATGATGGGATAGCCTAATTTTGGCAATTAATTGATCTTTGATTATTAGCAGGTAAATATGCCCAGTGGTCTGTGATGGGATTTTAGATGAGGTAGGATCTGAGTTACTACAGAGAATTCTTTCCTGGGTGCTGGCTGGTGAGTCTTGCCCACATGCTCAGAGTTTAACTGATCACCATGTTTGGGGTTGGGAAAGGAATTTTCCTCCAGGGCAGATTGGCAGAGGCCCTGGAGGTTTTTCGCCTTCCTCTGCAGCATGGGGTCTGGGTCACTTGCTGGAGGATTCCCTGCACCTTGAGGTCTTTAAACCACAATTTGAGGACTTCAATAATTCAGACATAGGTTAGGGGTTTGTTACAGGAGTGGGTGGGTGAGATTCTGTGGCTTGCATTGTGCAGGACTAGATGATCATAATGGTCCCTTCTGACCTTAAGTGTATGAATCTGTGAATCTATGAAACTGTTTTATGGCATGTTGCATAATAGCATGTAGGCCTTGCTAGAAGTTTTCCTCTTCAGTGTTGTTCTGTTAAACAGAGTTTTGCTGAAACTGGCTTAATGGTAACATGTAAAGGGCTCATCACAGAACTGTTAGTCCTTTGTCAAACAATCCACAGCACAACATCAACTAGGTAAACATTTACAAGATGACTACATCCAAACCAGAAGGTAAATATACACTTATATTTATTACATTTATTTAAAAAGACTGTAATTTAGTCACTCTTATGACATGTACAGAGTTCTTATTTGGACAATCATGGATAGAAAGATATATAAATAGTTCCATAAAGTGTTGAATGTATGTATCCATGAGAGCATACTACTCAACAAGAGAAGTATTTTGTTATGGAGTGAAAAAACAGAGCAATCTCTTTTGGCTATTTATTTTCAGTCTCTGTGGTCTGTTCTGATGCATATATAGGGTGTCATACAACTGGTGCAAATGTATGCTTTCATGAGAAACTAATCCCTTTTCCTATAGAAAAGCCTTAAAATGCTAATCAATAACTAGGAAGAGTTGTCAATATGAAAGGGGCACTTTCCACCAAAAATGAAATTAATCAGATATGCTGCTTGTAAGGTAAGATGCACTAAAATGGTTGTTACAGATACTAAACATCAGAAGCATTTTCTTGCTAGATGTTAGCTTCAGAATGGAGACTGGGAAATAAACCTTCAGTTGTTTGGATTCAGCTCTTGGAATGTTTCCCTGCTCTGCTGTCTGCCCCAGCCCATGAGAAACCCATTTCCTTCTCTCTCTTCACAGGTGTGCTTCCATTGAGGTCTCCAGGAGTAGGGTTCCCTCACTATGGACCTTAGAAAACCTGCAGATATGGGGACTTAAGAGAGCATTTGTGGGATAAAGAGGGCTGTTCCTCTCCTTTGTTGTGTATTTCCTGAGACATGCAGAACCCTCAGTGAATTTTAGGTGGCTCATTGCCTCCTCATTCATGCGTTTTAGGAGGTTCATCCTGACACACTCCATCCCATGAGTCTTAGTAGGCTTTTTTTTAGTCTTCTGAGCCTATTTGATTCATTAGAAGACTGACCGATCTAGAGATGGTTGGGGAAGGGCTGCCATCTAGGGCTTAACAGGAAGATCATTCAGAAGTTTTCCAGAGAGTCTTCTAAGACATGTAGCGGTGAGGAGGGGTTTCACAAGCTTCTGAAAGTCCACACAGCAGGGAAGCCTATGACTTTTCTTGGGGCAACCAGGACTGAGAGTCACATTGTAACCCCATGCCTCCAGCATGAGGGAGTCTTGCCTTTGCTTGGTTTGGGGTGGGGTGGGGCGGTATCAGCAACCTAATTCTGCCATTCTTTTAGCCATTCAAGCACTCTCCTTAGGACTGTACCAGCCCAGTATTCACCTTGCAGGTTAACAATTGATGCACCCTAGTCCCCTGTGATATCCAGCTGCTGACACTAACTACTCACAGAAAATCCAAATCCTCTGCACCCAAAGGTGCAGTGTACCCCACTTTACTGGTGTTACCCTAAACCCCCACTCCCATAAACCACACAGCAGTTATGAGCCCTTACAATAAAACAAAAGTAGGCTTATTTAAGAAATAATTAAGATTAAAGTAGAAACGAGGGAGTGATGGCAACGGTAACAATACAAAACAATCACCAAATGCAAACCTTGGTCTAGACTTATAGTTACCTTTCCTATCCAATAAAGTAGGTTTCCCCCTCAAATTTCAGTGTGTTGCAGAGCAGACTGGTTTCACCAGAACCAGGATCCAAATGTTCATGAAAACATCCCCACACCACAGGGGTTCCTTCAGCGAATGGATCCAGAGTGCTTCTCACTCCTTTGTGTTATACTGAAAACAGCCACCCACCCCCACCCCAATTCACAGACAGGGCAAACCCCTGTCTTGTTGTAAAGTTCCTGTTTTACCTTCAAGTGGATTTGATTTTTTTTTTCAGTTGCCTCTGATTGTTTTCCATTGGAAGTCCTAGTATTGTGCAAGGCCACACAGCTGAGCCTTGCATTATGTCATTGGCTACACAGGGCAGGATGACAACTCCCTCACTACCCAAATTGGCCATCACTGAGATGCATTAGCCCCTGGTGACTTTTATTCCAAGTCCATAAAGCATTCTTTCTCTATAATTCCTTAAATATTACCTGCAATGATTATGAATTTTGACAAGTTACAAGCTTTCTGTAAATACTTTACATATTACTCTTTATGGATAAATATTCTGGAGGACGTGTCTGGTGTAGTAAGTTTGAGAGATCTGAGGTGGTGAGAGTTGTTTGCAAAGAACAGGGGACTTTGCTGTGGGACCTCTGTGTCAGAAGAAAACTAAGCTTGGAGGTGGCTTTGGCCTGATAAACCAACTAACTAACCTAGCTCGCCTTGATTCACTTACACAAGCAAAGCCATACTCGTGTGTACCCTCCTAAGGTACCTTGAACTGTGTATTATCCAAGTAATTTTCCCAGCACTCCACATGCCCCCCTCTTTCAAAAGCCCCCTTAGCTTTTTAGTCTCATGTTAGTGCTATTTAAAAAACTAAGGAGATTCCCACACAATCTCCATTAACGTTACAGGCACAGTTCAGTGGCTTGTGTATATTACTCTTGAAGAACATTGGTTTAGTTTAATAACCTGCACTCACTGCCACACCAAAAATCCAAACAGTAGAAATTCTTAGTTAAACTTGAAAGAAACCAACCAAGCTTTCGAACACAGTATTTACTGTTTTTCCCCTAGCAGTGACCTGAGTAAATCAGAAAGTTATACTACCTTATCCATTTTTTTTAAATAAGGACCACAAAAACTAAAATCTTGGCTATGCTGCTTTGTGGCCTAGTGATGCATAATAGACATAAAACAATTTTACAGATTCCTGATATGACAGGCAACATACTGAAGGGACTCATTCCCAACTCTGTTTAAAGTCCCAAATATTGAGAGGTACTGAGAGCACTCAGTGCATTACAGGAGGTGCATGACACTTCACAATATGAAACCTAATCATTCTGCGTGCTGGTAATTTATTTCAAGTGTCATTAGACAAAAAGCATGTCTCCTTGTACATCTAGTGTAATCTAGTCTGACTGCACATTTCAGGCCACAGAAACCTCACCCACCAATCCCTAACCTCTGACTGATTTACTGAAGTCCTCAAATCGTGATTTTAAAGACTTCAAGTTACAGAGAATCCACCATTTACACTAGTTTAAACCTGCAAGAGACCTGTACCCAATGCTGCAGAGGATACCCCCAGAGCATGGGGCACGGGTCACTTGCTGGAAGATTCTCTGCAGCTTGAGGTCTTCAAACCGCAATTTGAGGACTTCAATGACTCAGACATAGGTTAGGGGTTTGTTACAGGAGTGGGTGGGTGAGATTCTGTGGCCTGCATTGTGCAGGAGGTCAGACTAGATGATCTTAATGGTCCCTTCTGACCTTAAAGTCTGTGAGTCTGAGGGTCTCTGCCAATCTGACCTGGGGGAAAACTCCTTTCCAACCCCAAATATGGTGTTCAGTTAGGCCCTGAGCATGTGAGCAAGACCAACTAGCCAGACACTTGGGAAAGAATTCTCTGTAGTAACTCAGAGCCCTCCCCATCTAGTATCCCATCACTAGCCATTGGAGATATTTGCTGCTAGCAGTTGCAGATCAGCTACATGCCATTGTAGGCAATCCCATAAACTTATCAAGCTCAGTCTTGAAGCCAGTTAGGTTGTGGTTTTTTTTGCCCCCACTGCTCCCCTTGGAAAGCTGTTCCAGAACTTCACTCTCTGATGGCTAGAAACCTTCATCTAATTTCAAGCCTAAATTTGTTGATAGCAAGTTATGGCCATTTATTCTTGTGTCCACATAGGGGTTTAACTTAAATAACTCTACATATACAAACACCATATGTCCCAATCATGAAATTGGAGTAATTGTAATGAAAGATGGGACGTTTGTGTGGTGGTAAATCAGCACATTTGGTATTGGGGATGCATGTTTGCTTCAGTGCTCCATGTTCAATGAAATGGTAGGAGGACAACTCCAGGGACTGGTTAAATTAGTCTAGATGCTTTAACTATGTACTTCCATACTTTATATACTTTGGGTTTCTAACTCTGTTTTAACCTTAACATTGAATCCTAACATCCATTCAAACCACTAATATGTGCCTTCACCCTAGGTTTTTTTTTTTTGTAGGGGATCCTACCTTTGTCTTATTATTTGATATTTATATTACAATAATGTCCAGAGGGCCTGTAACTACAACCCATCTCCAAACTGATCTCCAGGGGGGTACTGTTGGTAGCAGCTTTGTGGGGTGTTTTTTTAAGTTTATGTGGTTTATACTATGACTTGTTGTTGGTTTTTGTTAAAGAAATCTTTAGGCCTGGCAAGGTTTTGGTCCTCATTCTTTAAAGACACTGTCTTTTCTGTGTTTATATATCGCCTAGCACAGTGGAGTCCTGGTCCATGACTGTGGCACTAGGTGCTGTGATAATACAAATAATAATAAACTTGGGAGCTGGTAGTGTATACCTATAGTTACTGTTTTACTACCACCAGCTAGCTAGTGTATTCTTGAGGATATTCCATAGAGTCCCAGTCCTGCAAAAACTTATGTTCATAATTTACTGTTGACCTCAGTGTGGGATTACTTATTTTAGTAAAGTTAAGCATATGTGTAAGTGTTGAAAAGACAGGGGCTTAGGTAAGTAATTGATGCTTGGTAAGAATTTTCTAGATGGACAGTTGTTAGCGTATACAGCAGGAAACATGTTTTCTTTGAATGTGTAAATAAGAGGGTTATTAAAATCAGAAGTTAGGGATAGGTATTTTGGATCAGTGACAGCTTTTACTAAGACTGCATGATCTCATTTGTTGATTCCATATTCTAGGAACTGAAATACTAAAAATCTGTACTTTCTACAGACAGTATAATAAAAGATTTTGTACATGTATGTAGTGTGCTATTCTCCTGAAAAATCCCTGACTACAAATAATTTGGCAAATCCCACTTTTCAAAGAAATGTCTCGTGTCCTAGACACACAAGGGAATAAAATACAAAAGTACCAACTGAGACTCAAATTCCTCTCGTTTAATTTCTTTTCATACTCACTATTAAAACAATGTATAGTTTGTGAAGCACCAAGAATGTCACTGAGAGAAATTGACCAAAGCAGCACATCTGTTTTTTAATAATGTAAAGATTACAAAGTGAAGGGACTGTGCCTGAAAAATGAAAGAGGTAATGTTATGAATAAAATATTAATATTAATATTGCAGTGAAGTGGCTAATGTTACCATCATTATCTGCTGCGCAGAATCAAAGTTGTTGAACTGTGTGTTGAGAGGCCACAGAGTGCTAACAAATGATTCTTTTGTAGTTCAAAAAGACCTGTATTTTGGATGCTCGAATTCTGTTTCCATTGTTGCCATTAAGGTCTTGGCTACACTTGCAGATTTGCAGCGCTGCAGCAGGGTGTGAAAAAACACCCCCTCCAGTGCTGCAAGTTGCGGCGCTGCAAAGCGCCAGTGTGATCAGAGCCCCAGTGCTGGGAGCACGGCTCCCAGCGCTGTACGTTAATCCTCATAGGGAGGTGGAGTACGGACAGCGCTGAGAGAGCTCTCTCCCAGCGCTAGCGCTCCAACCACACTCGCGCTTCAAAGTGCTGCCGTGGGAGCGCTCCTGCGGCAGTGCTGTGCAGCGCTAAGTGTAGCCATAGCCTTAGTTGTGACTAGCCATTACTGTGCAGCATAGTGATAGCTGTGAAGACCTAGCATGGCCATATGTTACAATATAACCAGTAACACTAAAATATTGTTAATGTAGTCTTGGTTGCTAAGAACATAATGATACAAAAACTTGCAAGAATGTTACAGTTAACACTTAAATGTGAGTGGATGAAAATGATCAGAAAAGGTAATATAGATATACATTTTTAACTAATCTAAGAAAAAATGTGTAAAATTGCCCCAAACCAACTTTAACTGTGACCTATAGAATTTCACTCTTCCATTTATATAAGACAATTAAAAAAAATCAGATGTAAGTAAATTCCATGTGGCAAACAATACTGAGGTCTGATAATAGGGGCAAGAACACTGTTCTGTCATTTAGTTATTGGTTCATTCGCATCTAGATACAAAGTAGAGTCATCCAACTACTGACACAAAGACCCTCTTCTATATCTGTCATGTAAAGGATTTATAGTTACAACACATATAGTATTAAAGTTTATTACTTAGCTTTATAAAGCCGATGTCCTATGCATGACAACTATTAAACAGGTAGTTCCATAATTGTGGGTCTTATGAAAGCTGAACCCAAGGTAAGAGGAATCCAAGCAGAGTGGATTTGATTTAAATCAAATAGATTTAAATAATTATTTAAATTGCTAGTCACGAAGACTCGATTTAATCATGGATTTCTACAGAAAAGTGCATTCTTGTTCATTGTTATAACCTTAATACATATTTTTTACAACTCAGATATAGGTGTAGGTTTCATTTTTAGAAGGTACACACTATACTTTTTTTAAGTGATTTATTTTGAAAACTTTTCAGATTAGTTTTACAGCTATATCAGAAAATGAATGATTGTTTGGTTATTTCATTTACCAAAGGTAACTGAAGCCAATATTTATGAAGTCATTGAGAGGTGAACTATCTCCAGTTCAACAGGTTAATTATTGATATTTGGAGGATTTTCTTGCCATGCTATATTAGGAGGAGAACATCACCAGACAGACATTTAAATTGTTTTCTCTAGCTAAAACAACAACGTTATGTATTCTGGATTTTTTTTCTTAAACAACAAACATATAATATTTTAACAAAAAAATATGAATTTTTGACTTAAACATTCACGTTTTTTAAAATCAGGTTTGTTTTTGTTAAAAGTTGTTTTTAACTGAAATATTTAAAAAAAATCAATTATGTCAGCCAGGTCAACATAAGAAACTTAAAATATTGGCTTCTGCAGCTAACTCAGTCGTCTTCACCTTCATTTTCCTGTTTGTTCATAATCTGGAAAAGGAAAAACAAGCTTTCCTGCTCTTTCAGGTCTCAAACGATTTCTCAATTTGGAATGAATTAGTCCAAAGGAAGAAAATATTCTTTCTACACCGGCAGAAGAAGCTACTGCTGCTAAAAGTGAGATTATCACTTCAACAGTCTCTGAATCCAAGTGCTTAAGTGACTTCCACCAGTTCACTGGTGTGACTTTCTTTAAAACATCATGAGCAAACATAATTCTGAAGTTTATTATAGTTGGCATTATGGAGGGATGATTGCTGGATGTCCCTGTCAGAGCCAACTCTTCTTCTTCAGCAGTTAAGGTTTGACGCTGGTACAGAGTATTGAGAATATTTGCAAGAAAATGAGTTGGAGATAGTGCTTGTCCCATTTGTTCTTTTAATGTTTGTAATTTAATTCTGTCATTGCACATTTCCCTTTTTAAGATCTCACTCAGTCCCTTCCAAATCTCAAGAGCGTCAGCAATAAAACAGCTATTTCCCTGCATTATGTTCAAGACTACAGAAATAGGCTTCAAGGTACTCAGCATGTGTTCAACATTTCTCTTAAGCCCAATGTTGAGAACTTTGGCTGTGACAGTGCCATCTGTTTTTTCACAGTTTTGTTCACAAACTGTCATCAGATTAGGCCAGTTCTTGATCTAGTGCTCAAAACAGTCCACTATGGAGTTCCATCACACGTCTTGTGGGAGAGTTAGCTTGGTTCCTCCCACTTTTTTCAGAGCAGCTGCTGCAAAGTGGTTGTTATGGAAGTATTTTGCAATTTCAACATCATTAGCCTTTATTTCTGGAACACTGAAGTCTTTGGCTAGGAGGTGCATCAAATGAGCACTGCAACAATATGTTATTAGTTGGGACTCTCTTCTAAATTTCTTCTCATCTTGGTGACATTTGCAACATGGTCTGTGATCAAGCTGCATGCTAGACATTTGATTTTTTTTCTAAAGGTTTTTTATAGCTGTTACTGCTACATCTTGTAAGTATTCTGCTGTGTGTGCATTTCCTGATGTATCAATTGTTTCTGTAAGGAAGACATTCCCTTCTTCTGTTGTCACACAAGCATATACAACAGGATAATTGTGGACATTGCTCCACCCATCAAGACTCTCAGGTTAACAATTTCACCCTTTAGACCTTTTGCACACTGCTCAATTTCTCTTTCATACACTTTATCCAGCAATTTGCTTGTGACATCTGCTCTGTTGGATGGACTGTATCCTGGTCTTAATGACTGAACCATGTTAATGAAGTGTGGGTTCTCAGTCATACAGACAGGAGAGTTTGTTGCATAAAGGAACCGGGCAATTTTTTCATCAATTACCTCTTTTTGTAATCTGCTGGTTCGTATCACAAACTTATCTGTGGTTGTTTCTGGATGATGGAACTTTTTTTTTTTTTTTTTGCTACAGGTGATATACTGTGGTTATGTGACATACATGATGTGACTGAAACGCTATCATTGGCAGATAACGCTGAACCTATAGAAAATGATGGTGATCTTGAAGATGGATAGTCTTCAGAATCCTGTATGTTTAGGATGGATTCTCCTAAACAAAATAAGTCAATGCAGTTGTTTAATTATTACCATACTACTCATTTAGTAGTATTCATTGCATTCACTGACACTCAGTACTACTTTAAAGGTGAAATTGTAAAATTAAGATCTGCCTATTTTAGCTATTTATTTTTTATCACAACTGCATCTAAAATGATAGTACCATAGAGTAACAACTATATTTTTTGCTCAAACATGAGAATTCAAGAATAGTCCAGAAGGAAGACAGGCAGTCCTTAAGAAAGAAGTATGAAATAGAAAAGTTTACCAACCTGAAGATCCTGCATGTTCAGACATGTTCCTTTCATCATCTTCAACGCGGCTTCCTCCTGAGAAGGAACACTTCTCATGATGTTGTTGTTGTTGTTGTTTCATTCGGGCAACCAGGCCTTGCATTTCTTTGTTGCACTGTTTGCATTTTGCACGCATGCTTTTCTTACCCACTGGTAGAGGAACTTCATTCAGATATTCCCAAACTGGGTCTCTTTTATGGCCTGCTGCCATTATAGGTTTCCCTTCTAGTGAAAGAATGATATGGCAGTTTTCAAATCAATGAAGGCTACACTCAGAACGACCTCAAGACTTCTGGAATATGCTGCTCAAACAGTTTCACTTTTGTTTCTACTATCTATCCCTCTCTTCTCACATTTATATCCAGACTTTTTCTCCTTGTCCAGATCTGTTCCGCCCCCAAAATCTTCTATTCAATGAACTTTTTGAAACTTGCACTTTTACAGAAAGGTAAGGGATTGACTCTGTGTACACAAATTTGCTGAGGGGACAATAGAGTTGAGGTCTGTTATTTCTCACCTCTGTATATTTATGTAAAACATTTTTCCTGTTAACAAGCATGTTATCTCTGGAGACCTAAATTCACAGTTTGAGAACTGCAAAACTAAGCATCTCTGGTAACTTCTAGACTGAGCCCCATTGAGTAGATAGAAAGATTAACCTAAATAATCTATTTTTTAAAAAAGCCCCTGGAATCCCATAAAATTGGGTCCGTAATCCGTGAACTATTGGAACTCATTTACAAAACTTTTCTTAGGCATTACATGAATATGTTGTCTCATACTATAGAATTAGAATTTATAATCCCTATTCCATGATGAGATATCTTTGAGCTATAATGTATCTTAATTAAAACTATCTTTAGATGGATTTTTTTTGATAAAATGCTTTTTGAGGAAAAACCTGATTTAAATTTAAAAAAATGGATTTTTTTAAAAGAAAAATCATTGATTTTTATCCACCCTGAATCCAAGAAAGATTGTTCTGGGAATATCTAATAGAAGTTTTACATTTTTAAGAAAAAGGGAAGTGTATGTAATATATAGATGTTTTTAACTTTGCCTTTTTTCATTCTTTTTAATATTTACTTTATAATAAAGTTGTATACTAAAGCTTTTTTAGCATTACATTTCCTTTTAGGCTATTTTTAGGAATCCCTCTGAGAGCTGGGTGTCAGATTCTACAGGATATTTGAAGCCAGTTGACACAAGAAGTGATAAATACTGCAAAACTCAAATTCCACCCTGGACTTTTAAGAGGAGGGCGGGGGGGGGAGCATGTCTTGTCCTGCTTCCCTCTGTCCCTATATCTACAGCTGTGGAGGAATTTAGGAGATGTGCAGAGTTGATGGCTCCCCAGGTTTCCTTCCACTTCTGTTGCCCTGCAGTGCTTAGGAACTTTGCAAGGTTTCCAGCTCACTAGGTCTCCTTTTGCTTCATTGGCTCTTTGAAGCTTTGGATCTCAGTAGAATCCCTGGTTTCTTACTACTTACGCTGCTGTATGTTGCTTTTGAACTTCATGTGGTCCATTTCTCTTCATGTAGTGGTGCATGATTTAGAAAACTCTGAAGCTTCAGAGCAGTTGAAAAGTGGGGAGAGAACTGGGAACGATGGGCCCTGTGGAATTTCTGTGCTTCAAAAAGTACTTGAGGCAAGAGTGCGCTCAGTGCTAGTATCAATAGTGTCATGCCAAGTGTAAAAGTTTCCCCGATAAAGATCTGTGGTTCTGTTGCCTTGCACAGCTTAAGAACTATGAAAAGTTGATTGTTTCCCCTGGTCTCCTACTCATTAAACTGCCTTGCAGAGTCCAGAAGCAGTACAGTTTTGCCCCAAACTTATGCTAATTTATGAACTTCAAAATTCTTCCCTTCCCCCCCCCCCCCCCACTCTCCTAGTTCCAATTATCTGCCGCTTCTCCTTTCTTTGAGCTTGTTTCTGTTAAGTCTGCAGCCTCTTACCATATTATCTGGCCCATATATAATTATAAATAAATATTTAACTTACCTGGTCCATAACCTATTTAATTATATCATAGAAGTATAATAATAATATAACCTAGAATTATACTGAGGGTATATGTTCCTCTGCTGTTTGTTAATATTTTGAAAACCCTTTTTCACACCTGCAGGACCAGGAGTTGGAATTTATACAATAACTTTTGGGATGGACCGGTATGAAGATGTGTCAGAGGGTGAAGTGGACCACTCTTTCTTTGATAGTGATTTTGAGGAAGAGCCAAAGAAAGAAGAAAACCCTGTTGTAGCCAATGGCGAAGAACATAGTGAGCTCATAGAAAAAGGAGGTATACACATCTCCAAATCAGACTCAGAATCGGAAACGAAACTCAGGCAAGAACACTGTGCTGAGGATGAAAGTGAAGAGAAAAAGAGAGAGTCACCAAAGGAACATTCCATAAATGGTGGCACTGACCATAGTGGGAATGCTTCATCACAGTCAGTTTCAGAAAATGCAAGTACATCTGGTAGAAATTCTGCTCTAAGTAGAATACGTGTAAACATTCCAGCTGGGATCCCCAAAATAGTTAGAGAAGGTGAGGAGGATTATTATACAGATGAAGAAGACAGTAGTGATGATGGCAGAAAACAAAGGGTTAGACCTAAATCAGCTAAGCAATCCAGTAGCATAAAGAAAGTTAACAAAAAGTATACCAATATTAGCTCATCTTCATCCTCTTCTTCCTCCTCAAGTTCAGATACAGATGGTTCAGATATGGATTCTGATAGCTGCATATCAGATTCATCACACTCTTCCTCAAAGAGAAGTATATGTAACTTGGCTCTTCTATCTCCAAGACAAAAATTCAGGCCAGGAATAAAGTCAGTGGAAGTAAAACCAAAGCTTGGTGAATACACAGAGGAGTCTGAAGATACAGTGACTGATGTAACACCTCTGTCAACACCAGACATCAGTCCTATCCAATCTTTTGAACTTGCAGCATCAAATGATAAGAAACTGAAAGTAAAAAGACAAGAACATGTGAGCCAAGAATTACAGGGTAATTTTGAGGAATTGAAGTACAATACAAAATTTGTAAAGCCTAGCAGACTAGAAAATGGAAAGTTGAGACCCAGTCTTACATCTGTATCTTTCTCACTAGATGCTGAGTTTGATCGCAGACATAATCAAAAGGTCTTGCATGATGCTGTGGACCTGAATCAGCTTTTGAAAGGTGATTTTTCTTAAACAAAATTTTTACAAACTTATTTACAAAGTGTGACGTTTTCTGTGTTGAGAGGGGCTATGGCATTGAGCACAAATGGAAATTAGGGGTCATTGTGTGAGCTGCTTTTTCTTTTAAAATTGGCTTCGGACCAAGATGCATCAGTTTTAAACCTGCCTTGTGGTTTTGTTTGTTTATGCAATAACACGCTGGTACATCAGTAGACTAATGGAAGTGCTCCTTTAATAAACTCTTATAGGTAAAGGGATAAGTAGCCATGTGATGAATCCCCAAATAGGGATTGATATTTTCACAAATCCACTGACATCATACTTTGATTTGTCAAATCATGATCCATTTAATAACTCAAATAGCAAATACTAGTAATTTTCTTTAAAAACCCCAAACTTTTAATATGGGAAATCTATCAAATTATGTCAAGTGTCACAGGAGCTGCTGTGTTAGTCTGGATCTGTAAAAAGTGACAAAGAGTCCTGTGGCACCTTATAGACTAACAGAAGTATTGGAGCATAAGTTTTTGTGGGTGAATACGTTCGTCAGACGCATGTCAAATTATGGACATTCTCAACTTTAAAATGCAACTCAGAATTAAACACAGCTATAAAGAGCAAACATTTTATAAATACATTTTAACTTCTGGTGCCCTTATGATAAATGAACAAATCAAATGAACTTGAAATTCCTTCTAAATATTGAATGATGAAAATATTTTAACAACAAAAAAATGAACAGTCAAATAGTCTTTAGTGAGAGGTTTTAATTTAAACTGTAGCGTCTCCTTCCCCAGTAACTTTATGAAATGTCTTTTAATGTTGGTGGGAAGGAGCCTGGTGTCCCATTTGCTGTCCTATCCCCAAAATTCCTCAGTGGGATGGGAGCATCAGATGATCAGGCAGTGAGCACATATAAACTAGGAGTTGCTTCTTTGCTCAGTGATTCCTTTTCCCTTTCCTCTCATGGTGTAATGGACCAAATTTTTAGATGCTTGGAAGCTGCACTGTGGGGAAGAAAAGAAGGCTTTCCCTAGCCCTTATCTGTTATTTCCTATGCGCTAGCAGCTCTGCTTAATAGTGACTTCATGCACTCGGCAAAGCATTATGTTAGTACATAGTATTGGTAGGTAACTAAACTTCTGGGTAGAGCCGGGTGAAATGTTTTTAACATTAGGTTTTTTTTTTGTTTTGTTTTTGTTTTTTGTTGGTCAAAAGGGGCATGAAACTATTCATCAAATTGAGCAAATATTTCAGCTGAAAAAACTTTTTTTAAAGCAGTTGAAACATTTCATTTAGGCTTTTCGATTTGAAATGGTGTTTTTTATTTCAAATTTGGCCAATTAAAAAAAAAAAAGGTAAAATGCACCTGGAATAGCTGAATCAAATGGAAAATTCAAAATTTAAAAAAAATGAAAAAAATAATTTCAGGTTGACTCAAAACATTTTGGTCAATTTTTGAAACAATTTTTTTTGGCTTTTGTTTTTCAATTCAACAACAAAAAAACTTGTTTCAGTTCAAATCAAACTGGATTTTTCATGGGGAAGGGGACCTTGGAATTGTTTGGTGCCCAAACTTTGTCACATGCATAAAACAATAGGAACTATAATTTAATAAAAATATTCTCCAAGGACGTGAATATAAGGAGCAAGTTTGTTTCCACAAAACTGAAAAGCAATTACTCATTGCCATCTTTAAATAATACAAATCAGGAGGCAAGAAGTGGAATTTGGGTATATTTACCAGTTAATGATGCTCATTAACACTTACATAATTTCCAAATGACTTCAGTCTAGAACAATTAAACTGGCAAGCATAAGATGCTGTGATTACTTTGGGTAATTCAAAAATTAAAGCAGATAAGATATTGACCTTTGGAAAGTGGCTTCTCTGGGAGTACAGACACTTTTATTCCATAATTAATTTTTACCCTTTCAGCTTTTTCAGTATGCACAAAATGAGGGCAGGAGAAAATAATTTTTCTGAGAGAACAGAAATGGACAACACAAATGTTTAACCATAAGAATTGCTTTATTATGAGCATAATGTGAGCGCTGTGTGACTATCGGACATCTGACTATCAGAGATGCTTTTAATACAATTTTATTAAACCTTACTAATAAAACATAAAAAGGATGATGCTATAATATTGGAAACAAGTATACCCGGGAGTAAGTGTATGTAACAATTACATGAGTACAGTTCCCTGAGGTGAATGTACCCCCAGCTCATACTGTAGTTGTGGGTGATCTGCCTCTCACTGGAGGCATTCAACAGTGCACCTTGCAGAACTGAGCCTAGTGGTAACCTGAAAGTATCTTTTTTGATATGGGGAGAAAATGAAGATAGAATGGCATGTAATAGTACTAAAGGAGAAAAGGTGGGAGAAAACTATAAAAAGAACATGACGTTCAAAGAGTAAACTGTGTTGAAACAAACAGCTGTATTGGATGGTAAGTGAAGAGAGTGGCGTGGCGTGTACATCCTGTGGTGTGTGTGTGTGTGTATGTAAAGTGTAAAATAACTTTTATGGTTTAAAATGACTCTATTTCAGTTTGAGCATATAGAACAATGTGTTTATTGGCACAAATTTATAGCCGCTGACAAGGATTTTTAGCATACAGTAACTCCTCACTGAAAGTCGTCCCGGTTAACATTGTTTCGTTATTAGGTTGATGATCTATTAAGGAATATGCTCGTTTAAAGTCGCACAATGTTCCATTATAAGGTTGTTTGACTTGCCGTGCTCCACCCGCCCACTCAGCACTCTTGCCAGAGAGCAGGGCTGGGGTGCGGGGGCTTGTCCTGCTCCGCCCACCCGGCGTTCCAGCCAGGGAGTGGGGTCAGGGAATGGGAGCTTGCCCCATTCTGCCCACCTGGCGTTCCAGCTGGGGAGCGGATGGGTGGAGTGGGGCAAGCCCCCATGCCCGACCCCACTATGCCCTGCCTCAGCCAAGCTTCACAATCTTCATTGGTGAGTACAGTATTACATAGTTTGTTTAAAATAATTTTAAACTTATACTGTAAATGTATATAATGTCTTTTGTCTGGCAAAAAAAAAATCCCTGGAACCTAACACACACCCCCTCGCCCCCGCATTTACATTAATTCTTATGGGGAAATTGGATTCACTTAACATCGTTTTGCTTAAAGTCGCATTTTTCAGGAACACAACTACAACGTTAAGCGAGGAGTTAGTATGTGCTTATATAAAACAGGCAGACCATTCCATACTATTATAGTTTGGAAAAATATTTATAATTTTTAATTTAAAGCACATTTATCCAGTAAAATAAATCTTTTGAGTCTCTCAAATCTGTAATGTTTTTTGCTATAGGAACACAATTTTCAATGTTTAAGTAGTTAAATATTTAAGTTCTTCCACTTAATGTATGCACTTGGAATTAAATCAGAACAAAATAATTTGTACTGAAAATACAACTTTCTCCCTGTTTCAATTGCTTTTGAACTTTAAGGCAGGTACTATTGGGCAGTTCTATGACTGGTTTAAAAAAAATGTTGTTTAATAAGAGGCCAGAATTATGAATGAGAGAGAACTTCGGAACGATGGATGATAACAGGTGACTACATCTAAGGGTATGTCTACTGTGCAATTAAAAAGCTGCTGCTGGCCCATGCCAGCTGACTCATGCTCCTGGGGCTCAGGCTAAGGTGCCATTTGATTGCTTTGTAGATGTTCGGGCGCCAGAGCTCATGCTATAACCTGAGCTTGCACATCTGCACTGCAATTAAAGAGCCCCTTAGCCTGAGACCCATGAGCCTGAGCCACCTGGTACAGGCCAGCCATGGGTTTTTAATTGCAGTGTAGATGTACCCTGTAAGTCACTTTATTCCAGTACTATAGTCTATTGCTGACAAATGCACTACCTATGGCTAGGCAAGCTGTGATACGGCCTCTAGTGGTCATATGGATAACAAGGTCAGCTGCTTGTCAAGTGATAGGAATGGAATTGATCTAAATAAGTGGAAGCCACAGCAGTATTAGGATTATAGTAAACCAAGATTTTACTTGAAATTGGGTAGAAGTGTTGTCCAAGCAACATACATTTCCCAAATGTTTAAATTGTTAATGACCTATTACCTCACCCACCTCATCTTTTATTGGACCAACTTCTATTGGTGAGAGAGACAAGTTTTGAGCTTTCACAAGCTCTTCTTCACGTCTGGGAAACTTAATCAGTGTCACGGCTAAATACAATATGAAACAGATTGTTTAACATGCATAAATAACACATATTTCAAGGTTCCATTCAAGATGAAGTAGCCTGTTTAAAGCCCCATCAGTCAGAGTTTTTATTGTATATATTCTGATATATGTAGCCTTAACCTTTGTGTATTAGTGCATAATCTTTTTTTTTTTTGAGTTTGTCCTGTTGTTCATTCCTGCTTCATCTCACTCCCAAATATAAATTAGACTTTAATTCAATTGTTTTTCATGTTCCAGACTTCCCTTGGAAAGGTCTGTCGTCTTCAACAGAAAGGTGTGATGGGCATTTTTCATTCTAGATGCGTTAGCAAGGATTAGATCTCATGATAGCAAGGTATCTTGGTATTTTACTGGCAGCTGTAAAAAGACCAACCCAGACAATCTATCTCTCATCTCCAATGGAGTAGTCTATGAACAAATTCAGTAAACCCAGGCTTCTGTACATTAGCAATCCAAAGCACCCGGTGCAGACTAGCCTAACAATAGTTTCCTTTTCAGATGGAACAGGCAGTTTCTTCTTTAACTTAGCTATAACATGGGGGTCGGCAACCTTTCAGCAGTGGTGTGCCGAGTCTTCATTTATTCATTCTAATTTAAGGTTTTGCGTGCCAGTAATACATTTTAATGTTTTTAGAAGGTCTCTTTCTATGTCTATAATATATAACTAAACTATTGTTGTATGTAAAGTAAATAAGGTTTTTAAAATGTTTAAGAAGCTTCATTTAAAATTAAATTAAAATGCAGAACCCCCAGACCAGTGGCCAAGGCAGTGTGATGGCCACTGAAAATCAGTTCGTGTGCCGCCTTTGGCACGCATGCCATAGGTTGCCTACCCCTGCTATAACAGCTTCCCTCACCACAACTGCCACATCCCTGTGGTCCCTGATGCTTGCACTCTTCTCCAGTCTCCCCACATCCCCTTCCCCTCTTCTAAGACTCTCTTGTTTCTGTTAGACTCCAGGCTAGAAGACAATCTCCCCACACATCAGAGATGACAGCTCAATTTGCTATGTTTAAGCAGTAGTAGGGGGTGTCAGAAAAACTCCTCCACTGACATCACCAGGTAGTTGGGGGTCCTGACCTTCTTCTCAATCAAACTGGTTCCATGATGCCTGAAATATTCCATGAAATTCTGGAATTGCTTGGATGTGGTATTCCAAAGTTATTCCTTAAAGACAAACAGAGGTGCCATGAAGTTGAGTGTGAGGCCTTGCTTCATTCGACCAACAGTGCTGCTCTTAGTAGAGTTAAAGAATCCTTGCTACATATATTTTTCCTCAAAACAATTTGTAACCTTAAATAGCAAACCAAGCTCAAACTAGAGTTCATCACTTTGTTCTCAGACTGAGAATACTAATAAATCTGAGAAGTTAGAAGAAATAATTCTGGTCCCCCTCTAGCTCCTCTCATGGAATTTAAAATAGACTCATGTTATTACAATCACCAAGACTGGTTAGAGATCTTAACCAGTCTTTTTTTAAAATAAAAATTTTGGTGTTACAACTAAGGATAAAATTTGCCTTTACGTTTCTACTCCTTACCTTCAGTTTGTAGTTTGGAGAATGCTTTTGTCCACCTCCTGAGTGGTGCTGGCCGGTGTGAATTCAAAATCTGTGCTTAATATCTGCATCAATTTCTTATTAGTTTCCAGGTTATATTCAAGATTCTGTCATTGATCTTTAGTCCTGAATGGTGTGGAATCCAGTTATGTGAGACAGTACCCAATTTCTATGTCAGCAAAGATCTTCTAGCTAATTTTTTAAAGTATGAACACTATGTGATTAGCTGCTGGGCTGTCTCATTTGAGAACCCTGTGCCTTTAGAGTCTAGTGATCTTATGTGAGTCTTGTTTGTATGGTCTAATGTTTTTTTATTCTTTCTAGATAGCCCATCTGATTTGTGTGTTAATCTCTGTAACCATTGCAGCAGGTACTATAGAAATGGGTAAAATAAATATAAAAAATAAGGGCTGGATCTGTCTAAAATCAGGATTATTAATTCTGATAAGAAAAACAAATTTTTTCTTGATGTCTTCAAGGATGAACTGGGTAAAATTTCAAGACTCACCCACTTTCTCAAGTTATATATGGCAGGGAGTGGAAGGAGACATAGGACTCCAACCTTGTCAGAAGACTTTTTTGGGCAGTCTTTGCCCCTTTCTTGACGCTCCTTCTGCCCTCCAGTGAGTCCAAGTGCACTTTCACTTGGCAGCACCTCTCTAAAGCACTATATAAATGCTAAATAGTAGCATATAAATATAAAAAATTCAGCTCACATTTGAGATGACTTATGGCATTCCATTATGAAGCAGTGCTGATGTCATTATGCGGATTATCCATTATGACATGCTGAGTGTAACAGTCACCATTAGCATTTCAGTGCTGGACAGATCATGTCCATACTGTATGAGATTTTAAATACATCGGTATGAAGAAGATCCCAGGCCATTCGCTACTGAAGGAGAATAAGTGAGAGAGCAAATTGATCATATTTCAGAATTTTTAAATAAACCCATAACCTAGGTAGGAGGGGAAATATGGGAGTTCAAACAGGTGGTCTTCATCTACATGTTAATATAAAATGGGGCTGTGATTGTTTGGGCCAAATTTAGAGGTTGTGAACTCTGTGGCAGGAACTCTCAACCTCTGTTTGCACAGTGGCCAGCCCAAGAGGGACCCACTCAAGAATGAGGCCTTTTGAGGCTAACTTGATATAAATACTTAATATCTTAGCTTAGTAAATTTCTTTGTATGTCATTTTCTTCACTTTCCATGGGGAAGCAGTATTCACTGTGACAGTGCTTGTGATTCTGCAAATAGCGTTACGCCGCTCCAACATTACATAGTGCATAGTACATATAGTTTTCCTGTATAAGAGTTTCATACATGGACTTTACTTCTGTTTTGCTCATGTATCAGACTGTAATCTTAAATATTTTATAGAAAATTAGAATAAGATGTAAAGTATAATACTATAATTTTTAAAATTTGAAACCATAAATGTGTGAGATGCATTATCTTTTCTGTTGTAGTCTGAGTAATCTGTAAACAAATTTATCAAACAGAAATAATAAAATACACTGTGGACAAAATTGATAGGCAAGAATACTTTCAGCATTGTCTGTCTGAAAAAGGATTTGCATATCTACTCTCCATGCCCCAACTAGCTCTGGAATTTGGGGGATTTTTCTTAGAACATGAGAACATAAGAAAGGCCGTACCGGGTCAGACCAAAGGTCCATCTAGCCCAGTATCTGTCTACTGACAATGGCCAATGCCAGGTGCCCCAGAGGGAGTGAACCTAACAGGCAATGATCAAGTGATCTCTCTCCTGCCATCCATCTCCATCCTCTGACGAACAGAGGCTAGGGACACCATTCTTACCCATCCTGGCTAATAGCCATTTATGGACTTAGCCACCATGAATTTATCCAGTTCCCTTTTAAACATTGTTATAGTCCTAGCCTTCACAACCTCCTCAGGTAAGGAGTTCCACAAGTTGACTGTGCGCTGCGTGAAGAACAACTTCCTTTTATTTGTTTTAAACCTGCTGCCTATTAATTTCATTTGGTGACTCCTAGTTCTTGTATTGTGGGCATAAGTAAATAACTTTTCCTTATCCACTTTCTCAACATCATTCATGATTTTATATACCTCTATCATATTCCCCTTTAGTCTTATCTTTTCCAAGCTGAAGAGTCCTAGCCTCTTTAATCTTTCCTCGTATGGGACCCTCTCCAAACCCCTAATCATTTTAGTTGCCCTTTTCTGAACCTTTTCTAGTGCTAGAATATCTTTTTTGAGGTGAGGAGACCACATCTGTACATAGTATTCGAGATGTGGGCATACCATGGATTTATATAAGGGCAATACTATATTCTCAGTCTTATTCTCTATCCCCTTTTTAATGATTCCTAACATTCTGTTTGCTTTTTTGACTGCCTCTGCACACTGCGTGGACATCTTCAGAGAACTATCCACGATGACGCCAAGATCTTTTTCCTGACTCGTTGTAGCTAAATTAGCCCCCATCATATTGTATGTATAGATGGGGTTATTTTTTCCAATATGCATTACTTTACATTTATCCACATTAAATTTCATTTGCCATTTTGTTGCCCAATCACTTAGTTTTGTGAGATCTTTTTGAAGTTCTTCACAATCTGCTTTGGTCTTAACTATCTTGAGTAGTTTAGTATCATCTGCAAACTTTGCCACCTCACTGTTTACCCCTTTCTCCAGATCATTTATGAATAAATTGAATAGGATTGGTCCTAGGACTGACCCTTGGGGAACACCACTAGTTACCCCTCTCCATTCTGAGAATTTACCATTAATTCCTACCCTTTGTTCCCTGTCTTTTAACCAGTTCTCAATCCATGAAAGGACTTTCCCTTTTATCCCATGACAGCTTAATTTACGTAAGAGTCTTTGGTGAGGGACCTTGTCAAAGGCTTTCTGGAAATCTAAGTACACTATGTCCACCGGATCCCCCTTGTCCACATGTTTGTTGACCCCTTCAAAGAACTCTAATAGATTAGTAAGACATGATTTCCCTTTACAGAAACCATGTTGACTACTGCTCAACAGTTTGTTTTTCTATGTGTCTGACAATTTTATTCTTAACTATTGTTTCAACTAATTTGCCCGGTACCAATGTTAGACTTAACGGTCTGTAATTGCCGGGATCACCTCTAGAGCCCTTTTTAAATATTGGCGTTATATTAGCTAACTTCCAATCATTGGGTACCGAAGCCGATTTAAAGGACAGGTTACAAACCTTAGTGAATAGTTCCGCAGCTTCACGTTTGAGTTCTTTCAGAACTCTTGGGTGAATGCCATCTGGTCCCGGTGAATTGTTAATGTTGAGTTTATCAATTAATTCCAAAACCTCCTCTAGTGACACTTCAATCTGTGACAGTTCCTCAGATTTGTCACCTACAAAAGCCAGCTCAGGTTTGGGAATCTCCCTAACATCCTCAGCCGTGAAGACTGAAGCAAAGAATCCATTTAGTTTCTCCGCAATGACTTTATTGTCTTTAAGCGCTCCTTTTGTATTTTGATCATCAAGGGGCCCCACTGGTTGTTTAGCTGCTTCTGATGTACTTAAAAAACATTTTGTTATTACCTTTGGAGTTTTTGGCTAGCCATTTTTCAAACTCTTCTTTGGCTTTTCTTATTACACTCTTGCACTTAAGTTGGCAGTGTTTGTGGTCCTTTCTATTTGCCTCACTAGGATTTGACTTCCACTTTTTAAAGGAAGTCTTTTTATCTCTCACCACTTCTTTTACATGGTTGTTAAGCCACGGTGGCTCTTTTTTAGTTCTTTTATTGTGTTTCTTAATTTGGTGTATACATTGAAGTTGAGCCTCTATTATGGTATCTTTAAAAAGGGCCCACGCAACTTGCAGGGATTTCACTTTAGTCACTGTACCTTTTAACTTTTGTTTAACTAACCCCCCTCATTTTTGTATAGTTCCCCCTTTTGAAATTAAATGCCACAGTGTTGGGCTGTTGAGGTGTTCTTCCCACCACAGGGATGTTGAATGCTATTGTATTATGGTCACTATTTCCAAGCGGTCCCGCTATAGTTACCTCTTGGACCAGCTCCTGCGCTCCACTCAGGATTAAATCTAGAGTTGCCTCTCCCCTTGTGGGTTCCCGTACCAGCTGCTCCATGAAGCAGTCATTTAAAGTATCGAGAAATTTTATCTCCGCATTTCGTCCTGAAGTGAAATGTTCCCAGTCAATATAGGGATAATTGAAATCCCCCACTATTATTGGGTTCTTAATTTTGGTAGCCTCTCTAATTTCCCTTAGCATTTCATCATCACTATTACTGTCCTGGTCAGGTGGTCGATAATAGATCCCTAATGTTGTATTTTTATTAGAGCATGACATTTCTATCCATAGAGATTCTATGGAACATGTGGATTCCCTTAAGATTTTTACTTCATTTGAATCTACATTTTCTTTCACATATAGTGCCACTCCTCCCCCTGCACGACCTGTTCTGTCCTTCTGATATATTTTGTACCCCAAAATGATTGTGTCCCATTGATTGCTCTCAGTCCACCAGGTTTCTGTGATGCCTATTATATCATCTTGTGCTAGTTTTCTGGACTCTACTTATATCTAGTGTTAGTTGTCAGTGAAAGGCACTAAGATTCCACAGATAAGAGATGAATTGAGCACAGGAGTGGGAGCTAGGAACTTCAGAGTTCTAACCTCCACTATACTACTGACTTGCTCTATGGCCTGAGGCAAGTCACTTGATCCTCTATAGGCCAAAGTTTGTGCTGACTTATGCCAGGTGTATCTCCACTGAAATCTCATGAATGAAATAGTAATGAGGTAAAACATTACAGAATTTGACCCTTTGTTTCCTCATCTGCTAAACCAGGTTGATACCAACTGAGTTGTGGTGAGGATTAATCAAGAAATTCCTTCTTGTGTATTCTCTATCAACTTAGTATGGGACACAGAATGATGCAGTGAATAGGGTATTGAACTGGCAGTTGGGAGACCTGGACTCTATCCTTGGTACTGCCACTGATCTGCTACATATCCTTTGGCAAGTCATTTAATTTCTCCTCTGCCTCAGTAAAATAGGGATTATATGTACAATACTCATAATGCACTATCTGATCTTAGTATCATTACTACGTAACTAAACAGCCCACTAGTTTCAAACAAACTAGTATGGAAAACTAAGGTGGTGCAAACTTGACTACATTCCGCTGAACACATTGCAACTGTGTTTACTCTTTGCTGTGGTTTCTTCTCCAGAAAACAGAATTTATCTTTGCATAATCAAAGGTTCAAGACCTATTCCTAGGGCTTCTCCATTCATGTATATGATAGATGTTCCCAGCCATGCTGAGCAAGTACATTTGCTGGATGTTAGTGGTTTGAGTCTGTTAAGCAAGAGTAGCATTCCTACATCCAAATTAAAACAGACCATTAAAAAATATATACTCTTAGATTTAAAAATCACTAGTTTCATCAGATCAGGTTTGTGCAGGCTTGGAGGCAAAAGGGCATTCATCAGGTTACATTATGAATATTTTGAAAAGCTAAGAACTTTAGGATCTCTTCTTAAATTTTAAAAGAAGGAAATGTAGACTTCCCTAAAAATCTATGGAAAGATGCATATTTTCTGATGTCTGAAGGGTTTTTATTGTCTTCCTTGTAAGATAAATGAATAAACATCAACTTTGTTTCTGAAGGTGTTTAATCATGCAAGGTTTATCATTCGAACACATTTCCTTTTTTCATTGATACAATCCATATAAAATCAATTGTCTAGAAAATATTTTTGTTTGATTTATTACAAGAAGTATGGATTTAGACTGATAGGATCAAATGTTTATGAAGGATATGTATTTAATCTTTGTATATCCTTTAATTTATATTATACATATGACAATGGAACAGAGTAAAATAGAATACCTGGCAAGTCCTGAGGTACAAGTGTTGGTACAAGCATTGATGCAACGTAATCCCCTACTTGGACTGGAGAGCTACTTTCTTGTGCTGAGGCGGCAATTTAAATCACGTAAGACATCTAAATCCAACCCTACCACCCTACTCTAACTCGCTAGACTCAATAATTATTTCCTATATTTTATTTAAGAGGTTGGATTTTTATTCTGCTAGATCATCTAAATGTTTAAGAGTTGCTGAATTGTTTATCGTGATCATTATCTGTGCTTATAGGTTTAAAAGTCAGCCTTCTCTTCATGGAAACCATTGAAGGCACTTATTACCAAAACATCTCTTTCAGTGTTTCACCTGTAAGAGGAAATTAGAAATGTACTCTGCATGACTCTATATATGCAAGTACTGCTATTTGTTAATCAGAAACTACGCTGGGTATATCAAAATTTCAGAAATTGAAAAATCTTTTCAGACCACCTTAACCTTTACACATCTTACACAAATACATTTCAGTCTAGAAAAGGTCTCAAAGCAATCATTAGTTATTCAGATTAAGAAATCAGGTGAGTAGGCTTGTCTCTAAGGAGCTCTGTTTCTCATGTCTGAGCACTAGTATTATTTTGTAAAGCCTGATCTTCAAATAAAGTTGCAGTGATTTAACTAAATCAATGCAACATTGCACCTGTAGTTAAACTGGCACAATTTCTGTTTGTGGATAAGCCCTGTCAGTCTCTAGAGGTGAACTTCGGAGAGGGAAGTGAATGAAAAGGGATACTATCTCTGGAACGCCTGTTTACAGTCCATCAAAGCCAAAATTTGATGACCTTTGGGGCATCATGCAAGGCAAATTTGTTTAACCTAACTTTTGGTTAATTGGCAGGGGATTGGAAGAGAGTCTGACATTTTGAGGCCATGCTGACTGGCCACTTGTGGTACCTAGATGTCTTTTTGATAGGCTCACTTTTTGTTAATCAGTAACAGGCCTATCAAAAAATCTTCCTGTGGATCATGTTATGGAGAAAATGATCTCATTCATGTCAGCCTCTCAATGAACCTTCACAGTGTTGTCTTTAAATTAAATCCTTTCCCTTAAATCCCCTTTTCACTTTCACTCTACCATTAGTAATTTATTTTTCAGCATTCCCTTTTCTTGCACCCTTTCCATTCAGCTCCTTCCCATGGAGAGCAGGGTATTCTTGTGGTTAAGGCACTGTACTGGGATTCAGGAGATCTGGTTTCTATATTTGAGTCTGCTACAGACTTTCTGTATGACCTTGATCAGATAATTTAATTTGTGGGTTTTTTTGTTCAGTACCCCACAGAACTATTGTAAGGTTAATTAAATTTATGTTTTATGAGCACCATAAAAAACCTATAATAATCAACACCCCTTTGTTTTTCTGTCAGAATCTCCCTTGACAACCACAGATTTCTCCTTGCCAGTCCGTCATCTGCCCTATAATGTTTCTTCCCGCCCCCCTTCATATTTTCTCTTTCCTCTCCACCCCCAAGGAACAAAGCCTTGGTTTTCATGTTTCTGCCTATTGGTAGTCATATAACAGAGGACATTACTCTGGTCATAACCTAGGCCCTGATCTTGCAATGGAGTTAGTTCAACTGAACCCTTATGCCTTGCAAAATGCCATTTGAAGTAGGGGTTCACCCATTTGATTGGTGTGAAGGATCTGAGCCCTATATCAGACTTTACTGCACCGGTCTGTATAGTATAAAATAGTGGATTGTCATTCTAATCATCCAAAGAATGAAGTTACGGAAAAGAGTAGTGAGCGGGGCATATCACAAACTTGTAATAAATTGAAATCTTATCTGGTTAAATGTTAACTGCAAATATCTTATTAAATATTCAGATAAATGTATTCAACCAGTTATACAGCTGGTTGAATAAACAGTCATAAGAACTGCCATCCAGGGTAATACCAAGAGTCTATCTAGCACAGTATCCTGTCTGGCCTGTACCAGACCTTCAGGGAGTGTGTGCAGAGCAGAACAGGGTACCAGGAGAGGGGAAAGGAAGTGTGATATGTTGCTTCTAACCCCAGTTGACCCATGGGAACATTGTGTCACCTTTATCAACCCTCCTCCTGTACTTCACTAGATAGGTCCTCCCCATATTGATTTTCAGTGTAGTTTAGTAAGGTGTGTATTTTTTGTTTGTTTTTTAGTGAGATTATGCTGTATTTTCTGGTTGGGTAGGGACAACCATTTAATTTGTAGTGCTAAGGTTGCTAATGTTTTGCTCTCGTGAGGAAACATGTATGTATTTTTTCCTTGACTAAATATTTAATCTTTACTGTGCTCCATAGGGACTGTATAATAGAACAAGACTGGGATTATTTACCCATTTCAAGAAACTAAGGCACTCTCAGTTAGAAGATGCTCTCTGTGTAGAGGCTTCAATCAATGAAGGGTTGAGATGCGTAAGTGCCATTTATCATGGTATTAGTGGGTTCCAAAATTTACATTAGCAAAGAGCTCTGAAGTTATTTTATTACTCAATAAATTAAGTAGATTGTGCATTCAATCTGACAGTGACTCAAGCTGTTCTTTAGCAACTATGAATGGGAGAACTAACTTTGAAATTTCTAACCCAGTTGTGTTTCTTTGTGCAGGCCACACCATAAGCCATACTGGGAAGAAATGTACACTGGTCATAGACAACTAAGAGCCATGAGTTTGTGATGATATCCTCCACAGAAAAAAGGATGGCTGAGTAGCAAAAGATTTTAAGACAGGGGATTTCCTTGAGGAAATCTTGTCTGATTGCAGCACAGACACTACCAGCTCTGAATCCTAGTGCAAAACTCATGGACCTTGTGCGGCTCAACATGTCAAGGTGTGGAAAATGGTTGGTTTGTTTTTGGCAGCCCAAAAGTCTGCCATTAAGAGGCAATACTGAGTTAGCACTTCATAGCAGAACTTTTTTCCCTAGTGAGATTCCACAGCTTTTCCCCTTTCTGGGTCACTAGCTGTTCCTTTCCAGTGTTTGTGCACCTGCTATACTACTGTCAGCCACCTATTATCCTTAAGAGTCATCAACAGGCTGGTAACAGAATTGAGCTCCATATTACAGCAGTAGTAATAGTGAGACCACCTAGATCCAATAGCCTGGGGGAGTGGAGCAGAGCTTCTCTTCAGGTTGCAAGTGGAATAGCTCATGTTAATGGTGAGGTAGTGATGGTGGCCAAGGCATTGATGATGTAAATGGAGAAGGATGAAAGGAGGATACAGTGGAAGGAATGGAAGAAAAGAGGCAGGGAGTGACTGGAAGCTGAAGAAGCAGGGAGAGAAGAGGAGGGGAAAAAGGCACAAAAAAGAAAATGACAGAAAGAGAAAAGAGAATAAAACTGAAAAGGAAGAAAACGGGTTTATAGTTTGTAAAATGAACCGGTAAATGAAACAGAGATGAATAAATCCATCGGAGGATATCAAACTGGTACAATGCATGTACATTTATGTAAATATGCATTAGTTGCCCCAGGGTTCCTAGCAAGATGCCAGTCCAGCTCTGTGCTGTAGAAGTTGCACACTATTGCCTCCATAGGACTTCTGAAATAAATACAGAGTGATGCAGCTCCTGCATACCACTTCCATGTAAACTGTTGGTCGAGAGGCTTTTTGGATCCCCTAAGGCAATCCTGAAAGCATTTGCAGACCAGTACTAAGTGGACCAAGACTGGTATTTGCGCCACCTCATACCTTCATTACTTTTTTTCACCACTATATTCCTTATGCATTTAACGATTTATCAGAGCACTTATCTTCTGCCTTCACAGATCTCTTTACTGAAGTAATGAGACTTATGCATATTGATCTCAAAGAGCTTGATGAAATTTATTAACTATATATGTAGGAATTGCTTTACTCTCCGTTAGAGTACAGCCATCTTTGGTGTGAATTGTGACAAATGTTATGTAGCATTACTGTGTTCTGCTATACCAGTTAGGACATGAAGTGAAGAGTCCTGTGTTTAATTATGGTATAACTTGTTTTATCATAATAGGAGCTCTAGTCATGGGCCAGGATCACACTGTGCTAGGTGGTGTACAACCAGGGGCGGCTCTACAAAGTAGGCTGCCCCAAGCAGCGCGGAGCGCTGCGCCGCCCTTCCCCGGTCCCGCGGTGGGTCCCCTCTTCCCGCGGCTCCGGTTGAGCTCCCGCCGGCATGCCTGCGGCAGGTCCACCGGAGCCCGGGACGAGCGGACCTGCCGCAGTCATGCCTGCGGGAGCTCAACCGGAGCCGCGGGAACACGGGACCCGCCGCAGTCACGCCTGCGGCAGGTCCGCTCGTCCCGGGCTCCGGTGGACCTGCCGCAGGCATGCCGGCGGGAGCTCCACCGGAGCCAAATGCCGCCCTCCCCAGGACGCCGCCCCAAGCGGGCGCTTGGCCCGCTGGTGCCTAGAGCCGCCCCTGTGTACAACAGAGCAAAAAAAGATGGTCCTTGCCTCAAAGAGCATACAATCTAAACATAAGACAAGAGACAACAGATGGATACAGACAGAAGTGGGGGATTACAAGGAAACAATGATACAGACAGACAGGGGAGTACAAGGAAACAGTATTGGTCGGCGTGATAGGTCGTGGTCTCAGCGCACCAAGAGCCTAACTGTTGTCAGGTTTTGTTATAGGCATTGCAGCAAAGGAGAGTTTTGAGAAGAGTTTTTTTTAAAGATTGATAATGAGGTAGCTTTGCAGATACTTTTAGGGAGCCCCTCCCAAGCAGGAGGGGCAGCGTGAGAGAAAGCACAAGGATATTTGTTTTGAAAATTTAACAAGTGAGTGATAGAGGCTAGCACAGTGGTCCCCAACGCAGTGCCCGTGGGCACCATGGCGCCCGCCGGGGCATTTATGTGTGCCCACCTAGTGCCCAGCACGGAAGAGAAGCCGCGGCCCCGCGTCTGACGGGGACAGAGAACTCATACTGCGGGCGCCGGTGTTCTCTGTCCCTGGCAGGCGCGGGGCCCACCTAGTGTCCAGCAGAGGAGAGAAGCCGGGGCCCTGCGTCTGCTGGGGACAGAGTACTCCGGGGCTGCAGGCTGTGCGTGCCGGCGTTCTCTGTCCCTGGCAGGCATGGGGCCGCGGCTTCTCTGGGGCTGCGGGCACCTGTGTTCTCTGTCCCCGGCATGTGCGGGGCTGTGGCTTAAGCCGGAGAGAAACCGCGGCCCTGTGCCTGCTGGGGACAGAGGGCTGCAGGCTTCATTCTATGTTAAAGTGAGAATAATAAATATATTTGGACCAGCAGTTCAACAATGTTTTTAAAAAATACATTTTTATGTTTTAAAAAAAAACAATGTTTTTTAAAATACATAAGATGAAAACTATTTGATATTTATTTAGTAAAACCTCCTTAATTTTTCTTACAGGTAGATAAAAAAGAGCAAATTCACATGGTAAGGTGAAAGAGTAATTGCCAAATAATTTAATTAATACCTTTTACATGTAAAATTACCCTTTTTATCTTATGGATTCATATAGTATGTAATATTAAATATGTTTTCCATATTATTTAATGTACAAATACAAAATAAGCCTTGAAAAATTGTTGGCGCCTGCTACACTCTTCTGGCAACATGAATGTGCTACTGGACACACAAAGATTGGGGACCACTGGGCTAGCATCATGGGCTGATCAGAGACGAGCGGGGTTGCAATGAGAAATGATGCAAAGGAATCGGCTGTGGCATAGTTCCCCTCTTACCCAGTGAAAATAACTGTTGGCTAAAATTGCTAATAGTTGGGCTGGACAGTGGAGCCTCAGAACCTGGAGTCTGCAACATGGCTGAATACAGTGTGGTGGTGAGAGACAACACAGAGAAAGCAGCAGCAGCAGTGAGGCGTCCCCTATCCAGCAACTCTAGAGGTGTAATCACTCATCTCTGAGCAAGGATGATTGGAGCAGTGTGGTAAGAGATGGAATTGAAAATACCAAAGTGGAATTTGAGCAGTAGACCAATAACAACACTTCCTTCCTGTGTGAGAAGTGTGTGGGATCTTCAGTAAGAAGTATTCAGGGGCTGAATGGTCTCTTCTGGGAATCAGTTGAAAACTTTTTTCTCACAGTAACCTGGTTTTCCCTCTTGGATCCCATCCAAGTGCTGACCTTGCCTACCTTATGAAATCATAAGAAGTATGGCTGTCGGGGATAAGGAGCAGTAGGTGAAATCATTTGTCTTCAACAGCTTTGGAATAATAAAGTTAGCAATTCTGTATGTTTGTCATGCACGATATGTAACAAATCTCTTTTACAAACTATTTTCCAAGTGACTAGTGTCTCTCTCTTCCAAGTACCTTCATGTTCTGCAGCCTTTGCGCTGCATGTTCCTACAGGGATATATTTGATATCGTTGTGTTAAGGAAGAGCACTGCCACTTTATTTTTCCACATGAATCATGTAGCCTAGGTATTCTTAGTTTGTTCCTTTTTGTCTTCTGTAGGTTTGTCTGGATGAGTCACATCCCAGATCTGTATCTTTGAATGACTTTAGTAAATGATTGTACTTTTGTTCTATTTATAAATGAAATACTAAGTTGCAAAGATGTTTTTCAAAGCTTATTAATGTGTTATGTGCACACTTGGTCTTCACTAGTTTTGCATTGTAGTATATATTACATGGTCATTTGCATACCATCTTGACAAGTTGACTAAACTGTCTTTCCTGATGTGACCTGTCTTGCAGTTAGTGTTGCCAAAGTTCAGTTCTTACATTTATCGGAGGTTCTTCTGGCTTGGTCAAGATCAGTTGTTCCTATGGGAACTGTTTGGATTTGAATGAACGCTTTTCTGGCTCATTGCGAGTGTTAACACTTATGCCAAGTTTTCCAAAAGTGACTAGGGATTTTGAGTGCGTTAGTTTTTGAGAACCTAACTTGAAATACCTTAAAGGAGCCTGATTTTTTTTTTTACAAAGGTGGTGCTCAGTATTTGCTGAAAATCATGCTCTTTGAAACTGTGTGGAATGGCACCAAGAACCAGACATCCAATAATCACTTTTGAGAGGCTTGGCCTTTAATGTTAATTACCTTTTCACCTGGAACCAAATATTTCCCATCCAAGAAATTGCCTATTTTAAAAATGCCAAATCTGCCTTGGCATATTGAAGTACTCTGAGGTGTAAATTGTGTGTGTTTTCAAGCTTCACTTTTGCTCTATGCTGCCATAATTCTTTATTGACTATTTAAATACTTCCAGGCCAGGTTCATCTCTCTTCTCCATTATTTGTTTTAAAATGGCCATACATTTATTTACTTATTTCTCTCTCTCCAACAAGGAACCTTTGTAAAACTCTTCTATTTGGGAATCCTGTTCCAAATTCATAGTAATCTTCGGAAATACATTTTGTCTCCTTGTTCCAGTGCTGTGTTCTTTAGTTCCTGTATTCCTCACAAAGGCAACTGCTCCTGTATCCAAAATGTGATTCTAGCCCAATTGCACATTTGGGACTGAGATTTTACAGAACTTTGTACATGTTGGGAGCAAACACTCTGTCAACAACTAAAACTTCATTTTAGCTTAATCAGTGGTGCCATGGGGCAGTTTCTAGCCCTCGCCTTCCTGAAACTGTATTACAACTGCTAGAAAATTCTGTGAGGCTTATGTTAGTATCACAAATGATACTGCACTGCTGTGCCACTAATCACCTGTGTTCAGTGCTATGGTAGTATGCTATTAACAGTAGACACACATGCATATATGTGATTACTGTGACATCTGTGATGATTGTTGGTGCCACAATAACTAAAGCGAAGATAGTTGTTCCTCTAGCTAAAGTCTTCCCTGACTATATACTTTATCACTGGACAAGGGAGTGTAGGAGCATGTATGTGAAGGTACAGAGCAGCAGGTTCTTGGCTGCCTGGAGCCTAACTTGTGCTGATAACAGTCAAACGGAAAAAGCTTTGCACACAGCTGATTTGTGTCCATAACAGAGTCTACTTTGCTCTTTGCTCTACCTTGTTAAAGTATCTACAGCATATACTGCATGTATTTGCATACTGCTGGCTCTTTTGAATATTAAGGTAATGTTTTAACGCCTGAACCTGAGAGGTAAGTACTTGTTGTCAGAGCGGTACCGGTGTGGTGTTCTGCTTTCTCCTTGTTGATATCACTCGGCTGCGTGTGTGAGTTCCCTCTGTGTGCTGCCCCAGCTCTGCAGATAGCTGACACAGCAGACCCGACAAGAATCCCCAATGACCACAGAGTCCAGTAAGATGCAAAGCCACGTCGGCTAGGTTTATTGCGACCTCGGACACAATTGCAGTTCCCTGTAGGTTTCTTAGCCTAACTCAGGGCATACTACGAGAAAGTGCCTCTTGGCAAGGACCCGGCTTAGTGGCGGGACTTTCCACTCCCCCTACGGCCGGACAGAGACACCTCCCCAGGGATGCATTCTTATACACAGATACAAACAAGTTACACATCACACCTGAGGTATTGAGGGGCCACCCCTCTACATAGCAAGGTTCAACCTTTCTACGTATTTAGGTGCCGCCTTTTACCTTGTACATGTTGGTTCGATCAAAACAACTCTATCCATCATTTTACCCTTTTGCCCCTGTCATTGGGATGGGCCAGCCTGTTCTTTGTTATCTGTGTGAAATGTGAAAGTGTGTGAATGTTCTGATCTCTGGTGTCCAGTACCTTTTAGGTATGTATCTTTTTGCAGCATCAGCTCTTTCCTTGCCAGCTCCTGTGAGCAGGGCCTGCCTCTGGCTCACAGCTTCACTTTGCTTTATGTTAGCAAAGTCTTGACCATTACTTTAGTTCAGGCCTCATACTGGGCCTTTATCAGGGCCTGCACTTACTACATTCCCCCGCTTTTTGTCTTTTTATGGGGAGGATGTTTACCCATCGTCCCGGAAAAGCATAATGTACGGACTAAAGATAACCCAGTGGGCTAAACACTGTTATGTGGTTACCTTATTTTACCATGCATACACTTATGCCCCATCTGTCCATTTAGTCTGCACATTCCCTTGTACGACTATTAGACAGACTTTATTATCCAATTATTTTAGTCCCTTATGTTGGACCTGGGAATGTTAGGCCCGGGACCATGACTGAGGAATGTAATATTATGATTGAGCCTTAGAGGCACTCCCAATTAATTAATATATATGAATTATATGGATATAATTGTTCCCCCAGTGTTTGTTGCTTTTGTGTGCATGCCAAATGGATAGTGGGAGTGCCCTTTTTTGCTGCAGTTAACTGGTTCTGGGCAGCTCCATGTGTTAATGCATTAATTTTAGGTGTTAACCCTCTTAATTTCAGTTTTTTACTTTGAAATTCTTTTTTATTTACTCCCCTGCGATCGAGTTGCAGCTCCTGTCTCCTAATGTGCTCTGTGAACTGTTCCATTTTTTCCTTCATTTGATTTACCAATTCAGTGAGAGTATTGTTTCCTACTCTTTCCTTCTGTACACTTACTTGTCCCATTCTGACAGGCACCCGTCTAGGTTCCGGTTTAAGTTTAACTGGAACCTGGCTTTTATCATAAGGTGATGGTTGCAATGCAGTGGACCCTGTTTCATGTTTTAATTTTACTAGGGTCACCTTTTTCCATTTCTGTCCCCATTCTTCAGGCAGAGAGTAGCTACCTGAAGCCTGCTGTTTACCACCAATATTTATATTTATAACAGGGGACGGCACAGGTATATTTTGTAGGTTCCTTACAGCTGTTTCCAGTGTTTCACTCTGTTCCTGTACTGGTTGTCTCTGGGCTGCTTGCCACCCTGCAAGGGGGGTGGGAGCATTCCAGGGCTGTGTAGCTTCTTTTGATTCTTTTAACTCTTTCTTTGTTACTGTTACTTGTTTGGCCAGCATGCTGTTTAAGCCATTTCACTGCTTTTTTACTTTTATTACTATTTCTCAGAGTCTCGGTCTGTACCGTCGCTCTACATATGCCAGTCCATGTTTCCCCACTCTCTTTTTTCAATTCATATGGACCCCCTTTACTGGCAATCCATCGGGTCCAAGAGTTATCAAACTCCGTGGGGCTCAAAAGGGAGGGGGTCAGGGGGCTCCCTAGCACGAGGTTTGCTGCCATGTTGGATTGCGATTCTTACCACGGCAGGTTCGCTTACTCACCAGATCAGCGGTCGGGGTCACCAGTGTTGTCAGAGCGGTACCGGTGTGGTGCTCTGCTTTCTCCTTGTTGATATCACTCGGCTGCGTGTGTGAGTTCCCTCTGTGTGCTGCCCCAGCTCTGCAGATAGCTGACACAGCAGACCCGACAAGAATCCCCAATAACCACAGAGTCCAGTAAGATGCAAAGCCACGTCGGCTAGGTTTATTGCGACCTCGGACACAATTGCAGTTCCCTGTAGGTTTCTTAGCCTAACTCAGAGCATACTACAAGAAAGTGCCTCTTGGCAAGGACCCGGCTTAGTGGCGAGACTTTCCACTCCCCCTACGGCCGGACAAAAACACCTCCCCAGGGATGCATTCTTATACACAGATACAAACAAGTTACACATCACACCTGAGGTATTGAGGGGCCACCCCTCTACGTAGCAAGGTTCAACCTTTCTACGTATTTAGGTGCCGCCTTTTACCTTGTACATGTTGGTTCGATCAAAACAACTCTATCCATCATTTTACCCTTTTGCCCCTGTCATTGGGATGGGCCAGCCTGTTCTTTGTTATCTGTGTGGAATGTGAAAGTGTGTGAATGTTCTGATCTCTGGTGTCCAGTACCTTTTAGGTATGTATCTTTTTGCAGCATCAGCTCTTTCCTTGCCAGCTCCTGTGAGCAGGGCCTGCCTCTGGCTCACAGCTTCACTTTGCTTTATGTTAGCAAAGTCTTGACCATTACTTTAGTTCAGGCCTCATACTGGGCCTTTATCAGGGCCTGCACTTACTACAGTACTCAGCATGCCTCAGCCCCATGTCAGTAGGAGTCACAGGTGCTTAACAACTTTCAGGCACAGGTCCGAAGTGTGACTCTTCTTCAGTTTAAAACAGAGGGGGTGAAAACATGATGGCTAACATTTTCTAACTAAACAAGTGGCATGATTTGCTGAGGTACCGGGCAGCTCCAATTAAAATATGTTGATGGTGCTTGACAGTAATGGAAATAAGGCCACTTATTTAGGTGTCTAAATGCTGAACTGCAGGCCCACATGTTCAAAAATTCTGACTTATTTTTTTAGCTCTATCAATAAATCATAGTAATATAAAATTATATGCACGTGGTGCTTTTATGTTTTTAAAGCTTTTCTACATTTGGAGAAAAAGGAACAGCAACAACTCGTCATTGATCAGCCTGCTCCAGGGTCAAGGAAAAATTACTCTTTCACAAATGAGGAAGTAAGACAAATTGATCGGGAAAACCAAAGGCTATTAAAAGAATTGTCCAGACAATCTGCAAAGCCAAGGAGCAAAAGTGCCACTCTGAAGAAACCTGCTGGCCTGCCACCTAAGTTGTACCATAGTGCTCTCAACAGGCAAAAGGAGCAGCAAAGGATTGAAAGAGAGAATCTGGTAAGTTTTTTTTTTTTAAAGTATTGTTTTGGATCAGTATAGAGGGAAAGGCTGCTTGGTAGCAGATGGGCCACTATTGAATGGTTGCCAAGCTGATAAGACAGCACTTGAAGTGTCTCTTTAGTTTTTTAAACTTTATTATATTAAGGCCAGAATTAATGTTTTTGAAATAACTGACAGCCTTATGCAGTTAGGCACAAGGGACTTCCCTGACTATATACTTTATCACTGGACAAGGGAGTGTAGGAGCATGTATGTAAAGGTACAGAGCAGCAGGTTCTTGGCTGCCTGGAGCCTAGCTTGTGCTGATAACAGTCAAACGGAAACAGCTTTAATATCCTAGGTACTTGTATGCCTCAGTCTCTGTAGTATCTGAACACACAGTATGTACATATATTTGTAAGAAAAAATATCATCTTAAAACGATATGGCTTTTCTTTCCTGTAGAAATGTTGCACTTGAGGGAAACAGCTTCTGTTTAAATCTAGTTAATGTACCCTCCATTCTGGGTGACATATTAAGTAGACTAAACTAACTCAGCACATATTAGTTTTTCTACATGCCTGGTTTTAAGAGGAGGGGAAACCATATCTACACAGACATACACAAAGAATAAATCAGAGGGATAGCCGTGTTAGTCTGGATCTGTAAAAGCAGCAAAGAATAAGGTGCCACAGGATTCTTTGCTGCTTTTAAAGAATAAATCGTATGACATAAACTGAATCAGAAATAACTTTGTGTATAACCTGCCATCACTTTCAATATTTGTAGCTCTCGGCTTGTCCCATTATGTTGAACCTATATACAGTAACTCCTCACTTAGTTGTCCCGGTTAACATTTTTACGTTGCTGACCAATTAGAGAACATGCTTGTTTAAAGTTGCGCAATGCTCTCTTATAATGTTGTTTGGCAGCCGCCCGCTTTGTCCACTGCTTGCAGAAAGAGCAGTCTGTTGGAGCTAGCTGGTGGGGGCTTGAAACCAGGGTGGACCGGCAGCCCCCTAATCAGCTCCCCGCTCCCCTAAGTTTCTTGTGTGGCAGCCGTCCAGCAGGCTATCAATTGCCGGGCAGTTCAGCAGTCCCTCCCCCCACTGCCGTGTGCTGCTCCTGCCCTCTGCCTTAGAGCTGCTCCCGGGAGTCTCCTGCTTGCTGTGCACGGGGAGGAGGAGGAGGAGGGTTAATGTCAGGATGTCTTCCTCCCCCCTGCTCCTGTATCCCATCTCGATAGAGCAGGGGGAAAGTGGGGGACACAACAGGGTTCAGGATGGAGGGAGATTCCTGGCAGCAGCTCCTGTCTCAACTTGCTGATTTACTTAAAAAAGCAATGTACTTAGAGTGGAGTCAGCATACTTAAAGGGGCAATGTGCCTCTCTTTCACACACAGTGCGTGCCTCTGTCTCTCTTTGCCATGCTGTCTCCCCTCCCTCCATTCATGCTGCCTTGTAGAGTGTGAGCCTACATTAACAACAATGTGTTAACCCTTGAGGGCTCAGACGAGTGCTAGTTCATCATGTAGCAGTAAGGCATTCCCTGGGAAATAGTCCACCCTCTGACTTCACCACCTCAACCAAGCTACACAATCATCATTGCTGTGTATAGTATTAAATTGTTTGTTTAAAACTTGTACTATGTGTGTATGTATGTAATAAAATCTTTTGTCTGGCGAAAAAAAATTTCCTGTAACCGGGTCCATCCTGGGGGGCAGCGAGCCAGACACCCACGTCTGCACTCACTCCTCGTCCTCAGCTAGCTCCAAATTGACGCACCTTCCAGCCCCCACTCCTCTGGGCTTTGTTCCTTTCCTGGGCCAGGAGGTCACCTGATCTTTGTTCTCCAACATCTTTAGCTATCTCCTTGCTGTGGGGAAGGGCCCCGGCCGTTAGTTGCCAGGAGATAGTGTCGGCCATTTATGTGCACTGACCCTTTGCTCTGCAACACTCTCACCCACTAGAGACTTAAGAAATGCATAGAGGAAATTGAGGCACCCACACAGTAGTCAGAGGAAACATTAAGAACAGTCCCACTTCATCACAGTCACTAATACAGCCCTCTGATCTTTCTTACTGTGGACATTTTTATGACTACCTCTTTCCAATTTGATTCTTCATAGATGTCAAACTTTTCCCATTGGCTATTTCTTTTAATTTTTGTTTTTGTAAGCAGGAAAGTTTGATCATTTTGTTTAGGTTATAGGCTGTTATCTGAATAGCAAGAACAAAATGTAACTGACCAGTAGAGGATACTATTGAGTCACAAAATGTTTTATCCTTCTAAAATAAGTCTGGCATATTCTTTTTTCTGCCAACCTATTTTTTCCTAATGGAATGTGGAACAAATGTTGCTGCTATGTTGTGGGGTTTTTTGGGGTTTTTTTTGTTGTTTTTTTTAAATTCTGAAGGCATATATCGCAGTCTGTATTGACACAGATTAAACCAGATGTGGTATGAATATAATCATAGTACACAATTGTCAACATGCTAAAGCTTATAGGCTGGAATGTATCCTAAAGTACCTTATGAGTTGGAAGTTTATTTTACTATGCAAACTACTAGTCTGCATAAACTATGTTAAAGGAACATTTTTAAGGTTCCAAAGTCAAGCATCAAAAACTAGGAAATGCCAGAATCAAGGTTGCCTGTGCAACCTTAATGCAGCCTCCTTATATGTATGCATTATGAGATATTGGTTTTGGTTTCTTTTTGTACAGGACCTTTAGCTCAATCAGTGCACAGAATGGATGGTGCTCACTTAATGAGCAACTTTTCAATATTTTTTTTCTCCTCATTGTTCGGGGTGTTTGGCCCCATGTGCTTACTGCACATTTTTCAAACCCTGCTCTGAAGACCGAATTATTAATTTCCTCATAGGCTTTTCTATGGTCCTCATCACTCTCGCATCTGAATGCTTCACAAGCATTAATGAATTTATTTTCAGAACACATGCTGGAGTCGAGGGGGTTTATTATTCCATTTTACAAATGGCAAACTGAATCATAAAGAGATTAAGGTCTAAAGTATCCACTAATTTTGAGTGCCCAATTTGAGATATCTAGGACCAGATTTTTTAGAGTGTTTAGCATTATATAGCATTTCAGATATTCACAGCACTGCTCTCATTGACTTCAGTTGCAGCTGTAAGAGCTCAGCACTTAAGCAAATCAGACCCCAGGTCTCAAGTCAGACACCCAGAAAATGACGAACACACAGCTAGTGATCACTTGTGAAAAGTTTGGTTTAAGTGACTTGCCTAGCATTACTGTGTGGCAGAGGCAGGGGTAGAATCCAGTTCTACAGGTCACATTCAACTGCCTTAACCGTGGGACTATCCCCTCTCTCCCTGCAATCTCCTGCCTTATTCACTACACATTTTCCAACTTCTGCGGGGGTCCCACAGACAGTCTTCTTCAGTACACAACCCTGATTCATCCCTAGAGCAGGTGGGGGGAAAAATAGTATATGATCATGCAATTAAAGACTGTATCATAATGCATATGCACATGGGAGCCAAATAAAGGTTGCACAGGCAACCTTAATTCTGGCACGTCCTAACTTTTGAGTGTTTGACTTCGTAACCTTCATAATGTCCCTTTTAACATAGCTTTTTGTATATAATTTCCTAGGCTTTAAAAGCAGACATCCGCGGCCCCCCCTCCCCCCCGATTCCATCATGTGGCATCATATTGATATTGACATGGGTCATCAGCAGGGTTGGAACCTATAGGTTCACCTCATAGACTCATATGGACCAGCACCAGAGGGGGATGGGACACCTTTTTTACCAGTGGATTTCGCAGGTATTTGCTGACAGCAGAGAAATGATGAATCAGGAATGTTTGGTTCCATTCCAGGCTCTGGAAGGGAGTGTTCTCTAGTAGGCACACTCTCTTTCTACCCATTTCCCCGCCAAGCTTGACACACATCCCTTCTTCCTTGTCCCAGTCCTGTCTCTACTAGACCACTTGCTCCTCAGTCCAGTCCCATTCTCTGCACCTAGTTCATCCCAGTCTTCAGGCTTCTCAACCCAATCAGTCTCCTTGCCTCCTTTGTCTTAATCTGACTCCTCCAGTCTCCCCCACTCCTCGTGCAGGTTTCACCTCTGTTCCTGCTCCCAGTCTCCTTGCCCAACCTTCCCTCCTCCACCCCTCAGGCATCTTGCCCTGCCAGTCCCAGTCTCCCCCATGGCTCTTCATCTGATCTGTTTTCCCTCCACTCGCTGGTTTCCTGATTCTACCATTTCCCACCACAGTACCTAGAACTAGTCTCCTTGCCTAGCAAGTCCCAGACTCTGCCACACAGCTGCGTTGTCCCAATCTGCTGTCCTGCAATAGCCTAGATCTGGCTCCTGGCTCTCTGCATTTGAATCAGATGCCTTCTCCCTGCATGTTGCCTGAGGGGCAGCGGTCACTGAGTGCACAGGACTGAGAGGTTCCCTGCTCTAGGTTCTTCTGCCTGGCCCATCCCTGGCCTCGAGCAGCAATTACAGAAAAGTCCTGAGTCCCTGTAGCCCTTGACTGACGGGAGCATCTTCAGGCTCTCTGAGGATAGTGCAGCTGCAGTCTGGTCAGCATTAGGAGCTGTGAGAAGCTTGAGCATCCTCAGAAGATGAAATCTTCAGATTTTAGCTGTTAAGCTCTAACATGTCTCTGAGTATGTTCAAACTGATTTTTCTCTCCCCTCCCCCCCAAAAAAAAGTTTATAACTTGGCCAAATGTTGGTGGATTTTTTTAGGGACAGCACAAGGTCTGTCCCTGACGCAAAGGCCAGCACCTGCCAAATTTCAAATCCCTGCTCCAAAGCAGGAGATTGCTAAAGGTTTCCAAAGAAAAGGTGGTCCCATTTTTTTAACACTGGAAAAATATGTATTTTCCTGAGCCTCATTCTCAGAAATGGCTGAGACATTTTGGCTGCAAGTTTCCAAAAAGATTCAGCCAGAGACCAACTCCTGTCATGGGAAATTTCAGCCTGAATGGTTAAAATCTGTCAACGTGCAACTGGAACAAGGTCTTATAATGGGAAATGTTGGGCAATCTTACTAGGCAGTGCTACCAGCCCCTGCTATAAATCAGAGAACTTAAAACACCAGCATACAGATACTTAACTGTCTAGTCCCTGAATCAGTTCACGTTCTCTAAAGTAATGGGATAAACACACAGTTCGCTACTTTAAATGTGTCTCTGTTTGGTCATGATTTCTAATCATGGCCATCTGGCACTTGTTAGGTGACCTGCATGAAATGAGCTGGTTTACTCAGCCCAGTTCCTGGTAGATAAATGTCCATCACAATTTGCATCAGTTTGCCCATTTGGAAGCCTTGGAGGAAACTGAATGGGCCTAGTCAGAGCCATCCTCTCAGCTTTGGAGGTGATGCCTTCCAGAACAGTTACAGTATATTGGGTGAGGAGAGCAGTTCAGGGAAGCTTGCACTAACGCTGACTGTTGATATGTAAGAATCCTTATTTTTACAGTACAGTTAATGTGCATAGCACTTTATAAACACATAACTCAGAGTCCCTGTCTTGAGATGCTTACAGTCTAAATTAGGTACAGTAGACCCTCAGAATTACAAATGTCAGAGTTATGACCTGACCAGTCACCCACACATGTCATTTGGAACCAGAAGTACACAATCAGGCAGCAGAGACAAAAGGAAAAAAAGCAAATACTATACAGTACTGTGTTAAATGTAAACTACTGAAAAAATAAAGGGAAAGTTTAAAAAAAAATTTGACAAGATGATCAGGTAACTGTCTCTGTGCTTGTTTTATTTAAATTAAGATGATCAAAAACATCATTTTTTTTCTGACTTAATACAGCTTTGAAATGTTACTATGCAATGTTCAATTGTGAACTTTTGAAAGAACAGCCCATAACGTTTTGTTCAGAGTTACGAACACCCTCCATTCCCAGGGTGTTCATAACGCTGAGGTTCTACTGTAGATAACTTGATGACAATAGTCTATGATGGTTAGAAGGTAGAGCAGGTGAGGAGAAATGATGGCGTTGAGAAGCAGGTGCTGAGAGAGTGTTTTTATACAATCTGGCTTTTTTTGTAAATGCTGCACTGCTTTATGAGAGAGACAAGGCAGGTAAGATACTTTTTATTTACTTTTTCTAGTAGATAGAGTGTGAGTAGATAGTGCTAGAGCAGAAAAGTGTTGGAAAGCCAGCTGAAGACTGAGTTTTGAGGAAGTGTTTTCTGAAGGAAAGTTGGATTGCTTGATGCACAAGAAGGAGGTAGTCCCAGCTGCTGAGGGCATCCTGAAAAAGGCACAAGGTCATAAGGAGTATTAGAGAGGAGCAACCAAAATGTGGTGTGCAAGAAGCTAGAAACTGAGATGAGGTGTGTAGAGCCCTTTAGGTAGGGATGAAGAGTTTGACCTTTGCTAAGGAATAGATAGGAAACTAGTGAAAGGACTTGAGGTGATGGGGTTGAAGTGGGAGATGATTTTAGCAGCAGCATTTTGGGTAGGCTGGAGAGGGAATAGATGTCAAATAGAGGACTGTAGATTTTTAAGGCTGTTTGTTAGTGTTAGCCTTGGTGATTACATTTAAGGGGCAGCAGGAACAATGCTGAGGGTGTTCTGTTAACTCACTAGCCCATTTGAAGGAAAAAGATCAACCGAATGCAATTGCTGTAGGACAAAGTCTCCTGGAATGTGGAATACAGCAGGAGCTCAGAAGCTGAGCTGCAGACAGAATCTCAGAGGCTGGAGCAAAGGGGGATACTTCCTAGGGCTTTGTGCTTCACAGTTGTTTTTCTAAAATAAAATATTTAGGTTTTCCTTTAATCTGGTACTGTAATAAAAACCTATGTCTAAAGGCAACCTTGTGATAGGAGTCCAGATCTAGCCCAAGGTCAAGTGTAGATCCAGGCAGCAGTTCCCAACATTAGAAATCCTGCCACATAGAGAAGTTCCTGTAGTAACTTTTCCCTCACTAGGAGAGAACATCAGGCTCTTGGATTCAGGGCCATAACCAGGGTGGGACAGACACCCAGGGCGCAAAGCTCTGAGGGTGGAAAAATGGGGCAGAGAAATGAAGGGGAGGGAAGCAGAGGGGGGGACAAATATGTTTGTTCATCCTGGGTGCTAAAATATCATAGTTACAGCGCTGCTTGGATTGTTACACAGATATTAGCACTATTGCTTGTGCCATGCAAATAGGTATGACATGAAATAGGATAACTGTGATCATAGCATGTACTTAGATTGTAGGCTCTTGTCTTTTTGTTCTGTGTATGTACAGTGCCTGTCTAGCACAGCGGGGTCTTTGGTCCAGGATGGGGGATTCTAGATGTTACAGTAATAAAAACAATGATTATAGACTGGCTAGACTCACTGAAGCTAGAGAAGATACTGTAAATAATGGTTCCTTGTGATATTCAAACTGTGTCCTTTTCGCTCATGCTGCTGTTTATCTTCTCAGCTTTCTTTCATTGAGCTGCACGTGGCTCCTACTCACAGAAATAATTAGCAAAGTTCCGTTAAGTCTTTGTCATAGATGAAAGAACTCTGAAGCTGTTCAGTTACTTACAACTAACTGACAAGTATAGAGCCAATTAATGCCACTTTAACAATGGAAGAAAATTAGAAATTAGTCTACGCAGAGGAACAAAAAGAAGCTGTCCTCAAATGCACCTTCTGTTCTTTCTCTGCTCTGCAAAGTAATAGTGTAGTTCTAATAAGAACGAAATTTGAGACGTCATAATATAAATACACTTGAACAGCTGGTGAGGCACAACAGTCAGCTGTTTGGAGTTCAATGGATGGTGAAACTGAAGCCTACACAGATCCAAAGAGCAACATAAGACAAGGGAAAGTAGTAGCTTAACCTTTCCTCTAAACTGAACTTTATGGAGCTAGATACTCAATTTTACTTGTGACTTCTCCCTCCCCACTCCGGAATGGCTTTAGAAGAACATATACTGAATTTTTGAAAAAAGAAAGTGCCCAGACTAGTTTTAGTGCTCACTTACTGTGGTGGAAGTTGAATTAACACCATTCATTTTAAGCCACTAAGCAGCACTAATCTTTTATACTGCTTCCGTTTTGTTTCGTTTTTCCAAATGTCAGTGATCCAGTGCTTGCTTCCACTGTTTACAGTTTGTGCTTTGAAATTCTTCAGAAATCTCTAGACCTTGTTCCTAAAGGGAAGAGTCTTACTCATCAGTGTAAGGCTTTGTGAACAGGAAGGTGCAGTAATGCTGGAAGATAACAAAACTTTCACTTGTTTTCTTCTCCTGTTATGTTAAATCCAGTATCTGAAATCTACTTAATCTTACATGGTGATGGGGAAGAAAAAAATTCCATTTTATAACCTTTTCAGATCTCTTGCTTCCTGGGCTAGTACAGGCTGGGACAGTAACAGATGTACTACATTAACATTGTTTTTCAGAGATGAGGGGGAAACAGCGTGGTGCCTTGATTTGCTGAGCACTGACCTAATTTTTATTTTATTTTATTTTAAATTGATTTAGCTTTGTTTCTAAAGTCCATCTTGGCTAAAGTGATAGCTGCAATACAAGTTCTTAAGAGTAAGGAGTGGTGTTGATGTATTTTAAAATATGAGGGATGAAGTGGCCCCATGTTTTTATCTCAAATCCTATTCAGTGAAATATCTCTTATACCAACAAAAGCGTATTTTATAGGGTTTGATCTTACAACCATTGACGTGAATGGTAAAACTCCCATTGGCTTGAATGGTGTGTGATCAGAGCCATAGAGACTAAAGGGTGGGGAAGAAGTAAGAATAGTAATAACATTATTCAGTGAACATTTTAAGATATTGTGTTAAAGAAAATATTAACTTTAAAAATCAGGAGATATTCAAATTAATAATTGAAAGTAAACTCAGCTTAAAATCACTGTTTGAAATAACTGTTTAGTAAGGGGCTAGAAGGCTTACACTGTTGGTCATCAAATATAAGGAATCTTAGTTCTTCATTGATTCAGTAGGTCAGGACTGCCATTTCCAATGTTTGGGTGGGTTCATTTTCATATGCAGAAGACTGCTGTCCAGATTGTAAAACCCCAGATAATGCCCCTTGATTAAATTCTCCGCAGAGAGTAAGGATAGAGATGAAGGCTACTCTCTCATCTCTTACAGGAGGGTCCCTTATGGCAGAGTAGAACCTGCCAGTACCACTTTAAAATCTGTATCTGATCTCTCAGATACAGATACAGATTAATAAGGGTTAATATTTTCAATAATGTTTATCTATCTTCATTTTAATTTTTTTGGAAAATAACATCTTTCTTTCTTGTGAAAGATGCATGTTTTAAAATTGTTAGCTTTTTTGCTCCCTGTCTGAACACATGCATAACAGCTTGAAATACATTTGACACATAAAAATGTAATGTTAAAAACAAACCTATGTTTCCCTTAACTCGTGAGTAATGTGGGCATATCCGGTAGATAAACAGTCATTATGAAATGTAAGGCATACTTGAAGTTACTGTGATGTTCCTGGTTTTTAAATTGTACAAAAACCATATACAGTTATTGGAATGTAAATTCATATGTTTGTCTTTTAACAGAAGAATATCAGTTCATTATATTAGCCTGCCTGTGTAGTCTGTTTCATTAAATGTCTTGAGAATTTACAGTTCAAAGTTTCAGGATTAGTGAATGATCAATTTTATAATTCCTGTCACAGGTCAAAAATTATGCAGCTGTGTAGGAGATGGTGATAAAATCATATGTACAAAGTTGGATCTAACATTTAGAGACTAGTCTAACATTTCACGTTTTGCAACTGGCTTTAAGCAGTTGCTATTTCGAGCCAAAGTCCTTCCAATGACTTTTGCTTACCTAGGTATTTCCATTTGATGATGAACAGACTGGCACTTGATGCAAACACATGACATACTACATCTAAGCCAAAACTACTTGTCTTTTCTCTCTTGTGCTCTCTCAATGCACATTTCCAGGTTCCCATATGCAAACTCTAGTATGTTCATAGATTTATTGCACTTGTTAGGTATGTCAGTTTATTCCATGATTTGCTTATGCCACTCACTGGAAAACTAGTCTGAAAATCACACTCTTTTTACCCTCTCCCCATGTAGGGATAGGTTTATTTAATTTTGTTTTTGAGAAACACAAAGTACAGTTAAATGGCTATACAGACACACATTTTGTATATAGTGTGCAGTGAAAAACACAATTTAGGGACTTAAATAAGTTGAGTTTAATACATGCGTAACAAAAAGAGCGAGGGGGAAAGAATGGACCCATGGGTGGAATAAGATTGAATCACTTCACTGGTAATTAACTTTTATTGAGTGTAGAGCTGTAGATCACACTTCAGTTGTGGGGTGTTGTGATTTATACAAATATAAATTAATTTGTGAATATTTTCTTTATAGCTTCTTTAACCAAAACTGGCTTTTTTAAATTAAGGCTCTTCTAAAGAGACTGGAAGCAGTGAAACCAACAGTTGGTATGAAGCGTTCTGAACAGCTCATGGACTATCAGCGTCATATGGGTTATCTAAATTCTTCACCATCCACAAGACGAGGAAAGTCTGCTCTAAGCCAGCTTAGCTCTTCAAGTAAGTGGACCTGGTATGGCATTTGTGTGCATTATACTTCATTTTTGCACCCAGAGCCATTTTTCTCCCTTGTGTTAGAATGGAAGAATCTTAGTAGTTTTCTTTAAGAACAATAAATCATTTTCTTCATATATAAAAATAAATGAACTATGCATTATCTGTATGATTACTCTTTACCATATCTAATTTCTAAGAATTCATCTTGTTAAACAATTCTGCATTAACAAGATTATCTACAACACAGTAGAACCTCAGAGTTATGAACACCAGAGTTATGAACTGACCAGTCAACCGCAGACCTCCTTTGGAACTGGAAGTATGCAATCAGGCAGCAGCAGAGAAAAAAAAAAAAGGCAAATACAGTACAATGCTATGTTAAACATAAACTTCTAAAAAAATAAAGGGAAAGCAGCATTTTTCTTCTGCATAGTGGAGTTTCAAATCTGTATTAAGTCAATGGTCCATTATAAAATTTTCAAAAAGAACAACCATAACGTTTTGTTCAGTTATGAACATTTCAGAATTACAAACAACCTCCATTCCTGAGGTGTTTGTAACTCCTGAGGTTCTACACTATTCTTGAATGGTTTGTCCAGACTACTTTTAAACTACTCAAACCATTTTAGGTTTGTTTTTAATTTATTGTGAGGGTCTGCAGCAAACATGGCAATGACGTTTGTGACACTAAGAACCCCTGTATTCATACCCTGCACATGCTTGTAATAATCTTTGTACAAAGTATGGCTTGTTGGAGTATAATTTGAAAACGAATAACTTACTGATCATTAATTCTTTTCTTTGGTGTATGTATGGGATGGGTATCAGACATGCCAACTCTCACAAATTAATCGCAAGAGATGTGATTTCTAAGTAAAATTAAGCCTGACTCATGATCTCGCAATAGAACTCTCAAATGTCAGGGGTGTTTTTTGTTTTGTTTTTGGGGGATGTCAGCTAGAGCTGGGGAGAGAAAAAAAACCCTGACATTTGAGAGTTCTAGCTCAAGATCATGAATCAGCCTTAATAATTTTACTTAGAAATTGCTGCCAGCCCGCCCCCCGGGCAGTCGGAGCTCCCACTGTCAGCCCACCCCAGGACTCCTGCAAGGAGAGGCTCCTGCTTTCAGACCCCGGTGGTTGGGGCTCCTGCTGTCAGCCAGATGTGTGACCTGAGAGCACGTTAAAGGAAAATAAAGAGAACCCGCATTTCATTGGCTTAAAAATCATGAGGATATTTTTTAATCTCATGATTTTGGGGAGGGGGTCTGACACATGATTTTCCAGTGGTGAGGGTTGGCATCGCTGCTGGATTTATGATTAAAGTGTGTTTAAATGAGGCAGTTCAGGGGAATTGGAAATAGGTCTGCCCAGGTCTTGAATACAAATGAAGAAGGGTTGACCAGAGACAGTGGGATTGCAATTTACATGTGCAATAAACAACCATCAAAGCTCACAGGTGGTTCGGGGTCAGCATGTCTATTCCAGATTGATTGTCAGGCAAACACAATGGAGGCACATTTGCATACCAAATAAACAAAGCTAACAAGTGGGGGAAGAGACAGCATAGCTGCACCCCCAGCAGGGAAGAGGAACTTTTATCTGAGCTATGAAGAGAGAGGGGGGCTGAATCTCAAGTGATAAGCAATTGAACTAACTGATTGCATACAATATTACTGTATTATAAAAGTGTATAGAGCAAGGTCTTTTCTTGAAAACTAATTACACATGTGATAAATAGCATTGTGAAAGGTATGTATTAACACTGTGTAAGGAATTATGGGTACTCATTGATATTAAACAGTATAGTCTGCCCAGACAGGAGGAAATGTCAGTTATATTTACTTATCTTATGTAAATTAAGCCTGGTGGAATCAGAAACAATGGAAGGTCCATTTTCATTGAAATCATACAAGGGAATGGGAAGCCCACAGGAAGGGATGAATCGTATGAGGTTATCCAGCCTCTTGAAATAGTCATTGAATTTTGAAAGATATAAGCAAAGATAGAAGCCATCTTTGGCATCCATCACTAAACAAACACAAGGGAACAGAGCTCTTGTGATCTGAGAAAGATGGGTCCTTCAATCGTGAAGGAGTTGAGTCTCTGGAAACTGAATATAGGTAAGCAACCTGCTTCAGCAAAGATCTTTTACCTAAGACAACAAGGGAAGCCAGCACCTTGTACTCTTATGGAAAGTTCTGACTGAGGGAAAGTGAGCCGTGGGTGGGAAAAAGAATGACTGATGAGAGAAACCATCTTGAAGAAAGCGTGTATCTTGCCAGATTAAGTTTTAGACTGTTAGAAGTGTGTTTGTTTTGTTTTACTTGTAACTCTTTCTATCTTCATTCCTTTTACTTGAACTCACTTAATCCTATGTATATTTTGTTAATAAATGTATTTCATTTTTACCATAAACCAACATAGTGCTGTGTTTTAAAGGAAGGAGTATACTTGGCCCTAGTTACGTTAATAAGATATGATGTAGTTTTGTCTCTTTACAAGAGCAACAAACCTTATTATTTCTCTGAGTTGTCCAAGCAAGGGCAATTTGGGAAAATTTGGAACTGGGAGTACATTGGGGTCATATTCTTGTTGGTTGTAACCAAGTCTGGTGGAAGCCAGAGTGGGGCTGTAGAGAGGCTGCTGGGGTCAGAGCTGCTGAACTAGGGCTGTATAGCACACAGACACTTAGGGTGTGATCTGCGTGCTAGTAGGCTGACTGTGAGCAGCCCAGGTTTGGAGCTACAGCAGTAAAGCATTTTGAGGCACCCAGGTTTACAGACCAGGCAGTGACACATCCCCTCATTGGTCTGCATTGGCCCCCAAACCCTAGAACAACCATGACAACAGTTCTTTGGGATAGTATGGGGGGAAAGGAAGCAATAGGGCCTCCTACCTTATCCAAGCATCCAAGACAGGGGTAGGCAACCTATGGCACGAGTGCTGAAGGCGGCCCGCGAGCTGATTTTCAGTGGCACTCTTACTGCCCAGGTCCTGGCCACCAGTCCGGGGGGCTCTGCATTTTAATTTAATTTTAAATGAAGCTTCTTAAACATTTTAAAAACCTTATTTACTTTACATACAACAATAGTTTAGTTATATATTATAGATTATAGAAAGAGACCTTCTACAAATGTTAAAATGTATTGCTGGCACGCAAAACCTTAAATTAGAGTAAATAAACGAAGACTCGGCACACCACTTCTGAAAGGTTGCCGACCCCTGATCCAAGATAACAAGATCATTTGTTAATACATGTTCTCCTTATACTCTCTAATAGGAGGCGCTTCAAGAGCATCTAGTGCATCCAGTACAGTCAGTCATAGGACTGAGAGACCAGTTTCTGATGCATCTAGTGGGGCGTTACGGAGACCAAAGCCCACTAATGTTCGTGCTGCTTGGTTATAAATTGTTTGTACTTTGCCCAAAGTTCTTACTTGATCGCCAGACTTATATTTCTATTGCTTTTGTAGATTATCTCTGTGCAAGAATATTGTCATCGTTGTTTGCTGATTAAAGTGCACTGCTATGTGGTGTAATTTCTTGTAACTTGGTTTTAAATGGACAATTTCACTTTAATCAGTGTTTCCTGAGAGAGGATGTATTTATAAAAGAGAGGTGAAAATTGAAATAGCAAATTATTTTTATTTGCAAAGCACAAATGAAGTTCAGACTTGTGAAGGATGGAAATGCTGTGCTTTGGTTCCAAGATGTAAAAATTTAAGTTTTTAATTAAATCTTTTTAATTTGCAATAAACTTTCAAGCATGTGCTTAGTTTGTAAACGGTCCTAATTTCTCATCCTTGTTTGATCTTCAGAACTTCTAGATCATGCAATAATGGCTCAAAGGGTTTTCTTTTTATTACAGTTTGTGGAAATGTTTTTGATAAAAAGTAGATCTATATGTTTTGTTTTTCTTATTGATGCAGGAAGAGGGTATATAAATATCTGAATGTTGTGCAGAATAGTGGAGGAAATCTACCTTGTAGCAGCAACAAAGCCATTCTGGTTGCACAGCAGTAGCACTTCCTTTCATGTGAGTGAGCTAAAATGTTGAGGATGCAGGAAGTGTCTTGTTCTGCAACTATTGCAGAGCATTCTAGCTGAATAAAGAAGTGGTGTTCATTCTGGGTCAGAGGTGATGTCTTTTCCTGACTTATGAACCTACACATGAGGAAAAAAGAACCTGCTGTACTGGGTGGAAATGTTTGTTGGATAGGAGAATAAATGTGAAATGAAATTCTAATGTGAGGTCCAATAAAAACAGAAAATTCAACTATTCCCCAAACTGGGTTAATAGCCATTGCCTTTAGTGATGGCACTACTTGCAGACCTCTGCCCTGGCTCACTGGTGGGAACAGATGGAGCTGTGGGACACAAATTTAGTAGTATAACATTCAAGTTTTGAGAGATGCTGTCAACCAGGATTAGAAAAGAGGACAAAGTAGAGTATATAAGGATAAATCTGAAGTTTTGCATCTTTAACTTATATTTTTAATATTATGTTTTATACTAGATCTCTTAAGTAGTTTCAGACCAACCTTAGCACCAGTTTCCAGTTCCATAAAAATCTTACATTTATTATGTAAGTGGTAATGGAAGGCAGTATGTGATGTTGTTTATTTCCATATCTAAACTGCAGCAGGCATTTTGGTCACTGGCCGCAGGATTTTCTTTCATAAAGAGCATGAATTATGATCTGCTATCCATAGTTACTACTGTACTTCTGCTTGTTGTCCTGATTCCCTTATGGCAGAACTACTGGGGGGTCTTTCTATTAAACATAAAGAAAAAGCTTTGTTAAATAGTATTGAGACCTAGACCTACAAAAGTCAGATCCATTTTCTCCCTCCGTGTTTAGCACAATGGCATAAGTTTTTGAATATTTAATATTGTGATACACTTGGCACACAGGATCATCTAGTTTCTTTGGTCCTCTCTGATAACTTGACAGAACTGTATGGGTTAAAGAAGTTTTACCTCTGAACCTGCTGACTTTTGTGGATTAAATTTTTATATGCTTGACAATGTTTTAACAGTTTTTAACTTTAAACAGTAGTATGGAAAAAAGCTATAATTGAAATTATTGTTCTTTCATTGTTACTGTAATGTGTTCTTTGAATAGTATTGCTGTAATTATTTGTATAACTGTGCTGATTAAAATTATTCGCCATTTAAAGTCTTTGTTTTTGAATGAGAGACAGTTAAACTACAATATCAAGGTTACACTAGGCACTTTTGAGTGTTCCTATAGCAATTCTTTTTTCTGAAGATACTAACAAAATGGGCTTAGTTTTAATCATCCCAGCTGCTTAGATTTAATTTGGTATGGGGAACTTGTCAGTTTTGTATGTCACTCCTTTTGTAAATTGTAAGAAGTAAAATATTTAACATGAATTATGTGTGTTCATCATTGCATAAGATTCTTAAAGCATTTTATGTTCGTTTATTATCCAGCAACTGTAAAGGACACTGAGAGAAATTGGCTGTTTATCACAGCTTAACTAGTGAAATGAGTGTAAAAATGCATCAAATGTGAGCTTTGTGATTCTTTCTTTCACTCATGGATGATTGTTTTTAAAACCAGGTTTATTGGCAGGTCCTGGGTAATAGTCTGTCAGGCAGTTTAAATGTAATTCCCTTTTTATCCTAAAGGGAATTTTTCCTCATGATGAACACTTTCTCAGTAGTACCTCTCCATATAACTTCCCTTCATTCATTGATGAAGGAAACCATATGTTCTGCTTAGACTTCTCTGAGATTGTTATGGATTTTTCTTTTAAACTTGAAATCTTCAGCTATGACCCAGACATCTGTTGCCCTGGGTCATTGGTTGAAATCCTTTTGCCTTGGGATATTTATAGTAATAGTCCCACTTCAAACTTTCACCTCATTTTCAGTGTTCTTTATTAGATAGTCTCTTTCACTTTATCTCCACAGAAAATCTTCCCTGTTTTCCTTTTGGAAGAAAGCTGTTTTTTCTTTCAAAAGCAGATTCTTTCCCTATTACTTTTAAGAATGTGAGAAACCACTTGCCAAACATTTCCTGTCTTGTTCTCAAAATATGAATTAAAGGTAAAGTGCCTGAGACATGTGCTTCTCTCCACTACCATTTGGTTTATATATAGCATAAAGGTGAGTATTCTAATAATTTTAGACTTTTTCTGTAGGAGTGTGGAGCATCTGAAACTTGAACTGTATGCACAATGCATTTTTATTCAACAGAAGCCAAAACAACATTTTTTGTTTGGTACCTATGCAGAACTCACAGCACCTCCCAAAATTATGAATACACTCCTTGAAGTCTGAATATTTTCAAGACTGTATCTTCAGTCTTTCCTGTTAATACTCTCCTGCAAAAACTGAAGACCTATCTGACCATTTGGGAAACAAGTGTTGCTTATAAACTATAGCATCAGGCAAATTAAAATGTGCAAATACATGAAACCTGGTCTCTGCTTCCAGACTTATTTGAGAATGTCAGAATCCTCAACTTTCATTTTGAATAAAATGTCCTCATTTCTAGTTTAAAGCTTGAAAATGACCAGTGTAACCAAACCAGAGATGGTTGTCTGAGTCTGCAGCCAGTCTCCAGCAGGGGGGTGGGGAATTAGTAAACACTAGAGCAGAGGAGGAAGGGAAGCCCTCTTGTTGACACCAGCCAGAGTGTATAGGTCTTTATTGCTCTGGACACAAGATGAGGGGTAGGGGGACTGGTGCCCAAGGGGTGTTTGGATGCTCAAGTGGGTGCTGCAGGAGCAGCTCACTCTTAGTAGGGTGCAGCTATCCCTCTGTTCTGTTTCTCCCCACTGGCTTTTTATGTCTAGAGGCAAGATTTGAGAAAAGTGGTGGTCTAAGCATCATCCACTTGGGGGATTAGCATGAGATGGCAGGATCTACATGTAACCTGCAGCAGAGTTATGCCAATAGTGAAGTGCAGGTCCAGTTTTTCCCCAATATTGGCCTGTAGGAACCAGACTCAAAGTTAAGTTTGAAAAGCTGAAGTGCAGTTCTGAAATGAGTTTTAATGCCCACAGTTCCTAATTAAGAACAAATCTCATCAAGGGATAAAGACATTGTTTTGAAATCAAGGGAGATTCTTCAGAAACTAGAACAAAAATGAGCATCAGTTCTATTTTTCTACTGAAAAATAGCAATCTGTTGAATTTGTAGGGCACAATTAAGAATACACCAAGCCTTGAGTATTAGTTCTAAGAGCATGGTGAGCATTTTCAAGCAAGCATCATAGCAGTAGCTGATAGCACTTGCTGCCTACAGAATGTTTTCATTATAAATTTAAATGATTTCTAACTCGTTCAGAGTGACCAAAACCTGTACGTGATCAGTCATATAAAATACACCAAATGGCCAAAAGTTTGAACATTAAATGGCAAAGAGTAACCCTTAACAGTTAGGGAATTTTTGATGAGTAAATATACAGACCAGTTCAGTACAGATACAGTTGGTGAGTCTGACTGAAAAATGGAGGAAAACCATTTCTCAGTAGGGTTCATGGAGGCATAAGCATAAGATGACTTACTCAAGGTCACACAATCAGAGAGCTACTGTACTTTGCAGTTTACATTTAGGAGGGAAATGCCCAGCTTCCCAAGATTAGTTAGCTCTATCAAACAAACCTACCTAAAATCCACTGTGTTCATACACACCTGTTATTACAAAAAGGTATCAATGTTACATAGCTTTGTAGCATAGCAAGTTCTAGTAGACTTTTTGCATTTAAATTTCACACAAAAAGGTGCATTGAACATTGTAGTCAGCGTCCCAATTTTAAGATGTGAAAAAGTACAAATCAAGTATGCCAGTCTTTTTGCCTCACTTGGCAATTAAAAAAAAGCCCTCTCTTGGAAAGTCTAATCCTGATCTTGCTAGGTGGCTATATCAGACCGTGCATTTGGATCACTAGAAGATGCACAAGGTACACAGTCTTAAATTATTAATCCTTGCCCAGGCACTTATTTTCAAATGCAGAACACAGATACTGCTCAGTGAGAATAAGCTATGTACCACTTCAACACATACAAATTTTAAGTTTCTTAATGAAAACTCAGACTGCCAGATTTCTGCACCACCACTTCCATCTCACCTCCCCTGCAAAAGTGTTACAATTAGTTGAGAATAATCCTGAGAGAATTGCATTTCAGGGTAAATTATAAGCTATTGAAACTAGTGACTTAAATTGTCACTATCTCCAGAATCATTACTAGTAAGGTGTTTTAGGGTTAGTCATACCAATGCTTCATACTAAAACAGGTTTTTTACATTTATTAATGTGTGTGGATATTACTATCTGAAGTGTACTTATGTACTCTGTATTTTAGTATACATCTTGTACATGCAGAACACTTATTGCAAGCATGGATTATTTAAAAAATGGAGCAGTATTGAAATAGGAGAAAAAGTAACTGAATATGATTAGTACACTATTTTTTCTGTTTTGGTTCAATTGAACATTAAGTATAATCCAGACAAGTAATATCTTTACAAAAAGCAAAAGTTTGTATGGCACTTAAACTTTGAAAGACTGAAATACTCTGTTTGTTGGAATATTAGGAGGAATTTAGGACCTCGTTTACCTTAAGGGAGGGCTTATTCAGGGGGACAGCAGTGGTTGAGAACCTATTTCCTGGTGCTTACAGATAGTAAGCAAGTTAATCTGTAAACATGCTTTTTTCACTTTAATATCAGATTTTTAAATCCAGCCTCATAGGAGAAGCATGCTCTTCATCCATATGTTTTGAATGCCCTGATGCTGTTGGGTAGCAATAGAGACATTCACTTTAATACAAATAAGTACTTGATCTTGACTTGTTTTAAAATCTAATGTGAACTATTTTAACAGCTAGCATGTAAGCCACCAAATCATCAAGCAATGCACTCGTCATAGGAATAAGTATATTAGTGATATTGTGCAGATATTTTATATATACACAGGTTCCAATATAAGTATCTGAGGACATTTCATTCAAAATTTAACTATGATCCAATGGACAACCATTAAAACAATTATGTATCCTTCTCTGAACTGGATTTCCCCCATGACAGCCATCTTCATGTCCCTAGGAAATATTTTGTTGTCCATTAAACCACAAGTAGTATATTACACAACTGAAGAGAATAGTTTTATTTACTTTAGACAATTTTCTTGATCTCATCATACAATACTAATACAAAAGCACCACCCATGCCTCTCAACACATTGGACCAGGCGCCTTTGAAGAAAGCTTTGGCTCCTTCGTCTTTAGCTATCTTCTTCCAACAATCAATTGTGCCCTTGTACATAATATCAGCTGTGGGGACAAGAAGGTACATATGAGAAAGTCTCGAATCATACAGGCAGTTCAATTAATCAGAAGTGTGCTCCCTAGAGGATTTGAAATTAATACAGATATATTTACAACAAAAAACACAGCTCTAGCAAAGTTCTTCACAACCATCTGAAAGACCAATCAAATATAGTGAGGACCAATTTATTCCAATATGTTATTTTAGTAGAAAAAGCCATAGATTTTCTGTAGACTATATAATGCCTTAAATTTCAGCCCTGTGCTGCTGGGGAGATAATCTCTGCAGCTAGGCCACTGCAGGTGAAGGCTCGTTCTTACCTCCCTTTCGGCCAGACTGCATCATCATCCTACGTCTGACAGTGTCAAAAGGGTAGGATACCAGTCCCGCTACAGCGGTGACTGACTGGGCAATCATCCAACTCACTACGATGTGCACATTCTTGGGATCAGGCATCATACCTGTCAAGAGTAAATCAACAATGTCAGTACACAGGGGTGGAGAGAGGAAGAGAGAATTATTCCTACCCCAGACTCCATTCATTCACAGAGCCTGATCAAGGGTAAGTCGAGGGGACTTTTCCCCAATTCCTTCGGCCACATCTTGTTCAGCATCATCCAGTCTTCGCTCAGTCCAGCCACTTAAAAGTCAATCAAGAGTTAGCTTTTAGACCATTTAACCTTGACCTTAACAGTAGCAGTATGAGGATTTAAACTTCTTATAACCTAATTCAATAACAAAAGACACAAAAATGGCCATGCTGGAAAGAGAGTGAAGTTACAAACTTAGTTTTAGGAGGCTCTGAGTTTGCTCTGAGCCCGACGTGAGGGAATCAACCAAAACGGACAGGACGGAATTTCAAAAGTGTGCTGTAATATTTATAATCCATTATATAAATTTAAACAAAGCTGCAGTTTAACTAAGTCCTGAAAGCCAATGCCCAAGACAGGGTACACTGGAGCAGACCATCCTTATATTCATTGGATTATCACTCAGTAATCACAGCTCCCTCCTCCTCCACTTACCCTTGGCTGTGTCATAGACCCCAAAATAGGCTGCTCTGTAGATAATGATGCCCTGGACTGACACGTTGAATCCTTGGTAGAGCCCTTTGAGGCCATCAGATTTGAAGATCTTGGCAATGCAGTTGCCCAGCCCTGTGAACTGCCTCTCACTCAGCCCTTTGCCCACGTCGGCAGCCAGCCTGGTTCTGGCAAAATCCAGAGGGTAAACGAAGCAGAGGGAGGTGGCTCCCGCAGCACCTCCAGAGGCCAGGTTCCCTGCGAAGTAGCGCCAAAACTGCTTGTGCCTGTCCACTCCTCCCAAGAAGATCTGCTTGTACTTGTCCTTAAAGGCAAAGTTGAGGGCCTGGGTGGGGAAGTAACGGATGACATTGGCCAGGTTGCCTCTCCAGAAGGAAATGATGCCCTGTTCCTTGGGGATCCTCACCACGCAGTCCATGATCCCCTTGTACTGCTTCTCAACTGTGATCTGTTGGCTGGCATGCTGGACCTGTTAAGTAAGAGAAGATGGCACAGAGACGAGATTGCAACAGTTACTTTGGACAATGTATCAAACAAACCCCAATTTGTCAAAGTGAAGAAACGGGGAATAAAATAAAACAGTAAATATCATAATGCCACTATATAAACCCATGGTACACCAACACCTTGAATACCACATGCAGTTCTGGGTGGACCATCTCAAAAAAAGGTAAGATTAGAATTGCAAAAGGTACAGAGAAGTGCAACAAAAATTATTAAGGGTATGGAACAGCTTCCGTATGAGGAGAAATTAAAGAGACAGACTGTTCAGCTTGGCAAAGGGGGGATATGATAGAGGTCTATAAAATCATGAATGGCATGGAGAAAGCAAACAAGGAAGTGTTATTTACCCCTTTGCATAACACCAGTACCAGGGGTCACCCAGTAAATTGACTAGACAGCAGGTTTAAAAAAAGCATAACGAAGAACTTCTTCACACAACACAGCTACCTGTGGAACTCTTGGCCTTCACAACACCCCTGTAGCAACAAGTATAACTAGGTTCAAAAAAGAACTAGTTAAGTTCATGGAGGATATGTCCATCAATGGACATTGGCCAGGATGTTTAGGGACATAACCCCATGCTCTGGGTGTCCCTAGGCCTCTGACTGCCAGAAGCTGGGACTGGACAACAGGGGATGGATCACTCCATTTCCCTGTTCTGTTCATACCCTCTCAGGCATCTGGCATCAGCCTCTGTTGGAAGACAGGATACTGGGCTAATTGGACCATTGGTCTGATCCGTATGGCCATTCTTATGTTCTTAGAAAATTCTGCTTCTCACCGCCAGATCTATCATCTTTCATTTACTCTGGAAGATTACATGGAACCTTTTTTCATAACCTTACCATTCAACATAATAACCTGTACCCATTTTATGCAAGCTTAACCCAGTTTCTTTAGGACTATTGCATTATTAGGTCAAAAGGAAACTGCCTACAGGAGGAGACACCTGCTGGGCATTTGCAGGAGGATCCTGAAACTTTAACAGAAAGACATCTTCCAGAAAGCTTATCCAATTGCACAGAAGCGTGTTCATCTCATACAAGTGTACAGCCTTGCTTTAGAGTTTCACATTTCCATTTTACTTAGCAAGTCAGATAGCAAGTGCACTCTTAACGTGTTTGGGTCCCCAGTCTTATCGTCCAGCCAACCCCTGAAAAAACGATGTTGACCATTGACGCTTAAATTTGTAACGAAAGAGGTGCCAGAGCTCAACCAATTTTTTAAACACTTTCATAACGAAGGGCGCAAGCCCAGAGCTGCTGGGGCTATGAACTTGCAAGCCCTGGCACAAATTAAGCACTGATTTGAGGCCATTTCCCCCCACTGCTCAGCGTCCCCGTGTATCCCGGCTATAAACAGCGCCAGGGGAAAGAAGCGGTGCTGCTCTTGCGTAACCAGAGCTCCCGAAGCCAGTTGCCATATTTAGGCACTTCAAGCTTGTGCCCATATGACACTAGGATTCCTGCACCGCTTCCAAGTCAAACTTCACACACCTACCCCCCCCCCCCCCCCCCAGGGAAGGAAGACTCCTTGCAAGCGCCCAGGGCAATACACAGCATCCTTTTGTAGATTACCACCCAGTGCACTGAACTCATCGTGCCCCCCTCCCCCCGGGGCCCTTTAAATTTACTCTCTAGACAATCACTACCCGAGACTGATAAGAGGCAACCTGTTGCTAAATTTCCACTCACACATTCGCTAGCAGCGTTTAGAGTTACATGGTGCCTTTAAAGCAAAGGGAGACAAGCACGCCAGCGACAAGCAAAGTCAATTGGCCGTTTGCGCTACCAAAGTCCATAGCCAGGGGCTTGAGGGGAAATCGTCCCGCTCCTTACCTGCAGCAGCAATTTAACTCTCTCTATGGGAGCGACAGCTGTCTTGGAAATAGCGGCAGCAACCCCGCCAGCCAGGAAGTCCTTAAGGAAGCTGATCGCTTGGTTACTCATGTTGGAACTCGCTCAGACAAACCCCAAGAGCCCCCTTGCAAAAGCAGATGCTGCCGCGCACCTCCCCACCCAGCTGCCCCCAGCCAGCCTCTTGCACCGCGCTCCAAACGAAGAAGCGCGTCTCTCCCACTTATATCCCCTCTGCTTCTCGCGATAAGAGGAGGGTCCCCCCGGGGCACACACATTGGCTAGGAACCCCCCAGTCATCAGAGGGCACAGGGGCAAAGCCGCCATGCTGTCCTAGAGAGGCCGCCGGGGCGGGGCGGCTGCCCCGTGCTAGGGACGTTTAAAGGGCAAATTAAAGTTATCTGCTCCCTGCTGGAGAAAGCTATGTCAGAGCATGTGCCTGCTGTATTAATAGCACCGCAGAGACGCAAGATGGGACTGGGGAGGCTGCAAAAATACTTCGGAGGGTGTTAACCATTTGCGTTCACATCCAGTGCTGCCCACGGAGAATAACGGCCAGATCAAGGGAAATTTGGGAGTCCGATAAAAGCTTATCATAAACCAGCACATGTATTTTAACGGCTGTTATTGTCTGTATTGAGACACACATACACAGTGCATCTGATGTACAGAGACATGGTACCTACTCATGCACACCAACAGTGCAGCCTAGTTAATTGGGTTCTATGGATATTTTGTAAGATAGGGTAAAGAAACTGATATAAATATAATAGTAACCCTCAATGGCTTGCTGAGACATGAGTTGCAGAATTTGGATTAGAGCCTTTTACTTGGAGGACAAAAAGTGTCTTAAGACTTAACACATTGCTTAAAGTCCTAAAAGTTTGAGTCTCAAATGCTAACATGTTATCCCTGATCTTAGATTTCCTGAAGAGAAGAGAAAACTTTTCCTGCTAGTGTCCTCACTGTACCCTTAAGGACAGATGACCCTGCATGAGACAGGAACATAACTGGCCGAGTGGGCTAAGTAAGGTCACTTACGTGGAAGGGAAGAGTGAGGGGGGCTCTAAGGAGCATGTGCCCTGGGAAATTCAAGTGCATGACCCAAACCAAATGTGAAACAGCAGAACAATTTGTGCACTCAGTACCTGATTCTTAACTAATTTCTCTGTGCCTCACTGTCCCCTCTTTTACATCCATAAAATGTGGATAATGCTTTTGCCCATCCCTTGTGTGACTTGTCTATTTAGACTCTGAACTGAAAAGGCTTACACACTGAAATCAATGGGACTACTTGTTCTTGTAAAGTTAAGCAGGTGTGTTTTCAGAATGGGGGCCTTAGATTGTGATAAGCACTGCAGGGCTTGTAGAGTACCAGTGCAATGGCATATGAGTTTTAGTTGGGATTTGCAGATGCTCATGCAATACAAATAATAATAATTCATAGGACTGAATTTCACCTTAACTTGGCAGCTAAAAGACTGACCTTCCCTACATAGTGATATTCTCTTAATGCAAATCAAATTCCTCTCCTCAATGAAACACTAAACTGGATTAGTGAGCCCCTGTGGCTGATCCCCCTCCCTCTAACCCCAGCTACTTTAAGAATGTTTCCCTAGCCAAGGTAATAAGAGTTTAAGGTCAGAAGGGACCACCAGATCATCTAGTCTGACCTCCTGCATATCACAGGCCACCAACCACACCACCTGCCAGTATACTAAACTCAAAACTGGAATTAGACTGAAATATTACAGCCCACAGGAAACCACACTAGCCACAGGCAGAGAATAGAAGGAACCGAGGTACATCAAGGCCCCAGCAATAGCAGGGAAATGATTAAGTGACATATACCCAGATAATCCTGGCAATTGACCTGCCCTCACAACTGCAGAGGAAGGTGGGAAAACTCCAAGGTCACTGCCACTCTGACCTGGGGAAAAAGTCCTTCCTGACCCCATGTATGGTGATCAGTTAAACCCCAAGCACCTGAGACAGAATGTTCAGTGCCAGCTCAGAGCCCAGACCCACCCTGCCCAATGTCTCATCTCCAGCTGCTTCAGACAAAGGAGATTAAAAGAAAAACCCAGAATACCTGGGGGGAAATCCCTTCCTATTCCCTTCAGGTGGCTGGCTGAAATCCTGAGGTGTTAATACTGTCAAGGGTTGAAGAACATACAGCAACACACTCAGAAGGTAAAGATAGCTCTTCTCACAATTATAAGTTCTAAGATATTTGTTAGACCTCTGACTCCAAACAGAACCACTTCTTTGGAAGCATCTTGCATCCCACCCAGCATGGGCCCCCAACTGAACTGACTTGAATTTTTTCCCCAGTTACTGGACAATGGGAAGAATAGACTCCTATCAAAGACTATCAGCCACCACAAGTAAAAGCCCTGATACAGAGCAGAGAGACACAGTTGTGAGTACCTGAGCACAGAAGCCCACACGTGTGCTATGTCAGATAATTGTGTAACTAGAAAGCATAGTGATACTCCACAGGTGGAGTTAATTAGTTTCTGCACAGCTGGTGAAGGAAAACTTTAGGCAACCACTATTGGTTTTCAATGCTGGTCTTTTAACCTTCATTTTTTCTTTCTCTGGTACCTCAGTCATCATTAACCTCCCTTTTAACACCCAAGAACTTGCTGAGCTGTGGAATTAAACTAAGAATGTTTTGGAACTTAACAGTAAGAGCTGAGATCCTGCTGACTTTTTGTAGGCAGTTTAATGGCCTAGATCCAGAAAGCTACCTAGGTGCCTAAACTGCAGATCAACAAACCCCTGCTTAGCTACTACCTAACTCTGTAAGTACCTAAGCTCACCTGCTGCTTTTCACTGTAAAAACTCCCTCTGTTTCTGCCTATGAACATGCACATCACTGCCTCACTCTAGGCAAGAGGTTCTCAAACTGTTGTCCATAGACCACCAGTGGTCTGTGAGCTCTAGGTCTACAGATAGTGCCCTCTAAAGTGCACACCTGGGTGGACACACACAAGCGAATGAAGGGCCACCCATTTAATTAATAGAGCCGTGCAGGCGTGCCTCCATTAATTAGCTGCCTGGACAAGATGCACATATAAGGTGAGGTGGTGGGCTTAGGGGAAAGGGGGCAGTGGGGTGAAGGGAGAGGGAATTTGGGGTGTGCAGGGCTGCAGTGGCCAGAGAAAGAGATGACTTTCCCCAGCTCTAGGGCTGTGGCTGCCTAGGAGAGATGGTTCTCCTTCCCAGCCCCAGCTTGTGGGCTGCTGTGGTGGGGGAGAGAGTGTACATTCATCACATTAGAAGGTTAAAACTACTGACATGAAAATGTGAGTTGTGTGCTTTTATTTGTAGAATAAAAAACTTAATTATTAATTTCCAGATCACTTTGAATTTTAATTCAACCTGCCAAAGCACTTGCAATCCCTCCCAACTTTGTATCATCTGCAAACTGTATAATTGTACTCTCTCTGCCATTATTGAAATCATTGATGAAGATATTGAACAGAACTGGACCCAAAGCTGATCCCTGCGGGATCACACTTGATATGCCCTTCCAGCTTGACTGTGAACAATTGATTGCTTAATTATTTGCTCCATTATCTTTTTGGGTACTGAAGTTAAGATGACTGGTCTGTAATTTCTTGGGTTGTCTTATTTCCCTTTTTATAGATTGGAATTATATTTGTTCTTTTCCAGTCCTCTGGAATCTCACCCGTCTTCCATGATTTTTACTGTGTAAAAGTGCTAACTTAAAAGCAAGGGCCATTATGTTCGACAATGGAAATTCATTGGCCCATGGGTGTGAAGACATGGTTTAGATTGCCTTCTGCGAGCAGAAACTATAAATACTGATTCAAAGGAATAATCCTTATCTCTGACTTTTTGGATTCTTAGAGAAAATACCAAATGCAAAGTGGATATCCCTAGACACATCTGGGTTCCCTGAAAATACTTTTGGGGAAACCGAGCAGTGTATTAGATCAACTTCTATCATTTTGGACTTACGAACTTTGACTCACTTGTTGTTATATTTTACCTGCTTTATCTTCTCAATAACTCTCATTCCTTTCTCTTAGATATAAACCTATAGTTAATTTACTATAGAATTGGCTGTCAGCATTGTCTTTGGCATGAGACCCAAAGTACCAATTGATCTGTGGTAAGTGACTCATCCTTTGGGATTGAGAGTAACCTGCTTTGGTGTGATTTTTGGTTTGTGACTATTATCGCTAAATCCCCTTTGTCTGGGTGGCAGAATGGGCTGGAGTACCTAAGGGGACTGTTTGTGACTCCATGGTAAGACTAGTATAGTGATCCAGGAGTACACAATTGTTACTGGCTTGGTGAAATCTATTTATAGAATATACCACGGGTTTGGGGTGTCTGCCCTGTTTTCTGAGAGTCTGACATGAGATTAGCACTCAGTTGTGAGCCACTCTAGATTGCAGGGCAATAGGATTTTTATGTAGTTGTTAATGTACAATTTCCACTTTCAAAATTTTACTGCAGTTTCCTCAACATGGGAACCTAGGGACTGACATAATAGATCAAGCCATTGGTCCATTTATTCTAGTATTCTATCTCTGACGCTGTCCCCCATCATATGCTTCAGAAGGTGTAAAACCAACAAAAACCCTGAAAAGAGTAATTATGAAATAATCTGCCCACAGGGAAAGCTTCAGCCTAGAGTTTATATCTCTTCCAACATCTTAAAAATCTTTATTGTAACTCTGGAATCTTTTTTCTCATCAGAGACCCTGGTCTTGCCAACACTTGTATACGCCTCCTACCTTGATATAACAGTGTCCTTGGGAGCCAACAAATCTTACCACATTATAAGTGAAACCGTGTTATATTGAACTTGCTTTGATCCACCGGAGTGCACAGCCCCCCGCGTCCCCCCTCACCCCCCCAGAGCACTGCTTTACTGTGTTATATCCGAATTTGTGTTACATCGGTTGGCGTTATATAGAGGTAGCTGTGTGTGTGTGTATGTATGTATGTGTATATGTGTGTGTATGTATGTATGTGTATTTGTGTGTAAAACTTTATGCACATGAGTTGTTGTAACAGGCTTTATGTGGGCCCAACAGGCCTAGTGGGAAGGCCACAGCTCAACAGCCTCCCAGAATCTTGGGAAGGACTTCCTGAATGCCCTGGGGGCTTGGTGGCCAAGTTACAGTCCATGATTTTTCCCCATTCTTTCAGCTGGCCAGAGGAGGAGGGAAGTCTAGGGTGGGGGATTCCCCCAGCCTAGGGGGTAAAGAGGTGAGAAGAATTTCAGACTCCTTTTAGCTGATACAATAGACCAGCCTCTCCTGTTCTCTCTTCAGTTTGGGGCATGGTCCCAGTACTCTGCTTCAGATCCTCAGCTGATGTGATGTGATTTTTGGTTTATCCAAATAATATTTTGTGGCAATTAGATCCACAGGCTAAGTGTGCATTATGTATTTCTTTTTATCAATTCTAAACTTGCTCCCATTCACTTTAATTGAATCAATTGTTAATTATTATGGCTTATTTAACATTTATACTGTGGTAGCCCTAAAGTCCACAACTGGCTTGGACCCCAGGGTGCTAAGTGCTATACAAACACATACTAAACAACAGTCGGTGCCCCCAGAGTTTACAATCTAAAAGACAAGACACAATCCTTTTGTTGTTTGTATTATGAAAAAGATGTGCCCTGATACACTTTTAAACCTCCAGACTGGTACATGTATGTAGTTTGATCTTTACATTTCATCTTAGGAAATCTTTGAAAACTATTGAGTTTGCTTTAAGAAAAGTAACAAATAATCATTCAGTGCTGTCAATTCAGTACCTTGTATGAGCACGAAAAGTTAAATAAGCCCCACAGTTTATACAGTCATAACAAAAAGCAATTACCACATACAGGTCAACCTTCCTCATACCCCAATTAGTCACATTTTGTTTAATCTGAAACTCTGATTATCCAAATATTTTGGATATCCTTGAATCATTCAGACAGTCGGAGATTACCAGCTGACATTTTCAGACACAGAGACCCATATGCAATTCTCACTGCAGGACTGGGGCCAGAAGCCCAAATCCACAAGGGGATTTAGGTGCCTAAATCCAAGATTTAGGCACTTAAATCCCAGATTTAGATGTTACTGTGATCCACAATACCAGTGTGCATCTGCTGCCTGCCCCTGTACTCACCTAAACTCACTCGCTGCCTAAATTATCTCTATAAATGTCCCTTAGTGGTCTAAATTTATGTCTTGCTGTAGGTGTCCAGATGCCTAGCTCATACCTAATCCCAGCGGTATTCTCAAACCAGGTGAAGATTGGGGACAATAGGTCGGGGGACACTTATCAAGTAGGGGTCCTCAGAGCACAGCTACCAGACTTAGGCCCATTCAAATCCAGCATCAGGAGACATTGTCTCTCCTATCACTTTTAACCCCCTGGTTAGAGCACTCACCACTATGCTGGAAATCTGAGTCCAAGTCCCCTCTCTACCAGATAGGGAGATCCCTTTTCAACTCCTTTTTCTCTATGAGATATTCCAATGTGGGTCTCCCTCAATCTCTCCTGTTGAAACTGTTCCACTTTGGATTAAATAAATTAGAGGGACTAACCACCAGTGTGGAATCATGTCCACTCTCTCCCTCTGGCTCAGTGACTATTTAAGTTTTTATGCACAATTGAACAGCTTCAGCTGGAGAGACTGAAAGATACTCAGACCAGAATATCCCATAGCCCAGTGGTTTGCACATGCTCCTGAGAGTGGGAGACTCTTCTTAAAATAATTTCTTCAATTTAGGTAGGGGAATTGAACCTGGGTCTCCCACATCCTGGGTGAATGAGCCAACCACTGGGCTAAAAGTCATAAGGGAGGTACCACCTTCTCTGCTATTTCTTGCAAAAACACCTGAGTTCAGGAGAGGGGATCCGAGGTGTGGAGAGCTAGAGGATGATAGGCTAGCACCTCCCTGCAAGCCAGACTTGGGTGCCTAACTCGGTATGAGGGGTGGGTTTAGGGATACACTCATCTAGTTGGCATCTCCCATTGGCTAATTTAATTGGCTACCCACTAGCATGCTGTTTTTTATGGATCCCATTCTCAGGCACCCATGCATTGTATAGGGATATTAGGTGCTTAATTCAGGGTTTTTGGATTCCAGTGACTTTCAAAGTGTCTAAAAATTAGGTGTGCAGGCTAAATCCCTCTGTGGATCTAGGCCATCATTTTTAATTTCATATTCCCTTAGTGTACATCATTAATTTTGATTCTGAATCCCCACATATGATCAGAGGGTCTTTCCCCAGGCATCTATGAAGATGATTATGACCCTGGTTTTCTGATGTCCACCTCATAAATTATCCATGCCTTTGTCACCTCAGGAATGGATTACTGTAATATGCTTTACATAAGTTTATCCTTGAAGATCACTTAGAAGCTGCAGCTGGTGCAAAATGCAGATGGCTGCTTATTTACTTGATGGTGTTGGCTATGGAACACATTATACCAGGTCTATAAGATCTGCATTGACTTTCCGTTCACTTCTGTGTGCATTTAAAGATGTTGACCTGATATTCATCTCTGTAAAGCCCTATGGTTTGTCCTGTCCATCTAATAGACAGCCCCTTTTCCTCCAATAGCTGACAGCTAGGGCATTTTTCCAGTCCCTGGGTTTGAAGGTATGGGAGCTGGACACTCCCAGCTGAAGTGCCTCAGCTTTGTCTCCTTGTTGGCCGGAGAGAGTCAAAGTTTATTGACCTTCAGGATGCAGTGTAAAGTAGATCTATTTACTCAGGCTTTAGTCCCGGATTTGTAGACAGCTGCATCCTGGGGATGGGAGTCCGGTGGATATCTGTGGCTCAAGTCTATATTTTATTTTAATTTCCGTACATGTGCCAAGGGACTGGCTGCCTGTTACAAAGGGGAGCCCTACATATGCTCACAAGTCCATGCTCCGTGCAGCATGCAAGAATCCGTTTCTTGGTGGTAACGCTTCTCCGGTAGCTGTGTAGGGAGTAGAGTCCAGTGTTTAAGCTGCGGAGGCGGGGGGTTCCCTGCCTCCCATGGCTTCTGTGGCGGGGCTGGGAATGCAGCCGGACCTCCCAGGGGTGCGTCTGGCTCTCACTCTGGCAGAAATGTTGTTGAAAAGGGATCCAGGCGTTTTCTGTTGCCTGTAGCAACCTCCCCTTGTTCCAGAAGAGAAACACCAGCAGCTCCAAACAGTCTGGGGCTGCTGGGGGAAAGGCCAGGGCGAGCACGGGGCACTGGCAGGGCTGCTTCGGCTCAGCAGCACCCCGGGCTCTCAGCACGGGGCCCAGGTACGGGAGGCTGGAAACTTCCCCCCCGCAGCCTTTTAAAAGAGCGGGAGGGGCGGGCACGTTAGGCTCCCCTCGCCGCACCCAGCGAGGTACAGCCCCTGGTGGTCTGGCTTGGGGCGTTAACCCCTGGCGCCGGATCGGCCTTCTCTTGCCTCCTTTCGGCCAGGATGGCTGCCCGCGGCGAGGTGCCCTGCAGCCGCCCGCAGCCGGCTCCCAGCACCGCTTCGCCCCGGCTGCCGCCTGTGATCCAGCACCCGCTCTCCCGGCTCGGCGACCCGGGGCGCCTGGCTCTGCGCGGGTACGCGCCTTGCGGACCGCAGCCTGCAGGGGGCAGCGGCGGCACCCGGGCCCCGCCGCAGCAGCCGCCGGAGCCGCTGCCCCCCTTCCGCGGGGCTCGCTCCCTCCTGGCCGCACAGCAGCCGCAGGAGACCTCCGCCCGCGCGTCCCCGGGCCAGCCCAAGCTCCCGCTGTTCGGTAAGTGCTGGCAGGGAGGGGCCCGCGCGGGGTAGAATGACCTGGGGAGGGGGCGAGCGAGGAGCCCCCGGGCTGGCAGCGCTGCAGCGTGAGGAGAGCACACGTAACATGCATCTCTGCTGGCGGAGGATGCAGCCTGCCTGGGGGGCGTGGGGATGGGACAGAAGGGGCCGCTGAGAGGGAGGCAACATAAGCATCAGGTGTATGTGATAGATATGGGGATTCGCTAAGAATATAAGAAAGGTCAGACTGGGTCAGACCAAAGGTCCATCTTTCCCAGTATCTTCCAACAGTGGCCAGTGCCAGGTGCCCTGGAGGGAAATGAACAGAACAGGTAATCATGAAGTGCTCCATCCCCTGTCACCCATTCCCAGCTTCTGGCAAACAGAGACTAGGGACACCCTCCCTGAGACCATCCCTGGCTAATAACCACTGATGGATCTATCCTCTTATCTAGTTCTTTTTTGCAATACGCACAGCAGCTATAAGGGAAGATATAATTGAGTAAGTGTGTGTGTGAGAGAGAGACATATGAATTAACTGCCCCTATGTTGGAGGGATAGTTCCCATCCGTAAGCAAAATATTTACCAGCTCACCATCCTTTCTGTTCCCCTGTTTATGTATCAGAAGTCCTCAGCTGAGTGAGTTTGTTTGAATTTGAATGGAAATGTTTTTAATTACAATTTAAGTGCATTTTAATTGCATTTTTATTTCCAAATAGTGTTCTGGTTAGGTCTTTGTTAGGAAAGTTGTTGTATATTGGACTAGAGGATTTTTTTTTTTGAGTGCAGCAATACTATATCTATAGCAGGGGTAGGCAACCTATGGCATGTGTACCAAAGGCAGCACGAGAGCTGATTTTCAGTGGCACTCACACTGCCCAGGTCCTGGCCACCGGTCCGGGGGGCTCTGCATTTTAATTTAATTTTAAATGAAGCTTCTTAAACATTTTTAAAACCTTATTTACTTTACATACAATAGTTTAGTTATATATTATAGACTTATAGAAAGAGACCTTCTAAAAACATTAAAATGTATTACCAGCATGCAAAACCTTAAATTAGAGTGAATAAATGAAGACTTGACACACCACTTCTGAAAGGTTGCTGACCCCTGATCTATAGCATTAAGACTATTTATGTCCTCAACTATCCAAAATTTTAGCTTTCAGATGCTAGTATGTATGCCAGACCCAGACCCAGATGAACTCTCCTGTGGGCCTGGGGCTATTAGATTTTGTGGGGCCCCTGCATACAACTCTTTTTCCTGGGAGGGAGTTTGGTGCAGGGGATTAGGGTGCAGGAGGGGGTTGGGGGTCTGGGAGGGAGTTTGGGTGCAGGATGGGGATTCTGATCTGGGACAGGGGGTTGGGGTGGAGGAGGAGGTGCGAGGTGTAGGCTCTGGCCAGGAGGTGCTTACCATAGGTAGCTCCCGGCTGGTGGAACAGCAGGGCTCAGGCAGGCTGCTTGCATGCTCTGGCCCCATGCTTCTCCTGGAAGGAGCTCACTGCTAGCATGTCTCCATGCACTGCCTGCGCCTGCAAGCGTCACCCCCTGTAGCTCCCATTAGCTGGTTCCTGGTCAGTGGGTGCTGGGGGCGGGAGAAGTGTGCGGAGCTGCCTCTCCCACCCCGCCAGGGGCTGCAGAGACATGCTAGCAGCCGCCTGCTTCCAGGAGCGGCGTGGAGCCATGGCATGCAGGCAGTCTTCCTGAGTGCCCCGCTGAGCCGCGTGACTTTTAGTGGCTCCCCAGAGTTGGAGATTGCTGCCTGTGATTTATTTTTGTGGGACCTGCCTTGAGCCGGGGCCCTTGGCTGCAGCCCCTAAAGCCCCTGCCTTAATCTGGCCCTGGCCATACCACATCAGGGTTTGCTTTTAGGTGACTAAGTGAAAACTTGTTCTATGAAATGGTGAATTTTCTTAAACAGTCACAGATTTTAAGTTCTGATTCAGGTTACAGTGGTGTAAATCCAGATAATTCAGTTGATTTACTGGAGTTACATTGGGAGTGTAATTAAGAGCAGAACTTGGCCCATGATATGCATCTGTGGTCTGCAGCAAGTGTAAACTGAGGGCAGGTCTACACTAAGGGCGGGGGTCGAACTAGGGTACGCAAGTTCAGCTACGTGAATAGCGTAGCTGAATTCGAAGTACCCTAGTTCGAACTACTCACCTGTCCAGACGCCGCGGAATCAAAGTCCGTGGCTCCAAGATCGACTCCGCCACCGCCTTTTGCAGTGGTGGAGTACCGGAGTCGACCGCGGCGCTTCTGGAGTTCGAACTATCGCGTCCAGATTAGACGCGATAGTTCGAACTCCAAGAAGTCGAACTCACCGCGTCGACCCAGCTGGTAAGTGTAGACTAGCCCTTAGTATTTATTTTTGGTTTAAAGTGTTTAAGGTTTATGATGTATCCAAGGCATCATTTGTTTTGACTATCCTTTCCTTACATCGGGGTTGGCAAACTTTTTGGCCCAAGGGCTACATCTGGGTGGTGAAATCAGGGCCACCCAGAGGATTCAGGGGGCCTGGGGTCTTTGGCGGCGGTGAGTCCCCGCTCTGGCGGTAATTTGGCGGTGGTGGGTCCTTCCGCTCTGGGACCTGCCGCTGAAGTGCCCCAAAGACCCGCGGTGGGGGGCCCCCGCCGCCGAATTGCCACCAAATACCTGGCACTTAGGTGGTGGGTCCCGGAGCAGAAGGACCCCCTGCCACCGAATTGCTGCCGCAGACCCGGAGTGGATGAAACTCCGGGGGCCCGGGCCCCGCGAGAGGTTTTTTCCGGGGGCCCGGGCCCCGCGAGAGGTTTTTTCCGGGGGCCCGGGCCCCGCGAGAGGTTTTTTCCGGGGGCCCGGGCCCCGCGAGAGGTTTTTTCCGGGGGCCCGGGCGAGGCCCGGGGCAAATTGCCCTACTTGCCCCCCCTGGGCAGCCGTAAGTGAAATTGCATGCATGGCCATGAATGTAGGGCTGAGGCAGGGGGTGTGGGAGGGGGTGTGGGGTGCAGGAAGGAGCTCAGGGCAAGGGGTTGGGGCAGAGGAGGAGTGCAGGGTGTATGAGGGGGCTCAAAGCAGGGGATTGGGGTGCAGATGGGGTGCAGGGTGAAGTTGGGGCTCAGGGCAGGCGGTTGGGATGCAGGAGGAGTGTGGCAGGGGGTTGGGGTGCAGGAGAGGTGCGGGGTGCAGGAGGGGGCTCATGGTAGGCGTGCAGGGAGGGGTGTGGAAGGGGGCTCAGGGCAGGGGGTTGGGGTGCAGGGTGTGGCAGGGGGCTCAGGGCAGGGGGTTGGGGTGCAGGAGGGCTCCAGGGTGCGGGCTCCAGCCTGGCGCCTCTTACCTGGAGTGGCTCCGGGGTGGCAGTGCTGCGCAGCAGGGCTAAGACAGGTTCTCTCCCTGCCCTGGCCCCGCGCCGCTCCCGGAAGCGGCCGGCACCACATCCCTACGGCCTCTGGGGAATGGGGGGCAGAGGGCTCTGTGCGCTGTCCTCGCCTGCGAGTACCCGGCCAGTGGGAGCTGTGGGGGCGGTGCCTGCAGGCGAGGGCAGCATGCGCATCTCTCTGCTCCCCTCCACCAGGGGCCGCAGATACATGGTGCTGGCCGCTTTCGGGAGCAGTGCAGGGCCTGCAGTGCCACGGGGGTGGCCGGATCCAGCCCACAAGCCGTAGTTTGCCCACCCCTGCCTTACATGATGCACAGTTAGCAACACAAAAAAGCTAACCTTTGGCCAATTATTGATGGAAAGGGGTCATTTTGTTTTATTCCTAGCTGGATTATAAAGTGCCAACCTAGAGAGAATGTTTGGAAGTGGTGTTTTGTAAGTGATGAACACTTGGCTTTTATCTATTCTTTTTATAACTCAAATAGAAAAAGAAATGTGTTTACTGGTGTTCTGTTAAATGTGCCCCTATCTCCAGCCCAAACAAATGGGCTTTGTTGGGGCACAGTTTGAAGAACAGGAGGGGAAGTAGGGGTTGGAGATTGCCCCTCCTAACCTGTGGGCAAACTGCTGCTCCTTCAAGACCATGACTCCAGCTGGTAAGGGTTATTGTAACAGTAGCTGTCTGTCTGTAATCCGGGCCTCCATATAGTCATGGATCCTGTGACCCCTCTCTGGCCTACCCTGAAAATGCTTCTACACGCTAGACAACTGGGGTTCTCTTGTAGTAGACAGGAGTTGCAGAGGCTTCCTTGTATAGCCAATGTGCCTATAACTTCCTGTGCAGCCTCACCGTGGAGTGGAAGTGGTGCAAGAACCTACCATAGTGACCTCTTTCCACACTTTAATTGCACATTTATATAGTACGATGATGTACACTTTAACTGTACAAAATAAGACTGAAGTTCTGTCCCGAGGATTTGGTGGTGATGTCAATCCTGAGTCATTCCTGAGTTGTGTGTTAATGTCAACCATATTCGAAAGGCTGACTGAGAGCCACATTTTCAAATGGGCTTTTAAAACTCCATCTGCGAACTCTGCTTGTACATACCCACGTGCATGTGTAAAACTGCAGTTGTGTGCATAAATCAGCTAGTCACACAATTTACATGTATAAATGTTTGTATGTGCACATTAGAGACCCTTGCAACATTTGTTCCTAAATGGGCAAACTAGAGCATTCCCACTTATTTAAATAAAGAAGTGATGGTGGCCAAGAATACTAGATAATTTTTTCACACCTTAGCTCATAGAGCCGAGAAGTCCTATAGCGTATTAGAAATATCTCTTTTGAAACCAGAATTAAAACTGCTTGGATAGACATCATAAATGCATATAATAAAACATTACTGTTTCATTTTATTATATACATTTTTTTTCTAAAGTAAAAACTAAACAAATGAAATTGTAAGACCATTTTCTCAAAGTAATGTTTGATGAGCTCCTGCCAATTACAAAGCCAAGTAAGAATTCTACTTTGCAATCAATAAAAAGTAATACTTTAAATTATGTCTCCAAATAGATTGTATTTAATATTTAGGTATTCAGCAGACACTTACATTAGTACAGTCTTATGATATATAATGACATTTATTTATTGTGTGATTCATTGACTATCATGACCCAGTTTTTAAACTTGTCTGTCTAAAATGGACTGATTAATTTCAGATCCCTGGCATGCAAATATACCCTAGGTAGCCATATACTTAAGTGTTAATTTCAGTGCCCAAATGCAGAAGAGTATCCTAAATTTAGAATGTTTGAAAATTGAGTTAATAGAATACTGGCCCCATGAACTATGTATAAGTGCAGTATATGAATGAAACAAGGAATCTGACAAACTTAAATACACAAATAGTAATTGTTTCTGGAAAATACATGTAATTCATGTTCCTTCTATTTGTTCCATATTTTGTAAGTAATGTTCACCTTCCTCACAGAAGGTTAGATTCTGCCATTCTTACTCTTGCACTGAGAAGTACCTTACTTCACAAGGAGTCTCATTTGAAGTCAGTAAGATATGTGTACAGTAATGATTGTTGGCTCAGTTGTACAATGCCTACTCAAACTGAATGATGCCTTACTACATACACAGTCCCATTGATTTCAGTGGGACTATTCATGTAGTAAGGTTCTAGTCACCATAAGAGTGGCACAGTTGAGCCCTGTGTGAGTAAGGTAAAGAGGATTTTGCCATACATTGGTTATTAGAGGTTATTATGTTAAGGGTAAATATTACAGTTGTTTAAAATTGGTTGCAAAACAAAAGTGACCAAATACTATGCAAGTTCTTGTACAGTGAATGCAGCAATCATGCCCAAATGGTCCAACATAATGCATTGTCTAGAAAACATTACACTGGTTATTACTAGAGATTTAAAATGTGGAACATGTATTCCTTTTTTTTATTTCTAATCATGTTAGTCAAGATTAGGCACTTGTTTTTGAAGAAGGTAGACTCCTGAATCCATATTTAGGCACCTGAAAAATGGCCTGACTTAAAAGTGCTGTATATGTAGCAGTCCAACTTTAGGCACCCATTTGAAAAATCTTGCTGATTGTCTGTGGCTGTATATGGTCCCACCTGGTGCCTTAAAAAAAGGTGCAGGTGTATAACTTACTTACAAATATCGATAATAATTTGTGATTGATTTCAGTTTGATTGGAGAGGGGGGAAAAAGATGACTTCAGATGGTCATAGAAATGCCAGCATGGCCTTTCACAGCAAAGAACAGGGAATATGTCTGTGTGTTCTTGAGTTTGAGCCCCAAGTAATAAGATATTGACTTAGAAATATTTAAAGTTTATTTCTGAAGATTTTTCACATTTCTTATTGTATCTACATACATCTCTTTTTGACTAATTTACAGTTTTACCTAAAAACACATGAGAATACACACACACACACACTCTCTAGGCACAATCTTGCAAAGGCAAGAGAAAGCCAAAAGATAACATAATAAATATGTGTCGGGCTTTTTCTAATCTCCACAGTCCAAATTCTGGCCTCCCATTGACTTCAGTGGGTGGTATAGGCTGAAAGGGAGGGTAACATTCAGTTAAATCAGCCTACAATAGCACATAAGTGAAGTCATACTCTCAGTGCATGCAAATCAGGGTATACATGTGCAAAATTGTGCCTTTGACATTTCAATATTCTAAATGCAGCATATTGACCAATGCCTTGAGTCAAGTATGATCCCCAAAGTGACCAAATCTTGACAGGCTTAGCATAAAGTAAGGATCTAAAAGCATGGGAAAGGCCTGTTTCCAAATATCTTAGTATTGTCTTTCACAGTTATGTACATTTGTGTCGTTTTGTTGTTGGTTATACACGTTATTCTTTTGACATTCCCTTTTGGCTGAACCAATAATCTGAGCAAATGGCTTGACTGAACATGTTCTGTTGTGTTTAAGGATTACCCTCACCAAAGCAACTGAATCTAGGCTAATAAAATGGTTTATTTTTTTCAGTACTTCAGTTATTTCATTTGTGGCTGAGCTACATGAGACAGGGGAGGAGAGAGCAAGAAAAGAGTAAGGAACGTGATATAAGAACCTGAAGAGAATTGACCTGAAAAGAGCACTAGTGCTCCACTGCTGCTGCTTTGCCATCCCATTAGGAATACTCCTGTGTTGTGAATAATGTCCCCTGAATCCTATGTGCAGCATTTGAGGACAATAGTTTGTTCCACAGCTTCAGGTTTTTTTCATACATTTTTCAAAGTTTCACTTCCCTGTTTCTATTCTTTTGTGACATCTCAAATGTGGTTCGTATTTTGGTGGAAAAACTATAGAAATTGCTAGTCATTTATTTCTTCTACATCAGCTATTTGAATAATTAGATTAGCATGAATAGTCTTTGTTTTTAGGTTATTCATAGATTCATAGACTTAAGGTCAGAAGGGACCATTATGGTCATCTAGTCTGACCTCCTGCACAATGCAGGCCACAGAATTTCACCCACCCACTCCATAGGTAACAAACCCATAACCTATGTCTGAGTTATTGAAGTCCTCAAATTGTGGTTTAAAGACCTCAAGGTGCAGAGAATCCTCCAGCAAGTGACCCGTGCCCCACGCTGCAGAGGAAGGCGAAAAACCTCCAGGACCTCTGCCAATCTTCCCTGGAGGAAAATTCCTTCCCGACCCCAAATAGGGCGATCAGTTAAACCCTGAGCATGTGGGCAAGACTCACCAGCCAGCACCCAGGAAAGAATTCTCTGTAGTAACTCAGATCCTACCTCATCTAACATCCCATCACAGACCATTGGGCATATTTACCTGCTAATAATCAAAGATCAATTAATTGCCAAAATTAGGCTATCCCATCATACCATCCCCTCCACAAACTTATCAAGCTTAGTCTTGAAGCCAGATATGTCTTTTGCCCCCACTACTCACCTTGGAAGGCTGTTCCAGAACTTCACTCCTTCTTGTCCTTAAGTATAATGTACAGTAAAACATTTGATAACATGTAGCTGTTAATAATAAAATCACAACAGTGTTCAGATCTAGAACTTTTAATCCATAGACCCTTATAAAGGAGGGAAAGAATCCCTATGTGGTCACCTTTTGGTATTATTATAGTTTATAATGGATTAATTAATAAAGGCTATTATAAGCACATTATAGACATGAGTACTAAGTGTTATAGATGGTTATAAGCACATCAGTATAAGTCATTATAGATGGATACAAGCAACCTGCTGACCTGTTAGGTTCCATAACAATCTATCACCATTGATTTACCCTTTGTTAAAACATCTGTTAATAATTTATTAACTCTTTATAGACTGTTTATAAGTGAGAGCCCTATATAGAAGCAACAAAATGGAAATGAGTTGGAGAATCTGTTCAGCAATTTAGTTCTCTATACACAAATGCAAGCAATATTGGGAATAAACAAGAAGAACTGGAAGTCTTAGTGCACAAGCAACATTATGATGCAGTTGACATCTCTTGACTGGAATATTGGTATAGAGGGTATAGCTTGTTCAGGAAGGACAGGCAGCGAGAAAAGGGAGGAGTATCAGCATTGTACATGAAGAATGTATTCACTTGTTCTGTGGTCCAGAAGGATATGCAGGAGGTCAGACTAGATGATCATGATGGTCCCTTCTGACCATAAAGTCTATGAATCTGTGAGGAGGTGAGTGGCAGACCAGATGAAAGTCTCTGGGTGAAGGTAAAAGGGGAAAAAACAGGGGTGACCTCATGGTAGGTGTCTTCGACAGATCACCAAATCCAAGGGGGAGGTGGAGGAGGTATTTCTAGAACAAATAACAGAAAAATCCCAAACCAGAAAGTAATAGGGAATTTTAGTAGCTACCCAGACATCTGTTGGAAAAGTAATATGGCAAAACAAAAAATCTCCAGTTGGTTCTTGGAATGTGTGGGAACAACTTCTTGTTTCAGAAGATGGAGGAAGTAAGCAGGGGTCAGCCATCTGGGACTTGATTATGACTAACCCTGTGGAATTGTTTGCAAATATAAAGGCTGAAGGCAATTTGAGTGAAAGTGATCATAAAATGATAGATTTCATGATGCTAAGGAAAGGAAGGAGTGAAACCAGCAGAATAAGGTCAATGGACTTAAAAAAAGCAGACTTTACAAATTATCTGACTCTGTTAGGTGAGGTCCCATGGGAAGAAAATCTAAGGGAAAAAGGAGTTCAGGAGAGCTGGCTAAATATGGCTCCATCAGGAGCTCAATGACTTGAAAATCAAAAAGGAATCCTACAAAAGTGGAAACAGAGACAAATTGCTAATAACAAGTAAGAAAGTATAGCACAAGCTTGTAAGGAAAAAATCAGAAAAGCTAAGAGACAAAATGAGTTACACCTAGCAAGTAGCATAAAAGGCAATAAGAAAAGGTTCTTTAAATGCTTTAGGAGAAAGATGAAGGAAGCTAATAATGGATGACACCAAGAGAACAGAAGTATTTGAAGTCTATTTTACTTTAGTCTCCTTCACTAAAAAAGTTAATGTTGAATATTGACAACAATGGGGAAGGATCACAAGCCAGAACAGGGAAAGAATGTGTTATCCAAATATGTTTATGTTAGATGTATTCAAATTTGCAGGACCTGATGAAATTCATCCTAGAGTACTTCCAAGATTCCTTCAGCTCATTCTGTATCTGTTTGCAATTATCTCTGAAAACTCATGGAGGATGGGTGAGGACTCAAAGGATTAGCAATGGGCAAACATAGTATAGAATTATAGATATGTCAGCCTAACTTAGATATTTGGAAAGGTACTGGAACAAATTATCAAACAATCAATTTGTAAGCATGTAGAGGCTAACAGGTTGATAAATAATAACCAACATGGCTTTGTCAAGAACAAATCATGCCAAACCAACCTAATTTTCGGTTTTGACGAGATTACTGGCCTAGTGGATGGGGGAAAACAATAAACATGATATAACTTGATTTTAGTAAGGCTTTTTGGCATGTCCCACATGACATTCTCATAAGCAAACTAAGGAAATGTGGTCTAGATGCAATTACTATGAAGTGGATGCACAACTGTTTGAAAAACCATACTGAAAGCATAGTTATCAATGGTTAGCTGTTATACTGGGAAGATGTATTTAGTGGGGATCTGTCCTCAGCATGGGGAGGTAGACTAGATAACCTTTTCAGGTCCTTTTGAGCCCTCCATTTTTATCTACGATTCTATTTATTAACATACCTATAATGCAAAATGCAACACATTATCTGTAGAATATGCTTAGGGAATATAAAACCAAGAGAATAAGTGACTTGCCCAAGGCCACTTGGCAAACCAGTAGCAGAGGTGGGACTAGAACTGAGGTCTCCTGATTGCCCTTTCCAGTAGAGGTTGAGAAGCATTAATGCTATTGTAAGACCTCATCTGGAATACTGCATACTGTTATGGTTACCCTGTTCAAGAAAGATGAATTTAAGCTGGAGCAGGTATAGAGAACAGCTACAAGGATGATCAGGAGAATGGAAGGCCTATCTTATGACAGGAGACTGGAAGAGCTTGGCTTGATTAGTGTAGCAGAAAGAAGGCGAAGATGGGATATAATTGCTCTCTATAAATACATTAGGGGATAAATACTAGGGAGGATGAAAAGCTATTTAAGCTAAAGGACAGTGTTGGCACAAGAACAAATAGGTATAAACTGGCCATGAACAAATTCAGGCTGGAAACTAGAAGACTGTTCTAACCAGCAGAAGGGTGAGGTTCTGAGCCTCCCAATAGGAGCTGTGGGGCAAACAAGTTAATTAGTTTTATGAGAGAGCTGGACAAATTTATGAATGCGGTTGTCTGTCAGGGTTGCTTGTGATGGTAGGGGTCAAGGCTCAACAGCCCTGGGGCTCGCTTCCAGTTTGTATCTTATGTTCCTAAAGCTCATGCTTCAGGGGCTAGGGAGGTATTCCCCCTCCTGCTCCAATGTATTATTTCCTTCCTGTGAAGCATTGGAGATGTCCACAGCTGGAGAACTGACATTGGACATGAAGGACCAGGGCTCTGAGGTAGCACTGAGCTTTCTTTCTCTCAGATGCTTGGCTGGATGGTTCTTGATCACATGCTTAGGGTTTAACTGATTGCAATATATGGGGTCAGGAAAGAATTTTCCCTAGAGGGGTTTGCGCCTTCCTCTGCAGCGTGTGGGTGCAGGTCCCTTGTCAGGATTATCTGGGCATATCTCACTTAATCATTTCCCTGCCATTGCAGAGACCTTGGGAACTGGTACACTTCGGTACCTCCTGTTCTCTCCTTGTGGCAAATGATGTCTCCTTTGGGCTGTAATACTTTGGTGTAATTTCAGTTGTTGGGTTTAGTGTGCAGGTGCTGGGTGCTATTGGTGGCTTGTGATATACAGGAGGTCCAACTAGATAAGAACATAAGAAAGGCCGTACCGGGTCAGACCAAAGGTCCATCTAGCCCAGTATCTGTCTACCGACAGTGGCCAATGCCAGGTGCCCCTGAGGGAGTGAACCTAACAGGCAATGATCAAATGATCTCTCTCCTGCCATCCATCTCCATCCTCTGACGAACAGAGGCTAGGGACACCATTCTTACCCATCCTGGCTAATAGCCATTTATGGACTTAGCCACCATGAATTTATCCAGTCCCCTTTTAAACATTGTTATAGTCCTAGCCTTCACAACCTCCTCAGGTAAGGAGTTCCACAAGTTGACTGTGCGCTGCGTGAAGAAGAACTTCCTTTTATTTGTTTTAAACCTGCTGCCTATTAATTTCATTTGGTGACCCCTAGTTCTTATATTATGTGAATAAGTAAATAACTTTTCCTTATCCACTTTCGCAACATCACTCATGATTTTATATACCTCTATCATGTCCCCCCTTAGTCTTCTCTTTTCCAAACTGAAGAGTCCTAGCCTCTTTAATCTTTCCTCATATGGGACCTTCTCTAAACCCCTAATCATTTTAGTTGCTCTTTTCTGAACCTTTTCTAGTGCTAGAATATCTTTTTGAGGTGAGGAGACCACATCTGTACACAGTATTCGAGATGTGGGCGTACCATGGATTTATATAAGGGCAATAATATATTCTCAGTCTTATTCTCTATCCCCTTTTAATGATTCCTAACATCCTGTTTGCTTTTTGACCGCCTCTGCACACTGCGTGACATCTTCAGAGAACTATCCACGATAACTCCAAGATCTTTTCCTGACTCGTTGTAGCTAAATTAGCCCCCATCATGTTGTATGTATAGTTGGGGTTATTTTTTCCAATGTGCATTACTTTACATTTATCCACATTAAATTTCATTTGCCATTTTGTTGCCCAATCACTTAGTTTTGTGAGATCTTTTTGAAGTTCTTCACAATCTGCTTTGGTCTTAACTATCTTGAGCAGTTTAGTATCATCTGCAAACTTTGCCACCTCACTGTTTACCCCTTTCTCCAGATCATTTATGAATAAATTGAATAGGATTGGTCCTAGGACTGACCCTTGGGGAACACCACTAGTTACCCCTCTCCATTCTGAGAATTTACCATTAATTCCTACCCTTTGTTTCCTGTCCTTTAACCAGTTCTCAATCCATGAAAGGACCTTTCCTTTTATCCCATGACAGCTTAATTTACGTAAGAGCCTTTGGTGAGGGACCTTGTCAAAGGCTTTCTGGAAATCTAAGTACACTATGTCCACCGGATCCCCCTTGTCCACATGTTTGTTGACATGATCTGGTGGTCCCTCTGTGACTACTAGCTCTCTTTACCTGTATACATTGTTCATAGTTCCTGAAACGTGATTATTTTTTTTAATGACCCAGGCCAACGAGCCGACGTTGGAAACCCAGCAGCAAGCAGAGCAAGTTTTGCTAGCAGCAGGACCAGTTTACTGTCTCAGCCTGGGACACAGCTCAGGATTGAAGCTGATGAGGTATGATTTTAATCAAATACAGTCCATATAAATAAATGGGTAGAATAAAATTTGACTTAGAGGCTATATTGGTACCAAGGAAGGTTTCAGTCAGCAATCCCTGTGAACTGGCATGAAGGAAGTACACATACATCTCCTCCTTTTGCCCTGAAAACCAAGCACAGTGATAGGTTATAACTATATATCCTAACTTAAAATTGAACACTGTAGTATAAGTTAATATTTTCCACAGGAAATTCTAGCTCCAGTCCTTTAAAAAGATATGATTTTTAGAAGGTCTCTGTCAAACAGAAAAGAACAGTCAGCATAAGTCTGTATAATTCAGTTACCTAGTAACATCCTCTATAAGTATTAATTAAACTCTGAAACATTGTACACACTCCTTCACCATTATTCCAGAATGAATTTACCTATGTTGAATGGCATCCTCATGATGATGTCATTTGTGGGGAAAAACTCCCATTGAAGACAATGGAAACTTTGTCTGAATACAGACTGAGTAAAGGTTTCAGGATTGGGCTCATAGTTTTCTCAAAATGTAACTTGGCAACACATGGTTTAATGATAACACAGAAAGCAAAGGCCATATTTATTTTGGCAATGCCAATAAGGTTCACTCAGTTCAGTCGCACAACAGTACTTGAAAGCCTATATTATAGCTGAGCAGGAAAAAAAAATTGCATTTTTCTTTTCCTGCTCAAGACTCTACAGAAAGTACTTCTCCCCCCGCCCCTCCAGGTGGTTATTAAAGATGCATCATTTCTTTGTGGAACATTTATTCTTTTTTGATTTCTTATCATCTTGTCGGTGACAGTTGACATCCTCTTCTTGTACTTTAAGGAAAAAAATGAGTTAACACACACCTCTAATATGTACTTTTATTTGTATATTTACTACTGAATGTGTATCAAATTTATTTATTCTTTTTAAGCTGGAGCACATTTTGTGTGAAAAAATGAGATCTGGTGGCTATTTTACTATGAGACAACTGTTCAAAAACAATGACCCTGAGGGCAAGGGGCAGGTCAATAGGTATGTGTCTCACACAGCAGTTTGCATTGTCTGGGACCTGTTACTTAACTTTGACACATGCATGTGTATCACCAAAGGTATGAAACAAAGCCAGTGGTCTTTTCCCATATATTTAGTACCATGAAATACTTTATACTTCCTCCCAATTCCCTCACTTTTGTCTTTTATCAATGTATGGAGGTGGACTGGATCAAATCACACTATAGATATATTTCTTACTTTTATTCATTCATAGAGATGTGCTACTAATGATGCTGACCAAATTTCTGGGAAGGTATATCAGCTTCAAGCAGTATCAGCAACTTCTTCTAAGGTATGTGATCAGATAAAAGCTAAAGAAGGTAGCAAAAGATTTCCACTATTCATAACCTATAATATAAATATGGTCAAATTTTCCATTTTGACTATGGCAGACCTGGCTTTCCTGCAATAGCCCCCTCTCCCAATTTTGTTCCCTATTCAAGAAATTCATCCTTCACTTGCCAGCATAGTACGGTATTTTCAAACTGGAAACAATACGATGATGTGACTATAAAGCACAGATGTACCTTTCTAAATCACATGGTCTGAAAAATATTGTACTATAAGAGGGAGAGCGCAGTTTTGTATTTAAAAAGCAAAATTATTAAAAGTAGATTTCCTGATGCCAGTCCTGCAACTCATTCTTCTTCAGACACCTTTGGGTTGAAAAGGACTTCTAGTTGGTCATCTGTCTGTCTCCCTGAAAGTTGGATTTTATTATTCCACGCTAGCTGTGATGGATGGGTGTCAAGTTGAGCTTTCAGTACCTCCAGTGATGGTGATTCTATAAGCAACCTTGGCATCTTGTTCAATGACCTAACTGTTCTAAGAGTTCTGGCAGCTAAAATACCCTCAGGGTGTGAGAAAACTGAGTTGGATTTTTCTGTAAGTTTTTCTTAATATTTTCTCCTGGATCTTATTTTCTAAACATCTTCTTTACTCTTTTATCATTTTTTGTAAAGAAAAATCAATTGAGATGCCAGACTGAGAGCAGTAATTCAACTGGAAGCCTAACAAGCATGAAGTAAAGTGGAATAATTTCCTCAATAATTTGCTTGAATTATTCCTGCTATTGTACTATTGCTGTTTCCTTTTTAATGACTTCATCACACTTTTGGCTCCTCTTCAATGTATTACACACCATAACCTTCACAGCCTTCTCTATATTTTTACTGCCTGGTCCATAATTCCCCAGCCTATGATTTTTGCTTCACATTATTCCTCACTACGTGAGCTTCATCACAGTTATCTTTTCGAATCTCATTTTATTCTTTTGTTTTGCACCATTTGTAAATTGGTTAAGGACCCTGATGTGATTTATGACAGTAATATAATCCCTTCCCTGAGTCATAGCTTTGTACTCAGGCAAATAACCTGCATTACACTAGTGAAATAAGTTCATAGTTACTGAGAAATAATATTTGTGTGTTATATTAACGATTTCAGGCACTGTGTGTGAATTTTGTTGTCTTACATCCATTCATAGTTGTGCATATCCCATAGCACTGTAATGTCTGCTTCGCTATGGATGTAATTTCAGGTTTACTTGCAATTAGAACTGAGCAAATAATAGGGGTTAATGGTTGATTAATAATTCCCTCCACCTCTGCTATCAACCAGTGTATAAATGAGTCACAAATACATGTTTTGATTATTTGAGTAGCTCCATTTTAAAATATTTTTGGAACAAATTGATAAATTAAACAGTAATAAGTCTCCAGGACCTGATGGTATTCACCCAAGAGTTCTGAAGGAACTCAAATGTGAAATTGTGGGACTACTAACTGTCATCTGTAACCTATCACTTAAATCAGCTTCTGTGCGAAATCACTGGAGGATAGCTAATGTGACGCCAATTTTTAAAAAGGGCTCCAGACCCTGGCAACTACAGGCCAGTAAGCCTCACTTCAGTACTGGGCAAATTGGTTTGAAACGATCATAAAGAACAAAATTGTCAGACACATAGATGAACATAATTTGTTGGGAAATAGTCAACATGGTTTTTGTAAAGGGAAATCGTGACTCGCCAATCTACTAGAATTCTTTGAGGGGGTCAACAAGCATGCGAACAGAGGAGATTCAGTGGATAATAGTGTATTTATATTTTCAGAAAGCCTTTGACAAGGTTCCTCATCAAAGGCTCTTAAGCAAAATAAGTAGTCATGGGATAAGAGGGAAGGTTCTCTCATGGATTGGTAACTGGTTAAAAGATAGGAAACAAAGGGTAGGAATAAATGGTCAATTTTCAGAACGGAGAGAGGTAAATAGTGGTGTCCCCCAGGGATCTGTACTGGGCCCAGTCCTATTTAACATATTCATAAACAATCTGGAAAAAGGGGTAAACAGTGAGGTGGCAAAATTTGCAGATGATACAAAACTACTCAAGATAGTTAAGTCCCAGGCAGACTGTGAAGAGCTACAAAAGGATCTCTCAAAACTGGGTGACTGGGCAACAAAATGGCAGATGAAATTTAATATTGGTAAGTGCAAAGTAATGCATATTGGAAAACATAATCCTAATAATACATATACAGTGATGGGGTCTAAATTAGCTGTTACCACTCAAGAAAGAGATCTTGGAGTCATTGTGGATAGTTCTCTGAAAACGTCCAGTCAATGTGCAGCGGCATTCAAAAAAGTGAACAGAATGTTGGGAATCATTAAGAAAGGGATAAGACAGAAAATATCATATTGCCTCTATATAAATCCATGGTACGCCCACATCTTGAATACTGCGTGCAGATGTGGTGGCCCCATCTCAAAAAAGATATGTTGGAATTGGAAAAGGTTCAGAAAAGGGCAACAAAAAGATTAGGGTTATGGAACGGCTTCCATATGAGGAGAGATTAATAAGACTGGGACTTTTCAGCTTGGAAAAGAGGTGACTAAGGGGGGAATACGATAGAGGTCTATAAAATCATGAGTGGTATAGAGAAAGTAAATAAGGAAGTGTTATTTACTCCTTCTCATAATACAAGAACAAAGGGCCACCAAATGAAATTATAGAATCATAGAATTCAAGATCAGAAGGGACCATTATGATCATCTAGTCTGACCTCCTGCAAGATGCAGGCCACATAAGTCGATCCACCCACTCCTGAACTAATTCTCTCCCTTGACTCTGCTGCTGAATGCTCCAAATCATGATTTAAAGACTTCAAGTAGCAGATAATCCACCAGCAAGCGACCCCTGCCCCATGCTTCGGAGGAAGGCGAAAAACCTCCAGGGCCACTGCCAATCTACCCTGGAGGAAAATTCCTTCCCGACCCCAAATATGGCGATCAGCTGAACCCCGAGCATGTGGGCAAGACTCTCCAGCCAGACCCTCTGGAAAAGGCTAACAATATCCCAACATTGACCCTTTGTACTAATTACCAATGTGGCACGTTACTGACCTATTGACTAAACCCGTTATCCTATCATACCATCCCCTCCATAAACTTATCCAGCTTAATCTTAAAGTCATGGAGGTCCTTTGCCCCCACTGTTTCCCTCAGTAGGCTGTTCCAGAATTGCACTCCTCTGATGGTTAGAAACCTTCGTCTAATTTCAAGCCTAAATTTCCTGACTGACAATTTATATCCGTTTGTCCTCGTGTCCACATTAGCACTGAGCTGAAATAATTCCTCTCCTTCCCTGGTATTTATCCCTCTGATATATTTAAAGAGTGCAATCATATCTCCTCTTATCCTTCTTTTGGTTAAGGAAAACAAACCGAGCTCCTCAAGTCTCCTTTCATACGACAGGCTTTCCATTCCTCGGATCATTCTAGTGGCCCTTCTTTGTACCCGTTCCAGTTTGAATTCATCCTTCTTAAACATGGGAGACCAAAACAGCACACAATACTCCAAATGAGGTCTCACCAACGCCTTTATATAACGGGACTAGCACCTCCTTATCTCTACTAGAAATACCTCGCCTAATGCATCCCAAGACCGCATTAGCTTTTTTAACGGCCACATCACATTGCCTACTCATAGTCATCCTACGATCAACCAGGACTCCTAGGTCCTTCTCCTCCTCCGTTACTTCCAACTGGTGCGTCCCCAGCTTATAACTAAAATTCTTGTTAGTCATCCCTAAATGCATAACCTTACACTTCTCATTATTGAATTTCATCCTGTTACTAATAGTCCAGTTTACAAGGTCATCCAAATCTCCCTGGAGGATATCCCGATCCTTTTCCGAATTGGCAATACCTCCCAACTTGGTGTCATCCACAAACTTTATCAGCCCACTCCTACTTTTGGTTCCGAGGTCAGCGATAAATAGATTAAATAAAATCAGACCCAAAACCGAACCTTGAGGAACTCCACTGGTAACCCCCCTCCAACCCGACAGATCACCCTTCAATACGACCCTCTGCAGTCTCTCCTTTAACCAGCTCCTTATCCACCTCTGGATTTTCATTTTGATCCCCATCTTTTCCAATTTAACCAGTAATTCCTCATGCGGTACCGTATCAAACGCCTTACTGAAATCAAGATATATTAGATCCACCGCATTTCCCTTGTCTAAAAATCTGTTACTTTCTCAAAGGAGGAGATCAGGTTGGTTTGGCACGATCTACCTTTCATAAAACCATGCTGTAATTTGTCCCAGTTGCCATCGGCCTCAAGGTCCGTAACCACTCTCTCCTTTAAAAATTTTTCCATGACTTTGCATACTACAGATGTTAAACAGGCCTGTAGTTACCTGGGTCACTTTTTTTCCCCTTCTTGAATATAGGAACTATATTAGCTAATCTCCAGTCAAACGGTACAACCCCCGAGTTTAGAGATTTATTAAAAATCATCGCTAATGGGCTTGCAATTTCACTTGCCAATTCCCTTAATATTCTAGGATGAAGATTATCCGGGCCCCCTGATTTACTTCCGTTAAGATGTTCAAGTTTGGCTTCTACCTCAGATACCGTAATGTCTACCCCCATATCTTCATTCCCGTCAGTCCCTCTACCACTATTCCTTAGCCCTTCATTAGCCTCATTAAAGACCGAGGCAAAATATTCATTTAGATATTGTGCCATGCCAAGATTATCCGTAATCTCCACTCCGTTTAAAGTTTTAAGCGGTCCCACTTCTTCCTTCTTGGTTTTCTTCCTATTTATATGGCTAAAAAACCTTTTGCTATTGGTTTTAATCCCCTTCGCTAGGTCCATCTCCACCCGGCTCTTTGCCTTTCTCACTGCTTCCCTACACCCTCTGACCTCAATAAGGTAGGTTTCTTTGCTGATCCCTCCCATTTTCCAGTCCTTGTACACTTTCTGTTTTTTCTTAATCACCCCTCTGAGACGCTTGCTCATCCAGCTCGGTCTAAAACTGCTACCTACGAACTGTTTTCCCTTTCTCGGGATACAGGCCTCTGACAGCTCCTGCAACTTCAACCTGAAGTAACCCCAGGCGTCTTCCGCCTTTAGATCCCTAAATATGTTAGTCCAATCCACTTCCCTAACTAGTTGCCTTAATTTAGTAAAGTTAGCCCTTTTGAAATCGTAAACCTTAGTCTCAGATGCAATTTTGTTTATCCTTCCATTTATTTTGAAACGAATTAGCTCATGATCACTCGAGCCAAGGTTGTCCCCTACAACTAGTTCCTCAACGAGGTCCTGGTTACTCACCAAAATCAGATCTAAAATGGCATCCCCCCTCGTCGGTTCAGCAACTACTTGATGAAGGAATTCATCAGCTATCACGTCTAGGAAAAGCTGAGCCCTATTATTATTACTAGCATTTGTTTCCCAATCTATATCCGGGAAGTTAAAGTCTCCCGTGATCATACAGTTCCTATTAGTATTTACCTCCTTAAAAACATTAAAGAGCTCTCTATCCGTATCCAGGCTAGATCCCGGCGGTCTATAGCACACCCCAATCACTATCCCAGGGGCCGCTCTAGTAGTTTTCTTCCCCAATGTCACCATTGCCCAAACAGACTCCGTATTATCCATTGCATTGCTAGTTATTTCGTTACATTTCACCTCATTATTGACATACAATGCTACTCCCCCACCTTTACCTTTGTTTCGGTCTTTCCTAAACAGCACATACCCTTCCATACCTGTACTCCAGTCATGGCTACCGTTCCACCATGTTTCGGTTATTCCTACGATATCCAGTTTCAATTCTTGGACCAGGAGCTCCAGTTCCTCCATTTTGTTACCTAAGCTTCTTGCATTGGTGAACAAACATCCTAATTTTTGCTGTTTGGCTCCTCTCACCCTTTTCACCCAACTTGGTAGGGACACAGTACTACCAGTATGACCTGTCGGTCTAGTATCCGTCCCCCCCCCTCTTCCTTATACCTAACCCTCCCCCTCTGGCTATATCTGTTGTTATCCTGTTGTTCTCGCTCTCAATGTATAAATTTGGCGTGGAGAGTACCTGGACCTCTCCCAACCGTCTCCTTAATAGGTAGCGGGTTTAAAACAAACACAAGAAAGTATTTTTTCATGCAACACACTGTTTGCCAGAAGCTGGGATTGGGTGACAGGGCATGAATCACTTGATGATAACCTGTCTGTTCATTCCCTTTGAGGCACCTGCCATTGGCCGCTGTCGGAAGACAGGATACTGGGCTCGATGGACCTTTGGTCTGACCCAGTATGGCCATTCTTATGTTCTTATTTAAGTTTGCATTATTTAAGCACAGTATAATGCAATATGACTTGTCTGTATTTTGCAGGGAAAAGGCAAATTAAGACATGCCCGATCAAATTAGACAACTTATTTTTGTTTAACTGATCAAAAATCCATATTAAAAGTGTACAGTGGCAAACTGGATTGAAGTGGCATCTTACAAGAGTTTCATTGAATATTATAAATAGGGCACTGAAGAACATAGTGCTTGAGACCCCACCCACTGAAGTCAGTGGGAGTCTTTTATTGCTGTTGGATCAGATCCCTAGTAAAAATGTCCCTTTTAAAAGTAAGTGTAGATGCAGTAGCAACAGCAGCATTCAGAATTATTCTTGGGTGGGCCATATCAACTTGAATTTTCCTCACCCTGGTTTAGAGCCATATGGAGTTATGATCTGATCCTTCATGAATAATGGTATTCTAACAGCATTTGTATTAAGGCTGTTCTCTTACATCTACTATAGATGATCATTCTTGTTACAAACTGTACAGAAGAAAGAGTAGGAGTACTTGTGGCACCTTAGAGACTAACAAATTAAGAGTGTGTCATGATTCTGTGCAAAGGTAGGCGAGACTAGTGCAGGAGCTCAGTAGGCAGGAACACCCACTGGGGTTCAGAGTCAGTATTAGGGGCAGTAATCAGGCTGACGGGCAGAGACAGAGACCGGTCAAGGATCAGGCCAAAGGTCAGTACCTGATATCAGGATCTGTGTGGGTGTTCTGCGGTCTGAGTGGTAATTGAGGTCCAGGTCAAAGCCAAGGTCAATACCAGGAGTTCAGGAACAGAGAATGCAGTGTGGACATGGCAGCTAGCTAATGATCCACATTGTTGCCTGGACACTTCCTGGAATGCCTTCTGGGTTTATGTAGGGCAGAGAGCATGGCAGGCACCATGAGGCTACTGTCTGTTGAACTCCTTGATGTGGAACTTCCTGTGACCTGTGCAGGGAAGGGCAAGCTGATTACAGCTGCTGGGTGGCAGCTGGGATGTGCTTGCTGCCTGGCAACCTGGGGATTAGCTGCAACTTGAAGACATCTGTCAAAGAATAAAATCTTACTCTGGTGGTGGTGATGCATTTAATCATAGGGCAGTGGGAACTCCTCAGACTAGGCTGGATAGGCTCTGCATCTGCAGTTTTGAGTCATATACAATACGATCTTTTGCCAGCCAACTTTGAGAAGTCCCCAGGCTCCACTGTTGTGTTGCATGCAGCTCAGCCATAGTTAATCACTAGTTGAATGTTAATGGAGTTAATACCAACACATTTTAGTGCATTTAATGCAAGTATTAATATATATGTCATTACCACTTAATGGCTTTCTCCTTTGTATGTGAGCTGAGGTAGTGGAGGAAAGAAGTGTTGAAAGGAAGAGGTTTGGCTTGTATGGTCTGCTCCTCCATCAGTAAATGATCTATCTCTTTTATGTCACTGAAGAGAATGCAAACTGAAAACAAACATTCACAATCCTGCATTATAACAGGCTTAAACTACAGGAAAAAGCCATTATCAAGTTTGAAGAGTTATATGCAGCCATTCGTGATCCTGCTACTTCTGGGGCTCCAGCCTGGCTTGATCCCATCAACCACAGATGGGGGGACAGAATCATGATGACTGCATCACAGGTGCATGCACAACTAAAAGAAAAAGCAAAACAAAGGTATAAGCACTTCTGCAGCAATCATAGATTTTTATGCCCAGAAGCAGGGGCGGCTCTAGGCACCAGCGGGCCAAGCGCCCGCTTGGGGCGGCATCCTGGGGAGGGCGTCATTTGGCTCCGGTGGAGCTCCCGCCGGCATGCCTGCGGCAGGTCCACCGGAGCCCGGGACGAGCGGACCTGCCGCAGTCATGCCTGCGGCGGGTCCCGTCTTCCCGCGGCTCCGGTTGAGCTCCCGCAGGCATGACTGCGGCAGGTCCGCTCGTCCCGGGCTCCGGTGGACCTGCCGCAGGCATGCCGGCGGGAGCTCAACCGGAGCCAAATGCCGCCCTCCCCAGGAAGCCGGAGCCGCGGGAAGAGGGGACCCGCCGCGGGACTGGGGAAGGGCGGCGCAGCGCTCCGCGCTGCTTGGGGCAGCCTACTTTGTAGAGCCGCCCCTGCCCAGAAGGGACCATGGTGATCATCTAGTCTGACCTCCTGTGTAACACTGATCCCAGAAACTTTCCCCAGTGATTAAACCCAACCATTTGTGGCTGAACAAGAGTATATCTTTTAGAAAGCCACCTAATCTTGATTTAAAGATTCCAAGTGATGGAGAATTTACCACATCCCTTGATGTGTTTCTTCTAATGCTAAATGCTCTCATTAGAAACAGGTTCAGGATTTATCAGGCTTGACCCTGGCAGCATCCAAGTCTTATAATGGGATCAGGAGGGAGGGGGAAGCATCCTTTTACAAAGTGGACCATATTAAAAAAACCCAAACCAAACCTACCTTCTTGATTCTTTTCCACTGCTAAGGGATGACGCAACTGTAGAGAAACCCCCAAGTATATAGCAGGATTGATTTATTTTTTTTCTTTTAAATCAAAATGTAATAATTCTGTCTTTGTAAGAGAATGAGGTATTTCTGTGTAGCAGGCATAGGGTAAGTTTCATAAGGCAAGGATCATATTGTCTTCTGTTGGAAAATAGGTCCCTGGATATTGCTGATCTGATGCCCGAGAAGAACCCAGATGATATCAGGATTCTGATGCCTGAGTTTAAGAACATACTTAACAAACTAGGTTTTCACATTGGAAATGAGGAGTTTGAAAAGCTTTGGAGAAGGTAATATCTGATTCAAGTTTTAGATAATATTCTCATTCCCATTTTAAAAAAATAAAGAGCACCCCTCTGGTGTTAGATGGTGGACTTGTGAGGGTATGTGTGTGTGATGCTGGTGTGGGGCCAGATAAAGGGAGGACAAGGTAAATGGAGAGAACCTGGACAGTGTAAGATATACAAATAGCCACTTTCATCTGTCATATTAGCCACAGGGAAGATGCTTAGTCCAGGCACAGGGTAGAGGACTTCACTGACCACTCGTGGGCCCTAATCTGCAGCTGCTCTGCACACACAACTCTAAGTGAAGCCAATGGGAATTTCACACATAAAGTAGCTGCAGAACAGGGTCTGCTCCAGTATGCGCTAACCAGTTAGCGCATCCAATAGGCAAACACCAAAGTTTCTTAACTGGTGCAAAGCAGCATGATGATGCTTTCCATAGAAATACTGGTCACATTAATTTTCAGTAGTTCGCTATAGTTATAACAGCAGATCTTCTACAAGGAAGGATCATTCATACTGTAGTTTCCATTATAAACCTGATTTATAGAATTATCAGTGTTTGTAAAGTGCTATGAGATCCTTGGATGGAAGGAGCTATGTAAGTGCAAGTATTGTTTTAACAGCATGCTCCCAATTATCCAAATAGCCTGGGGAACACAGATTTTATTCAGATAATTGGGAGTCTGGCTAATCGAAAGGGCAGTGCAGGGAGCCCTCTGCAGTCGTGGACCCGTTCACTCACTCCTGTGACAGCGGGGCTGCCAAGGGCTTCCTGTGCTGCCCTCCCTGCTGAGGACTCTGCTTTGCCCTTCCAGGACTACAGCCTTCCTTGCCCCTTGTGCCTGCCAGGATTGGGTGTCACTGGCCCTGTGACCACATTGGTGTCCCTTTGCAGCCTTGCTGTCATGGGAGTGAGTGATAATGCAGATAATAGGGTTTCAGATAATTGGGAGTATATGGTATTAGGTCAAATCATGACACCTGAACACGAGGTGCAGAGCCCATCTGCTGCTCCATGCTCGCAGTGGAAGCAGAGGAATGGGGGTCAGTTGAGGACTCAGGATTTGGCCTATTGATTTTATTCTTTTATATATTACAATAGAAGGCTAATGTGCTTACCACTAGGTACCACTGCCTCTATTTTATCTAATATTATGGGGATAGCTGGGAGTGTTGTCTCTCTATTGTTCAATTTTGGTTTGTTGGAAAAACCTGGTCCATTGGGTTGACTCTGCTGACATTTTGTCAGTGCTTGATGTTCACAGGAAGGTGACAAATGCAGAGGAAGCATGAACTATTCTCTAAGAAAGGAAGCTAAATCTGATAATGACTTTCTCCTCTTGCTCTTTGCAGGTATGACACAGAAGGAACAGGTGTTCTGAAAGGAGATATGCTACTTAAAAAACTAGGAGCTGAGCTCCAAAATGGATCTTCAAACAATGCTAAAGCTTCTGGTAAAAATATAATATTGGTTAATTGAATCCATAGCTTTCAGTAACCTTCATGGCAATCAGGAAAAAAAGGGTCATGGAAAGTGAATCACTTGTGGGATAGGTTATGGATACACCTCTAGACAACTGGCTCAGAAGTAGTCAAGTCTTAAAATAGTTACTCTCTGTCTGTTGGCTGTCTGATAGCCTCTGTGAAATGAATTTTGTGGTTTTAGTTCAGCTATTATTGGACTAAGTATCCACATCACAAATCTTCCACCGCATTTGTTGTTTACTGTTACCATTCTCCACCACTCTCTCTATCTGAGGTTTTTCTATAGTACTTATCAGAATAGCATCTAAACACAAGTAATTTAGATCCTCCAAGTATTGTCTATAGAATGCTTATAGTTGATTATGCTGGTTGCCTTTCCTAGGTTCTTGGAGTTTTTCTTCTTTGTGTCAATGTTACTTAAATACCCTGCACTATATGATGTTACCTATGCACAGACACCATGGTTACCTGCTCATTGCCTGTCTGCAACATCAGAGATAGAATCATTAAGGACTTTTGGTTCCAAAAACATAGGCATCTACTACTTGAGTTTAAAGAAAAACCTTTGTTACAAATATCTGTAAGGCTTTTATTCTCTTTATACAATACTCACAAGAGGGCAATGTAATCATGAACAGGTCTGACAGTTGATCAAGTAACACATACGTTAGCAAATATATTACAAATACAGCAAACAGACCTGCAGTGAGAGTACCTGTAATGTAAGTCTCTGTCATAGGGTCCAACCTTCTAGCTGGGGAGCCTAATGCTCTCTGCGTTCAGTTTCAGAAATGCATACAGATGTGTGGCTTGGTGAATGAAGGATCTGCCTTGAATTTCCCCAATGAGCAGAGACAGAATGGCTGTGGAGGAGGAATTGTTCTCTTACATCTCAGGGTGGTCCCTCGAAGTCAGGGTTAAAGCACATTGGTGGTGCAGTGTGCAGAAGCTTGCACTGATGCTGGCTTGCACTGTAGAACAGGTGTCATCAAACTTTTTCATTCTGTACACCACTTCTTGAGATCCTTTTATAGGACACCTCCCCTCCTAACTGTCTGGTTATGATTCCGCATATTCACTCTACTGGAGACAAGATGAAAATAACTTCACTTAAATGCAACCAACGCAGCTGCATGGTTATTTCTCTTGACCTTGTAACTTTGTTGCTTATTTCGCTGTAGATGTAGGTCTCTGCTTGTTCCCTGCAGCCCCCACTGGTCTAATCTTTCCATCTCACTTTGCAGTTTAGTTCAGTCCTCCTGTGTGTTTGTTACCCCTCAAAATTTAGTGTCATTTGCAAATTTGATCCTGGTTAAATTTACACCCAAGAAATACTTTGCGAAGAAAGCAACAAAGGAGTTGTACAGGATGCAGAGAAGTGATGTCTTTAAGTTTAATTGGATAAAAAAAGTACCTGGAAACTGAGTCTTGGGCTGTGCTCTAACTAACAGAAGGCATGACTGATTGAAGAAAGATGGCTGTTTCACCACTGTTAGGGCTTATCAGTAACTAGCTCACGGAGAGTTACTGCTGTCTCCCTATCCTTTGACTCCTTCAGTACTATACAGTTTCAGTGCATTAGACTCGTATTATTTTTCTCACCATATTGCCTGTTTTCTTTTTGTTTATATTAAATAAATAAATTTTAAACTTTTCTTTCTATATCACAACTGAAGGGCAAAGCAGAGAAATCTCAAAAGCAGAGTGGGAACGCAGAGCTTCACTTGACATAGAAAGGTGGCTGAAAGATAAATTCAGAGAAGGATTTAGAAATATGAAAGAAGAATTTGAAAAACATGACCCACAAAAAACAGGCAAGGTAAAATGCTTTTTAGTCTGTGAATCTATTCTAAATGGGGAAGCGCCCACAGCAAATGATCTGGAGGCATTGTGTGGGCTATAATGAGATGTGAAGCAAGGACTGTTGAATCCAAACTCCAATACAGTAACCAGCCAGCTGGTATTACTCAGTAGGGTTACTTAGATAAGCGAGAAGAGCATTATTTGGTCCTTTGTGTTTATCAGTATAGCAGTAATCTCCACATTTGTTGCTGAATTGCTGGAAAATTTATCCATTAATATTGTTTATATCCATAGCTTTGGTGGATGTGATGCTTCTAATAAGAAAATGGTCCCTTTTTATATTAATAGGCACTAACAACTTGAGTAGCAAGTGTTTATTCCAAACATTTAGAAAATCAGGACCAAGGCAAGCAGTTTAGCAAGTCTGATTATGTATAAAGGAGAGGACCAAACAAACAAGCCCCAAGTGTTTGCAATCTCTATTCATTATACTTTCTTTCTTGACACTTTTTTTTATTAAGTTCCCAATGGTGGCCCAAGAGTATAAGTTCCAACTCAGGGCAGACTTTTAAAAACTAGGGCACAAACTCCAAATTGGTTGTGAATTCTGAACTTACATTTCACCAATCAACTGCACCGAGTGCAAACTGTTCAGGCACATTAACAGCCTTAAACGGGGTCCCAGACAGTCCCCTCGGACATTCCGGCTTATCTTGCCACCCATGGGAGCACATCTCTGTGGTAGATGGCCTTTAAGACCAAAAATCACAACAAGATTCAGGTTATTCCTCATCACAAAGGACCAATCACTTACCCCAGGTCAGTTTTTCCTTGCACCGAAGACAATGCTTGTAGCCAGACCTATAATAAACTATATGAAGATTTATTAAATAATGGTTACTCAGTGCATTCCTGACATGCCATCAATGCTGGGGCTTGCAGATAGGCCTTAAGCTAAGCCTGCTCCAGGGCTTGATCCACAGCAGGATAAAAGAGCCACAGTGGAGGGGAGAACTCCTATCAATGGGACTGCTCATGGAGTAAAGTACTGTTCATTGGATAAAACCCTGGCTCCACCGAAGCCAATACGAACGTTGCCATTGACTTCAGTGGAGTTGGGATTTTTGCCCATTATAAGTAAGGTGGCTGAATGTAGCCCTTGAACACTGAATAAATACAGTGATCATGCAACAGAATAAGTAATGAGAAAGCTCATCAGTGACATTCTGCATATTAAAGTTTTATTTAAATAAAGTGAAGTCTGATTTGCTTCTTTCTTTCTTTTTTTGGAAGGTGGGAAAAGAATCCTTCTTGTCAATCCTACAAAAATTTGGCATGCATCTCAAAAAGGAGCATTTTAACCTTTTCCTGGCAAGATGTGGTCTTGAAAACAGCCAAACTGGGATCAATTATTTGGATCTTTTAAGGAACTTCCAGGATCGTAGTGACAGAGGGATCACATGCAAAATTCTCTCTAATCCCAAGCATAAGTTCGTATGAAGTCGTTGCTTATTTATCATTGCTTTCTCTGATTATATGGCTTGGTAGAGCTGCACCCAATTTCCCAAGGTAGAAGGAAGCCCGGTGACTCAGACCAGAGACAGAAGTGATAATACAATCTAACGGCCCCTTATCCAGTTGAAAGCTGCCTCTGTGATTTCCATGGGCCTCCTATGCTCTGCATCTGTGGAAGCTGCACCTAATTTTCATGGAGTGCTTTGTGAAGTGGAGGCTTTCTTGCCTAACTAACAATGACAACCAGGAAAGAGTTATGTTGTATTTCTGGCCGACAGCATTGTTTCTGTCATCCAGTGGGGCTCATCAAGCCTACACTGTACCCTCTCTCCCTACAATGCTCCTGGAAAAATGGCAGATGGAATTAGGGCAGGGCTCCCCTCTCCCTCCACATCCCCAAAAGAGAACCTCTCCCTTCTGGTAAGTGGGAAAGTTCTCCTCAATGCAAAGGTTTTTGTTGATTTGTGTTTGCTTTTAAAAAGTTCCTTAAATCAGGACAATGCACGTTCCTCATCTTGTGCACCACTGAGGGCTAGAGGTTATTCTGAACCTTGGCCCATAGAAATTTTCATGTGGTGCCTGGTTCCCATTTGGAGTAGGGGTGGTGGAATATAGACCATTAGGGAATATTGTACCACAGTGGGAGATGTGCAAATTTGCTTGGGCTCATTTTCCCCAGAGCAGTTCTCAAGCAAGCACAAGTTTATTTTAACATTGGCCTTCTGAAGCAGGATGACTTTTCCCCTGAATAAGTGGCTTGGTACAGAGCCATAAGCCATGGCCTTCCGCAGCTTGCATGACTTAGAAAGCTGGAGATAACTACTACTAGATCGGGCCTCTAAAGACTGAATCTGCCTCCATGACAAGATAAGTAACCTGAAATAACCCTGTTAACAAACAATAAAACTATCCATTTTGTCTCTGGAGAGACTCCCTTTTCAGTCTGAGCCATGCTTCCTCTGTGCTGTTCTCCTGCCCTCCGCTGTGGGAGTTTCAGTACCAGAAGAACTTTAAAGACTGTCACAAAATTCAGCTGAACATTAACAAAATGTGAACAGAAAAGTAACAGTCCAGGAGTAAATAAATTATTTCACGATCCTATTTAATGAAATATTTAATCCATAGAAATTATGTTTATTTTTCAGAAATAGATAATACCATTTTCCTTTTCAAATCTTCATATTTTTAAAAGGTCTTCAATGCCATTTATTTACAACAAAATAATGTGGCCAATGCTGTCATTACTGTTGTTCGTTATTTGCTAAGCACCAATAATATGCTCGATGCTGTGGCCCAGAGATGTAACAAGCTAAAATATAAACAAATAAGACAAGGTGTGTTGGAGACCCCCTAGGAAGGAGCTACCATAGTTAATTCAGATTTTATTTTGTATTTTTTCATATGTGGAGCTATTTCTCTTCTCATTGGTTACGAACACTTGGACCTTTGGTCCTTGCATCAGATTCATCTGAAGTTTGTATAAATTCTTAGAAAGGCACTGTCATGTTCTGTTGCTCAGCAAAATTCTGATGTGTCTTGTTGTGTTGGAACACTGGGTTGGGGAAGAGGACTGGTGATCCTATTCTCACCTGTGCAGGAGCAGGACAGAAGACACCTAGTATTTCCGTGAGCAGTTGAAGGAGTTGGCTGACATATCTGGAGGCACTCCATAGCCCTAAAGTGGTGTGGTCTACTCGAATGGGAGCATGGCACAAAGCCTGAGCCCTTGCACATGCACACACCCTGTCAGCGGGCATTGAGAGAAGTGCACATGACTCTGCTTTGGAACAGCAGTAGGGGGCGTAGCTGAGCACCCTGGGCGGATCCAAAGCCCATGGAAGTAAATGGAAAAACTCTCTCTGATGTCAGTGGGGTTTGGTTTAAGCCCATTGTACTAATCCCATTTTGCTCTGCTTTAGCATAATGACTTCAGGGCTCTTTGCTTAGCCATCATCACTCATCTGCCTAAGAATGCACATCATCATAGTAAGGCCAGGATTTGGCCTTAATATTTTTCTCTTAAAACATGATTGTCGTGTATAACTTTTGTAATTGTTGTCTTGCTTTCTGTTCCTCAGTCATGCAAGCTGCAGAAGGCCATCACTAAAATGATATTAGCATGATTTAGAGAACCCGCGGGTGTGCAGGAATGCCTGAGCACAGAAGAGTATCTTATCTTCTACCTCTCCAACTAACATCTAGAAATAACATTCCAACAGACCATCCATCGGTGGTCTGTCGCTGATGGTATCCTAGTCATGGTAGCCTGTAAGCTGTTGAATGGAGTTATTATAAAGCACACCAAGGGTGCGTTTGTAGTAATTCATATCTGCAGCGAGTTTCTGAACAATAGCACAGACCAAACCGTCTAGCCATAACGTGTGTGTGGAGAGGTGCGGGCTAGTACATTATTTTCAAAAGCATGGTTATACTTTGGAAAGTGACTGTAGTTATGGCACTGTGTTGTTCCATGTTTATTCTCTCTCGACACCTTCCAGAGCTGGGAGTCAGCTAGTCAGCGAACATTTTAGTTCCATTGAATCTGGATTTTTGAGTGGAACACTGTTCTGTCAGAAATCTCTTGACCAGCTCTAGCTGCAGCACAAGAATATCAATAGAATAGAGAAGGTATGTGTGATATCTGTATTAATCCTTGCTTTTAAATTGCATCCTTTGTAGATTTCATCGTGAAGGGAGCATCAGTCCAGCTTCCACTCTGACTGCAATTGAGGCAAAGTTGGCAAATTTGTTTCAATCTGATTTCCTTTCACTCTTGGCCACGTTCCAGTAAGTGTCGTCTGAAATTTTTTCTTGTTCTGTTTATGACAGATTGTGAGCTAGAACTATTGAAGGTGCTAAAATAGAGAGAATCCACGAACACTGGAAATACAAATTTAGAATGAAAGAAAAGGAGTTTTTACAGGCGACAGTGTTTTAGGTCCTGATCCTGCGGTGGGGTGGAACTGTGTGGATCCCCCTGCAGAGTTCCATTGTTGTTGAATAGGTTGATATCAGTTGGACTCTCCAGTGAGGTTCTGTACAGATAAGATCCCTTTGCAGGCCTGGAGCCTTAGCAAGGGTTCCAGATGCTAATCAAGATCCCATTAAAAGTCAATGACCCCTCGCTAGCCTCTATATTATTGAGAAGGTGGCATCATCACCGACCTCCTTTTCAGAGAAGTGTGAGTGATTGTGAAGAAATGACCACTCTTAGTTTATTTCATTAAAACATATATTTGGTAGACCTTTCTGCCTCATAGTGAGAGTTGTTCCATAGGGCCTGAACCTGCAAAGTGCAGAGTGCCCTCAGTCCCCATGAGAGCAGGCAAACCTGAAGTGTCAGATCCTCAGCCCTGCTTTGTCACTGTTGCCTGCTCCTGCAGTGTAAAGATGACAGAAAGGTGGCTTAAATGCCAGTTGGGGATGCTCCTTATGGAGGTGAACCCCTGGGTGGTGTAGAACTGGGGTAGCTGGCTATGCATCACCGACTCCTGGCACCCCGGCTGTAGGGTGCGTGGCTGGAGTGCTCTGTGTTCTGAAGAGCTTTCCCCATTACTCCCTCAGGCTGCTAGAACTTGTGCTGGTGGCCCCTAGGGGCAAGGAGGGTGCTGGAAAGCCAACTATGCCCACTCTTTCCTTAGCTACGTGAGGCTGTGGTGTCCCTCGGGATTTGCCCACAGCTACAAATAGATCGCAGGCCCTGCATTTATTGCTGCAGGAGCTCAGCTAGAAACAGGGACTCTCTCAGTGTTACAGCCCTTGAGTTTTGAGGGAGCTGATGGATTTGTGTTCAGTCATAGACAGACCGTTAAAATCACCTGTAACTCTTGACAGTGCGCCTTTTAAATGATTCACTGGTGTGTTCTGTTAAGATGCAAGTCATTGAAGGTTTGCAACTGATATGCCATATACTCGGGTAATCAATAGACAGACTGCGGGCCAAATCCAGATAGCCAGATGCTTTTGAACCCCAAAATCTTTTTATTTACTTATTATCATTATTGTTGGGGTTTTTTCCTGTGGCGTCTGACCCTGGACTATACCTTGACCATGAAATTTGGACCTTGACAAAAAAATAACTGACTACCTCAACTATACATGAAAAGTAGTCATTGCCCTAAATCCTGTCTCCAGCAAAGTCGGACTAGTCTGATTATGCATCGGGGAATTCCTTGAGAGCTGAGGGGCAAAGGAAATAGGAATTCTCCCATACAGCCTCACATGGGGAGTAGTCTTCCTGGTGCCTGCACCCTCCCTGACCAATGGATTCAGGAATCAGCAAATTCACTGGTTCTTTTCACTTGCCAACTGACCCACTGTCTGCTCCTCTCTGTGTAGCAGCTGTGCATAAAGGAACCCCCTGAAAGATGGACTCCTCAAGTCATGCCCCATTTTTGCACAGTGCAGCCAGACCACTTCTCCTGTGGCAGGGCCTTGTACACTTGTGGAAGAAGAGGCAAGGTTTGCCCCTTATCGCACAAGGTAGATGACACAGAAGAAACCTTGGAATGGGCCAAAATGATCTTCTAGCTGTGTCCTTTCACTAATCTAGGGCTCACTTGTTTTCAATATGCAGGATAATATGTTTTCTGAACATCGTGGGGTCTGACCCCTTTTTCTGTATTTCTCAGAAAAATTGACAGGTTGCAGAGAGAGGTCATTAGTCAGCAGGAGTTTCAAGCAGCAGTTGAGAGCCGGTAAGAATGAGTTTCTTTTGTTCCCTTCAATTATGATCATGAAGTTGTTGTAGACAAGTTTTAATTTCATAGGGATGTTTCCTTAATACTCAGCTTTTCACATTGCCTGCCACTGCATGTGTCCGTGGCATGAACACATTGCATTTCAGTGTCGGTGAGGCCATGTGAAATGACCAAAGGTGTTGAGAAGGCAGGGAAATAATGGATTTTTTTCAGTCACTTTTTTTTTCTCTTTCAAACTACAATTGTGTGAAAAGAGCAGTTTGAATCTTCTTAAGATAGAAAAAGGGGTTGTGTTACATAAAAAATAACTGGATCTGACGCTCCACTCTGTTCCATTGGTTTTATGCTAGTGCAACCCCGGTGTTTTCAGTGGAGTGGCACCACTATAAAACTGGTGTAATGGAGCAGAGAATCAGGCCCTCTTGGTGCCTTACACCAATTCAAACTGATAAATGACAAAACAAAGGCCTGATCCTGCAAGGTCCTGAGCACCTTCATTTCCCACTGAAGTCAATGGGAGTGAGGTACTTGGCTTCTCACAGGATCAGGCTTTAACAGAATCTCCAATCCGTAATATAAAATCACTCCCAAACAGGCCAAACAAACATGCCTTGTGCCTTGAAATGATCAGTCACAGTTCATAGTGTATTGAAAACCTAGACCAGGTGATTTGTTGTTGATTATCCCTTTATTTTATTTGACCATTCTTAGATACCATGGTTTCTCCTTTAGTTCTACTTATTTGCTTCTAAATTAAATTCTGTTATCATTGGGCATATGGTCTGCTTCTTCTAAACAAAATGATGGAAAGGGAACGTTTATGTGAAAAACAAAATGGCTAGTCTTTGGTTCTCTGAAGATGTGCTCCATGATCCTCTCATTGGGACAGCCTGGCACCACACTACAAAAAGAGACATGACTGTGGCCAGAAAATTAATGTGGGCTATGGACTCAGAGATAAAAATTGGCAACGCATCTCAATCCAATGCATGTAGTAGTATTCTTGCTGTGTGATTCCTGTTTCCACCTCATACTGTCAGCAAGGCTACCTATTTATATTCCAAATCGCTAGGTTTTTATACTGTGTCCATCACCAGTATAATATTGCTGCTTCACTATAATTAGCTTTGAGAAATGAACCACAATGAGTCATATGTGCAAAGATTTCACTTTGATTTTTTTAAAGCAAGTTTCGTTAATGTTGAAACATCTTTGCCACTAGATGGCGGAGTACCCTTTGTTTGGAAGCCATCAGTCTTGCTTGCAAATGTTTGGCTGGATTCAGCGTTCCTTATCTATGCTCAATCAGGCAAAATTCCCACTGATTTGCTTGAGTGAAGAGAGGGTAAAGAGTACTGTCAGAAAGTATATAGCTCTTACAGTGCTAACATGTATTTTTACCTTAAATATTCCCTAGCACAATAGATATCTTAACTAAATTCAGCTTATAAAAGGACATGAGATAGAGTTTGGCAAAGATAATAAAGTTTAAACAGAAGAAAAGCTGGATCCATTTTGACTGCAACTAAATCACAACTCAGTGGCTACGATTTCTTCAGAGAATCTTTGCTCCGGTGTACAACCCACACACAAACTATGCCAAATCCTGAAATACTTGATCAGGCCTTCAGATAAAGAGGAGAGAAAAGTTTTGAGTACTGGGCTAAGTGAAGACTTCTGAATTTGACCCAGGATACTTTATACTGGCAATTTCTGCTCAGTCTAAAGACCCTGTTAGCGTCTCAAAAGAGGCAATGGGTCTGATTCTCCGTTCGGTTACATCAGTTTCACCTGACTGTACCTCCACTGATTTCAGTACTGTAGCACTGGTGTAAAACTGATATAATCACATGGAGAATCAGGCCCCAAGACCTGATCGATGTTGGGGTTATTTATGTTGGGGTGCATTTGTTGGGGTTATTATGGAGTCAAGGCTGTTAAGGAGTAGGAAGGATTCTTCACTGCCTTGTGACTTATGTACAGCTGTGCAAAGTGGACGTAAAACATCTCCATTGTGAATTGGTAGCATTACAAGTCCACTGTGACTGACTCTGACCAGGTGTAAATGGCTGCACTGTGATTTTGTAGGCATCATATTTTTAATTGTTGAAACTGTAACTGAATGGGAATCAAGGGTGAAATGCAGACAAAATTGAAGTCTCTGGGAATTTTGCCATTGACTTTAGTGGGACCAGGATTTTACCTCTAGGTAGACAACCTTAACTAGAAACATCTGTACTTGTATGTTTTTGGAAGTCTAATGTTTAGGTACCAAAGAGTTGGCTCCCTTAAAAAGCACATGTAAAAATTAACAAAGATTTTGTCTGGGCATGTAACATTCCAAATACAGCTGTTCAAAAAACAGGAGAAAGATTTCAACCTTTTGAAGTATCTATTTTGCAGGGTTTAAAATGGACCCATTTCCCATTTTTTTACTAAACTTTTTGTGGTATTTTAACCATTTTTAAACAATATTTAATGAAACTTTCTAACAAAATCGTGGTCAACATGTTCAATTTACCAAAATCCAGGGGATTTTTCTTTTTACTGAAAATTAGGTGTCTGGTAAATGAAAAATGTTGATAATGGTTTAAAAATTATTTTGATTTTTTTTTAAATGTGGTAGAAAAAAACTGTAAAAAAACAAAATCAGTAACTTCAACTCTTTTTGAAAATGTTTTTTTTTGAGAAGAGAGGCTATTTTTTGACAAATTTTTCATCCAAAAAGTTTTGACCTGCTCTGATTGTCAGTGAGTGTGAGACTGTTGTGCTCTCTCCCTCCCTGTATTCTCTCCACAAGCTGAAGTTGCCCAAGCTTTCTGCTGAGGCACTTCTCCATGAGCATTTTGAATATACAAAATTTTGGAAGACGAAAACATAGTGCTGGAAAAACTTTTTTTTGAGGCCTCAACAGTTTGCAAAGGCATTTTCTGAGGACTTGAAAAATCAACTGAACATAATTAGCTAAAAAATTGCATTACATTTTATAAAACATGTAAGCAATTTTGCTCCATCACATTATTAATCCTTTTTTTAATGTTGGTCTGTACTAAATTATACAGGGGAAAATTCTGTTATAATGGGTGAGGGTGAAAGCTGGGTAGCATTGCATGGTGAGTTGCACTGCAAAACATTTATGGTGCCAGGGAGTTCCTTCTGTTGCATGTTACAGTATCACCCATGGCACAATTTGTGCAATGCTGTTTGCTGCTCCTTTTTTCAGGAGCAGCCTGCTCATAGTAATCGCTACCAGCTTGATCTTGTTAGGGATGGCAGCATACACACTTGTTGGATCATGATTGGGGCCTTTAGGCATCACTGTTGTGTCAATAATTAATAATAATTTTGTCCCAGCCCTGCCTATGTTCTTGGAAACACACACCCTTTGTGGTAATAGCGCACATCTGTTCTCATTGGCAGGATGTATCCACTAGCACAGTCAATTGTGCCAGGGTGAAATTTGCTCAGGCTGCCTGCACCGCATGCACTTTGGCTATTGGGCTGTTTTTTTGCTTGTTGCCATATTTTCTGCCTTGTACACCTGCAAGCTTTAGTCCATATTATATCATACTCCTGTCTCTCACGCACATAAATAAAGTCAGGCAAATTAAATAAATTTTTCAATCCTTTTCCAGAGAAAACACTTTTCACAGGGCAAAATCCTTTCCTTTCCCTGCTCTTTTGTGTGGCTCCTCAGCTTTGCTATCTGTGAGCACACCCCTTGTTTCCTAATTACCTGTTTATCCCATAACTACAAAGTATTCCTAGGTCTAACTGTTAAAACCCCACCCAAACCCTCTGCTATTGCTTCTCCAGGTTAGTGGCAATGGTCCCTGCTGCAAACTTCAGCTGGCAAACCCAGAAATTCTTCCTGGTTTTGGAAATTGTTCCTTAAGAGGATTCCACTCTCAACAAGTATTTCTCATTCCTTTTGAGAACATGCTTTCCTGCCTCGCTTTTTGGCCCAGGGACTACTGTGGGGTGCATTTCCACCCATGGCACTCTTGGTGGGGGCCAGTTCAGCGCTCAGGGCCTCAAGTCTTCTCCTAAATCATGCTGATTAGTAACTGCCCCCAACTGGCCTTTCTGCCCGCTGGGGATCTCTGGGCCACAGCAGTGGTCCAGCCACTCACCTTCCCCTGGCTGCATCCCAGACACTCCTCCTATGCAGGACCTGTGAAGGAGGATGACAAAGTCATTTCTGCCCATTCTGCACTGTCCAGGGATTCCTCTGCTCTGAGCAAATCCCCTACTGGCCTATTAAGCTGGCTTTCCACTTGCTTTGTGCTGCTCCAAAGAGATGGAATGGGGGCTCAAGATCTGGTCCTGTACTTTCAGTAACTAATGTGTGATTCCCATTAGTAAGTTTTCTGCTGTCATTGTTATTAGAGGCTGCTTTGAACTATAAAGGACTTTGTAAAGCTTCCTGGTGCTCTTGAGAGGGCACTGCCTAAGTTTTGTGTGTGTGTGTGTGTGTGTGTGTGTGTGTGTTTGCCCTTTTTTCTGTTTGTGAATTACTCACAAATTGAATGATTTAAAAAAAATTGATATGTTCATTATTCCAAATTATTCCGTGAATGGTTTTATGTGAACATATCTGGAGGTCAGACTAGATGGCCGTGAGGGTCCCTTCTGGCCTTAATACTGATAACTTTCAGCCTGTCAATAAGCCTCCAAACTGTTAATTGTGACTGTACATTAGAGTACTCACTGTGTGATTAGTCTCCTGGTATCGTTCATGCTTCTTTGGTTGAATAACTGAAACTTTGATACGCAGAAGAAGGGCTTGAACAAGACACTCTGGGTATTCACCTGTGAGTGAATACATAGTTGCCAAGTAGTCACAAGATTTTTATTCTCTGCAAATATTTGGTGAGCAAACGTGTCTGAATATCTTTGTGGGGGAAAAAGGTGATAGAAACATCAGTGAAGCAAGTGTTTTAATTTGAAGTTTTTCTTTCTTATTAAAATAAAAATCGGATGAGGAGTCCCAGAAATCTTTACCAGGAATGTTTAAAAGTCCTTCTCTCGCAAAGTTACTAATGGTTTTTGCAGAGAACTATGAGCCTCTAGGGATTTGTGTTTGAAACTGAGACAGGAACACAACAGAAACAAATCTGATGGTCTTTTGTTCAGCCTCAAAATACAATAGTCTCTGTGAGCCTCGTCACCTCCCCCGGCCCAACACTATTGTATACTAAGCTAAATGTTTATATTCCTTCCAATGGGGATACAAAGGGACTCTAAATCCTCCCGTCCTCATGCCTTTCTTTTCACACTGCTTCACTGGAATGCATTTTTCATTGCTTTCGTTACTATTAATTAGTAAAAATGACAAGACACTTGTACTGTAGTGAACAGTTCAAATGTAATTTCAATCTGATCACAGCATTTCTGTGCTGCTCTACTTCTGTTACAGTAGTAAGGGAGACTCTTTGAATTCAAGATCACATGCCAGCTTGTTCACTCCCTTCTATTCTGTTTAGATCCCCCAGGATTGACTATAATCCTCCCTGAAACAGAAACAAAACAAACCTGATTCTAATTTAGGACTAGATTCTGGCTGCATCATATGAATGTGCTTGGGAGGGGGTGTACAAGGTGACTCTCACCCACCTGGCACATGCAAAATTATCTAGACTATTGGTGCTTGCAGTCACTGAACACAAGGGATTATGTTTGTGCAACACAGTGAAGTTTTATGTGTGTGCAAGTTCATTTGTTTTTTTTAAATAGATGGTAGTGTTTCTAGAAATATTTTATTTTTTAAGCTTGTACGCTATGGCTAGTCCTAAAATCAGTCCATATCAAGCACTGTGAAGCAGCTGAAAGATCTAAGCTACACTCATACCAAAAAGGGAGGACTAATGGGGGCCAGAGCTACTGCTCATCCCAGAGAGGGCATGACTTGATCATCCTTCACACTAGCTAACAGCTGGAGGCTGACACTTAGGAGAGTGCATGCTACCACCTTTTAAATGATGCTGTAATACTGCTTTGGAGCCTGCTTCCCTTACCCTGATTGAAAGTTTGTGTGCCTTTGTCTCATGTAGGCAGAAAGCCTCCAGTGGCTGGTGCTTGGGCATTGTCCCTCTGTACCACCCATCCACACACACACACCCTGCATCCCCAGCCAGTGCCACTACACCTTGCTTTCTTCCAACTGCTACTGCTCATATGCTGCATCTCCAGACAGTCCCCTCTTGCAGCTCACCACTGACTCTCAAAGCCCCAGCAGAACCCTCGGTCTCTAAACTGAGTCACAGGCCAATTACACTAAAATTTAGGATATGTCTACCTAGCATCTAGAAGGTATAATTCTTCTTCGAGTGCTTGCTCATGTCCATTCCATATTAGGCTTGTGTGCTTGCCACCTTCACCCGTGCCAGAAGTTTTTCCCTCGGTGGTACATGTAGGGGACTGGCTGTGGCGCCCCCTGGAGCGGTGCACACATGCCGCAGTATAACAGGCACCACTGGCTCCCCGCACCCTCTGTTCCTTCTTGCCACCAGTGACGGTGCTGAATGTCTGTTGCTTTGGGTAGCTTTTCTAGCTTCGTTCAGTGTGCCTCACGAACATTTTTTCCTGTAAAATAGTTGTATATCATTAGGTTACCCTTAGTGTTAGTTCTAGGTAGTTGGTCCCGCACAGGACTCAGCCTAGGGACAGACATGCCCCAGTCCCCAGGCTTTAAGCCATGTGATGGTTGTAAGTGGCCTGTGCCCATCAGCGACCCACACATTAGTTGTTTAAGGTGTCTAGTTGAAGGACATATAAGCTGGTAAGTTCAGACCCAACTATATTGTTTCCCAAAATTATTGGTCTTTTAAATTACAACTGTTTTTATATATTTCAACAAAATAATTACAAGAGTTTTTAATCCAGTCCCTTGGCAGTGTTTTAGTTAACTACCTCTCACAAATCCATGTTGCTGTCTTGGGGAGGTTTCCTTGGGTTGTTTTTTTTTCTTGAGACTTCTGTTTTTCTTATTTTTTATCTGTCTGTGGCAGCTTGCTTGTAGAAATGGCCAGGATGAGTTGTGAAGTGATTGCTGTCTAAGCAGACTTAGCAGAGTAGCAGGGGGTGCGATGTGGGGTGCTCACCTTATTTTCATTAAATTATAGAGAATTACACCTCCTTCATGCTTGTTTAGATTCAAATTGATTGTTGTCACTCTTTCATTGGCTCCCTGCCTTTTTGGTTGGCTTAGGTGACACTTCCAGATGCTGAATATGCAGCCTGTTTAACGAATAGGTAACATTTCTTTCTTTATCTTTGTTTTTCTTGTGGCAGGAAAGATCCAGAGCGTTAAAACTAACTTTAAAAGTTTTCTTTTTATTCAGTCCATTTTCTGTGATTTTTTTAAACATCTATGAACGTTTGACAGAAACTGAAATTCTGTTTTTGAAAAGTCAAAACATTCCTGTTTACATGAGTCTTTAATTCTCAAAACAGTCTATTTTAAAATTAAACAACTCTTAGAAAGTCTTTAGCCTAAGTTCTTGATTCTACCTGACAATTTTAGAAACAAAGATTTTCTTGTCTTCCTGCTTTTAGGAGAGAGGGTTTGCTTGTAGAACACCAGTGATTGATTAATTCCCCATTAATATAAATATTCTATACTTAAATAACTTCTTACATTTGTAATTAGTCTAGCATCAAATGATGTTGCTATAGTTGTATATAACACACCTTACTATTTGTATAACAATAATATCAGACAGTTATTAAATGAAGGTTTATATTTAGATACAAAATATTTGCAAATATAAATACTGAAAGAAGGTTATGCTGCCTTAAGCATTTGAGATACAATAAAGGTTTTCACCCTTAAGTGGAAACATGAGTTGGAAATAAACCAATTTATTTTATGTGGGTTTAAACTCAGGTTTTTCTTTGCGAAGGGGTTAGAGGGGTTGGTATAGGCCACTTTACCTCTATATTTATTGCTTTGATAACACAACCCTTCATTCCTTTCACAATCAGGCTTCTTCCTAAAAGTGTTTTCTAGGTTTCTCTGCTTGTTGGTTGCTTGTCCTTGGAAGACAGAAGCAGAAACCTTATGAAATGTCTCTGAATAGCTTTAACATTTTGTAAGCTAATTAGCTAAGCATATGTATCATTATATTTCCAAGCATCCTGGCTATAACATTCTTGTAGCTATATCTTAGTATTCAATAAAAGTGCAAACAAGTTTGTAATGACTTAAAAGACATTGAGTTATAATAATTTTATTCATGTAATTTTTGCATCAATATTGAGGTCTCTCCTACACATTGTGTTAGGCCTTGAATTCTGTGATGGGGTTGATGTCAGGCTGTGAAGACTCCACACACCCATGCACAGTGTGAAGCAGTAGCCATGACTGCTTTTTTAAATATACAGGACCAATGTAATCTGGTTGCAGAAAGGGTTAATGCAGTTTTGGGCTGCAAAGGTATCACCTCACACAGAGCATTGAGTTAAGTCCCTATCTATACAACCAAGTTGTGCACTATTCTAGTCAGAGAGTTGGTGACAACCTGAAAGGAGTATGAAAAAGAGCAACAAAATCACTGGTGGCTAGAGGGATTAACTGACAAGGAAAGATTAAAGGAGCTTTGCAATTTCTAAACAGGGTCACAACAAGCCTTCAAGTATTTCAATTTGTAAACACCACGGAAGGAGAGGAATTGGTTAATATGGTATGTGGGGGGATAACTTCAATGGGATGAAATTTAGAAAGGGAAAGTTTAGGCTATCAGGAAAAATTTCCTGCCAGTGAGATGTTTTAGATTGCAGAACAAACTGATAAGTGAAGTGTAGTCGTTTGAGTCATTTAAAACTAGGCTGCATAAAGCACTATAAAAAGTACTATGAGGAACACTGCTGTATAAGCGGAAAGAGATAGTAAATACACTAACAGGTCTTTTTTCGTGGTCAGATTCTTAAGGTTTGTCTAAACACAGAAGTTGCATTGGTTCAACTAAAGATGTGATGTTGAACCAGAGCAATTCTATATGGCGACACTTACATCTGTTTAAACCTGACCTATATCAGTTTAGATCATGCCCTCCACAGGCTCTCTGCCAGCTGGAGATTGGTAGAGTGCAGCACACTTCAGCCATGTCCCCTCTCTTCAAATAGATCCTGCCTGTCCTCTCTCCTGCGAGACATATATCACCAGACCTGCTTCTGACTTGTGGATTGGCTGGAGCCTTGCACTGGAATGACTCATCACCATGTGTGGTTTAATTAGGCTCTAATTCAGGGATGATTCATTACTTCATAATTTCCCCTGAACCTCTCTGTTAACAAGTCTCATGTTTTTTATCAGCTTCTATCTAAATGGGCTTAGCCCTCCGGCTAGCAGATATCTGTTTCTCAAGCTCTGCCCATTGCACCTGCCTTTGAAAATATGCCCCAGAGAATTCAGTGATTCATCTGTTGTGCAGTGCTGCTGTGTGTTACTAAATAGTGGCTGCATTTGAGTGCTGGATGATGTGATCCCTGTGTTTACTTGGTTTGTATGCATTGGTTAAATTTGTAAAGCATTCAGGATCTTTTTTTGGACAAAAGGTACCATATTGTCATTTAGCACAATTTGGTAGATGCAAAATGCCCACTTCAATAAAGGTTCTTTCTGTTTCCACACCAATAGGCATAAAGGATGTAATGTAGTCACAGCATGTTCCCTGAAATCCTTGGATCAGTAATGTTAAATAGGTCTCTGGAATTTTAATAAGTGACACAATGTCAGAATGCAATGTTGATGTAGAATCACTACACCTCTTTTTCCTATTGCTTGCTTTCTCCAGACCTTTCTCTTATATTTCCTTAATTCTCAGATGTAGTCATTAAGGCAGGAGGATAAGGCACATTTCAGAAACCTGCATAGCCCCATCTTCCTCCTTGAGGGTCACACATACAACACATCATTCCTTCATCAGAAGAAAAACTCTGGACACATCAGTAGACCAGATGTTCAGGACCAGCTCCTTTGTGTCCAGTCATGTTTGGGGAACTTGGAGCTATTCTAAGTTGCATGCGACAGCAGGAACTCTAGAGACTGGTTTCACAGTTCATCTGAAGACATGGATACAGATCTTTTGTGTATGTCCCTGGGTGGTTGTTTGTCTGGTCCAGAAATCTTCCAAAGATATTTTTGTGCCAACTCCAGTCATAAGAACATAAGAACAGCCATACTGGGTCAGACCAATGGTTCATCTAGCCCACTATCTTGTCTTCCAACAGTGGCCAGTGTCAGGTGCTTCAGAGGGAATGAACAGAACAGGTAATCATCAAGTCATCCATCCCTCAGTATCCCCCAGTCTTTGATGCTTTGTCCAATATACACTATTCTGATCTCAATTACATTAGCCTAAATTCAGGCTAACTCTACTGATATCAGGAATATTATTTTGGATAGTTGGCCTGATTTTTGCAGATCCTCAACCTGTGTAAACAGTTGTCGCTCAACTGAAGTCAGTTTTCACCATCTGAGGATCTGGCTATGGTTCTATGAATAGCTGCACAGCATTCCTACAGAACAGCTTAGGTTGTATGTTGTGTACCGTGGCATCCCCACCCAGTGGTTCAACAATGTGAGAGGGCTAGCCTTTCAGTCTTACTTAGTGCCAGGGTTTGCAGGACTGAGCCCCAGCACCTCTAGGCTTGCTGCATCAGTGATGACATTAAAAAATTGCTTGAGCCCCAGCACATCTTTCATTACAAATTAAAGACTGCCTGGTTGTCTAGAGAGCTGGAAGGAAATCTATTGCCACTTCCTGCTGCCAGCAATCCTCTGATTTCACGAGGGAATGGCATTCCAGCAGGGACACAGCAGGCGGAGAGTCTGGGCTCAGGACTGGGGGCAGCCTGTCTGCAGGTGACTATGAGCTTGCACCATGCTGCACTGCACATGAGAATCAACCAGAGCTGAAAGTGAAGGAGGTGCCCCTGGTTGATGACTGAGGGACTGACGTTTCAGGGGCTCTTGGATAGTTGTTTGCTGACAAAGGGGCTGGACTGATTTCTGGATGAATCCCTGCCTCCCCAAAGGCTGTTGGAAGGTTCCACACCCCAAGACAAAGGATGGGAGTTTGGCACTAACTGCCATAGAAGAGAACCCCCAACACAGCAGTACTTTACACTTGCGGAAAGGGAGTGCCAAGTATCATTCCTAGTTTTTAACTGACCCACAGTCAGTTTGTTCCACTGCTATTAACAAAGTCCAAGTGGAGAGATTCTGATCACCATTTATTTTGAACAGATCATGGATGTTTTGTTGTCCTGCTGCTTAGGTGACTTCAATAATACTATGCATTCTACTTTGCTTTTCCCAAAGCTGTAATGCACTTATATAAAGTAGGATAAGTTCCTATATCAAGTTTACAGGAAAATTGCTGTTCTTTCTCTCCTTGTGTCTCTATGCTGCCTTGAATGGGAGACATTCCTGCGCCTATCTGTGTCTTATCTTATGTGGCTCTCATTACTGAGGTATCTTAGTGCCCACTAAAATGATAAGAGACACAGCTGATCTATTTCTCTCTCTCTCTCTCTTCCCCCCGCCAGTCAGCGGGGAGCAGACTTTGTTTATTTTGTATGTTTTGTTTTGTTTGGAGATTATCCATCTTCTTGAAGATGGTTGGTTCTCACTTTTAAATAAGTAGTGGCACAAATATACCAAGTTCCCAGTCCTGCGGGTCAACCCTTTGGTTCCCACAGAGTCCTAGTGTGTGGGCACAGCAGCAACCAATGCTTACCTTTGATCACATAGCCCAGTGGTCCCCAACGCGGTGCCCGGGGGTGCCATGGTGCCCGCCGGGGCATTTGTGTGCCCACCTAGTGCCCAGCAGGGGAGAGAAGCCGCGGCCCCGCGCCTGCCGGGGACAGAGAACTCCAGGGCTGCAGGCGCAGTTCTCTGTCCCCGGCAGGGGCAGGGCCGCGGCTTCGAAGCCAGAGAGAAGCTGCGGCACTGCCCCGCCGGGGACAGAGAACTCTGGGGCTGTGGGCGCTGGTGTTCTCTGTCCCCGGCAGATGCGGGGCCCGCCTAGTGCCCAGCATGGGAGAGAAGCGGCTTCTCTCCGGCTTCTCTGTTTTTTGTATTATTTAATGTACAAATACAAAATAAGCCTTGAAAAATTGTTGGCGCCAGCCACGCTCTACTGAAAACATGAATGTGCTACTGGCCACAAAAAGATGGGGACCACTGACATAGCCCAATAATTTATGGCATGGCAGCATTATTTAACTACAACAGTGGATTCCCTGGAAGCTAGTATATTGGAGCACCCTAGCCAGGTTAGGTTTCATTTGGAAAAAAGTCTGAGAGAGTGCGTTGTTTTTTCTCAGATTGACATTGCATCAACAATACTGAGGTGTAAATGAAACTAACTAAAGAACAACTAAATCTTCTTAGAGCAAGTGCAAGAAACAACTGACTCTGCCCCTCTCCATGGACTTCCTGACAAATAAACCAGGTCAAATAGGTTGATTTTGTACTGTGCATTTTCTCCTTGCTCCAAATGTTTGTGAGTCAGAACTCCCTAAAAATAAACTCTGTGGATTTTAGAACAAATGATATCTCAAGAAATGAAGGTATGTAAAGTGGCAGAGGGTGATGATGGAAATCAGAACAACAAATAAATGGTACGTTTAGTGTATGCTTTCATTGCCTTTGCAAAAGGAAAGTATATCCCCCCAAAAAGTCAGCTGTGTCTTATCAGCTTTGCAAAATGATGAATGAATGCCTTGTTCATTACTATTGCTTAAGTCATTCCTATTTATGCCAGTATTTCGAGGATTATGTTTTGATTGTTCTTGAGAGATGAAAACACTTTCTTGCTGATGAATAAACACTGCCACTTTTTAAATATTTGTATGCAAAATGTCTTTAAAGCCATTATGAAATGCTTTCCAAAAGCATTAAGAAGCTGTTTTTCGAAAAGCCACTTTTTCTCTACATTTTCTTTCATGCTAAACAGTCCAAATGAAAGGCCTTTCAGAGTTAACTAGTTTAAGCAATACCAGTGTTTTAGTGTAATGAATAACTTTTTATAGAGGACAATTGCACAGAGTTCAATATGCTAGTATTTCTATTTCTGTGCCCCACCAATGCAGGATTCTGTGGTAGAATTTCTTTCTTTGAGAAAGCTGAAGCGATCAAAACCCTGATTAACCTCTGATATTCACGTGGTGCTCTTGATCTTGAGGACCGAAGCAATAACAAAGAGTTAATGGCAGCCATATGCTTAGGGTATTGTGGGTACTGTTGACCCAAATGTGAACTCCGTGAGTGACTGCTGCTAACTGCTGTTTGTTTCAGGTTTGGCGTGGAGATTACTGATGAAGAGTTTGAGCTGCTACTTGACAGAATCCCCCTTGATGAAGATGGAAATGTCAGATACCCCCAGTTCATGGCCATGTTTGATTCTCGGTACTCAGCTTATACATTTTATTTCTCATTTGTTAGTAGATTTTTTTTGTTTAATCTAAGAGGCTTACATAACATTGCTAAACAGGCTTGGATTTTGTAAATGTGCTCCTTTATTTCATTCATTTGTATTTCATATATATATAATATGCTGATAACACTTAAGACTAGGTGATACTATCATCACATTTTATTTATAACTTAAATGCTCTTTAAATACTTAAATACTTAATTAGTTATTGTACTATGAAGAATACGCCATTGAGGTAAATAGTTGCATTTGATATATCTAGTGCTAAGGAATATGATAAACTTGTAAGTACAAACTAATGATTTCTAAAAACAGTCATAGATTCTTTTAATACCTAGGTAAGAACATGTTGCATTTGCAGATACTATATATAGCTTGGAATGCTTTTGAGCGGGGTAGTTGCTTTATAGAGATTTTTTTTTCTATTCAATCTCTTAAGGCCCAGATATGGATCAAGTTTAGGTTAAAAATGACATTTGAGACATATGGTGATATTTTATTGTTGAAAATTAGGGCCTGATCCTGAAAACCATTAATCATGTGAGTAGTACTGTAGAAATTAATGGGATTACTCAAGTGAGGACTATTTGTTGGAGTAAAATTTTGAATGAACTAGTCCTTAAATTGGAATAGAAAGTGAGCACAACTTGACACTAAGGATGGGAAAAGCAAGACTTATTTTCAATGAATTGCTTAAAAGGTTAAGATCCAACCCTGCAGTCCTGGCGTACATCAAAATCCTAAATTTTGGATGTGCAAAGTCCGCAGGATTGAGACCCTATACTGGGCCAATTATTAAAGGTGCCTTTTATATTCAGACAATAAATATGGATTTCCCATATCTTTTTTATGAAAAGTTGTGTATGTGGGGGTAAACTTATAAATGACAACCTCACTTGCGCATACTACATGTTGGGCATTTGTGCTCACATTTCACAAAAATTTATATGGATGTTTACACTTGTTTGTTCCATTTAAATAATCTGAAATATGCACAGGCCATTATTAGAATTTGTTCCCACAATATCCATTGAGGCCATAGGATTTGGAGGTGAAAATTCTAACACTTGCATGCATGTGTATATGTTAGAACTATTTAAAAGTAATGCCCTATTATTCAAGTTTTAGCAGGTGTTTATACCTGCATACTTCAAGTGCAAGTCAGGATACACCCAGTTTTGTGAACATACACATGAAGGCCAGGTCTAAGGTTTTGGTGAGAATTTATCTTACTATAAAATGCAATTTATACACTGCAGACTTGGCCAATTTTCACATCTCTTTGATCCCACCTCCTCCTCCCTACTTAGAGTAAGTCTACACCACAGACACTACAGCAGCACAGCTATGGTGCTGCAGCTTTGCCACTGTAGCACCATAGTATAGACGCTTGCTGCAGTGACGAAAGGGGTTTTTCTGTTGCTGTAGTTAATCCACCCCCTCAAGAGTCAGTAGTTAGGTCAACAGAAAAATTCTTTAGCATATTGTTTACTCCTGTTGCCAAGTCTTCCTCTCCAGTTCCCAGTCATATATATCCTTCAGTCTAGTGTCAGTTCATGCCATTCCACTGAATCTTTTCCCACCAAAGTAGTTAATGGTCACTTCTTATTGACGTCCAGAGGCCTCATATTCATTTTTAATCCTCCTTGTTATCTTTGAGGTCTTTCATACAGTGGACCAACATTTTCCCCTCAAGTCTCCTTTCCTTTCCAGACTTCTGGAACTCTTGCCTCTCTTGTTTCTCCTCTTTTAATTAATGTATTTATTTTACTGCTCTATTAGCATTGCCTTCTCACCTTCCTCCCTTCCCTTTTGGTAGCTGTCCCCTAGTGGTCTTTCTTTGATACTTTCTCTTCATTTACCTTTAGTGTGAACTGATGTACTACTCTTGTTTTAGTTTCCACTTACATGTTCATGACTCTCAAATCTATATCTCTACCCCAGATTTCTCCTGCTCCATCTATGCTTCTGTCACCTCTTGTATCTTTGGTATTTCCTCAGGGGAATTAAATATGTCTAAAAAGAGTCTTTATTTCTTCCCCCTATTTCTCTGTCTCTGTTAACAATAACCTCTCTCTCTCTCTCGCCACTTAAGCTACAACCTAGGGTCATCTTTGACTCTTAACTTTCCTCCACTCTTCACAAGAGCTGTCCAAATAATTGATTTGTTTTTTCCGGTTTGCTGGCCCCACCAAAAATTTAAAAAATAAATAAACCCAAAATGTTTAACAATCAGTTTATTTTAAAAGTTAAAAAACCCATTCATTTCAGGTCAGATGAAACATTATGTTCAACCTGAAAAGAAACATTTAGGTTTGATATTTTTACATATTTTTAATACAATTGAAATTTACTTTCAAAATAAAAATGGCTTCAAATTGAAAAATCAAAATTTTTAGTAATGTCTAAATGAAATGACTTGATTCATTTCATTTTCAGTATTCCTTTTTCCACCCAAAACAGTGAATTTAATATGAATTCTCAAAATGTTTTAACAAAGATTTTCAGAATGATGTAAATCTGAATTTTTTGGCCAAAAAATAAAATAAAAACAAAAAAAGTTTGGTCTGAAAAATTTTACCCAGCTCTGTTCCTCACATCCAGGCTCTCAACAAATCCTGTTTCTGATCTCTGTCCATCATCTTCACGATCAAGGGGTGAGTTCACACCTATCAATCTCAATAGGGCTTTAACTTAACCTATAACAAGTTTTTGTCAGCTTAGAACAACCTCCGCTTTGCTCATCATCCTGATGAGACCTAAATTGGCAATAACCTATCCCAAACAGATGTGACAAATGTTTAAGTATTTACATATGTACGTCTATCATGATAATTTCACATCACCAACCTAAAATAATTTTATTCACACCAAAATACCTTTGGGACTTTTCTCTTGCTGGGTTTCCATTCACTTACCAATCAGGCCCTGAGGAGCATCTGTTGTTTCTGTAGAATTTGCTGGCTGAGGCAGACCCTGCCCATTCTTATCTGAGCAATGGATTCATCTCTGTAACAGCTTTTCCAGTCTCAACTTCCATGGCTATATTCTCAGATTCAATGGGCAGCCAAGCTGAAATTCTCTTCCCCTTATGCCACCTTAGATAGTCCTTATGGACAACCTTGTGTTTAGTCCTGGGACCCAACTGTATCTTTTACACCACCTCAGTTATTTGGGTCAGTGTTGTGTAGGGTCCCTCCCAAGATTAATCCAGTTTAGAGCTTGTATGCTTTTTTCTTCTAGGATTGTGGAATCAGACTAGCCCCCCCACCCCCTTTTTAAAGTTTCCTCACATGGCTTTACATCCTACAGCCTGTTCATTTTTCAGGAGCAGATTCTTAAGTTACAGCCCCAAGATTCCTTAGCCAACAGACTCAAAAATTCTTTTCCCAAGGTCACTGTGATGGGCTTAACGCCTATAACCTACAAAGCATCTGGGTGGGTAATTAACTAATTTCCTTCTGGCCAGAGGAGGTGGAGCTAGGCCTTATAAGTAGACTGAGGGAGCTCAGTTGGATTGAGACTGCAGAGGAGCAGGTCTCTCTGGTGGGGAGAGATGCCCTGGCTAAAATAGGGTTTAACAGTCAGGAAACAATGGAAGAATACTATCACAAGAGCAGGCTAGGCTCCTACAGGGGAAGCCCTTAGGTAGGGCCAACCAGAAAACTACATCGTAGCCTGAGAGGGGCAGAAGGGATAGTTGAAGATTTGGACTTTCATTTGGACTTGTACATGTTATCCTTGAAGCGGTTTAGACTTTCATCTGACTTGGCTGGAGGGCCAAGCCACAGAACACCCCGAGAGAGATGGTGAAGGCTGGGAAAGGCCAAGGGAGAGCCTCATGGGGGGGCACCAGAGACAAGGGGGTACCCACGAGGTAAAGATGGGCTATTACATATGCTACTAGACGTGGGATTTGAGACCTCCTGAGGAAGGAGGAACATACCAGCTACCTTAAAGGTGAGGTTTAGAGGGACTGACTTACTTTTGGGGGAAAGATGGAGGACTCGTTCCGTATGCTGGCAGCCCAACGGGCAGATGCATGTTCTGTTGTTGCACCCACTAGAACATCTCCTGCAGTACCTAGAGAAGTGGACCCCAGGAACCCATATAGTTTCAGGAGAAGAGAATTCTGGCAGACCAGTACCAGACCTGGCAAAATTGGGCCCAGGTGATGACCCTGAGGCATTTACCTTCAAGAGGGTAAAGACTGCAGCAAGGTGGACCAAATCCTCCTGGGCAGCTCAAATGACTCTGATCCTCTTGGGAGAAGCTCAGGCAGCCTACCGAGCTTTGTCCAGTGAGCGGGCATGGTCCTACAGAATTGTAAAAGCGGCTATTCTGGGCTGACCCCAGAAGCATACTGCCACCAGTTAGGACAGATCTTTTCTCAGAGGTGGGGTGTCCCATAGCAGCAGCACTACGTTTGATATCCGGTAACATGATGGTTGCAGCCTGACACAAACTCATTAGACAAGATGGTGAACCTTATAATCCTAGAACAGTTCCTAAGAGTCTTGCCTACCAGAGCCCAAAGTTGGGTCCAAATGTTTCTGCCAACTTCTACTGATCAGGCTGAGGGAGGGTGGAGGCCTTTATGGAAGCTGATGGTGCTGAACCACCTGAAAGAGCGATTGGATCAAAGGGACCACTCCGAGGAAAGCAAAGTGACAGAGAAGTCTGACACAGCCATAGAAAAGGGGACACCCGAGAGATAAATTCTTAGATAGTTCTGTAGCTAGGAGAACAGAGGTGATAGTGACATCTCAGTTGCTACTGGGTACCTGGGACAGGCACCTGGGAGTTGGTCAGGAGAAACCAATTGTGTGTTTCCGACCTGGCCAACTGGTTCATATAAGAATGGAGTGCAGCTGTTTGGACTGCTACTTCAGTCAAGTCTGGCTTGGGATGTTCCCTTGGTAAGGGTGCACTCCAGCCTACCAGGTAACTGCTAAAGTAGTTGGATGGGAAATGAGAGGACTAATTAACTCTGGGTGGAGGCAAATGCTAATTCAGGGGAGTAGCCTCTCAATGATGAGAAGAGATCAGCATTTGCTGGTGTACATTTTGTGTGTACATGGAGAGACACGGGTCTACTCAACAGCGAAGATAGAAATAGAACAAAAAGGATGGACGAGCAAGCTGAGGGTTGGTGTGGTGAGAGATCTTCTCTGGCCATAACTTTAGGCAGTGGCTGGCCTAATTTCCCAGCCCCATTATGAGAAAAGGTAATGCCTGACCTAGCTGGCCATAAGGCAACCCTCGCCGGGACATGGTGTTCGGCTGGGTGGCCCAGTGGTGAGGAGGAGTGAGGGGTTGATGGGTCAGATGGAACTGGTTGAGAGAGTTGAACAGAAGATGTCAAGTTAGCTTACAAGCCCTGGAGACACAGTTACACAAGGCAAACAGGGACGGGAGCTGGAAGAAGTGAAAGCCTCACAACAGAAAACAGAGGAGGCAGCAAAACAAGAGCAAGAATTAATCTGGGTAAGGCTAGATCTGGCATATGAAAAGAATTGTCAGCAGTAGCTCAAATGGGCACTAGCTGCCCTGTGAACCATGAAACAGGGTTACAGACTGTAGACTGAGGGAGCTCAGTTGGATTGAGACTGCCTGTCTGATAATGGGACTTCCTGACAGTGGGGTACTAAAGTCCCAACATAAACAAAAGGTCTTTTGCCCCTTCTGGGCTCAGCTCACAGTTCTTCCTGGGCTTGTCAGGAACTCAGCTGCCTCCAGGGTCGGCTGGGCCCAATATCTCGCAATAAGTGACTCTGCTCCCTGATTGATCAGAAGAGCCAACAGATCATCATTTGAGCCCTGTAGCAACAGCAGCACAATGGCCGCTCAATGCGTTCCATACCCACAGCTGTACCAGACCTGCAACCTGCCCAGCCCTTGCTCGAACCCTTACCTGCTCTGCTCCAGCCCTAATCCCTGCCTGCCTCTGAACTTCTGATTCCTAACTCTTGGCTCTGACTCTTGGCTTGTCTCCTGACCACAGCTGTGGCTTTGCCCTTTGGCTCTGTTCTGACTCCTGGCTCTAACCCTTGGCTTGTCTCTTGACCGTTCCTCAGTTTCTATCCTCTCATTCTACTCTGACCACTAGGCAAGACTTCTGCTCCAACCACTAGGTTGCACTGCCTTGGTGTGAGACAGTTGGAGGAGCTCACTAGAAGATAAGAGGGGACTTTGCCTCACAACAGGGAGTTCCCCTCTAGAAAGGCCCCACCTTCTCAGACCTCTCAATGGACTTTATTGTTGCTTTACTGTGCTCCCAAAGACACTCAGGGCTTGGCTACACTTGCAGATGTGCAGCACTGGGAGTTACAGCTGTGTTCGTACAGCTGTTTAGGGAAAGCGCTGGTGTGTGGCCACACTCACAGCTACCAGCGCTGCAGTGTGGCCACATTTGCAGCATTTGCAGCGCTGTTGGGAGTGGTGCATTATGGGCAGCTATCCCAGCGTTCAAGTGGCAGCAACGTGCTTTTCAAAAGAGGGGGGTGGGGTGCAGTGTGACAGGGAGCGGGAGAGAGAGAGAGTGAATTTTTGGAGCCGACACTCTGTGTCAGCTCCCTGCCTTGCAAAATCTGAAAACTTCCTCGACCCCTCATTTACTCTTAACTGCAAATAGCCTGCAGACCAGATAAGCAGCTGCTCCAACGGACTCCCTTTCTCCCCCTCCCCCTGCCCTGTTTCTCTCCTCAAGCAAACACTCATCCCCCTGCCTGCCTCATTCACAGCAAGGTAGTGGGTTATCTCAATTGATTGTTCACAGTCAGTTACAGATTGATCACAGCAAACAAGAACTGTGTTTGTTTTTTAGATAAGCAGCTCCCGGAGCCCCGAGTTCACAACAAAACAAAGAGAGGCATCATAACAAAACAAAGAGAGTAATTTAGTTAAAAGCATTCTGGGATATCTCCTAATACCCTGGAGGCCAATAACAGCGCTGGTGTGTGGCCACACTTGACGAGCAGCGCTGCATCACCAGCGCTGCACTCGTTATACCCCAAGCAGACCAGGTGTACAGCCAGCACTGCAGCCAGGGAGTTGCAGCGCTGGATGTGCCTTGCAGGTGTGGACAGTTACTAAGTTGCAGCGCTGTAAAGCCTCCACCAGCGCTGCAACTCTCCAGTGTAGCCAAGCCCTCAGTTATCCTGACAATATGGTCCATTTTATTCCCTGTCTCACTGTTCCATCTGCCTGTGAAACCACACAAGCCTTCCTGGAGCACAGAATCAGCACATGCATCATTTCAGATCAAGTCCCCAGTTCGGTTCTGGCAAGAATTTTTCTCCCCTCACCTCAACAGCCTATCATCTGCAGACAGTTGGCCACACTGAAAGGGGTCATTGAGATCCTGGAGCAGTACCTTTGCTGTTGCCTGAATTTCCATCAGGATGATTGAAACATTTAGCTGAGTTTGTGTGCAACAACTCAAGCCACACTTCAACTGAATGGACTCCATTCTTTGCAAACTTTGGTTTTCACCCCTAATTCCATCTGGAGCTGCTCAAAGGTTCAGCCATACCAGGGGGCCTTGGAACTGGTATGGCACATCCAGCAAATACACCAGGAGCTCAAAGAGCATTTACTTGCCACTAAAGAAACATACAAGCCCCCGCCAGCCTTCCTTATATTTGGGGACAAGGTTTGCCTCTCGACTCAAAACCTGAAACCAGACAATATGTGATCCAAGCTTGACCATCAATACCTGGGTCCTTTTTGGATCACTGAACAAATAAACCCAACGGCCTACAGGCTTCAATTCCCAGAATCACTCAAGATTCACCCCATCTTTTTTGTTTCTCTCCTCAAATCATTTATTGACAACCCTTTTCTCAACTGGGTAGATCCACCTCTCCCCCCGTAATTGTCCACAGGCAGGGGGAATATGTAGTCCATCAGGTCCTCGACTCCTAACACATTGGGGGAAGCCCCAGTTTCTAATAGACTAGAAGGAGTATGGGCCAGAAGAGAACCAGAAAGAAATATTCACCCTTCTGATCTCCTGTAGGAATTTCATGAAAGGTGCTGTGACAAACTAGTGTTGAAGGCCCCTAGGAGGATCTCTCAATGGTCTTGATTGCCTAGTAACTCACTGAGTTCAGCTGGGCCCAATAAACTCACATGAAGTGACTGTGCTCCCTGATTGGTCAGAAGAGCCAACAGATTATCATTTGAGCCCTGTATCAACAGCAGCATAGTGGCTGCTCAGTGCTTTCCATGCCCACAGCTGCACCAGGCCTGCTTCCTGTCCAACTCTATTCCCTCCCTGCCTCCTGATTCCTAACTCCTGGTTCTGGCCTCTGGGTTGTCTCCAGACCACGACTCCAGGTGCCCACTAAAGGAATTAGCTCTATTACTGTGGGTCAGTTCTCCAGCCACAGCCAGCCTACAGACTGGCCTTCTAAGCAGGAGAATCCAGCCTCCTCTGCAGTCTTTTCCCCCGCTGAGCTCCCTCTGTCTACTTATAAGGACTAGATGCTTAATAGATCATCACCTTGCTTTGTCCCCTCTGTTGAGAGGGAGGCTAAGCTATCAATCAGTTACCTGACATCTCTGGAGTGTCTCTCTAATTGGGTTATTTTCCCTTCCCTTTTTATCTTCACAGAAAGTTTCCAGGTGTTACAAGTCTCAATTCTCTGCTTCTAATGTGGGAAACTGAAGCACATCAAAAGATTATGCCTCTAGTGGGATATGACTACCTTGGTTTCAGTGTTGCTAAGATTTGTGGTGTTTCTCAGGTCCAGGAGAATTGTAGTCCTGGGAGTTTTGTGCAGGGCCACCCAGAGGATTCAGGGGGGCTGGGGCAAAGCAATTTTGGGGGCCCCTTCCATAGGAAAACGCTGCAATACTATGGAAGACTATATTCTCGGGGGGGGGGCCTGCAGGGCCTGGGGCAAATTGCCCCACTTGCCCCTTCCCCGCCCCCTGGGCGGACCTGGTTTTGTGGTAATGAGCTGAAGAAGATGGCAGAGGATGAAGGGACTTGTAGGCTTTGGATGTGGTTAGACCCTGGTCAAGTGGGATCTGATCCCCACTGAGTCTTTGCGAGCTCACCATCCTGTTCATATTTTGGACTTAATTAGTTGCTGGAATTGTAATCATCCGCTTAGAGTGGGATAGACTGGGTTTGGTTGGGAGTTGTGGACAAGCTATCATAGTGTGGGATTGGAAACACTTCTGAGCCCTTCTGGAGACACAGCTTGGCAAATTGTGTCTAGGAGAGCAAGGGAAGCTGGATAAGGAATGCTGAGGATGCCTGGGAGCTCTTCCCCATGGTCTACTCTGACTTCCTTGAAACTTCTTCCATGTTTCTCAAGTCTAAATGAGATAAAAGTGGAGAAAGTTTGACCTATCTCGAATGGAACCCAGAGGAGGAAAGTCACAGTCTCTCCTAGCCCAGACAGGCTCTCTGAGCCACAGGAGGTGAGAGCAATTTGAACCAGTCATCCTCTAGGTCCAAAAGATCAAGGCTTTCTGACAAATTCTGTGTTTCAGAACCAGGGAATTTGTATGGCATGGTTGTGGATCAGTGAAGATGAGGAACACTAGGAAGCATATTGGCAGTCGTAAACAGGGTCAGAACTCAGAGATAATTACTTAGTTTCCCCATTCTGAGTTACGGAATGTAATTTTGTAAAAAGATAATCTGCAGTTGGCAGGGAAACTCTGAGTCCAGGTGTTGGTGCCTAAACCACCACAGAAGCTACTTCCAGGCTTACCTATGCCATACTGTCAGCTGGACACTTCGGAAGGGAAATGGCCCTTGAAAGGCTGCTTCTGCAGTTTTATTGGCCTGGTATTGACCAAGAAACCACCATCTTCTTTTGCCTCTTCAAGGTAGCCCCATGCACTTAACCACAGTAGCCCTTGAAAAGATTGGGATGGATGTAGTAGGGCCAGTAAAGAAGAATATTATATTTTAGTAATAACAGATTTGTTATACAATATCCCAAAGTCATCCCACTACAAGCCACCACAGCAAGAAACATAGCTAGAGAATTAATTCAGATATTTTAACCAGTGGGGTTGCCCTCTGAGTCTTACAGCCCAGATGCTAAATTTACATGACACTTATTCTGACAGTTTTTGTACTTGCTGAAAATCAAGCCTGTGCAAACCTCAATTTGCCATACCCAGCTATTTGATATTCCAAAAGGGTGGGCAGAGCCTGCCAGGAACTCAAAGCCCCTCCTCTCAGTTGAGGGGGAGAGGTGTTCCAGGACTGGGAATCAAGTGATTCTGTGGGACAAAAGAAAAAGAGAAAAAAAACAAAATGAAAGTGAGGGTCAGAGGTGTAAAACCAGGGTACGAGATGGGGACACTGAGCAGAGAGCCCCAGACAATGCCCAATGCTCTGCAGAGGAGTCCAAGGACTCAGTAGATGCCACACAGAACTCTGTCTGGATATGTGAAATGACCCAAGAACGGATGTGCCACTCCCAGGCTGATGAGCTGGTGGAATGTTTTAACAGAACCCTTAAAACCATGTTAGGAAGAATGAAGAGTTTGAGGTTAAAGAGTGGGACAAGATTTTGCCATATCTACCCTTAACAGTGAAGGAAGGACCCCCCCCCCCCCAGCCTTCACTGGCTTTCCCCATTGAGTTATTAGACAGAAGGTAACCTTAAAAGTACTACCCTGATCCAGATGCCTGGGACCTTACTGGACCCGTGCTACGAGGGGACATAAGAATGGACATATCTGAAGTTATTCAAAAAAGTCAAAGCCTTAGGGGGGAAAAATCCTTTGAACAAAATTCATTTGGATCTTGTGGCTGTCAATGACTTGTGCCACTAATGGATTTACTAAAAAAGAACCAGTCTCTAAGCAGATCCACTGTTCCTACCTCTCTAATCACTCAGTGACAGATGTTAAGGTGGCAATTTTGCAACAGAAAATCTTCAGAAACAGACTCCAACCAGAAGCTGCTGAACTTGAATTAATATGCAAACTAGATACCATTAACTTAGGTTTGAACAGAGACTGGGAATGGCTCGGTCTTTACACTAATTGAATCTATTTCCCCATGTTAAAGTATCCTCACACCTTCATGTCAACTGTCCGAAATGGGCCATCTTGATTATCACTTCAAAAGTTTTTCTCCCCCGCTGATAATAGCTTCTCTTAATTAATTAGCCTCTTACAGTTGGTATGGGTACATCCACCTTTTCATGTTCTCTGTATGTATAAATATCTTCTTACTGTATGTTCCATTCTATGGATCCGATGAAGTGGGCTGTAGCCCACAAAGCTTATGCTCAAATAAATTTGTTAGTCTCTAAGGTGCCACAAGTTCTCCTGTTCTTTTTAATAGAGTATTTAATTCACAAACAGATGCCCCCAGGATCCTCTTGCAGTCATACCAGCGTCAGGAACACACAGTCCTCTACCTCAGTAGGAGACTCTTACCTCAGGAAAGCAAATAATTTGCTATGAAATAAAAATACCTGTTGATCCCCTGGCCAGAGGGGCATTCCAGTTATCCCCTGGGGTCTTCTTTCATCCTAGTCGCAGATCATGTACCCACTGTAACACATTGGATTCCTCTCTTCTGTGGCTTTGTGCAGAAGGTACTTTGTAGGGATTTAGGTGCAGGGACAGGGTGCAGGAGGGAGGGTAGCAGAGGACTTGCTGCTCTCTATATCACCATCCTTTACTAGTGGCACAGTTATCTAAGCTGACATCCTAGCAAGAGTTAATGCTGCTTGAAACAGTATTAACTCCCTCTGGGTGCCTTCTGCAGCTGCTATTTAGCATGCACAAGGGGACCCTGCCAATGCGCAGCAGCCATGGCACAGGGCAGAGGGGCAGCTATCCTCGTAGACACTCCTGCCTTTAATCATCTGGTGGGTCCCTTTCCCACAGATCCGTGGCACCTCACTTTCTCTGGAATCTTCCCCCTTGAAGGGATAATTTAAGGAAACTCCATTAGGAAAACCTTACAGCAGCGGTCCCCAACCTTTTTGGCACCAGGGACTGGTTTCATAGAAAAAAAAATGTCCGTGGACCTGTGGGATGGTTTTGGGATGATTCAAGCGCATTACATTTATTTTTGTACTTTTATTTCTATTATTATTGTAATATAGAATGAAATAATTATACAACTGACCATAATGCAGAATTAGTGGGAGCCCTGCCCCCTATCTGACCCCCACCCACTTCCTGCCCCCCCGACTGCCCGCCCCCCTCAGAATCCCCGCCCCATCCTGCTCCTTGTCCCCTCACCATCCCCCAGAGACCCCCACCACCCTGGGACCCCACCCCTGCTCCCTGTCCCCTGACTGCCCCAACCCCTATCCCCGCTGAGTCCTGACAGACCCCCCCGGAACACCCACAATCCAACCCCGCCCATTCCCTGCCCCCTGACCGCCCCCCCAACCTCCGCCCCCTCTCTGTGCCCTGACTGTCCCCAGGACTCCCTGCCCCTTAGCCAACCCCCCTGGCCCCAGCCTCTTACTCCTGGCTCCCTCCTCACCCGGAGCCTCAGCGCCTCGCCCGACAGCTGCAGTGTGTCTCTGGCGGGGCCTGAGCTCCGTCCCGCTCAGAGCCGCGTGGTGAGGGGGTGGGGCTGGGAGCTCCACGCCAAGCGGAGGCAGCTGAGCTCAGCCCGGAGCTTGCAGCCCCGCCCCCTCACCACGCGGCTCTGAGGGGGCGGGGCTCAGGGGCCCCGCCAGAGACACGCCGCTTGATGTGCTAGGGGTCGGTTCGCGGCCTGGTTCCTAACAGGCCGCGGAACGGGGGTTGGGGACCCCTGCCTTAGAGAGCTTTCCTGTTCTGCGTATATATACATTGCATAGTAAGCATGGACTCTGACTCAGGTTTAAGCGTAAGCCCCGTTTCTGTCCACACACAAATCAGTCTGACTTGGGCCAGAAAGCCCTTTGGATTCAGAAGGGTAGACCCAGTTGGGAGGGTGGTTCCAAGCCCAAGTTCCCCTCTAAGTTGGGTCCAAGCCCTTTCGTTTTGCAGTGTGGACATAGGTCAAACTGCAGACCTGAGTCAGAAGATCTGTGGTGCAGCCTGGACATATTAGCATGGTTGTGAGACCCAGGTCCAGCAATAGTAAACCTAGGTTTACAGTGCAGTGCGGGCTTGGAAATACTAAGTTCACAAACACGGGTCCTACAGACACAGGTTTACAATGCAGCATAGACATACTCTCTGTAGCTCTTTCCTGCAGGCTTCCCCTCAGCAAGGGATGATCTGGATCTTCATTTGTTACCTGCTTTTATTAAAGTAACTTCTGTGTTAAAAAAAGCAGTTAGAAAAAGTTAAGCTGACATCTGGGGGTTAGACTAGATGACCCTTGAGGTCCCTTCCAACCCTGTTTTTTCAATAGTTCTATGAAACGTAGATTTTTTTTTTGTACAAGTAATATTTTCACTGGGAATTCAATTTACTACAAATTAAATTATATATTTTCCAATGCAATGTAATTTTATTTCCAAAAGAACATTTTTTTCTAATGAATTTTAGTATTGGGTTTCTGAAAAACTGCTTTGCATTAGAATTTTTCCTCCTGTCTGCTTCCCTCCTTCACTCCCCATTGCTTCTCAATTGTTCCAACCATGCCTGATGCAAACCCTAAAATTATGGCATTGATAAGCTATGCAATGAGTCCCAAAAAGAGTGAACTTCTGAATAGTGCGATTTGGAAATTGTCAGTTAAAACACTCCTATAGCTAGCAATGAGAGAAGAATTTAATGGATTATTTCAGAGTGTGACATATACAAGAATATAGTCAAATGTGAACCTGAGGGATATAGCCACTATGGGGGAGTGGGGGGGAATGAGAAATCAAGCACCTAGTTGGAGATGGAACATAAAGGTGTTACGTAGCAAGAAAAGTTGTAACTAACTGTCTTTTTTTACCTCCCCATAATGACATTTGATATTAGTGTGTATTGCTTGTGCACTATATAGACTGAAAAGTAGCTAAGGATCTAATATGTCAAAGTTAGGTATAGCAGAGCAGCATTATATATTATTATGTGTATATTTGATATTTATCATTAGCTAGTAATTAGCTACATTAGAGTAGCATGTACTCCTCAGTAGATGGACACCAGTATCAGAGGAGACTGTACCAGAGAAAGGTTTCAGAGTAGCAGCCATGTTAGTCTGTATCCGCAAAAAGAACAGGAGTACTTGTGGCACCTTAGAGACTAACAAATTTATTTCAGCATGAGCTTTCGTGAGCTACAGCTCGCTTCTTCGGATGCATAGAATGGAACACACAGACAGGAGATATTTATACATACAGAGAACATGAAAAGGTGGAAGTATGCATACCAACAGGAAGAGTCTAATCAATTGTGATGAGCTATCATCAGCAGGAGAAAACACCATCCTGGCCACTATGGATGTGGAAGCCCTCTACACCAACATTCCACACAAAGATGGACTACAAGCCGTCAAGAATAGTATCCCCGATAATATCACGGTTAACCTGGTGGCTGAACTTTATGACTTTGTCCTCACCCACAACTATTTCACATTTGAGGACAATATATGCCTTCAAGTCAGTGGCACTGCTATGGGTACCCACATGGCCCCACAGTATGCCAACATCTTTACATGCATCCGACGAAGTGGGTATTCACCCACGAAAGCTCATGCTCCAAAATGTCTGTTAATCTATAAGGTGCCACAAGACTTTTTGCTGCTTTTAACATCTGTATGGCTGACTTAGAACAACGCTTCCTTAGCTCTCGTTCCCTAACGCCCCTACTCTACTTGCGCTACATTAATGACATTGTCATCTGGACTCATGGAAAAGAAGCCCTCGAGGAATTCCACCGTGATTTTAACAATTTCCATCCCACCATCAACGTCAGCCTAGACCAATCCACACAAGCGGTCCATTTCCTAGATACTACTGTGCTAATAAGCGATGGTCACATAAACACCACCCTATACCGGAAACCCACTGACTGCTATACTTACCTACATGCCTCCAGCTTCCATCCAGGACACACCACACAATCCATTGTCTACAGCCAAGCTCTAAGATACAACCGTATTTGCTCCAATCCCTCAGACAGAGATAAAACACCTACAAGATCTCTATCAAGCATTCTTAAAACTACAATACCCACCTGCTGAAGTGAAAAAACAGATTGACAGAGCCAGAAGAGTACCCAGAAGCCACCTACTACAGGACAGGCCCAACAAAGAAAATAACAGAACGCCACTAACCATCACCTACAGCCCCCAACCTAAACCTCTCCAGCGCATCATCAAAGATCTACAACCTATCCTTAAAGATGATCCCTCATTCTCACAGATCTTGGGAGACAGGCCAGTCCTCGCTTATAGACAGCCTCCCAACCTGAAGCAAATACTCACCAGCAACCGCACACCATACAACATAAACACTAACCCAGGAACCTATCCTTGCAACAAAGCCCGATGCCAGCTCTGTCCACATATCTATTCAAGTGACACCATCATAGGACCTAATCACATCAGCCATGCCATCAGGGGCTCGTTCACCTGCACATCTACCAACGTGATATATGCCATCATGTGCCAGCAATGCCCCTCTGCAATGTACATTGGCCAAACCGGACTGTCTCTACGCAAAAGAATAAATGGACACAAATCTGATATCAGGAATCGTAACATTCAAAAACCAGTGGAAGAACACTTCTCTAACCACTCAGTGACAGACTTGAAGGTGGCAATTTTGCAACAAAAAAACTTCAAAAACAGACTCCAAAGAGAGACTGCTGAACTCGAATTAATATGCAAATTAGATACAGTTAACTCAGGCTTAAACAGAGACTGGGAATGGTTGGGTCATTACACTAATTGAATCTATTTTCCTATGTTAAGTTCTCCTCACACCTTCTATGGGTCATCTTAATTATCACTTCAAAAGTTTTTTTCTCCTGCTGATGATAGCTCATCTCAATTGATTAGACTCTTCCTGTTGGTATGCGTACTTCCACCTTTTCATGTTCTCTGTATGTATAAATATCTCCTGTCTGTGTGTTCCATTCTGTGCATCCGAAGAAGTGAGCTGTAGCTTACGAAAGCTCATGCTGAAATAAATTTGTTAGTCTCTAAGGTGCCACAAGTACTCCTGTTCTTTATACCAGAGAAAGTAGCTGCTTCCCTGGCCCTGGATATATGTTCAGCCTCAACCTGCAAATCCCCAACTTTGCAGGCATAAGGTCTTTTGAAGGCACAGGAGGGAGGGTGTGTTAGGCCATGGAGGCAATGACTGTTACACCTGTTCCATGCTCCCTACCCAGATCTTGCACCCCTCCCCTTGAGTTAGTGGAGGAATGGATCTAGACCATGGTTTGCGGTTTATTATTTCACATTTATTTATGGTCGTTTTAGCTAACTGCCTTTCACAGTGGTGACTCAGTGTCACTGTCCCCTAATGAGCAGCACAGCTGAAACTGACTCGTAATCTTTTGAGAGATTGTGCTATAGTCTATCTTTATACCGTGTGCACAGAAATAAATTTGCCTAGGACCAGGCAAATTATTTAGAGTTGGATTTTCAAAAGTGCTCAACACTGGCATATCCCTGCTGTCATTGCAGTCAATAGTAAAACTCCCATTCACTTCAGTGGGCACAATTAGGCCATAAGTGCTTTTAAAATTTCCACCCTAAATAATTTGCCTTGTCAAATTTATTTCTACACACACAGTATAAAGATAGACTATAGTGCAGTCTTCCTTAAAATGTTGATGAATTAGTTGCTGCTGCACTGCTCCTTAGACTGATTAATTTGCCACACAGATGAGTTATTTTAAAGGGTTGATATGCAGTGGTGGTGTCACCATACTGGTCTCAGAATGGTAGAGGGACAAGGTGAGTAAGGTAACATCTTATATTGGACAAGCTTGTGTTGCTGAGAAAGACAAGCTTTTTAACTACAGAGCTCTTCTTCAGGTCTGGGAAACGTGCTCACAGTGTCATAGCTAAATACAAGATGGAACAGATTGTTTAGCATAAGTAGTTAAATATTTCAAGGAATCATTCAAGGTGACACCCATCCAGTCACGGGGGAAAAGGAAAGACACACCAACTCAAAGTGGCATCAGACCTCGCCAGAACAACAGATGCAAAACCTGCAAACATATCAATGCTACAATGATCAATGCCTCCCACAACACACCTTTCAAGATCTATGGGTCCTACACATGCCTATCACCTCATGCAGTGCACTAAATGCCCCAATAACAACTATATGTGGGTGAAACCAGACAATCACTACACTCTTGAATGAACTCGCACAGGAAAATGATAAAAGACAAAAACACATCACCTGTGGATGAACAGTTTTCACAAAGCGATCACTCTATATCTTACTTATTAGTCCTCATTTTCAAAGGAAACTGGCACAACACTTTCAAAAGACGAGCCTGGGAGCTTAAATTCATAACTTTGCTAGACACTAAAAATCATGGACTGAATAGAGACACTGGATTTATGGCTTATTACTACAATCTGTGACCCACTAACAACGCCCCCTGCGACTAGAGGGGTGTTAATGGGCTATTTCACCTTGAATGGTCCTTGAAGTATGTGTTAACAACTTATGCCAAACAATCTGTTCCACCTTGTATTTAACTGTGACACTCTGAGTATATTTCCCAGACCTGAAGAAGAGCTCTGTGTAATCTTGAAAGCTTGTCTTTTTCACCAGCAGAGGTTGATCCAATAAAAGATATTACCTCACTCACCGGTCCCGCTAAAGGATGAATATGTCATTATTATTTATATATTGTATTGAAGTAGCACCAGTCAGGGTTGGGGCCCCATTGAGTTAAGACTATAGACAGAGATGACACAAAAATAGCCCCTATCCCAAAGAATTTACAATCTAGCTAAATCCTTGTAGCAACCAACCAGCTGCTAAGGGCCACACTAGAAATCAGAGACCTGCTGTGACGAGAGACAGGAATGACCAGGACAATGGTGAAATTTCAGTTTTCTCAGCCCTGCCTGAGAAGGAGCTAAGACTAGAGGTCAGATACAAGTTAAAGTATATTCCCATTCCTCCTTCGTAGAACTCAACCCCTCCCCCCCAATAGGAAGTGAACATTCCGATTGCCACCAGTCCCCACACACATGGATTTCCTGCTTCTGATTTGTAAGTCACACAGAACCAAGCATTGCAATGAATTTTGGTTCCTTCTCTCTTCTGCAGTCTCTGCTGAGCCTAAGTATCAGGCAACCATAATACAACTTTATTTACAACATCTTTCATTTTTTTTTAGCTGGTTCCAAAGAGCTGCACAGAATTAAACAATACAATTATAGCATTACTTTAGATAGAAAAGTGGAAGGATGTTTTCCAATGTGATCTGAAGTGTGATGAAGAGTTGCTGAGGCAGAAAAGACACACAAGAATGTTCCAAGGATCAGGAACTGTGGAGGAAGGAAGCTTATGCACCCACAGGGGAGAGATTATGTGGGAGCCGTGAGGGAAGTAGAAAGACCAGGTCAATGAGAGAGGCTGGAGTAACGTCATGAAGGGTTTTACATCTAAGGATAGTTTTCAGTGGAACCTGAAGCGTGCAGGCAGCAAATGGAGATGTTTGAAAATAAAAATGATGTGGTCATGCTTCTTTATAAACATGAATTTGGGCAACAGCATTCTG